>NC_065448.1:227147879-228347879 GCF_917563875.1 Diabrotica virgifera virgifera
GCCAATGGTGAATAAAAAATTCTTAATTGCATATCAAAAAATGTTCAAAAATTACGTCTTAAAACCCACCAAATTTCATTTGCATATCTGAACCGGTTTTAGGGCAATAAATAAATCGTCAGTTTTTAAGAAAAAATTCAACATCCTGTATGTCGGAAACGAAGCATTTGCGGACATATGTTTATAAAGCAACCGGTCATTATGTTTTCATGCAGAATTACCCCTTAAAGTTTGTCGTACTTCTTTAGAAACACCCTGTACTGATAAAGAGCATGCCTAGTTGTTAAAGTACATAACTTTTGTATTACCCATCATAAATGAATGAATTAAAAAACAGAATGTTAAGAAAACCTAAGGCTATAGTTGGATTTTAATTTCAGTATTTTATAAATGCTAGAATATGCCACAGGGTGTTGCGAACTTTGAGAAAAAACACAGTTTGATTCGTACACCCGGTATATAATGAAAATTTACCTGTTTTGCAAAAATATTAATATAGTAATATTGACAAAGAATAGGGCTATAACATATTGAAAAAATCACTTAAATCGGACAAGAGGTTTAGGAGATACGCGACATCAAAAATGACCCATTTTTAGGGTGCCCGTTTTCTATGACGCGCAGTTTATATATAAAAGAAGGTAGGAAAATGTAACTTGTCTTTCACAAATAATACAAAAAACTTTCGGTGCCCAAGCAAACCCCCCCAACCCCCAGAGGAAAATTCTAGGTGCGCCACTGGTTAAGAACCCATTTTTAAATTTACCTATTCTAATTGGCAAATAAGCCACAATTTAACTTGAAAAATTGATTTTATTAACGTTTCGAATTCCACCTCGGACGTCGTTATCAAAATACAAAATATTAATAGTTAATTACAAAAATGCCACAAAGAAATAGAATTAGAACAGTTGTTAATTTTAATTTGTATTTTTAGTAAAATGAATTCGCGCAAAGAACGTTAATTTCTTCAGTGGCTTGCTGAAATTGAAAATTAAGAAAACTTGCTTTTGATCTATATTATTTTTACTTTTGTTTTGTTAAATTAATAAAAGAAATTGGTTTACGAGACTTTCTATAATATGTGAGTACCACCCATTTTATATTTATACATGTTGACATTCATTTTTCCTCGAAATAAGTCGAATTTATGTAGGTGAGGGCGACGCTCATACGCGTGCAACCACGTCACAATAGAAGACGCGTGTAACGGCGGGTTAAAGAAAGAAAGAAACACAGATATTGGATACATCTCATCATAAAGGAACGAAATTATAAGGAATTTTGTTACACATTATATAACGAAATTAATATAATAAAGGCTCAGAAAAGTTTTTTAATTTTACAACAATGTCTAAAAAATAATTTCAGGAGTTATTATTAAGTATAAAAGAGCCGTGTTCAAGAAATAACACCATTATGAGGGAAAGCATATCACCTAAGAAAAACTATTTATAACGCTAAGAGGCTGTCCATTCTATGGTACGCCACTGAGCAAATACAGGTGTTAAATTGATGCTTCTCTATTATACCCCATTTATTGGGAAATAGTGATGTTTCACAAATTAATATTAACAAAAAAATTATTCAAATTAAAGGCAAAGTACGTATCGAGAAAGACGAAAACCAGAATATACAAAACCGTAATAAGAGCAACAGTCACCTGCGGATGTGAGACATGGGTGCTAAATAAAACAGAAGGAGAAATGATAGAGAGTTGAGAACGGAACGTACTGAGAGCTATTTTCAGGGAAAAGAATACAGATACAGAAGGCGGCTGGCATAGAAGCACCAATCAAGAATTAAGGATGTATTACAAGGAACCAAGTATACCAAGATAAACAAAGTCATAAAGAATCAGGTGGTCAGGTCATGTTGAGGGGATGGATAAGGAAAAAATGCCAAAGATGGTACTGCTAAGAAGACCAGTTGGGACTAGGAGACGAGGTAGACTAGGACTGCAAAAAAGTTTCAGGAATATAATAGTATCGATGGAAATTACACACTGGAAAGGGAAAGCGAAAAATAGGGTATAGTGGAGAACTAGAGAACTGGAGAACTATTTTACATACCTAGGCATCAAATAAAATTATATATAAGTTATTAGTAAAAACTGTATTGTGTAAAATTTGAAAAATAATTTATTTTTAGTAGATTACTTTTTTCCAGATAGAAATATTGTACCTAATTAAGTTGCTCTTTAAGCTATAAGATAAAAAATTAAAAATACAATGAGTCCCACATAAAAATAATTTGATATGGGAGTAAAAAATTCAAGGCAAAATATAGTTCAAGTCTGTAATTTCCATCATTAAACAAGCTTTGGCAACACTCACAAAAAAATTCGCTAGAAAACAGCTCAAACGTCTGTGTTGTACCACGATGCACGCATTTATGATGTGCCGTCGAAGTCGTAAAACCGATTGGCGACATTAGGGCGAGATATGGTTTCTAGGATGGGTCGCGGTAATGCCGCTGCAACGAAAATTTTAAGAGTGCCTGGTGTGTGTCACTGCATCAAAGTATAGTAAGGGATGCGTCGCTTTCGACATTTTAGCGGAGTTCAGTCGTCTTACGCCGTCCCGACTGTGTTAGCGCATACTCCCTACTGAATTCCGAACAGAATGGTACTTTTTTTTTCTCTAGCGCCGTCCGTTTCCGAAATAGCGAACCGTAAGCAGTAGAAGAATTCTGAGCAAAGAAGAAGAACGAGCGGGAAATTTTATAAAAGAAAAGTGCGACAGTTTAACTTTTGAACTCAAATTGAACAAAATATGAATTTCACATAATTTGTTCTATTAAATGTACCTTTCTTTCTAATTTTTTTTTATTTTCCGAATATCATATAATTTGTCCTATTAAATGTACCTTTTTTATATACCTACAAATTTTGCATTATTGTGATTAAATATTTGGACATATAATTTTATTTTTTATTTGAGGACTTTGTATTTCAATCAATTTTTATGTCGAGCAATTCATTTTCGAGCAGTTTATTTTGAGTAATTGATCTCTAGCATTGCGTTCAAGCAACTGATCTAGAATCAAAATTATGACACATTATCTAATTATGACACACTACCTATGGTGCAACTAAGTTCACCGGGTCATCTAGTTAATTCGATAAAATTCTTTGATAAACCAAACTTATTTAATTTTGATAATAACACGTTATGGTCAACGTATCAAATGCTTTACGAAAATCTGTATATACGGTATCTAATTGGGACTTTGATTCTAAAATTTCATATGCTCGATAGATGTAAATAAATAAGTTTGAACTAGTAGATTTACTGGCTACAAAACCGTGTTGCTGAGATACTAAAAACTTTTCGACATAATGATATAGATTAGAATAAATAATTTGTTCGAATAGTTTAGCTGGTGCACACATTATCAATATCGGTTTATAATTTTCTACATTCATTTTCTTACATGTTTTGAATATAGCAGTTACAATATCGGTTTTCTATACTACAGGATAGCTATTAGAGGAAACTATTAAATTAAATATATGAAGCAATGGTTTTTCTAACCATTCACCATAAGTTTTAAGAATATACGGCAGAATCCCATCAGTCCTAGCTGCTTTCTTAGGTTTTATCTTTTCTACTCCATTATTGTACTCAGCTTCGGTTATGAATCTTCATGAACATACATAAGAATTGGATTGATTTACATTAAATAGTACATTTACACTTACGTTAATAAGTGTTTTACTAATTATGATTAAGTGTCAAATCCCAATATCCCTCGGGAACAACAAATCGTCCCTATAGCCAAACAGCCATTCTCCACATGTGACGCAAACGTATTTTTTACATTCGAACCCTTGTTTTTGTTTAGACATGCTCCTCCAGGGCCATCCCCACAAAACGACTGTTTTTCTTTGCGGTTTCTTTTATTTTATTTTCACGACCCACTGGTCCGACGTTTTTTTGTACCGCAGCATTTTCCGACGATTATTTTTACTAGGCCAATTTTTCTTTGCTTTTAAACTAGGTTTTCGTGTCTTTGCCTACCCGACTGGTATAATAACAGAAAATGAGGATGTAGCCGCAGATGTTCCAGAACAAGTCAGCGGAAAGTTAATGGATGATGAGATCGGCCATTGCCGATGTCCCGTTGTGGAAAACTTTGGATAAAATGTAAGAAGCGCCGGCATGTTCCACAAGTTTTTAATGTTTCTAGAAGTAATTGTATTCATTGCACAAGCAGATAGAATGTAACATGGTGCGACTGTGTTTTAAATATTCAGATAGTTTTAAGTGGGATAGTTCGATAATGTGGCGATTTCGTCGCTTATATTAGGGGTGGCGGTTGTTGACAAAACACCGGTTTTCGGTTAAACCGGTTTTTTAACTTTTAGCGGTTAAAACCGGTCAAAAAAACCCGTTATTCCAAAAACCCGTTTTAGGTTTTTTGAACAATATTCATTACTCCATAAGTTACAACGTCACATTTACATTGCACTTTAGTTTGTGATACTCCATATATGATATATTTCAATATAAAATCTCACAGTTTTCGATATATTGGAAAAAATCAATTTTCATTTGGTAACTTCAAAGAGCTGTAACTTTTTAAGTGCACATTTGTACTAATAAATGTATAAGGTAAATGTATAAGGTAAATTAGGTTAAATCGATCTACTTTTGGTCCCAGAATATGTGATTTAATTTATGACCTACGTTTTTGTTACACCCTGTATAATAATAAACCAACCTAATAAAAGTTTCGGGTCCAAGTAATACCAAATAATTTAAAAATATAAAAGTAGTGAAATTAGGTATTTATTTATAAGACTATAAACTATAAGTATGAAATGAATAAGACCATAACGTGTATACACGTGTACCTATATGAATTATAAAAACAAATAATTGATGGATTCGACCGTTACTTCATGGAAGTTCATTTTATCTAACAATAAAACACTGAAAACGTTTGTTTTCTATACTTCCACAAAATTTATTACAGTGCCTTTCTCAAGTGATAACTTGAGAAAGTCACTCTGTCGAAACAGCTGTAGTCACATAGTTGTAATAAATTTTGTGGAAGTATAGAAAACAAACGTTTTCAGTGTTTTATTGTTAGATAAAAACAAATATGTAACATCAAAAATAGTAAAACTAGTAAAACAAATAATGAATCATTCTTAACCCGGGAGTAGTCGAGCTCACTTCTGTAACGTCGTTAGTCGCGTGTGAGATTCTATCTCAAAATACGAATTAAAAAAAAATTATTTTGTACTATTTTTATTTACTTTTTATATTGAAAATATATATTTCTAACAATTTTATTAAAAAAACCTGTGTTAACGGCCACCTGCCAACATCGGCCCCCTGTCCTAACGGCCAGTTTAAAAATTTCCCAAACCAATTATATTATGTAGACTACAAAAACTGGCAATACCGTCCACCTTTCTATATCGGCCAATAGTTCTGTCATTTTTAGTGGCCGTTACTGACAAATTTTACTGTACATATTACGAAAAAGGATGAAATGTGAGATTCTCTCTAACGGCGCGACTACTCGCGGGTTAAAGCTAATTGGCTCTCCCCAATGCCATAAATTCCACAAAAAGAAGAAGAAGAAAAAAAATTCCTACGAATTACTACACCTTTCCTCGAGGCACTTACGAAATTTTTTCAAAATTGCAAAATTTTTCATCAAGTTAGCGCGAAAAAGGATAACAATTGAGATTTTATCTCACCGCGCGACTACTCGCGGGTTAAAATTTTGAGCTGGATGTATTATTGTCCTAAATGTTTTTGAAAATTTGTTGTATTTCCGAAAAAATGTCACATTTTGTACAAGATACACAAAACTATTTTATTTTTTTTTCATTTTTTTAAGTAATTCTACAGGGTCGTTTGTGTAAGTATAGCATTTATTATAAATAATACAACTATGACTTCATATTCTGGACAGCACACAGCTGATTTATATTGATACTAATATCTTTTAATATCAATCTGTTTTTAGTAGGATCCCCAATTCAGCAAACATGACGTGCTTATTCTCAAGTTCATCGAAATTGCTAGTTCAGCTTATCACATTTTTTATTAAAACATATTTCAGTGAGCGTGAGAGTCATTAACGAATCAAGAATTATTTATCAATTATTCAATTATTTATCAATTATTCAATTATTTATTTATCAACTGTTTAAGAAACAGTATTTTTTCTCGGAATTCAATATTTTTTTATTATCCGGTAATTATTAAGGTTTTATTATCTAAGTTAACTTATCAGGTTTTCACCGGTTATTACATTAAAAAGAAAAAACCGGTTATAACAATGACAAAAAACAACCGTCAAAACCAGTTATTGGGAGTAAAAAACCGGTTTTAGGTTATAACCGGTAGGTTTTTCCCATCCCTAGCTTATATTAAAAGTAAAGACAATTTTAAATATTATAGCTTTGTCAATGAGGGTGTTTGGCCCTGAATTCCCAATGCATCAATTTACTTGATATTTTCACAATAAGTAGAAAAGAGCTCAAGAAACAAAAAATATGTTTGTATCTGATTGGAGAACCTAAAATTCTAAACAAATAACGTTTTGTATTTTTTTTTAAATAAATTTTTTTAATTATTCGTGATTAAAAATTTACCATTTTCATTGAAAAATTATACCTTTGCGGACGGTTTTTGCGAATGACTTACAAACTATAATACATCTATCGAAAAAAAAAGCCAAATAAATATTTTTATGGCATAATAGAAAGAACAAAGAGAAAAAACAAAGAGATTTGTTTTTTCAGAAGTCTTCTAGAATTTCAATTCATCTTTTTCCTTCTAAAATATCGTTTATTTTAGTATTATTTATATATTTAGAAAGTAGGACTGGTTTAAACTGCATGGTTTTTTGAAAAAATAAGATTAAAATATAGAGCGCTTTTTTAAATTTAAATTTTTGAAGTTATACTTCTTTACCGGCGATAGAGGGTGAATTTTTATATGTTAAAACCTATCAGCCCGGCGCATGCGCATTATAACTTTGTTCTGATTGGATGTTCAAATGACATGTCAAAAATTATCCGATATGGCAGCTGTAGGACAGTTGTGGTTTGGAGGTAAAGGTAAAGGTAAACAAATGTATAATACATTAGTTTTATTGTTGTGAGGACAGAAACAAAAAAGTTTATAATATTGTAGTGACTTTTAAATAGTTTTTAAAAGCAACAGGTACGTAATAATTGTTAATGTATCATGGGTATAAACCTACCTATTTGATCTGCCAAAATACATAGTATGTAATACTTTTATTATTACCATCAAAATTTCTATCAATATTCACCTAATATATTGTTTTCTTACTCTATGTTTTGTTGTATTTTTTCAATTCTAAATCATTTCAATTCAAAATTAAAATAATTTTATCAATTTTCAAAATATCAAAATATCACAAGTTTAATCCGTTTAGTTAGTCGATCTTCGTAAATAATGACACATAGTGTCCGTGGCTAAGCGTTGAAGGCGAAAGAATTCCAATACCAACCGCGCTTATCAGCGCTGGTTCGAGTCCCAATAGAAACTTTCTTTTTTGTTTTTTTTTAATACATTTTATGATTGTAAGTATATTTATTATATAATTGTATTTTCAGAAAATACGTATTTAGTTACAAAAATTTTCGACAATTAATGTTCAGACATCATTTGTGGCTTGTTTAATGTGTTTGTGTGTGTTTTATTCTTTTATTATTTTAATTTTTGGCACTGTTCTAATAAAAATGTTTGAGAAGTAGTAAGTATAAATTAGTTTAATATTTAAACAGAATATAAATAAACGTATATTAATTTCGTTTAAATCATATAATAGAAATATAACTTCTTACGTGCGTACAAAGTACACACACATTCTTTTTTTAAAAAGCTGCCTTTTCTCCATGTAACTCTAAAATTAAAAGAGAGACCAAAATAATTATTTAGAACGAAATTGTAGGGTTTTTTTGATAACTTTGATTTTATATTCGTTACTGCAGCATAAAAATTGTGAGCGATATCACTACTCTAATTTAAGTTCCCATGACTGGGTAAAATCCTGCATTCGCTTCGCTTGCTATTTTATAGATGCAGTTCTTAAATATCTTATGTGTGTTGTTAAATTTGCTTTTCAACAAAATAAATGTGAGTATTATGGTTGTTTTGAATGTTTATCAATTATCTTTCTTTGCTGCTATTACTACCTAATAGTTTTACCTTTTTTCTTTGATTTTTACAGCTATCATAATTCTCATTTATATCATATTTTTTCCATGGTTTTTTCTTCACTTTTACTTGCTTTTTTATTTCGGACCACCACACTCTCTGTTTATTTGTTCTTTTTTAGTGTTTTAGTGTCTTTTTTATTGTTCGAAATATTTCGTTTGCAGCATTCAATGAAAGATCTTTATAGTTGTTATAAAAGTATTAAACAATAATAAAAGGTCACAAGAAAATAGCTTCAGAACAATAATGAAATAATAAACAATTACAAAATATTTTCCTCATGATTAATTGTAACGTAATCTTTTAAAATAAATCTTTTCAAGCAAAAACCAAGCCGATCCCCCAAATTATTCCGTATTTATCAACGTCCCCTCTAAAATCTTTCATTCATTAATTCTTTTATTGTATTACCCAAGCTACTCTTGGGTTACAAATAAAAAATTGTCTGTGGGCCGTAAATTTTCGGGAATACCTTAACGACAAACAAGAAAGGGCAAAACACAGTCGTTCGCTTCTTGTTTCGTTTACTTATTCATTCCATGCGCTGGCATTGTTTTACCCCAGTCCCTTATTTATCAAATTGACCGCAACTGAACGATCTGCTTGTATTTCTTTCAGTGATGCCGGGCGCGCTATATAAAAGGCCGTATTCATTTTTATTTGGTGGATATTTTTATTATGCTATTATGCCATAAATCATAGGTACTGGACTAAATTCGCGAAAGAAATTTTACGGGTTTGTAGTATTTTTTGGTTGCATTCGAAGCTATTGCACAATTTTAGTGTTACTTTAAATTTACTGCGATTTTGGCGGGCGAAAATACGTGAAACCTGAGACGATAATATAATTTTATCGCCTAGAGTACGCCAATGAATTAAACAAAACGTGTTTTTATACCGTCTCTGACAGTGTACAAAAGGAACGGATTGATTATTCTCTGTGAGTTGAACGGAGAATAATCAAAAAGGTATAATAGGTGAGTTAAGTATATCCCGACCATGTGCCGAAACCTTCCAAACCCCGTCCTCTTGGCGAGCTGAGCGATTTCAACGGTTCTCAACCCATTCCCTACGCGAGCTGAGCATAGATTATTACATGTCTTACCCCTGGTGAGTTGAGCGAGAACTCCTTACCTAATGTATCTACACTAAGCGTCAAAATTAACGCATCACCTTAAAAATGGGGCATTTTCAATGTCTCATATTTCCTAAAAATTTTATCCGATTTAAGTGTTTTTTTTAATATGTTATAGCTTTATTCTTCAAGAGTATCCGTGTAGTAATATTGTTACTAAACAGATAAGTGTCATTTTATACCGGGTGTAACAATGGTAGTGTGTTTTTTCCTCAAAGTTTGGAACACCGTGTGGAATACTCTAGCGTATATTAAATATTGAAATTAAAAATCTACTATAACCTTAAGCTATCTGAACATTTTGCTTTTTGATTTATTCGCTTATGTTGGATAATACAAAAGTTAGGTACTTTAACAACTAGCAACGTTTTTCATCAACACAGGGTGTTTCTAAATAAGTGCGACAAACTTTAAGGGGTAATTCTTCATGAAAAAATAATGACCGTTTGCTTTATAAACATGTCTCCGCAAATGCTTTGTTTCCGAGATACGGGATGTTGAATTTTTTCTTACAAACTGACGATTTATTTATTGCTCTAAAACCGGTTGAGATATGCAAATGAAATTTGGTATGTTTTAAGAGGTAGTTATTGGGCATTTTTAGCATACAACTAAGAATTTGAAATTTACCATTGGCGTGCATACGGGTAATATGACCGGGTAATATGACCTGTATGCACGCTAATGGTGACTATAAAATTCTTAGTTGTACGTCAAAAAATGTGCTATAACTACCTCTTAAAACCTACTAAATTTCATTTGCATATCTCAACCGGTTTTAGAGCAATAAATAAATCGTCAGTTTGTAAGAAAAAATTCAACATCCCGTATATCGGAAACGAAGCATTTGTGGACACATGTTTATAAAGTAAACGTTAAGTCCAGGAGGAAAATAAACTTCCTGTAGCTGGCTGTATACCATAAATCACAAAAATACCAAGTTTCTTGTAAAAGGTATATATTAAAATACCCTAAATAAGGGTCACAATACAAAACGTTTTCGGATTAAGGAATCCATCATCAGTGTTTAAAAGCCAAAATTTGCATGCCTGAGCCACCAAAATGTATCGGGTAAAAACCCTTTAAATGTAAATAATAAGGATGTTTTACATATTTATATAAAATTCATTGGATGGTATAGATAAACCTGGATGTTACCCAGGGCAACACAGGACTCTCTCCACGTGGTTGGAACTTTTTTTTTTGGAGAAAACCTCACATATTGGATTTCAATGGCCAACTTGGCTTGAGTTGGCCATTGAAATCCAATATGTGAGGTTTTCTCCAAAAAAAAAAGTTCCAACCACGTGGAGAGAGTCCTGTGTTGCCCTGGGTAACATCCAGGTTTATCTATACCATCCAATGAATTTTATATAAATATGTAAAACATCCTTATTATTACCATTTAAAGGGTTTTTACCCGATACATTTTGGTGGCTCAGGCATGCAAATTTTGGCTTTTAAACACTGATGATGGATTCCTTAATCCGAAAACGTTTTGTATTGTGACCCTTATTTAGGGTATTTTAATATATACCTTTTACAAGAAACTTGGTATTTTTAAACGTTAAGTATTTTTTCATGCAGAATTACCCCTTAAAGTTTGTCGCACTTATTTAGAAACACCCTGTATTGATGAAGAACTTGCTAGTTGTTAAAGTATCTAACTTTTTTATTATCCAACATAATCAAATAAATCAAAAAGCGAAATGTTAACAAAGCCTAAGGCCACATTCGAGTTTTAATCTCAATATTTTATGCTAGAATATTCCATAGGGTGTTCCAAAATTTTAGGAAAAACACACTATCATTTTTACTCCCGGTATACAATGAAACTTATCTGATTAGCAACAATATTATTACATTGATATTCTTGAAGAACGAAGCTATAAGATATTAAAAAAATCACAAAAATCGGACAACAAGTTTAGGAAATATGAGACATTAAAATGTCCCATTTTTAAGGTGGTGCGTTAATTTTGACGCTTAGTGTATTTCGAGTTAATAAATAAATAATGTTATTCCTAATCCAATCGATCTTTAATCTTTAGTACCATTTATTCATGTTCCCGAGATTTACGAAAGTCCCATATGTAGATTGTAAAAGATATTTCGTTAAGTAAATTAACAATTAATTAACGCTACTAGCGTTATTATACAATAATGTTATATAGTTATATAGTTGTTAATATTTTCGATTTATTTGAAAGCGGGGGAAAGTCAATTAACCCGGCATTGGTCGCTAGGTAGGTTGTTACGCGAGTGGTCGCGCGTGAGGTTTTATCTCACATATTCGACTTTTGCGTTTCTTTACAAAATTTTACAAAAAAGATGAGGTTTCATCAACGATCAAGCCATTTGCTTTAAAAAGACACGACGTTTTTCTGTTTTATTATTATTATTTTTATATAAAATATGAGTATTGATGCCGCCAATATTTAACATTGAAAAATATACAGAGAGAGTCTGTAAAGTGGAATAAATTCAATATCTCAAATACTAATTGTTTTTTTGGAAAATGCTCAGACCCGTCGATTAGTATTTCAAATTGTCCTTTTTGACATTCAATAAAAATGTATACAGGGTGTCCCAATTTAGAGATATGACGTCATCGTCGATTTTCTTAAATGGCAACACTGTCATTTTGATAGCTAATTTGATAGGGTTTGTAAAGTTATACATAACTGCAAAATATCAAATTTTTATTCTCTACCATTTACAAGATAATAGAAAATAACAAAGTTATATCTGTAATTTGGAATATATTCAATAATTAAAATACTAACTGTTTTTTTGAAAAATGCTCAGACCCGTCGATTAGTATATCAAATTGTCATTTTAGACATATAATAATAATGTATACAGGGTGTCCCAATTTAGAGATATGACGTCATCGTTGATTTTCTTAAATGGCAACACTATCATTTTGATAGCTATTTTGATAGCGTGTGTAAAGTTATACACATTTGAAAAATTTCAAAATTTTATTCCCTACCATTTACAAGATAATAAAAAATAACAAAGTTATGAAGAACAAGAAGTAATCAAATAATAATTGAATTTATTTATTTCAATTAAGCAAATGCTCATAACGTTGCCCATTGACAATTTGACAATAATTGAGGGCAACATTATGAGTTTTTGCTTAATTTATTGAAATAATTAAATTCAATTATTAGTTGATTACTTCTTTTTCATAACTTTGTTATTTTTTATTATCATCTAAATGGTAGAGAATACAAATTTGAAATTTTGCAGTTGTGTATAACTTTACACACCCTATCAAAATAGCTATCAAAATGACAGTGTTGCCATTTAAGAAAATCAACGATGACGTCATATCTCTAAATTGGGACACCCTGTATACATTATTATTATATGTCAAAAAGGACAATTTGATATACTAATCGACGGGTCTGAGCATTTTTCAAAAAAACAGTTAGTATTTTAATTATTGAATATATTCCAAATTACAGATATAACTTTGTTATTTTCTATTATCTTGTAAATGGTAGAGCTATCAAAATGACAGTGTTGCCATTTAAGAAAATCGACGATGACGTCATATCTCTAAATTGGGACACCCTGTATACATTATTATTGAATGCCAAAAAGGACAATTTGAAATACTAATCGACGGGTCTGAGCATTTTCCAAAAAAACAATTAGTATTTAAGATATTGAATGTATTCCACTTTACAGACTCTCTCTGTATATAATATATACATATATTATATGGTAAGTGACCATCTACAACTAACCCGTGAAACAGAATATATAATTTTTATAACATCGACCACATCCACGGCGCCTTTTATTACATCATAAAAGGATATTAGTTTAGGTTTTAAGGGGAAAAATAAAATTAATTTTTATACACAGTTGGTGACGCCGCTGGCCGCTTGATGAGAGAATCTCTCACATGAAGTGCACTGGCTCAACAATATGGTGATACTAAGTAAACTGAGTCACTCTCTGATCGGACGAGTCTACTAGATTGTCGAGGGAGGATAGTTAGGGGACTAGAAGGAACTACAGCACGTATAACTTCCCAGAAAAAAAGCTGTGCGCAATTTTTTGAAACCATGAGAGAAAATCTCATATAGCGACCACTGGCGGGTTAAGGATACGGAAGTTATCATACAATTTTTTTGCAAAAATCAGAGCCCTTTCACATCCACCTCAAAACAGATCCGCCCTGGTCTATAATAAATTTAATAAAAAACATAAAATCTTACTATCAAGAAATCTTGTCATTACTGCTTATGGTTTAAAAACTTTGTTTAATCTTCGACCAACTCCAACAAATTCACTATTTTAACTTAGGTTAAAATTAAAGCAATTTTTAACAAAGACGTGCCAAAGTTCCAAGTATTAACTGTATTATATCGTTTATAAAATCTGTCAGAAGTTTGGAAGAGAAAATTGAACGAAGATATATCGAGATGATTACCAGCTGCTAACTAAAATAGCAATCAATTAATGGATGTTCACTTCAGTTCTAGTTGAAGGCAATTTAATGAAAATAATAAAGTAAGAATGTTGAAAGATATTGAAGTTTTAAAGATAAGGATGATAAGTTAATGCTTTTAATTGATTTATATCATTTTTCTGTCAATGGAGTTGGATTCCTATTTCGTGTATGTAGATTAATGAAAAAAATATCCGAATCATAAACTACAAAACGGGGGCACCGCTTCTAACGGCAACGTAGTGTATTGTAGCAAAAACAGAAATTATTGCTACCTTAAATTGGATTTTTAGCAGGTCTTTTTTACCTTCTTATGTATTTCAAAAATGCAGTAAGAAAAATTTGTCGTTTGAGGTTTAATCACGTACCCGTTCCCAAATTTCTATTTAAAATTCATTTAAAAACCGATCCATATTGCAATTGTGGAGAAATAGGAGACGCAGAGCATCAAATATTAAATTGCCCTCTAATACAAGCTCAAGTGAATATCTTTTTGGACAAAATTTATAGGTTAAAGGATGTTATACATCCAATTAATTTAAAGTTCTTATTAAATCAAAGCAATAATCCACAAGTGGTCATTTTATTACTTGAGCATATTAAAAATATTAAACTGAAAATATGAGTAGCTATGGTCAACTATCTGTATTTAGAAGCATATAAATATTGTAAAAAAAATCTAAAAACATTGTAATAAGTATTAAAAAGGAGCATGAACCATTAAGAAGACGAACAACCTCCGAGACGCTGAATCGGGTTTTAGTCTTACCGTAATGGAAAAAGAAAACAAAAAAAAAGAAAAAAAAAAAAACAAAAAAACAGAAAAACCGAAACAAAAAAAATTAACAAAAAAATAAAAAAATGTAAAAAAAAAGATACAAAAAAGAAAAATGATAATTGAATATAAAAAATTAATAATATTATAGTGAAAAATAGAAGTAAAAAATGTTAATGTATAATAATAATAATATGATGTTGGAATGTATTAATAGAGAAGGAAAATAAACATATGTTTTAAATAGAGTAGTTGAAATTTATGTAACAATGAGCAAAATCGGTTAGATAGGAAAATGGACCCTAAGTTCCGCAATCATACAACCCAAGGAAAAGAAAAATCCTTCTTAAGTAATGTTGTTCTGAAGCTATTTCCTTGTGGAATTTTTATGATTAACTATTTATATATAAATAAGCAACAATTAAATGGAAAAAAATAATTTTATTAACGTTTCGACGCCCAAATCGGGTGTCGTCAAAATACAAAATACTACTAAATTAAACAAAAATGATTTTGCTAAGTAGATTATTCTTCTAATACTTTATTTAATCTGACTCATTTATATTGGCAATTCAAACATATATTATATATTTTAAAGTGGAAAACTTTAAAATGATATTGCCAATATTTATGAGTTGCGTTCCTGGGACGACTTTATTGAGAGATAGTTCATTCGATTACATGAAATCAATCCAAACTCAAGAATATCCGTCACAAAAAAATCATACCATGTGATCTGTCTTTAAAAAGACAACCAAATGCAACTTCTTATGTAATATATGTCTCTTGTACTTAGTGTGTGTATTATTAATTATAAAAGCCCAAATCCTAAACTGGTAAAACGTCTATCTATATAAGGACTTTTAAAGCTGTTTCCGCCTTCTTCCTTTCAGCCTACGTCTCCAGTCCTTTCTGTTCTGCATTCTCCATATCTAAGGTCTCGTCTTTCCATGGCTTCGTCCACTTCATCTCTCCATGATCTTTGGGGTGTACCTCTTCTTCTCTTTCCTATTGGACTGCAATCCGAAATCTTTAATATCCACCTTGTACGCTCTGCCCTTCTCACATGTCCATACCAAATTAAAAAGTTTTTCTTCGATGTAGCTGAGTATGTCTTGTTCTACTGCCATTCTTCGTTTTATCTCCTTATTTTTAATGCGATATATACTTGTCACTCTGCTGCTTCTTCTCATGAAGTCTATTTCAGTTGTTGAAATTTTGAACCTGTTTCGTTTGTTTATTACACTCAACGAAAAAGGTACGTAATATCAATAAAAATGTTAATTCAGACAACAAACACAATACTTAAAATTTGTCCAATTCTTGGTTTTATTGGGACAACAAAACGATGTTCATCAATTCATTATTTTCTTTCGTTGAACCAATGTATAACGTTTATTGAATGGATGAACATTCATTATGTATACCATAATATCACTTTATTGGTATTACGAAATCTGTTCACTGAGTCAACGAACACTAGTTATTGATATTACGAACTCTGTTCACTGAGTCAACGAACACTATTTAGTGAAACAACAACGCCGTTAATTGACCGACGAAGACTATTCGTTGTGTCAATAACAGTGTTATTTCTCCTAACGTATTTCGTTTATTTCCACAATTATTTCCGTTTATTGTTACAATTAATTCCGTTCATTCCCACAACAAATACGGTTTTTCTTAAAAGCAATTCTATTCATTCTTACAATCAGTTTCGTTCATTCCTACTATGAACGTATTTTATATTAATATTTACGGAATGCAATAGCCCAATATATGATATTAATTGATTAATAATAATTTTTTAAATCCCCCTTTTTTGTCCTTAACCTAAAGGACTTTACACTGTGTGATTTTTCATATGATTTCACTTATACAACAGTGTACTGGAATAAGTGTTACACTCCCCCCCCTTATTAACTTATTTATTTTTAGCACATAAGCAAAACGCTCGGACAGGTCGATTTTTAAAATAATCAAAGTATATTATAACATCAATGTTTCGAACTTTACACGATCCCTCTTCAGGTGACAGGGTGACAGGGTGACAGGGATAACTTTGATTTTTTTAATGGGAAAGTACGTTATGTGACAGCTTATTTAAAAGCGTTTGAAATAGTGATTCCAAAAATGTATAACACTTTAATCCGTTTTGAGAGCGCAGGTGCAAAATTTCGATCGAATTCTTTTTAAACGCATTCATTTTTTTGGAATTCTGAGAAAACTAATAAGTTTTTTTGAAAAATTTAAACGCAGAATAAAATATTACATTATTATCGAGGGCAGAAAGTCCCTTAGAATAAACAAAAAGTTTCTGTTGAATGGTATGCCTATTTGAAATTAAAAATCATACTAAATTTTCTCTTTTTCACCCCTGTAACCTATTAAAATAATCATTATACAGGTTCTCAGGGACTTCAGACCCTCGATAATATTGTAATATTTTATTTTGCATTTAAATTTTTAAAAATAATAATTAGTTTTCTCAGGATTCGAAAAAAATGAATACATTTTAAAAGAATTCGACCGAAATTTTATGTTGTTCTGAAGCTATTTCCTTGTGGCATTTTTATGATTAATTATTTATATGGGAAATAAGCCACAATTAAAACGAAAAAATAATTTTATTAACGTTTCGACGCCCAAATCGGGTGCCGTTGTCAAAATACAAAATATTACTAAAATAAATAAAAGTGTTGTTGCTAAGCAAAAAAATTCTTCTAATAATTTATTTAATCTCACTCATTTATATTGGCAATTCAGACATATATTATACATTTTAAATTAACGTCGAAACGTTAATAAAATTATTTTTTCGTTTTAATTGTGGCTTATTTCCCATATAAATAATTAATCGAAATTTTATGATAATAGACACACAAAAACTTCCTTCTACTACGGACTACACTTGAAAACACAATGCAATTATTATTCGGCACTTCGGTAACACAGAGAAGCTAGGGGTATCACGATAAGGAAAAGCCGTTAACTTTCAAATGGTCAAAAAAAACATTTATTATCTCAACAACTACGATTATTGTCACAATGAACGCATTGATTGTGGGTATTAAATGTAGTAGTAGATTGATTAATGCATTCGTGGTCACAATAATCAATTTACATCTATTCAATAATCGTATATTACTCTATATTAACAACATTTGTACATTGTTTTAATGAAATCTGTACGTTGTCACAATAAACCAAGTTAATTGCTTGTCATCTACGAAATCAAGAACGTGAGTTGCTGCCAGAGTTAACAGTATTTATTAAATATACGAAACTAAGTTATTGGCTGAATAAATTGAGTGTTATTGATGAATGTACTCTAGTTATTCTCACAATTATTATTCAATCATTGTGACAATAACCAAATACATTCGTCAATGTCTAAAAGTTCGTTGAAACAACAAATTAAATTGTTGTGACAACGAAATACTATTCAGTAACCACTGTTAATCAATATTACTAACTAAATTTTTTTGAGTGTACCCAAATTTTTGCTCCATAGGTCATTACACTACATACAAAGGTATTATATATTCTCTTCTTTGTATTTGTGGTAGTCTGTATACCCCACAGTACCCCATTCATTTGTTCCTAAGCGTTTGAATAATTTTTCAGTACCGTTAGCTTCCCTATCATCGTCAATTTCCAAGTTTCTCACTGTATATTGTTATGTTGTTAAGTATTCGGTCTTTTCTAGGTTTATTCCCAGTCCACTTTTGTGTATTCCTCTTCTAATTTTCGGAGCATATAGGACAGATCTTCTTCATCTTCAGCCGTTACCACTTGGTCATCTGCAAAACTTCATGTGTACAAAAATTTATCACGGATTGGTATTCCCGTCCCTTTACATTTCTTTTTCCATGGTGTAATATTTGTTCCAAGAATATCTTGAACAGTGTCGGAGATGTAGAGCATCAATACGATAAGCCTTTTGTGGTTTTAAATTCGTTGGACTATGTATTACCGGTTTTAACTCTTACCCTGTTGTTCTTCTAAAGGTTTTTTACGGTTTTTTATGTTTAAATTAACTTCTGAGTTATTTCGATTTCCTTCATCGTGTTCCATAGTCGTTTGGTGAAAAGGTATCATATTTTATCTATTTTGTTGAAAAGGTATCATACTTTTTCTAAAAATAATATCCAATAAACACCGGTCCCTTGAACTGGCGCTACTATGCATGTCCTGAAAATATATGTCCCATTGAAACTTGCTTTTGTATCAGTGTTTTTATTTTATCTGTATTGTTCGAATAATTATTGATATCTACCTATTTACAGTAAGTAATGGAGAGATCTTACTTTTTCGATATTTTGGATGACTTGTTTCACTCACTACTGCACTTATACTTTTATGCACACACTATGAGAGATTGGCGCACTATTTATCTGCTCGTAATCCCCTTGGAAATTGGAAATTATCACGGAGCAGACGTTATTTAACTCAAAATTTGACTACCGGTCCTCCAGACGTAACTTAAATATCCTTTTTAAACATTAATCCTAAAAGCCCGAGTTGTTCACTATTGAAAAGGTATCATGTTTTTTTCCAAAAATAATCTTCAATAAATACCGGTCTCTTGGACTGACGTAACTATACATTAGGGTGGATCGATTACCGCAAAATTAAAAAAAAATTGACACATTGATTTGGAATACCCACCAAAAGTTACCTTTAGTAACGACAATAAGAAAGTATTATTACGACTTTTGGATAAAATTACATCTTCTGCCCTCTACAGGCTTTTGAAAAATGAAAAAAAAAATTGGCACTATTAAGAGAAGCCCGGTCCTGGTGGTCCTGGTTTGTTTGGTTTAGTCCAATCTTAGGGGTGCGGGGGTGCTGCTCCTTTGGACTTTCAGTAATGTTTATTAGTCCTACACTTTCAATGTTCACGAAGTTATTTTAAACTTCCTACCTTGGTCAAAGTTTGTAACCAGTATGGGCTATCGGACAGATCTGCAGCAGCTGTGGCAACGGCAGCTCTTCAAGACCTTGGAATTGTTACCAACGCTAACACGAAAAATATGATAGACAGTAACAAATTGAGAAGAGCAAGAGACCAATCAAGAAAAGGTTTTATGCAAAACTTCCCCGAAATTTTGAAGACCATATATTTTGACGGAAGGAAAGATAAAACCTTCGTTATCGAAAATATTAAAGGCAAGCACCACAGAAGAACCGCAATCGAAGAGCATTTTTCATTAGTTCAAGAGCCAGGCTCCATATTTTTAGATCACACAGTACCCCTTTCTGAATCGACTCTAAGCATTTGGCGAAGTTTTGTGAACTTTTTGGAGAGTTATAGGTATAATGTAGAAGAACTAGTAGTAGTAGGATGTGGCGGAACTGTGGTAAATACGGGAAGAAAAAATGGTGTAATTTCTCAAGTAGAGTTAAATTTAAGCCGCCCTTTACAAAGATTTGTCGGACAGCTTCACTCTAATGAATTGCCTTTAAGGCATCTTTTTCAAAAGCTTGACGGTCAAACTCAAGGTCCAAGAGCTTTTGCAGGAACTATAGGAAATCAAATAGTGCAGATTTAATTGACTTAAGTGCCGATCAGAAATATTTGTTCCAAATTTGTGTCGCAATTTCTACAGGGGAATTTTCTGTCGATTTATTAAACCGAAGCCCTGGAAAGAAATAAAGAGTAGTCGATACCTAGAGCAAAATTTGAAAAGTGTTACAGACCCTGTAATTCAAAGAAATTCATATTTTGTACATCCAGAAAAACTTCTGCTATGTATGCTGCATGACACTCGCCCGCATATAAGAGAGCTTGCGTCGCATTCTCAATGCAAAAACTAAGGCCAATAATGATTCATCTAACAACCAACCTTTTATTATTTCACAAATTAATTTTGACGCAGATGATTATGTTGATCTTATTAATTGGCAAAACAATAAAATAACTTGTCCTCCATTGTCTCAAGGTTTCAACGTAGAGGATTTGAAAAATATTATTTCCAGATCTCCTGAGAAAATCATTGATATCGCTGCATTTTCCTGTCACACCCAATCTGTAGAGAGAATCGTGATGCTCGTAACTGAAGCAAATTCATCGGTTATTGGGTCACAAAAAAGAGACAGTTTTATCAAGGTAAAAATTGATTCGCTCAAAGATATGCCAAAATTTGAGTCCAAAAAAGACTCCAAACAATAAATAATCAAAATTCAGTGGGAGGGTAGGGGGTGGGTGGAAGAATAAATATGACATATTTCAAAAATATTTCAGTTGGATATCATTTTTATAATAATAACCTGTACTTATTACTTAACTTTATAATTAAAATCATAAGTTCGTATTTTTTATTTTTTCAACCCCCGGTAGAGGGCAGAAGATAAAATTTTTTTGAAAAATCGTAAATAAAGATTAGGTTTGTAATACCAATTGGCAACTTTTCCGCACTATTCCAAAACAGTTTTCGAAACTTCGATTTTTCGATCCACCCTACTATAATACATGTCCTGAAAATCTACGCCACTACTGGAAAGTTAAAAGCAAAATAACGGAGGAATGAATAGCAGCATACAGACTTTGTTTAATGCACACGAATAATACTAAGCTTCTGGATATTTTGAAATAAACGCAAGCAGCACAAAAAAAACCTTTTAATAAACATCCCCTCGACGTGAACTTAAAAACATCACATCAAGCTAATTAAAAAAAGATCTTCTCATGCAGCGTCCGTAAAACAGGCTGTTTACTTTTCAACAGCGTTTAAATATTTAACGGATTAACGGGATAAAGAAAAGCTGGGCTCAGGCTGAGCTCTGAAGTAAAAATCCTCCCGGAGTTATTACTCATGATTTTCATTTCCTGGCCCAAAAAAATCTGGATTAGCTTTGGATTCCGTCATGTATTTTGACACTTAATTATAATAAAATCTTAAAATCTGCTTCGACGTCGTCTTAAAAAATTTAGTTGTTGGTTTACTGTTACTGCGTTTTGTGTAGAGATGCATGGTTATAAAAAATCATAGAGATGGGTTCTTAAAGTAGAGGAGGAAAGCACACGTAAAGGAAAAACGGGAAAAATTGGGTATCAGATTTAAAAATATGTATTGGCTTCTAAAAAGACACTCAACCTAGTCATACTTGTCAATTCATAACAAGCTTTTACTAATCAAGCAGATTCTTGAACCTAAGTGAACGTACGGCATTCAACTGTGGAATTGTATCAATAAACTGATATTAAAATAATTCTAACTATATAAAAAAAAGTATTGAGGTGCATACATTGTTGACGCACCTTGGTAGATCCGCAACCAAGATATCTACAGAGACCTAGGGGTGGGGTATGTTGATGAAAAAATAGAAGAAATTGCCTACAGGTACGAAGAAAGTTTTTCACAGCACCAAAACGCCGAGGGCATTCAGCTTCTGGATTGCTCTAACCAAAAAAGAAGACACAAGAGGACAAAGCCATATGAGTTAATGTAGAGCATAGTGCAAGTTAACTGAAACAGGTATTGTTGTAATTGGTGCAAAAGAAAAAAGTGGTTTAAAAATTAGAAAAGCTAAGAATACACCATATACACCACTTGGGGATTCTTAGATTACGTTAGGTAGTGTGTTAGGATCTATAAAAAAGTTACTGACGGGTCTTTGTCTAGATTGTAGCATTAAATAAACAACATAAAATAAACACAAACATGACTGCACTTTAGGGTATGGGTACGTAGTTTAGGCTCCAATGCTGTTTAAATGGGATTCATTTTTTTTTTGAATGCTGAGAAAACTAATAAATATTTTTAAAAAATTTAAACGCAGAATAAAAGATTACGTTCTTACCGAGGGCTGAAGTCCATGAAAATTTCTGTACGGTTTATTTTAATAAGTTACAGGGGTGAAAATCTAAGAAAAAATGTAGTTTGATATTTAATTTCAAATATCTCATTCAAAAGAAACTTGTTATTTGTACTTTCGGCCCTCGATAATAATTTAGTCTTTCATTCTGCTTTTAAATTTTTTAAAAATATTTATTAGTTTTTTCAGGATTCGAAAAAAATGGACACCATGTCCGTGGTGATATTTTTGTCATACTATCTTTCTATCTGAGTCGAATAGAGTTTTGTGACAAGACAGTGAAAATTTTAAATATTTGACATGGCATCGGGAGTATTTTGAGTTGTTGATTAAATAATATTGATAGTGTATTTGATAAATAATTGATTTAAGACGTGAACTTAATAAAAAGTTATTTATTGTTTATTATGGAAGCTCCAAGCAGATAATACAGCAGGATATATTCTGTGATCCAAGTATTTTTTGTTAGATGTTCAAAATTGTAAGCGTTACGTAGTAGCAATATATTATTAAAAAATCACTTTATCACTTTTTACCAGTATATAAATCATTACAATCACTGAATACATAGTAAAAAAATTATCAGTATTAATTGCACAAGAGCTCTAAAATTATTGAATTTCTCCCGAGTGACACTTTGACAGTTTTAATTTCACGAGCCGAAGGCGAGTCAAATTATTTCAAAGTGTCACGAGGGCAAAAATGAGTAATTTATTTATGTAAGTACTAATTACTATTGTTAAACACACAGTTGATATAAAATATTTTACGGTTTGAAGTCATCACCTTTATAACTTTTAAAACATTCATTGTCATTAATGTCACTGAAAGTATATTTTCGTAGCAAGGGCATCTGACGTAATATACTTGACGACGGGATATTATCAAAAATTATCACCTTAATTTGCATTTCTGTAGCTTTCTATTGGTCAGAATCTTCTATGAATGAAATAATCATATTAATTAACTGAACTCATGGTGCAATTTTTACAAGTAACAGTTATCCAAGAACATGCAAAAGCCATCTCTTTAAAGGTAATGATGACATTTGTCAAGTAATGTTTAAATATCCATACCAGTGAGAATTTTACTACACGTAATTTGCCGTGTAAAGACAGAAAAAGTAGGGATAGCCGTAAAATGTTTGTGCCCATGCCCTTAAAACAGTTAATCCGAAAGGATGCTTTTTTAAGAATTTTATACATTAAGAATTTTTTATCTCTGAAACCCAGGTTAACCATTTATTTATTTATTAAATTAATTGCTTATTTTCTAAAACACTTGTACAATAAGTTTTCAAAGCCGATTCTTCATGAAATAACAAACAATAATCGATTCTTGATACTCTAACAAAATGTACATATTCAAGCACTTATCACATCCATCAGACAATAATTACAGTTGCTTTTACTTTCAGCAATAATGTACACATGCTAAGCCAACAAATCAATTAACCTGAATATTGATTGCGCATTAAAGCACCAACTCTGCTAGATTGCGGATGTTCTATGATTTATATCACAAATTTGATAGTAAACTTCGTTGGACGATATAATATGAGCATACCAGATTGTTTCGAACTATTAGTTGATCTTGGCGTTGACTTATATTTTTATAAAGTAATGGAACATGTGAAAGAAAAACAAGCTATGTATTTTTTTACATTTTGAGAGATAAGTAAAAACTGTATCTAAAGGGACATGACTACCGTCTAAAAATTCATTAAATTCCAAAATTCTGGTCAAATTTAAAATTAAAAGCATGCTATAGAGCAATATATAAATCGGGGAAAGCTTGTGTCAATATAAATTCCTTTATTTTTATTTTTATTTTAAAGAAACTAAAGATTACCAGAACGGTTTCAACGGACTAGACACGTAGATTACGAGAAATCTGATCGAATAAAATTTATTGCAAATACTAAAACAAATTAATTAAATGTAATCCTTAAATGTAAGTCGTAAATTAGTACTACGATTTTCGTAATATATGTGTCTAGCCAGTTGAAACCGTTCTAGTAAACTTTGAAAAGTTTCTCGTTTTGGTTGTTGTTGGTATCTGGAAATCAGGAAATTTGTAATGATGAGTTCTTATCGATAGTACCATATTTTTCTTACGTTCTTTTAGCACAAAAAATAAATCAGTTCCTACTTAGAAAAATTCATGTTAGTAATAGTAAAAAAATAACTGGCACTATAAAAATAGTCGCATGTCAAATTTTTAAATAAATTTGGTGTAGTCATAGCCAAATATATAGAATATTATGTTTTTTTTATTAATATTTTACACACCAACAATCTGAACCACGTAGGAATTTTGATATCTCATCCAATATGAATAAATTAGGTATCAGTCTAAATTATTAATATGTACTTTTCTCGAAAAATTATTTTTTAATATTTTCACGGCCAACCTAATACAATTTCATAAGTTAAAGCAACTAGGTATAGGAAACTATAAAATATGGGCCATTTCACTAACATACGCCTGTTTTGGATTACTTCGACAACGAATAATTTACTGTGCAACATAAGAAGTACGAAAGTAAATGGCGCTAATAATTATTCCAATAAACAACAGTGTAATTTGCAATTTACTTTCGTTCTTTATATTTTGCACAATAAAATATTCGTTGTCGAAGTAATCCAAAACAGGCGTATGTTCGTGGAATAGGGTATAGCTGTAAATTAAGTACCATAAAATAGCATTTCTTTACAATACAGAATGTTCCATTTAAGAGAACTCTGAAAATATTTATTTTCAGTTTTAGCCAACCCTGCATACCAAGATTTCGTTATATTAATAAACAGATTTTTTGATGTCATGCTAATAAAATTCTACAGGGTGTGAACATTGCTAGGAAATATTTCCTTCTAAGTTTTCTTAACTGCATCTAATTTTTCATGAGTCTCTCTAATAATTGTTGCTCGCTCACTTTAATTTTTCCTGACTTACTCTAACTTTTCCTGGCTTTCTCTAAATTTTCCAGACTTTCTAATTTTTCTTACCTCTCTGTAATTTTTTCCGTCTCCCACCTATTTTATCGTGTCTCCCCTTTACTTACTCTAACTTTTCCTGGCTTTCTCTAAATTTTCCAGACTTTCTAATTTTTCTTACCTCTCTGTAATTTTTTCCGTCTCCCACCTATTTTATCGTGTCTCCCCTTTATTTTTGTTGACTCTCTTCAATTTTATATCCTCACCCTCTAGTTTTCCCTGACTCCATTCTATTTTATCGTGCCTTCCTCGCTAGGTGTTATAGCCCCGGAAAACTGCGTTGCCTCTTGACGTATCGTCGTAGCCTTTTATTCGATTAGATAGATTATTTTAAACCGTGTGTTACGCCAATGACTAAATATTTCTGAGACCACACTCTCAATTACGTAGAATTAAATAGTTTAAAAAAAGACAGATAATTTAGCAAAACGGACTAGAATTAACACAAAATTTCATTTTATATAATTTGTTTGAAAATAATTGTTAAAAAAAAATAAGAACATTACAGCATATCGTTTGACTGACTTTAACTTCCTAGTTTTGAAACGAAAACCAGCCCACTGTCGGAACTGCTCCTTAAAATAATGAGCACCAATTTGTCTATTTTGATAAAAGAAGAAACCAAACACAAAGCGTTTTGATTAATTTTGTCCCCTTTCAGACGTGGTAGAGAGCAGCATTCCCAGTATTAAACCGACTTCATGAGCCCATTATTCCAGTTCGAGCAGTGGCCCTGCTCCTGCTACGCAACCAGGACTTCTTCGACTGATTGGATGGGATACGTTTGTCGTTTTAGTGGAAACGTGGGGCGATGAAAAAGCTTTTTAGTCTCATTTTCTCGAATTTTCAACGACAATGTAACTTTAGCTTCCATTCGGCAAATGAGACCTCATTGGGATATGTAACGTGACTCCATAGGCAACTAACTCGGAATTTTCCTTTTATTTTTTTCCTTGTTGCGTTACCGACAAATAAGTACAAATGAAACTGCCGAGCTGATATAAAGAGAAGAGTGTTTTTCGGTAATGCACAAGATTAGCTTTTTTCTAGAAATTTCTAACTTGATGATGTGCTGCTTAAATAATCTTTATAACGGGTATATTTTGAGATAACCGTAAACCTATGATGAAAACATTAGTCGAGTTACACTCTTGCAAGAAAATGGGCAGTGTGGCTCGTAAATGTAACATGATAGACTAATTGTAAGAGGTGAAAATTAAATACGCCTACTAATAATAAAAGCAAAATAATATCGGTTCACAACATAGTTATAGCTCTCCCTACATTTTTTGTGCGTAATATGCGGTCGTTTACAGTAACAACAGACATACTCACGATACATTTTAGCAAATTTATATCTAGTCAACGCAATTTATCATCATTCGTAATTATTCATGGACGCATCTTAAAATTATTATTCTGCTGTTTGCTTATTTTTTTATTATATCAAGTACATCCAACTTAGAACAATGTAGCAGCATATAGATATTTTAATTTGTTTGTCCTTTGTCCAGTGTGTGTTAATTGCTATTTGTATCATTTATTTTAAACCAATGTCCAAAGTCTTAGTTTTAGAGTTCACGGTTGAGGCATAGTACTTTGTTAGTGTCTCATATCAGAGACAAATTTTAACTGAAGCTGAAAAATCAGATGTTCCTATGAAGCTATCGCTCAGAGTTTATGCAGAACTCCTAAAATTATTAATTGTTCTCTACAATTTTTTCCACACTTCACTTATAACTTGTATAGTCTTCTTAGAGTTGTGCCTCTCAGGATTAGGATAAGGAATGTGAGGTCAATAAATAAATTTGTCCTCTAACAATAAGAGTCCCTTGACTAAGCAGGAAACGGCTAATGTGGTTTACAGGGTTCCTTGTACTGACTGTGAATTTTCCAATATCTGGCTAACTGTACGTTCATTGAAAGGACGCCTTATTTCACATCGCAGTGATATCAATGGCTCCAACCATTATTGTACATTATCTACATAGACATGCTTTATATAAAGACCACCGTTTTGATTTTGAAAATGCTGAGATTTTAGCCACTGAGGATATTTCATTTAAAAGATCCTTCCTTGAAATACGTCACATTCTTAAACAGCCTGCAACCATGAACAGGTGAAATGATATTGATCATCGTTCTTGAAATTATATTCCTTGAAATAGGTATGTCTCATTCTTATACATCATGAAACCATGAACAGATGAACTAATATTGATGATCTTAATGAAATTTCGTCACTGTTTGATTTTACATAATAAATAACCCTTAACTCCACTTTTCAGATGTCTCAGAGAATCCTCTGTCTTTCCTCTAAGTTTATTACAGTTGTCATAATTTAATTAAATCATCTTAACTATTGTTCTTAATATTAACCAATAATAGTCACTAATTAGATATAAGTTACACTACGGAAGTGTCGGTGTTTTAGATACTACCCAAAATTCAAATTTTCGCGGCACCTGTCATTTACCCCTCCTGTTGATTCTCCCTTCGTTCTGCGCGGTTCATCTAGCTATTGTATTGCAACTGTTTCGTTATTGTCTTACAGACATTTCGTTATAAGAATTAGATTAAAATTTTCATAATAGTAATTTTTTATTATCGAAATCTTTAATTTCTGCTTTAAGAGTAATATCATTTTTAGCTTATTTGATTAAAAACCAAATTATATGTTTCTTGTGTTTTTAATTATGTGTTTCTTACTATGTGTGTGTATTATTAAAGTTAATAAAAGCACAGGTTGTTGTTCACTAACGAGAAGGTATCATATTTTTTCCAAAAACAATGTTCAACAAATACCGGTCTCTTGAACCAGTGCGACTATGCATATCCTCAAAATATATGCGACTAATGAAAGGTTGAAAGCATAAAAGCAAAATAAGAGAGGAATAAACAGTATCGTAAGTTTGCGTTCAATATTTGTTTAATGCACACGAATAATACTAAGCTTCTGGATATTTTTAAATAAAAGCCAGCAGCACAAACAAACCTTCAAATAAAGAAATAGACAGTACAATAAACAAAATAAGTATAATTGTTCAAAAGACACGAAGGGGGTGTTTTGGCTAGCATTGAATTGATGTAATAATGTTATCGCATAATATGGCCCACATTACCCACCTCTGTATAATATGACCTTAGAGACAAAAAATATGAAAATGAAATAACGCAAAGTCACAGCGCGGTTAACTTTTTCTTTTGCAGCAAAACCTCTCCAGGGCGTAGTCACCATCTTTAATTTAAGATCATACCGGTAGGCGATGTATTAAGGACCCGCTCGAGATACAATAAAGAAAGGGATGAGGCAACAAGATCCTCGTAAATTTCTGGAGACGTTGTTCTATAAAAATACAGGAAGATGCTTGTTTGGTTTAGATCGGTTTAGATGCTTTATTTCTGGAATATTGTTTTTGAGATCATTTGGTCGGTAAAAATGTTCACAAGTTTTAATTGTACAAAGTTGTTACAAAAAAGTAAACTTTAATAAAAATATATGAATACTATTATGCTCTGTATTTTCTCTCTGTTATGAGACTGACCACCATCTCATTAATTCGATTAATTAATTATTTAATTAACTGACTTTAATGTATTACTTTTAGTTTGTGGCCTCTAGTATTTCTCATTGCTTACTTTATCCAGGACAAAACATAGAAAATAAATATACTCAAAATCATATAAATTGTATAACTATTATTTATTTACATACTATACCATAAATATAAGATTCAAAAAGTATGCTAAACTTTATTCTGTTGTAAAAATTTCTTATCTAATAAAAAAAACTTTAATTCTACTATGTCCGATCTCCTGATATAAACCAGCCACTCGTTCCAGACAGAAACTGGAATCTATTCGGACACAAGGAGTTTGTACTTTTCGACTTGATCATGATTTCGTCTCAAACATGAATCTGCTTCCACGGCCACCAAATTAACCACTTTACACAAAAATACTACTTTCGAACTGGACTGGTTACTTCCAATCTCAATTACACAGTTAATTCTTTTTCCCTCATCAATCCGAAAATAAAACACTCTATTCTCCCTCCATCGGTCTCCTCGCCAATCACAAGCATTCTCCATACATCATACCCCTATTTTTTTCTTAAGAACAAATACAAGTTTTATGTCTTGTCAATTTCCAGGAGATATTACAATTAAATTATACTTACATTTTAGAAAAACCCAAAGCGGCACATTAACTTTCTAAAACTACCGTTTTCTAGTTCATTGTTTTGAAATGTATTAATCCCTCCGTAGAAACTTTAGCACTAGGCTTTCACTCTTCCACGAAACACTGCTTATGGCTAAATTATTTTATTTACAATTTTTGGTCATATACAGGGCGATGAAAATTTACGATCTCGTGGTCTTTGACATAAAATTAATTCTCTAAATTTTCCCCATACAAATTATATAAAAATACATATAAAGATAAATACGTAGATTTCACAAATTCCACAATTTTTATAGTAGCATATTCTATGTATATACCTAAGGTATAAACTAATTGTGGACTATTAAGTAAAAGAAATATTTTTATTTATTTATGAATAATGTTTTCCAAAAGTCTAGAACAGCGTTTCTCAACGTTTTACCATTTGCGCCCCAAATTTCCATAATTATTTTCACCGCGCCCCCCCCCCTCTTTCAATAACAATATATCTATGCAATAATAATATACCTTGAGCAGCATGAAACCTAATAAACTAAAAAGACATTGGGAAACGCTTCGTAGTGAGTACATTAACATACCCCGAGAATTCTTCGAGTTAAAATTAAAACGGCGTGAAAAGCAAAAATTAGTTTTAATAAAAACTTTGAATGTAAATGAAATAGCTTTACTTGCCTCTTATAAAGTCTGATATTAAATAGCCAGATCTAAAAACCAAACACTATTGGTGAAGATCTTATATTACCAACTGCAATTAAAATTGTAGAAACTGTGTTTGGAGATAATTTTGCTAAAAAATTGGAGTTTATACCTCTATCAAATGATACTGTTGCCGGCCGAATTGGTGATATAGCTGAATATGTACAGGATCAGCTAATCAGGAAGTTGCGTGAAAAGCCGTTTTCGATTCAGCTTGATGAGGCAACAGTAGCAATAAATATGCTCATTTTATTGCCTACGTTCGATTTTGTGATGGCAGATCAGTAGCAGAACTACTTTTCTGCAAACCAATAGAATTGATAGCAAAGTCGCTTGCATTATTTGCTATGTTAAATGATTATATAAATTAAGCAAAAATAGAGACACTGTATGATCAACAGAGAAGCTCTGGCTTGAATATTGTGCTAACTGCGGTTGTAACAATAGTTAATTATCTACATAAAAATGAGACCTTTCAAAACTAGAATCTTTTCTGTACTCAGCATTATTATTTTATTGTGAGGCAAGCTGGTTATTACGTGGGAAATTTTTACAACGTGTTTTGAATTAAGACATGTAATCGCCATTTTTCTAGAAGAAGAAAAGAGGCCGCAAGCCAAGATGTTTCACGATGGTTTATTTTTAATGAAATTGAGTTACTTGGTTGATATATTCGAGAAACTAAATATTTTGAACTTACAACTTCAAGGGGCCAATACACATATATTTGATACGAATGATAAAATTAACGCTGTCTGTAGAAAATTGAAATTGTGGAGCAGAAATTTAAAGCAAAAAACCTAGAAATATTTGAAAATGTGGATGAATGTCTTAAAACTTACCAGGTTGAAGAAAAACACGTGAAAGTTGTTTTTGTAACCTTTGAAAATCATTTAGCAATGCTGACAAAAAATTTTAAAAGATACTTTTTTGCCGACGACCAATTAATACTTACCTAATAGTTATGAGTGGGTCGGGAATCCGTTTCAAATTACACCCGAAGAGCTCTCTACTGCAGAAGAAGAAACCTTCATGGACTTCACAGCAAATGCCGAAATCAAGAAACAGTTTAATATTAGATCCCTCTTTGAATTTTGGGCAGGGGTAAATGATGAGTTTTCTGCATTGAAAACCAGAGCGTTTCGTATACTATTACCGTTTTCACCATCCTACCTTTGCGAAACAGGATTTTCCGCGATGGCTGCTTTAAAGACCAAATATAGATCGCAGCTAAATATAGAGAAATACTGAGAGCGTCTATTTCTAATATTACACCCTGTTTTGATAAGCTTTGCTCTGCAAAACAGGCCCAAGGAGGTCACTAATTTACATTAAATTAGTTGATTTAGTATTCAGTGCTCATAACTATGTATAGCTCCTTGTTCATGGGTATTTTATTTTTTTGTTTATCAGAATTTTGTTTTGCTTTGATTTTAGTAAATTAGTCAATGTTTTAGGTGTTTTTCTTTTATATTTTCACGCCCCCTCATTGCTAAAAGCGCGCCCCCCTAGGGGGCGCGCCCCACAGGTTGAGAATCACTGGTCTAGAATCTTGTCTCTAAAGCTTCGTTGACACAGGTCAAGTGACTTGATCAACTCACTTGAATGCAAGTGAATTGGACGCTTAAAAAAATTACAGGTTTCATTTGACATGAAGGTATTATGCGCCAACAGAGTTTCATCACGGTATTTTAAATGCAGTTCTATTTATTGCTACTGAATGAAAAAAAATATTGTAGAACTGTGCGAAGCAAAAGAAGATTCTGGTGTAGAGAATGAATTAAACGTAGAAGTGAACTAAGGGCACCGGTAACGTTATTACGAGAACTAAGAACCAGAAGATTATAAAATTTTTTTAAGAATGACTGAGGAGTAATTTAACTTTTTATTAAATTATATATAAAATAATTTTCTTAAACTAACAATTTTCTGCGATAAACGATTTCTTCCAAAATAAAAATTTGAAATAACATTTCGTTACTAAGTAACTAGTGACTTTTCAGTGACTATCCACATTAGGGTCTGAGGGTACATATACACACACCCAAACTTATATGGAATCATCTGATATTTCTTACTATTTCGTGCGAATTTAAAAAAACGAACAAACGGAGACAAACAATATTTATTTTAAAGCAATTTAGTAACAAATACATAACAATTAAATAAAACAGTAGAGTGTTTAACAAACAAATTAAAAGTAGTTGTTTTAAAGTCAATAGCATACAAAACTTCAATGTAAAACGAATAATGTTTAAATTGATTTTAGTTTTTTTTTTGTATTTTGTGGTAGTCAGTGCTATCACCTCTAGTCCTTATGCAAGCCTCAGTTTGCGTGGGCACGCTCCTAATCAAATTATCAACATTTTGTTGTGGTAGGTTGCTCCATCCTTAAAGAGCAGCTTGTACTAGCCGTGCGGTGTTTTGTGGATTATCCCGGCGAGCTCTAATTTTTCTTTTAAGCATATCCCACAAATACTCGTTGTGGATACCTTGTGCTTCAATGATATCTCTAGTCATCATTATGAAATTACAACATAAAGATCCTTCCCTTCATATAAAAATAAGCAAATTGAATGAAGCTGATTTGACGAATAAATATTGGAAATACAAGAATTCACCTCCATTTTGTGAAGCTTTTCGCAGTATGTCAAACTTTGATGTTACTTCAAATCCAGACGAAATCTTAGACTTCCTTCTTTATTACATTTGGTAAAAGTAATTATGCCAAGTTATCATGAAAATGCAGCTATCAATCATAACACCTTAAGAAGAATCTTGGACGTTTTTTCGGAGTCTATAATTATCTACACAGATGCGTCGAAGTCAACATTTGGCACTGGATGTGCCTTTTATGTCCAATCAAACAATACAGAGAAAATGTATAAAATTTCTCAATATTCAGTGCTGAAGCAATTGCGATTTATGAAGCTTTATTATATTTTATGAATACAGAAAATAAGTCTACAGTAATTGTTTCTGACTCACTTTCCGTACTGAGAGCTATTCAGACAATAATATTTCCAAGTCATAATTTAAACAACTATATCTTCCAAATTAAAAAAATACTTTATGAAATCTATAAAAAACGAAGAGAAGTGCATTTCCTAGGGGTTAAAACACACACAGGTATCACCTGTAATGAACATGTTGATTTATTAGCAAAAAAGCCATCACACATAGATCGTTAACCGGACATAAACCTTCTAATCCAGATAAATGTGCAATTGTTAAAAATGAAGTTAACGAACAATGGAGACGAACATGGAACGAATCTAGCAAACATAGTTCCTCTCAATATGCGATGATTCAATCTAAAGTGCCTACTGAGTACTGGTTTAAAAATTATTCCGCTCCCCGCAGATATATAACTTCCATTATTAAAATAAAATTTGGGCACGCCTGTTATCCTTTTCATTTGGCGAAAATTAACATTTTATCTTCAAATCTATGTCTAGACTGTCAAAAAGAGGGAGACTTAAATCATATATTTTTTGAGTGCTCCAAGTATACTCAACAAACGAATAAACTAATTGAAAATTTATTAAAATATAATATATTTCCACCTTATAATTTATGTTACCTACTTTCTCTAAATAGGAAAAAAATATATGACTGTTTATTGGAATTTATTTGTAAAAGTAAAATCAACCTTTATGCATTATCCACAAATGATTATTTACCTTTGTTTTATCCCAGATGTATTTACTTTCTATCCGCGACTTAGTCTAGTTATGTCTAAACAAAATGTCTTGAAGGGTCCCTAGACGAGAAGAAGCAAGTGACCCTGTCTTATTCCTACCTTAACTCCTGAATAAAATAATTGCAATATTAACAACCACCTTTACGGTAACGTTTCCATACTTTCTTATTTTTGTTTTGTTTTATATTTTTGAAATGTATTTAGATTTTAAAATATACTTATTTTGACTGGCTGAGTGGCGACAGCCCATGCAAAAAAAATAACGATTTGCCTCTTTGTATAGTAATCGTTACTTTCGGTATCCGTAAGTAAAGAGTACTTTGTAACGAATAGATACTTTTTCTCGGTCGGCAGCTATATGAAACCATTCCTGGACCCTTTGACTTGTATATTGTCTAATGTTACGCAGCCAGACAATTGTTTTCTTCCAACCCATCGTTTTCCGTCGATTTTGTCCTGAATGATCAACCAGAGTAAGCGATATTTAGGTCCTCTCATTCATGACCGAAGTTTTTTGTTTTAGTTGCACTAATTATTTATACGTCGTCAAAAGCACGTTTTTGTCGTCAAAAAAGCGAAACAAGAAAAATTAAATTTAATATACTGTATCTTTTTCTACAGCTGCATTTTATTAAAACCTATTCGATCTAATACTAAGAAAATACATAAGAAATCAAGGAGACTGATTCTCAAATAATGTTACATTAAAAGAATGATAATAGTGAGGGGGAGAAGTAGACCAACACTGTTGAGTTTAAGATCCTTTAAACAGTCCTTCAACCCTGTATAAGTGCACACACTTGTTTGTAGTAGCATAATGGAGAAGGATGGCAGAAAGAGACAGGAAGAGGAACAAGCAAAGGGAGTGTGAGGAAGGTCTGTCAACACTTATACTCGTTAGAATATGGTTTTTGGGTGAAATATGTTGTTGGCGAATTCACTTTGGCGGAGTTTATAGCTTCGGAGAGTAATTTCGGTTCACACAAATCTGTCTGCTTTTCGGGAAATTACTTCATTTTTACAGCGACTATTCCTAGGGGACGATGGAATTTACTGAAACCGATAAAGCTGTAACTGAGTGCTGGTCTAGGGAAATTGGGAAAATGTTTTATTTCAATTACATTCAGTTTATTGTGAATATTTCAATGCAAAAATAAAATACAGTTAGTAGTTTATATTCTACTATAAAGTGTTACCACAATTCTATAAAATTTATTCCATATGGTGTAACGATCCAAATAACTTTTATTTTTTTTAATTTCATTTGCTTAAGAACGGAACTACTTGTATGCGACCCTTTATATTATAAAAATTAGTATAGTTCCTATAAACGTACAAACGTTCTGTATCTTATAATTTCAAACGAAATGACATGCTATAATATGTCTTTGTTTATTCAGTCTTATTTGTATCTAATAGTGCTTTCTCAGTAAGATCTGCGTCTTAGAAACGTCGATTAGATAAATAGAATCTAATCATTTTTGTATTGAAAACTCTCGCTAAGTGAATTAAAAGTCCTTTTAAGCATTTGGCTGACTCCTATGCCAGATTCCTTAAAATTTTACCAATCACTCTCTACGTTTCGAGGCTTTATATCAATTCTTTGACACCTGTTTTTTTTACAATGGGTAGAATGCTAACCTGGCCCATCAAAGATTACCACACATCTTCAATACAACAGCCAAGACATACAACATGATAATATCAGCAGAAAAAACCAAATGTATGACAACATCTAAATAACCACTACGATGTAAAATCGAAATTGATGGGAAAATAATTAAGCAGGAAGCAAAGTTTAGATATCTGGGAATATATAATATAACCAGTTACGGTGATTTTGAACAAGAAGTATGACAACAAACTTAAAAGCAGGTAAAGTGGCGGGATCTCTTAATAATACAATCTGAAAGAACAAACATCTAAGACAGAACACAAAAGCAAGAATCTATAAAGCAGCAATTAGACCTACATTGACATACACGGCGGAGACAAGTCCCGACACATTTAAAACGAGACGCCTACTAGAAACAAAAGAGAGGAAAATACTTCGACGAATATCAGAGAAGTCTGTTGGATAGGGAGAGAAGCCAAAACATAAGATCATGCAATGTAGAAGATATAAATGAATGAGTGAAAAATCGGAAACAGGAGTGGAACGAACGGATGAGTAGAATGGCAGAGGATAGGTTAGTACGAATACCACGAGATAAGCCACCAAATGGACGAAGAACTATTGGCAGACCAAGAAAACGATGGTACAATAAGTTAAACAAATTTATAGGCTTATATTGAAGAACAAACAGGCTTTAAAACCAACATACAAGAAGGAAGAAGAAGAAGAAGAACTCGCTAGGTAAGAAACATGAGAGCGGGATGCGATCTAAGACACAACGTCGTATGGGTTGTATCGCAAAAATGAATTTTTGGGATATCATTACCGAACTAGATCTATGAGGGGTTTACTCAATTAAAAGAGACAAGCCATACCGACTTTTTGGCCGGTTTGAGCGGTTGCTTCTTATTTGAAAGCATCTATATTTCTGAATAAAAAATATTTTTGGCAGTAGTGTTGTTTAGTGACAGTATTTAGCTAATGAACACGCCTTTGGCGGAGTTAATAGCTTCGGAGAGTAATTTCGGTTCACACAAATCTGTCTGCTTTTCTGAAAATTACTTCATTTTTACAGCGACTATTCCTAGGGGACGATGGAATTCACTCAAACCGATAAAGCTGCAACTGAGTGCTAGTCTAGGGAAATTGGGAAAATGTTTTATTTCAATTACATTTAGTTTATTGTGAATATTTCAATGTTAAAAGTAAAATACAGTTTGTCGTTTATATTATTCTATCATAAATTCTACTGCAGTTCTCTAAAATGTATTCCATTTTGTGGAATTATAACTTTCTAACCCTTAAAACTTTTGGTCAGCGCTTTACTAAGAGACATTATCTTTTGAGTGTTCATATCATTAACTGGCGTGTGTTTAGTCGAGTTAGAAATAGTCACTTTCTTTCTATTACTACGCACTATTTTTAAGTTTTTCTTATGTTCAAGTTTCATTAGTGAAAAAACCTACAGTTTGTGGTAAGTACAAATTATTCCTTATTAATTCATTTAAATATGATGCAAAAGAAAATATTTCTATCTGTATAGGGTTTCTTTCGACATCAGTTTTGGTACCTGAACCTGACCCTGTATAATTATTTAGTGTGCAGTATGACAAAGAACTAACAAACAAGGGAGAAGAACTAAACAAAAACCAATCAGAAAAACAATAAAGAGAAAAATATGGAACTGGTTGGGTTACACATTGACGAAAGAAAATACAAACATAACAAAACAAGCACTCAAATGGAATATGCAAATGGAATATGCAAATGCAATAGGAAAAAAGGAGAGGGCGAACAATCAAAACATGGTGAATAACCATTGAAGATAACTACAAAAGTATGAAGAAAACCTGGAGATAGATAGCTGACACTGCCAGAAATCTACAGCGTGGTACCACTTCACGGAATAACAGGATTGTATATACAGTGAGCACGTAAAGGTTGGAATAAATTCATTTTCTCGAAAATGGACGATTTTGGAAAAAAATCCCGAAACAGGTCAATTTTTAATTTTAAATTACGACTTTTTGGCATACATATCATACTAGTGACGTCACCCATTTGGGCGTGATGACGTCATCGATGATTTTTTTAAATGAGAATAGGGGTCGTGTGATAGCTCATTTGAAAAGTAATTCAATTATCTATTCAGTAATATAAACATTAACATAATTATTTATACAGGGTGCCGAAAAAATTATTTTTTGAATTATACTTATTGACATAAAAAGAAGAATATGTGTAATTTACTTAATTCAAAATACATTTTACTGCTCTCAAAAATAGAAAAAAATGTTTATTTGGAAAAAACCATTGCTTTTCGCTTAAATTAAATGCTCAAATTTTCAGGTGGCAGTTAGGTGGCTGCTTTAATATTGAATTTGCAAAAAACAACAGTTATTTGTCAAATAAACATTTTTTCCTGTTTTATGATACCCTGTATAAATAATTATGTTAATGTTTATATTACTGAATAGAGAATTGAATTACCTTTCAAATGAGCTATAACACGACCCCTATTCTTATTTAAAAAAATCATCGATGACGTCATCACGCCAAATGGGTGACGTCACTAGTATATATATGACAGAAAGTCGCAATTTAAAAATAGAAATCGACCTGTTTCGGGATTTTTTTCCAAAATTGTCCATTCTCGAGAAAATGAATTTATTCCAACCTTTACGTGCTCTCTGTATACATAAATCGTTTGGATTTAATATGTACGGGAAAGTCGGTTATTGGTGCGCACCTAAGGCTAATTCCTGATGCGCGCAATTACCCGACGCGCATTAATATCCAACTCTCCCCTACTCATAAATAAAAAGACCCATAATAATGGAGCTTGTATTATAAATTACTTTCAAATAGTTGTATTTTATTTTCTATACTTAATTTTCCCGTAAAACTCGCAAGTTTCAGCGTTGAGAAGTTTTTAAATAAAATCGTCATTAAGTGCACTGAGGCGGGTGAAGTTTTAATAAGCAACTCCCTCCTAATTAAGCAAACTTCAGGAGAAATAACTATTCTCGTTAAACTTTATATCTAAGATAGACAGTATCTTTATTGTTAATACAAAATTGGTATGTTTTGAGGAAAACTCAATTTAGTTGGTGCAAGTTTTATCAAGAAACAGGTGTTGTTAAACGGGGAAGACGACTTAAACTACGGAAACTGTGAAAATACAAATTTTAAACTACAGTTATTTTTAGAAAATATTAGCTCTTTGAAATATAAATTTTGTCAAGAGTTTCAATGATAATTGCTTTTAAATGCCAATATGACTGCGACATTATATTAGTAGTTCCTCCTTATCCTTTCTTGAGTCCTTATCGGCGCGTGGTGATACTCTAAAAATAATTACTTCAAAGAAATCAAAGTTCGAATAGAGAAAGCACGAACAAACTTCAATAAAATGAGAAAGGTACTTTGTGCAAGAGAACTGACATTAAACTTGAGAGTTAGGCTGGCAAGGTGTTATATTTTCTCAATTCTGCTTTACGGGATAGAAGCATAGACATAGAAGCGTCGACTACTAAATTTTGAAAGCATTTGAACTGTGGGTGTATAGAAGAATCCTGAAGATGTGATGGACCAAGCATGTAACAAACAACGAAGTCACGAGAAGAGTCAACAAAAGAATGGAAATATTGGAAACCATCAAGACACGAAAGCTGCTATACCTGGGTCATGTTATGCAAAATGAGAGATACAACATACTTCAATTAATTATATAAGGGAAAATCCAGGGCAACGGAAGTGTAGGAAGGAGAAGAATGGTACGGATGCACATCATCGAACTATTCAGAGCAGCAGTATTTAAAATCAGAATAGCCATGATGATTGCCATCCTCCGTCGCAAGGATGGCAAGTAAAGAATAAGTTAAGATCTAACCTCAAAAATTGAGCCACGGCTTTGGTAATAAAATGAACTTGAGAACCAGAGTCCAAAAACACTCGACAAGTTTTGGCTTTTCTGTGACAGTTTACGATATCTATCACTGCGGTAGGTAATACGACTTCCGCAGACACATGAGTATTGATAGTATGACCAACTTCAATTCAGTCGCATTCGGAACAAGCTTGAAAATATGTGCCTGAAATTCGAGACATTTCAATACAATGAAAATCGAGCAATTTTTTTATATTATAGAACTTTAATATCATCATTTTTATGTTGACAATGATATTTTTGATGGGATTAAGCCGCAATTTATTGTAATGATAATTACATTTTTGTTAGTTTTTGACGTTTTGATTTCCAATCCGGACATCCTTTAGGACGAAAAAAAAAATATTTATCAGCGATAATTACATCGCTGCATGAGTATGAAAATTTAGGATATAGGTCTGGATCTCGCGTATGAAAAAAAAGTTGATTAATAGCAAGCTGAAATTTTTTTAATAGCTTAAGGGTGTCTAGTCGGACAAACATTGATGTATGGGAACACTGGAACAGGGGAAGCTTTAATTGTGGAACAGGTTAAAAATGTGGAACGTCAGACTACGACTACGAAAAAGTGCCATGTATTTTTTCGGACAGAACTTCCAATTAATTTGTTACCCTTTCATTAAACTATCCTGCAAAATCAGATTGCTATTTATCACCAACTAGGCATTTTAATGAGTGGAACACGTAGAACATGTCAAATGACAGGAATTATGACAGGTGACAAATAGCAGTCTGATTTTTGCATGAGAGTTTAATGAAAGGGTGACAAATCAATTGGAAGTTCTGTCCGACAAATTACATGGGACGTTTTCGTGGTCTGACGATCCAGATTTTTAAATTGTTCCACAATTAAAGCTTCCCCTGTTCCAGTGTTCCCGTACATCAAACTTTGTCCAACTAGACACCCTTAAGCTATTAACAAATTTTCAGCTTGCTATTAATCAACTTTAATTTTTATACGCGGGATCCAGACCTAATAGCATTAGTTGGATCCGCGTTTATTGTATCTGTATTGTTGTTCGAAGTTTTTTTTTGTTTATTGAAATGCAACAAGGTGTTGTGTTTTTCAAGGCAAGTGCCGACAGTTTGAAGCGGTGCATTGCAAGGCGCGATGGTTTTTGCGTAAGCAAATATAGACACCATCCTGATATTTTAGTATTTTTAGATATGTATTTTTTATTTTATATTTTCTGAAAACTAAAATTTACCAAATAACGTTAAAATTTACAAACATATATTCTTAATTATAAAATTAATTAAACCATAAAGAGAGGAAAAAATTTCATTTGTTTAAATTTACCCACTTGCAGAAAGATAATTGCTGCAACCAATATTAAATCCTGCATAAACGTTCACAACCACTAAGCATATCTACAATGATTATGATTACATTTCAAGAAGTTTCATATAAACTTCGGTTCTTGTTCAGCAAACAATAATACACGAAGCATTTCGTGAATTATTCGATGGATGCGTCAGTTGCGACGAAACATACAGATATATGCAAACAAATATGCGAGCCTTTTGAATTTTCGTTGAGTTGTTCCAACCAGCCTTTCCTTATTCCCCGCAATGCAGACGAATTTCCATACCCAAGTGGAGGCAAGAAAATTAATGTGGCCTAGTAAATTACGCTTTATATTCAGAGATAGACTTTTAACATCTTTAACAGTTTTCTATTCTATTAGGAATCGAATCGATAAGTGATTTAAATTCTTGTGAATGCAGCTAAGTTGCATTCAAAGTGGGAATCGAGATAAGGATTAGAATATGTGAGAAGATTAAAGTTTTTCAGTCAGGGTCGGATCGACCTAGACTCCAAAAGATGTCTCTTGTTGTTAAAACAGAAGATCGTAATTTATTTCCAGAGATGTCTAGGAATAAAAAATTATTACAGAGCAGAACAGCCTAATGGAATAAATTCTTCTTCTTCTTTTATTAGGCCTCTTGGCCTGTTCCTAACCGATTTTGACTTTGTATTCCTAGCTATAATGTTGACTGCCAGCTATCTCGCCACCTTTTAAAGGGCCTTCCTATTGGTCTCTTGCCTGTTGGCTTCGAATCCCTGACTATACGGGCTATTCTCTCGCTGTCCATTCTCGTCACCTGCTGATTCCACTCTCGTCTTCTCTGTCTTTCTCACCGTACTATATCTTGTATGTTACGGAGACCTCTTATTTTGTCGTTCGGTATTCTGTCTCTCAGTGTTTTCCCAATTATTGACCTTAACGTTCTCATTTCTGATGTTCTCAGTATCCTCCCTATCCTCTTGGTTTCTGCTGTGTCACATCTGGTTTCTATCGCGTAACGTCACGATCGGTTTTACACATGATTTGTATATGCGTACTTTTCCTTCCAGCGTCATATCTTTGTTTCTCGAGATGACATCCCTCAAACATCCTGACACGTAATAATTGGCTTTATTTGCTTGCTTTCGGACGCTGTCTTTAACATCTCCATAATTACATATTTCGACTCCCAGATATTCGAATCTCGAGACTTGTTCAATTAGTTCGTTGTTAATTACTAATTTGCATCTTATGAGTTTCCTTGGCACTACCAGGGATTTGGTCTTAGCTGTTGATATTTTCATGTTGTAGTTCTTCGCCACTGTATTGAAAGTGTGTGCCATTCGCTGTAGGTTATCCTTGTCATCGGAGATTAAGATTGCGTCGTCAGCATAACAGAGGATTTTTATTTGTGTTTTTTTTGCCACCTTATATCCATTTCCAGTACTTTTTTATATTTTCTATGATTTTGTCCATTGCTAAATTAAAAAGCATGGGCTCAAGCTATTCCCTTGACTGATTCCCGGGTTGATGTCTACTTCCGATGTTAGTTTATTCTCGACTTTTATTCTGGTTTTGTTCTTCGTATTAATGTCGTTAATTATCCTTATTATCTTGTGGAGCCGATTTTTCTCCTTTAGCGATCTTAGCACCTCTTCCAATCTTACACAATCGAAGGCATTAATCAGATCTCTAAAGCACATAAATGCAGGTTTATTATATTCCAGTGCTTTCTTAAATAAATTCGATAATAAATAAATGAGGGCTTTTTAAAAAACGCTCGGATACTTCTATCGGAGTATCACGTAGCAGTGGCCACTAATAACCTAGACATATCGCATACCATCATCATCATCAACAGATATTCCATCCATCGTCGGATGTAAGCCTCCCTGAGGTGTGTCCATTCATATCTGTTGGATGTTTTTTTGCATCCATTCGTGGTCAGCCATTCGCTTGATGTCATCACTTCATCAGTCCATCTTGCTTGAGGTCGGTCTCTATTCTTTTACTTGCCTTTGGTCACCACTCGAGAATTCGCTTTGTCCAACGGTTGCCTTCCATTCTTCCTATGTGTCCTGCCCAGGATCAGATCTGTTACTTTTGATCGCCTTCTTATCTTCATTGGACTTGTGACCACTGAGCTTAATGTTGCGCATTCTCCGTTCCATAGCTCTCTGAGTCACTTGAAGTTTGTGGACTACACTGTTGTTAAAAGCCCAAGTTTCAGTTCCGTATGCCAGGACTGGCAACTGATTTTTGCCTTTAAAGTGTTTGGCAAGTTTTATTTATTTAAAGTTCTATTTTTTGTCCTAAATATACATATACAGGGTGTTAGTAAATAAGTATGAAAAATTTTAAGAGCTAATTCTACATGAAAAATTAATACCAGTTTGCTTTATAAACATATGTCCGCAAATGCTCAATTTCGGAGATACGGGGTGTTGAAATTTTTATTTCAAACTGCCAATTTATTTATTGCTCTAAGACCAGTTGAGCTATGAAAATGAAATTTGGTGAGTCTTAGGAAGTAGTTATTACGAATGTTTTGACATACAACTTAGAATTTTGTATTCATCATTGGCGCGCCTACGGGCAATGGTCTGAATTATTTTAAAGAAAAAAATAGTACGCCACTGAGATATTTCGTATTAAAAATTATTTTTATATTCCACGTCTAATTTATGATAAAAACATTTCTTACCTTTTTTTCATATGATGCACCGTTTTTATGCAGAAAAATAAAACATCTTGGCGCGTATTTTTCATTTCTTAATACATCATCAAGATCTATCCAATATAATAATACTAAACTAGAACAATAACAGAAAATATTAATAATAAGATTTCAACTAGGTGCAAAGCTGCAAGAAATGTTTAAAATGATCTCCTTTGCAGATAACAGAAGAATTTTATATTCATCATTGGCGCGCGTACGGGTAATTCTGAATTTTATGAAGAAAAAAATAGTACGCCACTGAGATATGTCAAACTAAAAATCGTTTTTGAATTTCTCGTTCAATTGACGACAAAAAATCTTTCTTTCCTTTTTTTCACACGAGGCGCCGTTTTTATACAAAAAAATAAAACATCTTAATTACCAAGTATTTGAGGTAGTTTCCTTTTGCATAGAAACAGTTCAAATACTTTGTAAACGTTAAGATGTTTAATTTTTTTTGCATAAAAGCGGCGCCGCATATGAAAAAAAGGCAAGCAAGATTTTTTGTCCTCAATTGAACGAGGAATTCAAAAATGATTTTTAGTTTGACGTATCTCAGTGGCGTACTATTTTTTTCTTCAAAAAATTCAGACCATTACCCGTACGCGCGCCAATGATGAATATAAAATTCTTCTGTTACCTGTAAAGGAGATCATTTTAAACATTTCGTGCTGCTTTGCACCTAGTTAAAATGGTATTGGTAATATTTTCTGTTATTGTTCTAGTTTAGTATTATTATATTGGATAGTTCTTGATGATGTATTAAGAAATGAAAAATATGCGCCAAGATGTTTTATTTTTCTGCATAAAAACGGTGCATCATATGAAAAAAGGCAAGAAAGGTTTTTTATCATAAATTAGACGTGGAATTTAAAAATAATTTCTAATTCGAAATATCTCAGTGGCGTACTATTTTTTTCTTTAAAATAATTCAGACCATTGCCCGTAGGCGCGCCAATGATAAATACAAAATTCTTAATTGTATGTCATAAAATTCGTAATAACTATCTCCTAAAACTCACCAAATTTTATTTTCATAGCTCAACTGCTCTTAGAGCAATAAATAAATTGGCAGTTTGAAATAAAAATTTCAACACCCCGTATCTCCGAAACTAAGCATTTGCGGAGATATGTTTATAGAGCAAACTGGCATTAATTTGTCATGTAGAATTAGCCCTTAAAAGTTTTCATACTTATTTACTAACACCCTGTATACTACTCAACCTTTTCTATATTATTGTTGTACAGAGCTATATTCCCATTTATATCTAGAGATTCGTTGGTTAGATATTTAATTTTTGCTCGGTTTATTTTTAAGTCTGTTCCTTTTGATTTGGTATTTATATATGAGGCTAATGGGTCTATAGTTTTCTAGTTCGTATTTATTTCCCTTCTTAAATATATTATAAGAGCATTTAACCAAGCTGTGGGTACTTCACATATTTCTATACATTAGTCAAATATAATTTTTAATATTTTTACGATGTGTTGTCCTCCAATATCCTATACAGAGACTCCCGGAATGACATAGAATACGAGCGCGTAAACAACTACAAAATGCGTTGGAATTCCTTCGGCAGCATAACCAAAACCAGCTCCAAACAAAAGAGGTTATTGCAAAGATTTAATAAGAACCTGATATATTTGTAAATTCTGTAAGTCTTCGCTGTGTATTGTACATATTATAACAGCATGCTGCAGAGATTGTGCTGACCAAATATGTGATTATCAATATCTTATGTATGGACTTCGAAATAATTTGATGGTTCCTGATGGAACTGGTTTGATGGTTTGTACATTGTTGTATATCTTCCTTGTTTTTTATAAATATGTACTAATGCACTGCTTATTCATTTGTTAGACATTTGTCCAACTTAAATAATTCTATGAAATAAACCTGTTAAGGTAGAATTCCGCACCAAGCGACCGAGACAGGAGACCGCGACAGGCGACAGATAGGCGAGGTCTCCCCACAACTGCTCTCAATGCAATTATATCAGGGTAGTTCTGCAGCCCGCGACCGAGACCAGCGACCAACTATCGTCAATCGCGACCTATCTGTCGCCTGCCGCGGACTCCTGTATCGGTCGCTTGGTGCGGAATTCTACCTTTAGCCAACTTTTTCCTGTCTCTTCAAATAATGTTTACACTTTTCCAGAAATATGATCTAAATGGTTCAACTGCTTTACATTGCTTTATTTTTTGAATTTCTTGGACCTCTTCTGCGAATTTTGTATTTGTACATATTTGGTATTTTGGTGACTATTGCTGTTACTGTCTCCTTTAACAATTCATTTCTGCTTTCTCTTGCTAACCTCATATCTGTTTCTAGCATCATACTGAGTGGCACCAGAGCTTTGAAATGATGCACCGCAGACCATATTTATACGGTGAATACTTGTAGCAGATGTAAATAAAAAAATATTTTTAAGAAACGCTTTTCTTTAGTTACGAGTGACTAAAATTAAACATATTATAAAAAATCAACCAAAAGGCAAAAAACAAAAAAAAAATTGAAAAAATCTAACACATTCGTCAAAGAAAAGCGTGGCGCGTCTTCATCGAATAAACGGTTTTCGCACCACGCTTTTCTTTAACGAATGTGTTAGATTTTTTATTTTTTTTTTATTTTTTGCTTTTTAGTTGATTTTTTTATAATATGTTTAATTTTAGTCACTAGTAACTAAAGAAAAGCGTTCCTTAAAAATATTTTTTCATATTTTTTTAATTTTTACTTTTTAGTCTTACACTTTTCAAACATTAAAATATACGTCATATTTATTAAAATATGTATAAAACATATGATGTACAAACATGAAAAGTAGTCGGAATCAGCAAAAAAATTGAAATTTTATTGTTTATTTATCCAGCATAACGTAAACAATTAACGTAAAAAGTGAAATTATGTATAGTTCATATAATTAGCTACAATCTGTAAAAGTTTCATGTTTCTTCATTGTAAGAAACAAGAGAATTTAAGCATTTTCCGTTAAAATCGTTTTTTATTTAAAGAATTAATAAACAAAAACATTTTTTATTGACTATTCGTGTATTGTTTCCGCGAATGCATATGTCTGCAAATTTTTAGTCATTTGCATTGAAGAAAAGGCAGTCAAATTAACGTCCAAAGATTTGACCCAAACGATTGAACTAAAGAAAAGCGTTTAATTAATTAATACTATACGACAAAACGTCTCTACCGGTGGTTTTTCTAAGACTACGATAAAACACGAATTTTTTGAATTCGAGTTTTGGTTGAAGTTTTGTTTCCTATCGTATTGAAATTTGACACGAATAAATGCCGATTTACGTGTATATAAACAAATGTATGAGCGTTCAAAATTTAAAATTTTATTGTTTATTTACGAATCATAACGTAAACAATTAACGTAAAAAGTGAAGTTAGGTATAGTTCATATCATTAGCTACAATCCGTAAGAGTTTCAAGTTTCTACATTGTAAAAAACAAGAGAATTTAAGTATTTTCCATTAAAATCGTTTTTTTTTATTTAAACAATTAATAAACATAAAAAAATTATTGACTATTCGTGTATTATTCCCGCGAATGCATATCGCACCCTCAGTGCAAGACTGCAGTAACTCAAAATTTTATGAAAATGAAGTAATCCTGGAATTCGATTGTAAACATGCATATATATCCCCTGTAAAACTTTGGTAACTTTCAAATGCTTAATGGGCTAAATATTACAACAACAGTTTAACTATTTTGCGTTTTTGAACATAAGTTCCGTGCAAAACTGTTGTAACTCTAATGTAACAGAGTTACAACAGTTTTGCACGGAACATTGCAACGGATTCGATAACAAGCAATAACAAGCAATGAAAAAAAATAAGATATTTGTTATTTTAATATCTACAGTAAAACCTGTCAATAACGGTCACTAAAAATGACAGAACTATTGGCCGATATAAAAAGGTGGCCGCTAATACCAGGTTTTGTAGTCCACAAATTTCGGTTTGGGGAACTTTGAAACTGGCCGGCTAGTTTAGGTGGCCGGTTTTGACAGGAGGCCGTTAACACAGGTTTTACTGTATATCTGTGGTGTTTAATTTTAATATACAGCATTTAATTTTATTCATATATATTATGTCGACGTAATCCATTAACGGCTGAGACAATAAACAAATATTTTCGAGACCAATCTATTCATGTAAATTTTATGTCCTTTGTGTGATACAGTAAAACCTGTGTTAACACCTGTCAAAACCGGCCACCTGAACTAGCGGGCCAGTTTTAAAGTTCCCCAAACCAAAATTTGTGGACTACAAAACCTGGTATTAGCGACCACCTTTTTATATCGGCCAATAGTTCTTTCATTTTTAGTGATCGTTATTGACAAGTTTTAATGTATTATATTTATTTTCCATAAGATGTGTGCGATGTCGTTTGACCATTTATTTGTTAGATTGGATTAAAACCACATAAATTAAAACTAATTATTTACGATCAAAAAGTATTTTTCTCATGAAAGGAAAAACAGTTATCTTAAAACTTGTGTATTGACAATACTGAGAGGTCAAAAATATCTATTCTCAGAAAACTTGCCAAAGAACAGGCAAAAATTCAAATGGCCAAAAAGAAAGATTTGGTATACTTATGCCATTCGGGTATGATACCAGAAGCCCACCATAGTTTTTATACAGTAAAACCTGTGTTAACGGCCACCTGTCAAAACCGGCCACCTGAACTAGCCGGAAAGTTTCAAAGCTCCCTAAACCAAAATGTGTGGACTGCAAAACCTGGTATTAGCGGCCACCTTTTTATATCGGCCAATATTTCTGTCATTTTTAGGGACAGTTATTGACAAGTTTTACTGTAAAAATATTTTGGCACAAGATGATGTACGAGAAGAGGACAACAACTTCGGTAAAACCTGTCAGCAATGGACACTAAAAAAGAAAGAACTATTGGCCGATATAGAAAGGTGGCCGGTATTGCCAATTTTTGTAGTCTAGAGATATACATATTTGGTTTGGGGAATTTTTAAACGGGCCGTTAGTATAGGTGGCCGATGTTGGCAGGTGGCCGGTAACACAGGTTTTACTGTAAAAGTAAATGTGTCTACACTTTTTACAATTTTCTCCGTGCAAAACTGTTGTAACTTTGAAATTCTACTACTAAATGTGTAGTGATTAACAATTTTTTCCGTGCAAAAGTGTTGTAACTTTGAAATTCCTAATTTTTTGCATTAATATTATTTTATTTAAATTTCTATTTTTGGTTAATGTAACATAGGCCGAAAGGCATGCAAAATCACAATTAAATGTTAATTTTTCTTAAAACTTGTGTCTTATTTCACCGATATTAGCAAGAAAATAAACAAAATCGTCTTTATCTCGAAACTTACTTATTTTGACTTACTGCAGTCTTGCACTGAGGGTGCGATATGTCTGCAAATTTTTATTCATTTGCATTGAAGAAAAGTCAGTCAAATTAACGTCTAAAGATTTGATGCAAACTATTGAAGTAAAGAAAAGCGTTTAATAAAAACTAATGAATTTGTTAGACTGTACAAAATTGGACAAATATCGACATGTTTGGACATTTTTCTTATAATTTTAATGCTTACTCAAATAGTGTAGATTTTGAAAAACAAAATCATATTTATATACATTTTTTCTTTGTTTTTCAGTTTCTGTCTTTGAAAATACCTTTTATATAGTTTATTGTGTATTTCCCATTTTTTCCAATTTGTACAGCGGTATTATAATTTTTCTCATATACACGTACAAAAATAAAATGCAAACTCAAATGTCGGTGAATGCCTTTCTCAAGAGCCCCGCAAAACAAACTCAAGAAGGCGTCGATAATTCAGTTGCCGGTCGTGGACTTCAAGTGCACATGAAAAAAGAGAAGAAGGCAGGAAACGAAAAAATATGGAGCGTGTTTATTGAAAGGTCTGTAGCATCTGAATGGAATTCGAGGTTGGCTCGTTGAAAGTGGAAGTTGCGACGTAAACGTATACGATTTAGAAAAGTGCTTCTGGCCCCTAGATATTGCGATGGTTTCGGAATAAATAAGGGATGAAGCCAGGGATAAACTTGTTTATGCTGGTATGTAAATTAGATTCGTTCGACCCTTGCTGCAGAGTGAGAGTTAAGTATTTGTGTCATTAGTTGATTCCTAAAAATTGCAAGTGATTGCGGCTCACAGGTGAATAAACGCTTAGTTTTTTTTCATCCTTTTTATTGCTATTACCAGTCTCTTCAATTGCGCACAACCACCCTACATGCGACACAAGATATACACGAAATTTTTGATTTTCTCAGTCTGACTGAACTAAAAATTTGGCCAAATCCCATCTTAGGAAAAGACTCTCCCATCCATATGTCAACCATCCATTTTGGTCCAAGGGTGTGGATTTTAAGGCCATTCCCATTTAGGGTCTGTTTTTCGTTCTCGTCCCCAAAACTCCCAAAAATTTTGACAAGTTAAGTCGGATCTTTGCGGCTTCCGATAGTAGTGATCATTACCTTTCCAACACATGTCTAATTTTAAAAATCGGTTATAACATTCAAAAGTTACCTAGCTCAGAAATGTGACTCAATTTATATTTAAAAAAGGGAAAATGTTTGTGGATATGTATGTATGTATGTGTGTGGAAAAGTTAAACCGATCTGGATTTTCTTTTCCGTGTTTCAAGAGGTTATGAGGGTCGATTTAGAACCGGTTTAGTTTGTGACTTTTGACCAACCATAAGCCAGCTATAGAACTGGTTAGGTACAAAACGGCATATTTTTGGGGTTATATATCTTAAGTTCAAGAAGAGGCAGAAGAACCGCAAATACAACAAATCAATAGTGTTGAGTTAAGATTTCAAATGGTGCCTAAACGGTTAGGATGTCAGGATTAGACATACACACTGCTCAGTATAGCCGAAAAACTGAAAAACAAAACTTTGAAAATTTTGGTTTTTCGACAATTACTCAAAATTTCAACATACGTCAGGGCTTCCCAAACTTATTCGTACTGTGACGCCCTTGAGATGTTGCTATTTTTTTGCGACGTTCCTCAACCTAACGCCCAATAAAACTTACTAATTTTAGTAAGTACTAGTCTAGTAACAAGTTACAGTTATAACAAAAAAACTATTTGAACATTTATATTTTTATTAGAAATTAAGAACTCAATCAAAACATAGGCACAAAAATAAAAAGGGGTATTTTTTTAGTAACTGGCTGGTTAATGTGAGGGATATGCTTGCTTTTTTGAGGACAGCTTATGAAACTGAGGCTCCAATTTGGAAATGGCCACTCTCATTCCTTTTTCTAATTTTATGTTTGACCTGTACTTGTTTTTGATTCCTGCGACTGCAGACAAGTCCGTTTCGCACAAGTAAACAGATGATGTGGATAACTGGAAAGGGTTTCTGACCCAGTCATATTACTCCAGATCTTCGGAACAATATTTCTCAAGGTGTTCGCTCAGTGATAACGTGTGTTGTGTAAACATATTTTTTAAAGAGGGATCGAGGATTTCTATTGATTTTTCTTGTAGAATACCTTGTCAAGCAAGGAAACAGTCAATTTCTTGATCTTCTAATTTTCTCTTCCATAAGAGCAACTTCTTCTGAAACCCAGTAATTTTATCTGCCAATTGCAGGAAATGAGTATTGTAATAAATATATTTTCTGTATTAAAAGTCCGTTCTGACACGTGACGCCCCTGGGACAACTAGGCGACGCCCCAGGGCGTCACGACGCACAGTTTGGGAAGCCCTGCTCTATCTGTAACAACTATATACCATGGCCCACGGGAGACAGTCTGTTTCTTAATAAACGTTTGCATTTAGTAAGCTTACATGGGCAAATTAATGACAATGACATAAAGTTGACTGTATTTCAATTACATTGAACATTAACTGTCTAGAAAATGATTGATCGACTCTCACCTTATATGAAATGGAATAAAAGAAATAAAAGAGTTATACAATTTGCCATTTATTTAAATAAAAATAAAATACAATACAAATTAAATTACAGAACAGTACGCAATTGCTTTGATTTTACTTTATCTTTATATTAATTCTTTTGACCAAGAATTAATACAAAGATTCTTTTCTACTCGTTACTATCCAATACCCTAAGTAGGATATTGTTGTGTTTGTCGAATGATGAGTTTAAATTCCTTTATCAAAGATATACATACAGTATGTCCCAAGTTGTATCCATATGGAAAACTTTTTTATTATTAATTTTACGAAAAAAAGTTATTCTTTATAAAAAGCTCTGCATGGTCAAAACCTAAGATTTAACCATCAAAAATCAAATTTTTTGAATATTATACGGGGTATGTCAAACAGTTTAAATTTCACTCAAGAGTAAAGTAGCTTTATTTTTCACAATATTGAAAATTGCTATTATTAAAAGTTGTTTGGAATTAAAAACTGTATTCTAGTATGCAATTACATCCTTCTAATTGAAAAATTTTTTTTTTTGAAAAATTATGGAAAACTAACATTATTTTCAGTTATTTTAATTCAGATAACTCTTTTATTATTAATTTTACGAAAAAAGTGATTCTTAATAAAAGTTCTGCATGGCGTAAAATTTAAAATACAACCATCTTATGTCAAATTTTATCAATTTTATACGAGGTATGTCAAAAAATATGAATTTCGCTCGAGAGTAAAATACGTTTATTTTTCACAATATCGAAAATTGTTATTATGAAAAGTTATTTAGAATTAAAAACTATGTTTCAGTATGTAATTACATCCTTCTATTTGAAATATTCTGAAGTATAAAGGTACTTTACTTTTGATCTAAATTTATCCTTTTTGACATACCTCGTATAAAATTGATAAAAATTTGATATAAGATGGTTGTATTTTAAGTTTTAGACCATCCAGAACTTTTTATTAAGAATCACTTTTTTTCGTAAAATTAATAATAAAAGAGTTATCAGAATTGAAACAACTGAAAAAATAATGATAGTTATCCATAATTTTTCAAAAAATTTTTTTTTCAATTAGAAGGATGTGTTTGCATATTAGAATATAGTTTTTAATTCCAAACAACTTTTCATAATAGCAATTTCCAATATTACGAAAAATAAAGCTACTTTACTCTTGAGTGAAATTCAAACTTTTTGACATACCTCGTATAATATTCAAAAAATTTGATATTTGATGGTTAAATCTTAGGTTTTGGACCATGCAGAGCTTTTTATAGAGAATAACTTTTTTTCGTAAAATTAATAATAAACTGTTTTCTATATGGATACAACTTACAGGGACATACTGTATATATATCGAAAAGGTAACATAATCTGTTTCGTGATTAACAACGCGACATGTGTGTCGGTGTCATAAACAATGTCAAAGAAACTTATTGTTCATTATGTTCAATCAATATATTAGAAACATACTGTTATTTGATAGTTAGCCGCGCTTTTTCAGCAAATTTTGGTTTGTTTAACCAATATCGCACACTCAGCACAAACGATGTTTAGTTTTAATAATTTGGGCCGACAAGATTTATTATATTATTATATTTTTTATCAGCTAAGCTAAGATGACATATATTTCTAAACGATTAGACGGCGGCTATTGTGGCGCCTATTATCAAAATCTGGACAATTAATTTCAGAGCGAAAAAATCGTCTGCTGGGAAACAATGTTTAAAATGTTTTATTTTTACATTATAGTTTTATGACCTCTGAGTACGTATCAAATGTGAGAAGTTTTCTTTTAATGGATATTTTGATTGGCTAGGTATGCATATGGTATTGTTCGTAATGCGTGTAAGTCCAATTTTCCAAATTTTTGTTACATATTTTTTGCGTCTCGTAGAGCCTCTATGCATCTAAGCATATACCCGAACTACCATACTCCCTAAAACGACATTCGGTCCTAAATGCAAGACGCAAGAGTCTCGCAGAGTCAGTCTTGTTCTTGCTGAAATCTTGCACGGTCAGTCTTGGACTTGGTCTTGCTAAAATTAGGCGGTCTTGGTCTTGGTCTTGGTCTTGCGAAAATTCAAGAACAAGACCAAGACTGCAAGACCAAGACCGATTTTGGGCAACACTACTCACCATTAGGGTGGAACGAAAAAGGTCAAAAAAATAAAAGAAAAGAAAAATTCTTGTGACTATCGTTTAAAAGTTGTGTCAGGTGATGAAAACAATTGGTACGAGAGCATTTTGAAATAAAAAAATATCTTGAGGTTCCATATTTGATTTGAAAAATGAAAAAACAAAAAAATTATTTTTGTCGAGAAAATCAATATGGCAAAAATTTCAATGATCGTGTCTTACCAACTAAGTGTGACATTCTAAAGTGCTTTCTCTTTATTCGTTATGAACTTAAGTTGGCAAATAATAATTAAGATCCATCTATCTCCGACGTCTTGAATGCCGTTGCAACGAAAGTAGAACAAATATGAATAAAAGCTTCTATTCCAACATTATCGCGTAAGTGCCTTCAAGATATGATTAAAAATATTTATACATAGTATCAAAATCTTAAGCGATAAGTACACAAACACACAGCAAGCATCTGATTCATAAATGGAAAAGATTTGTCAGTTTCGAAAGGTGTTGTAACAAAAACGAGGTTGTGTTGTGGCAGAATAGATATAGCTTTAAAGGGTAATTACTTATTTATGGAAGTTTCCTCCAAATAGGCTAGCTGGAAATTGAAGAGACTAAACAGTAGGGCTCAGGGAAGGATCAGGCCGTATTTGCACGCCCTAGTAAGACGGTACCTACTGAAATACTTGAATGATAAAGAAAATAATTTAATATAAGGAGTAATGACAAGAAAAGAACTATTGACCAAGAAGATATTCAGAAGTAGTGTTGAGCGCCAGGAAAGAATAGAATATATTGCTCTCCACGTGACCTATATTGCTGTACCTAACTAATACTATCAAAAAGGTAGGATAATAAAACATATAAGTATGTACAACCAACAAATTTAATGAAAAAAAAATACCTATAACCCCTATATACAATTTTATACAAACTAGCTAACTTACCGGACGTACTAGGCTAGTAAGCTCCTGTCGATAACGCAGGTTTTACAATATGAAAATATGTAAGAAATTAATTATATCCAACAGTGTGTACAACTTATGATTAAGGAAGGATACACGATTGGCTGACAATCCCGTATCTGATCGGAGGTGACAATGCCTAACCGATGAAATAAATTTTATTTAAATAGGTTATGAAATAAGGTTCTAAACCCCCGAATATTGTGCACAACACTCTTACAACAAGATGGTTTACAACCTTCAAACTATTGTAAACAAATGATAGAAACAGTGGAAAGATTTAATGTATCAAAATATTGAATGTTATTAGGTTAATTATATTTTAAGAAAAATGAAGATAAATTATTATTAACAGTTATTGACAAAAAGAGTAAAATTTAAAGGTATTATTAAATAAATTGACATGCAAATTCTATTTATAAAACCTGTCGCTTCCACACAAGTGAAGGTGTATTTCTCATCCAACCTCCTTCGAGGGTGATGATCGGAAGAGACCCAAGTACAGTATTTTCCAGGTTTTCCCAACCTTAGGGGTGGAGGGTACTTGTCTCGACGAGGATGTACTTCCTAGTACCGGAAACTCAACAAAAATTCCATGCCCATATCCAACAAAATTGACCCAAAATTCCCAACTTAGTATTTTTCCATTTAAAAGAATAAATTAATGACTACTTGGACTCTATCTTCTTCTCCAATGACTAAAAGAAAACAAAACCGGTGATTAGCTGGTTTCCTTTTAGTACACATGACAGAGGGCCTTTACAAAAAGGTACAAAAACCTTATCAGAACTTGACAGGAAAAAACTAAATAAAAAGTGATGTTTGGATGTGTATACGTGCCATATCATTGACCTTGGTATGACTTTCACTTAAAATAGACTTTTGAACACATGTAAGGAAGTATGTATTTGAACAAATAAATTTTAATATTGTAATAAAAGATTGCTTTACAGAATTAGCTAAATGAGAGAATGAAAATGTCAGGATTTTAAACTTATTTAGAGTGAAAAACGTAAATTTCAGAATTTTTTAATCTGTAGAACATTGATTAGACGTAGTGAAGCATGGAAAATTTACTTATTGCAGTGTAATATTTATTTTAGTATGATATAAATCTCGTCTTAGGAAAAGGTAAAGATGGTATGGTTTTTTTTTAGAAAGGAAAAAAAATAGAAAGATATTTTTACATACCCGGTGATGCTGTAAAAAGCAACGAAACTCCTCTCCTATACTTCACCAAAACCAAAAAAAAACACAACTTCTAACTTATATTCAGCATTCACATAAAACCAGATTTTAACACAAATTCTCTTCTAGATAGAATCACCGGCCATTGGAGATTGGAGATGTTATTTCTACCAAATCCTTCGAAAGAGTGAAGTCTTTCACTTCTGTCAACCACGTTCGGCGGAAAATCCTTGACAGATTGTAAACTTAACAATTCCAAAGTAACCAGATATTCCATCAAGTCGCACCGAAAATCAACGCAACACTTTAAACTACTCGTTGCATAGTTGGTTGTATACCTAGTTCCTATCAGAATAAATATTTTAGTAACGATTAGAACGCTTATCGTTACAGTGTGTATAAAGTTATTGAATATCGCGGCTTGCAAGTGAAACATGACTGGAACTGTGTGTATGTTGTGTGTACTTGTGATGAAATCAAGAAAGTACCACAAAATGAGAAAATTTTTCTTCAAGATCAACGATCCTGTCGAAAAATAGCAATTGGACAAGTGGATATTGCAGCATCTGCAGCAATAAGGTAGAAAATGGAAAAAACCATGAAGGCAAAGGCAAGTTCTCAAAAATATAATACTGACGAAATTATTCTTAAAGCATGTACCGTTGATTCCTCTAATCCTTCCATAAGTAGAAGCTTGTCTCGACTCAAATTATTCTGATGCAGATGATCATGAAGAAGAATTCATTGCTCCTTTGTCAACAGTTACAGTCCAACCATCTACGTCACAAATACTGCGGCACTTCACTTCAATCTCTAGTATGCTTATTTCATTGCAATGAGCTACCTTTACGCCATTTAATTCAACAGTTAGATGGACGCACCAGTGGACCACTTGGTTTTTCAGGGTCAATAGGGAAACTGCTGGAACGCTGTGAAGAGAAGGCTGTTGTCGATTTTGTCGCAATAGAAAACAACCTAGCAATATTATTATAAACAACAGACCTTAGTATCGATCCGAAGTACTTGTACCAAATCAGTCAAGCAGTTGCTGCGGGAAAATGTCCTAATGATTTGAGCCTTAAAAAACCTGGGAAAATATCACACGCAAGGTGGCTGACAGTTGATAATCGGTTGCTTCGATTGTATGTTGGAACTGAATGTACCAGCCCCAATTAATTATGTTAGTAAGTTTCATCCAAAAAGTGTATGCACCAGTTTGGTTCTATATAAAACTGCATCCTAATGGCGAATTATCCATTATTCACGATTTCTACCACATGACCAAAGAAAAATTGTCGATGTCGTTATCCAAAGGAATGCTTATTTTGCCCATCCCGAAAATGTATTACTCGGTATGATGAAAGATGAACGAAAACATATACGGGAGCTAGGACTACGCAGAGTGCCGAAAGCTAGAGAAGGTCAGAAAGAAAAAAGATCCGGAGATTCAAAATATCAACATTAAATTTTATTGCTGTAGATTATAATGACTTAATTTCTATTTCTCGATTCAAAGTTACGGCTCCTCTTTGCTAAAACATATTTCCAATGAAGATGTAAGGGATATGATTGATTCTGGGAATTACAACAACATAGAGGTCTTAAACTGCCCTTGTCAAACAAAATCCGTGAAAAGCACTGTTAAGTTAGTAACTGAAGCATCAGTTGCTGTTTGTGGAGCAGAATCAAGGGATGGCTTTATTCGTTCAAGGTTGCAGTCTAGAAATATTACGCCATTTTTTAACACAAAATCAGACTACCAATCTTAAAATGTAAAGTATATTGTATCATAAAACAATTATTTAGATTCAAAGAACTGATAAAAAAGTAATTTTTTAAATTTAATTTTTTTTTTTTTTCCAAAAATTTTAATTTAATATGGAACCTGAAGATAGGGTCCAATACAAAAAAGATTTCTTACAGTTTTACAGTCGAACCCGCTTATTAGAATCCCTCTTAAAGCAATATCCCGATTTAAGGAATAGAAACTTGAGGTCCCGAAACATTTATAGTAGTAACCAATGATCGGTTATTAGAATATCCCGGTTATAGGAATACTTTTGCTTGGCACAAAGGTTATTCCAATAAGCGGGTTCGACTGTATTATACATCAAAACACAACTTTTTCGCACTAGCACCATAAAAAATAACGACTTCGAATTTTTTTGTTACAAAGCGAAAACGTTTTGTTTCTATGTTTGTAGCCCTATAGGGGCTTTTTAGACTAATATACCTTTTACCAGGATCAAATTTTTTATTAAATTTTACTTGCAATTATTCATGGTATACAGCCAGCTACAGCAAAGTCTTAGAATAGAAATATGCTTTATTGTCACTGAATTTTTTTACAATTTTATGAACAAAGCAAAGAAAAATAATATCAATAACAAATAATAACTACAATTTCCTAAAATTAGATAAATCGTCAATATACAGTATATAGGATAGAAAGCAAAGACAAAAACAATTTATTGCAAAATTTATATAAATTGCAATTTGAACATATTTACAACCAATAAATAAATAAATAAAATACAACATTAGGAACTGACAAGTTTAAGCTACTGCTTATGAAACCCAACTTTCATAGTGATTCATTAAGAAATTCTTCTATTGAATAGTATGGTCTTCCTTGTGGATCTTTACTCTCAGTTGTAGTATTTATAGGTTAGATCTTTATTGGTTTTATTTTTACAATCACATTTCTTGCTATTTATATCCTGGGATCTAGCTAATTCTCGCTAGGAAGGTACATAAGTTTGAATCTACAGATAATTTGCTAGAGTATTTAAATTTAGAGACAATAGTAATATACTACTATTTATTTGTTGACAAACAAACTTGTTTGTCAACAAATAATACAATTTTTGCGCCACTTAATCAAATACGCATTTTGCATTAAAACGGCGACGAACAATAAATAAATTTTGAAAAAATCGTCGATCAAAGGACAGCAAATAGAGAATCCATTCATAGCATTTGCAATAAATTTATACAATTCTTTAGTTTTCGTGTTCCCAATTTTGAACAAAAGCTGTTATTTAAAACATAGTTATTTGTTGCTGATGATGTGCGTTTTGGGTTGGATTGATTGGTGTTTGATTAGAATCGATTTGCAAATTTGGTAGAGCATTCGTTATGCTGTATTGATGTATTGATAGGAAAAAATAATAACATTCATTATTGATAATTTCTTTTATATTTGTAAGTATCGTGTGCATGGTTGTCATAAATTTGTGTGTTGTTAATTGCCTTCTTGGTCAAAATTAATTAAATACAATAAATACGAATTAATCTGCTAATATTATACTTTTATTTAACGGAGTTAGTACATTATTTGACGGTTTTGGCTGTAAATTTTAAAGAACCGTTTGGATTGACATAAAATTTGACATACGCATAGCCAACATGTCAAAGAAAAAAGGTGATATTGTGCAGATGTGTGCTTTTGCCCTGGGGGTGACTTTCACCCCTTCTCGGGGGTAAAAAACATACGTTCAAAATATGTCCGAAATTCGATAAAACGCGTAATTCTAAGCAACTTTTATTCCATACAATTTTTTCACCAAGTTAATACTTTTCGAGTTATTTGCGAGTGAATAATATGTTCATTTTTCAACAAAACAAACACGTTTTTAGACAATTTTTCGCAAATAATTCAAAAAGTAAGTGTTTTATGGAAAAAATAGTTGTTAGCAAAAGTAGAGCTTGTAAAAAAGTGAAAAAAATATTGTATACATGAAGTCCCTAGACCTAGTAGAAGCAAAGTTATAGCTAAAGAAAAATAGGTTCATATTCGCCAAACTTCAAATAAATATATTTCAACGTGAAATAACCAAAAAATTAAGCACTTTTTGAAAAAAACCCATTAAAACTTTTTTAAAGAGTTTAAGCTTTATGTCCATTTTTGTAAAAAAATATTCTGGCATCAAATGTGAGCAAGTTACGCTCAAAATACAGTTGGTCCGTTTTGATTTGGCATAAAAATATCGGGAAAATCACACCCTAATTAACAACTTAAATATAATTAATCGTTACCGCTTCAAATGTTGCTTTATTTATATTGTGTCTATACGATCTGTAAGTTTCATCGATTCAACGTGCTTATTTTTGAAAAAAAAAGGTTTTAAAATAAAATTTTTCAAATTTTTTATTTTGAAAAAAATGCTGTTTTTCAAAATAACTTAAAAACTATTAGTAATACCAAAAATCTCAAGAAATAATAAAATGTACGTTTTGCTTTTCTGAATATTTTGGACTTTTTGTTTTCTTGTTAGACAAAAATCGGTTATGCTATGGCTGTTCAAAGTTTGCATACACTTGGGATGAGTGACTCGTTCAAGCCATTTTAACTACAGCCTTTTCAACAATAAGCACTTTGAACCGCTGAGACGTACAGATCGTATAAAAAATAAATAAGTAAAGTAACTTGTGAAGCGGTAACGATTAATTTCATTTGATATGCTAATTAGGGGGAGCTTTTCGCGATTCTTGTTACCAAAAAATAAAAGATACCAGCAATATTTTGAGCATAACTCACTTACTTTTAAGGTTAGCACATTTTTTTCAAAACAAAAATAAACCTTTTTTAAACACTTTAAAAAAGTTGTAATGAGTGCTCCTGAAAAGTGTTCCGTTTTTTGGTTATTTCTCGATGAAATATTCGATTTGGAATTTGACGAATAAGAACCTACTTTTTATTAGCTACAACTTTGCTTCTACCGGGTCTACAGACTTAATGTATGAAAAATTTTTTTCATTTTGTTATAAACTATATTTTTAATAAGAAAATTTTTTTGGACAAAATACTTACTTTTTGAGTTATTTGCCAAAAACCGTCTAAAAACGTGGTTATTTTGTATAAAAATGAACAAATTCCCTCGCAAATAACTCGAAAAGTATTGACTTGGCGAAAAAACTCTATAAAACAAAAGTTTCTTAGAATTAGTCAGTTTATCGAATTCCGAACTTATTTTGGACATATAATTTTTCACCCTCGAGAAGGGGTGAAACTCACCCCCAGAGCAAAAGCACACTCATTACTTTTTTCTTTGCAATATTTTACCGTTAAAGAACGTACTAAGTAACAGACAGCAATTGTAAACAATAATAACAATGATTCATAACACATCGGCCAACACCTGCATAGTTACTACTCTCTAACTATATAATATCTCCCCATACTGATTCCTCAGCGTATTTTATACAGAGACATGTTAAGGATAGACTTGGCTAGGGATATGCCACTCAATGCATCGAGGTGTACCGTCGACATAGGATTGAGTGGTCTAGCCATCTTTGTCAGTCACATGCGTGGGATCGCTTGGGTAAAAGAGATAGATAGACCACCGATCGACTATTCCCATGCTGTTTACGCGTTACGTTTTTTGGTGAGTATGCCCAGTCTACGCTTAATATGTCAATGATTTTATATCGATCTAAATAATAACAAATATGGTTCAAGTTCACACATATTAAACATGTGATACAAAACTATAAACTGATATTGTTTTTATATATGTTCGATAACCTAAAGGTTAATAACATTCTTATTTAAAATATGATTTATACAGAGTGTTCATATTATACTACATGGTGATTATTATTTAGAGCGTGCAATTTGGGTTGAACGTACCTGCTCAAAAATGTCGCGATACATCTGTAGACAGAACTGTTATTTTATTGATACGCCAGTTAATGAGAGCAAGAACAGGATATTACCTGCGAATTCTATCCTACTGCATGGATTTTAATGAAATTTTGGGCCTAGCCTCTACTTATCTCCTAATTCAAAGTCTACCATATGCGGATGTGTGCTTATATCTTGATGGTGGTCCCCACCCCTTCTCGGGGGTGGAACATTTTTTGGTTAAAATAACCACATGAGTGGCTATAGAACCTAATTCTAAGGAAAAACTGTTATATACTTTTTTTGAAAACTCAATACTTTTTGAGATATTCGGGGTTGAAAATTTGCCATTTTCATTAAAAAATGACACTTTTTCGAACGGTTTTTTGCAAATACTTTAAAAACTATGCATCTCACTAAGAAAACTATATAAAACATTTTTATAGCTTATAAGAAAACAAAGAGATTCGTTTCGTCATAAGTCTTCTAGTTATAATACAAAAAAGAAATATGGTAGGTGAGAAGAATTTGTTTTTTGGTGCATACTCAAATCGGTGTATTCAACTTGAAATAACAGAAGAAACGGTGGATTGTAGGTGTATCATGCTACCAATACTTTCTGTAGTGATTAAAAAGACCTTTAAAATAAACAATACTAAATGTCGATTACATTTAAACTAAGCGAGATATGCTGCAAAAAAATTGATACCTAATGTATTTTAAGAAAAAATGAGAAGTTTATTTAACCCCTCATCCATCAGAATTCAAATGCATCGTTTTCCTTCTACCATACCTTTTATTATAGTGTTATTTCTATGTTTAAAATGTTGGAGGAATTTCAAATGAATCGTTTTTGAAAAAAAAAAATAAAATCAAATTATACAGCGCATTTTTAAATTTTCTTTAAAAGCTTCTTTTTCTCCCTGTAACTTGAAAACAATAAGAGATACAGTAATTAAAAACTAAAAGAAAATTTTTGTCTAAAAACCCCTACATTTTTGTTTAGGTACTATCTTTTTTTCGTATCTCTTATCATTTTTGAGTTACATGGAGAAAAGAAGATTTTTAACAAAATTTAAAAATGCGCTCTATAATTTGATTTTATTTTTTTCAAAAACCATTCATTTTAAACCCGTCCACCTTTTTGAACATAGAAATAACACTACAATAAAGAGTATTGTATAAGGAAAACGATGTATTTAAATTCTGATGGATTAGGGGTTAAAATATACTTTCCATTTTTTCTTAAAATACATTAGTCATCAATATTTTGCAGCATCTCGCTTGGGTTTAATGTAATCGACATTTAATATTGCTCATTTTAAAGTTATTTTCAAGCACTCTAAAAGGTATTGGTAGTATTTTACACCTTAAATCGACCGTTTCTATGTTATTTCAAGTAGAATACACCGATTTGAGCATGCACCAAAAAAACAAACTCTTCTCACCTACCATATCTCTTTTTGTGTTACAACTAGAAGATTTAGGAAGGAACAAGTCTCTTTGTATTTTATAAGCTACAAAAGAACTTTTAATAGTTTTGTTGTTAAATGCATAGTTTTTAAAGTATTCGCAGAAAACCGTCCGAAAAGTAAAGGTGTAATTTTTCAATGAAAATAGCCAATTTTCAACCACGAATAACTCAAAAATATTAAGTTTAAAAAAAAAAATAATGGACCAGTTTTTGCTTAGAATTAGGTTCTCTAGCTACTTCCGTGGTTATTTTAACCAAAACATTTTCCACCCCCCGAGAAGGGGTGGGAACCAGCCCCAATATAAAAACGTACATCGGCATGGAGTAGACTTTGTTTCCTGATCTCTTCCCTACTTACTCTGAAAATATCAAGTAAATCGATGTAGTAGGAAGGAATTCGGAGCTAAATATCCTCATTGACTGCCCTATGACTTTCAAATGCATTTGATCGTATTAATCATTCTGTATTGATCGAAGTTCTAACAGGCATTGGCTTGGAGGAAGTTATTAGTTCTAAATCCATGGTTTGCAGCATTATCTTCTTTTCTACTGCTGATAGAACGGCCAACTGTTTTGTTCCAAATAAAACACTTATTTTTTTAAATCTTCCTACCTAAATCTTTAATCTGAAGCACTTCATTGTCCTGAGCATCCGTAGAATGAATACTGATTGGAGTAAATTTACAATGAAAGCGTTTTGGAACAACCTTAAGACTTAATTTTGTCTTCTTCTCCTTATTGCGCCATCTCCTTTCGAAGGTTAATGATCCAAAAGGCAATTGTAGCTTCGGAACAGCTGCACAAAAAATTTCTGCGAAAGACAGGTCAAAACATCTCAAGTCTTTCTGCCTTGAGATCCGGAGTCTTCCTACTGATTTTTGGCTTTGTGCTTTACCTTCCAATATGATTTGAAGTAATTCATATCTTTCCTCTAAACATATGACCCAATTATGGTATTTTTCTTTCATTTATTATTCTTAGTAATTATTTTTGTTTGCTCATGCGTCGAAGTTCACAGCAAGTGGGAAAAGCTAAACACTCGAGGAATTGCCCAATAGTAGATTTTTGGGCTTCACTGTCTAGAAAGGTTTGTCATGGAGGCTCGGAAGCAGAAGATGAAGTACAATTAAGAAGGCGGATTATCCGATAGCAGAGAAATTGATCTGGATTCTGTCCAAAACCTCATGAAAGGAAGATATTTTAAAGATGACCCTAAACAAGTGGTAGATTTCAGGTTTCTGCCATGTCGTTTTACGTAAAAACTACTTATTGAAAATGGCAAAGATAGCTGAAACTTTGAAGCAGTAATAAAGTATTTTTTCTAAAATCACTTGATAAAGAAAACTTTTTCGCTTGCCAATGGCAACGAAAAGTTGACTTTTACTGAGTACCGTCACTTTATCGCTCTAGCGCGTAGAGTTTGATTTTACGCGCGTTGTCCGTAGCAACCGTACAACCATACAATAAAAACACATTGAACATTCATATTGAAAGATATTAAAGTTAATGTTATGACATTATAATGACAGATATAAAATAGTTACAATAATGTTAATGATTTAAAAATAGTTTCCTTTTATTAAATAATTCTAAAAATAATGTTGTATGTATTACAAGTAGTCTGGGCTTATATCGGAGAATACGCCATTTTTGGGAAAAGTTATTTACCAGCAATTATATTGGTGGAATCGAATTATAAGATCCTATATATTAATAATATAGGTATGCAAAGTCCTCAGATAGTGTGCTACTTTTTTTACAAAAATGGCGCTCGAAAATCGTGTTTTTTTCAATTATTGCTCTATAACTCCGAAGATTTTAACTTTACAACAAAAACACTCAAATAAAAATTCACCGCGATTAAATTCTGCATAGAGACGTGTTTTTCCCGATCTGCTCCGACGAAAATTTTCCTCGCAAAATGCGGGTTTTCCCAACAAAATCTTTAATTTTCAAATAAAGTTTTAGATAAGTAATTATCTACCAATAATTAAATAATTTGGTGACTTAAAACCATTCTTGGTTTAGATTATAGTTCCAGAAGCTGGTGAAAATTAAACGAATATTTTAGCAACAATTCAATTGTTAATTACTAATTTACAGTCGCAATAATAACCAAAATAATTATGATACACTGATCAAACTTTGAAATCTTATAAATATGAGATGCCTATTTAGTATTTTGTCGACAAAATATAATTTTTTTTATTTTTTTGCATAATCTTTAAATGTTTAAAAAAAATAGTTATAAACAAATTAACGTTTCTCAAAAAGTTTTTATTTTATTATAATTTTAAAAAATAGCTAAAATGAGCATTTCAAATATCTTGAAAATGAATGCTTTAAAACTTTTTTGCAACCATTTGCAAAAAAGTTATGAAACAGCAAAGTAAACATACGATTACTATGGTTTTTATAATTTTTTTTTAATTCTTTCAAAGCGTAGAAGTGAGTTTAAAGTACAAGCTAATTATTTACAAAAAAATAACGATTATCAGTTTAATGGTTATATTTTAATTAAATATTATAAATATATTTTTTTGTAATTTACACGCGCGAAAGTAGAGTAATACAGTACTGTAGCTAAAATATTCACTCGGAGCGACGATCGGCCGCGCGACGTACACTTTTAATAAATAATGTATATGCTGCGTGTCAGTCGCTTCGAGTGAACATTTTAGCTCCGACTCTGTATCAGGCCTACTTTTGCGCTAAAAATTACAAAAAAAGTATTTTTAATCTTTGATTAAAATATAACCATTGTACTAATTTCTGACATTCTTTGTGAGTAATTAGATTGTACCATAGACTCACTTTTAAGCTTTGAAACAATTAAAACAAATTATAAACAACGGAGAAAACGTATATTTACTTTGCTGTTTCATAACTTTTTTGCAAATGGTTGGAAATTTTTTTTAAAGTATTCATTTTCAAGACCTATGAAATACGCATTTTAAGTATTTTTTAAAATTAGAATATAATAAACAATTTCTGAGAAATGTTAATTTGTTTATAACAATTTTTTTAAACATTTAAAGAATATGCAAAAAAATGAAAAAATTATAATTTGTCGACAAAATATTAAATAGACATTACACCTTTATAATCTTTCTAAGTTTGATCAATGTCTCATGATTATTTTGGTTGTTATTGCGACTGTAAATTGTTAATTAACAATTGAATTGTTGCTAAAATATTCGTTTCATTTTCACCGGCTTTTGAATTTATAATCTATACCAAGAAAGCTTTTATTTCACCAACCTATATAATTATTGATAAATAATTACTGGCCCAAAAAAATTATTTGAAAATTCGAGATTTTGTTGGGAAAACCCACTTTTCCGAGGAAAATTTTCATCGGAGCAAATCGGGAAAAACATGCCTCTATGTAGAATTAAATTTGGGTGAATTTTTATTTTAGTGTTTTTGGTGTAAAGTTAAAATCTTCGGAGTTATAGAGCAATAATTGAAAAAAGTACAATTTGTCGGCGCCATTTTGTTTATAAAAAAAGTAGCACAGTATCTGCGGACTTCGCATACCTATATTAATAATAATTAGGATCTTATAATTTGATTCCAGCAATAAAATTGCTGGTAAACAACCTTTCTTTGTACTTTACTAATTAGACCAGCGTATTATGACTATTTTTTTTCAAAATTTAAAGATTATGCAAAAAAAAAGAAAAATTTATATTTTGTCGATAAAATATTAAGTAAGCATCTCAACTTTATAATCTTTAAAAGTTTGATCAATGTATCATGATTATTTTGGTTATTATTGCGATCGTAAATTGTTAATTAACAATTGAATTGTTGCTAAAATATTCGTTTAATTTTCACCGGCTTCTGGAATTACAATTTATACCAAGAAAGATTTTATGTCACTAAGTTATTTAATTATTGATTAATAATAACTTACCTAAAACTTTATTTGAAAATTAGAGTTTTTGTTAGGAAAACCCGCATTTTCCGAGAAAAATTTTCGTCGGAGCAAATCGTGAAAAATATATATCTATGTAGAATTTAATTGCGGTGAATTTTTATTTGGGTGTTTTTGTGATAAAGTTAAAATCTTCGAAGTTATAGAACAATAATTGAAAAAAAATACGATTTGTCGACGCCATTTTGTTTATAAAAAAAGTAGCACACTATCTGCGGACTTTGCATACCTATATTATTAATATATAGGATCTTATAATTCGATTCCAGCAATAAAATAGCTGGTAAATAACTTTTCCATGAATTTTGCTAATTAGCCCAGAGTATTGCGCAAAGTGACATTATTGCTTTCGAGTAATTACCGCTCTCCGCTACGCGTCGAGCGGTAACTCTTACTCTCAAGCAATAATGTATCACTTTTCGCTTTTAATACATAAATAAGTATTATTTATAACAGAACACCAAACAGGAATTAAAAAAGTTTATTTTTGTTAAAATAAAATAAAAATGATTTTCATAACCTTAACATAACATCTTACATATTCTTTTCGTTTGTGACACGAGAAATATCTCGTATTATTATGGTCAAGATATATCTCAGTACACAAAGTGGATACTTGAAATATATATCTCGTATGCCTCGTAATACAAAACAAGACAAAGACGTATACCGAAAATCTATTGTGTAAACGTTTATTTTATCTCAACTCGCAGAAAACAAACATTTTGCTGGAAAAATTGCTTTTGAACATATTTTATGTAGGTATACATTTGCTACCGTGCATCATGGCCACTAAGAGAAAAAAATATAGATGTATATACATTTAGAAATGTTTCTCTTTATTAAATATAGCTGTTGGAGTGTGTATACTTATCTTATTTGGGTTATTAGGTCGTATCGGACATCGGAGATAAAAAAAATCTAAATAAAACAAAATCTAAATTTAAAAAATAAATAAAATAAAGAATATGTGTGTACTTTGTACGCACTTAAGAAGTTATACTTCTATTATATGATTTCAACGAAATAAATGTAAGATAAAAAAGATCAAGGCAGGTTTTGTTTATATTTGATTCAGAGTGGGACCACCATCTCCATATAGCTATTTCAGCATCCTTATGCCTCATCGGTGAAGCTCAGAAGTCTCAACTCTGAAGGAAATACAAACAATTCTGCCAATATAGTTTAAACAGTTTATTTGTATTTTATTTAAATATTAAACAAATTTTAATACTTATAGGTCTGGATGCCGCGTATGAAAAGAAAGTTGATTAATAGCACGCTGAAAATTTGTTAACAGCTTAAGGGTGTCTAGTCGGATAAACTTTTATATATGGGAACACTGGAACAGGGGCAGTTTTAATTGTGGAACAGGTTAAAAATTTGGAACGGTCAGACCACGAAAACGGCACATTTATTTTGTCCGACAGAATAGACTTAAACTCTCCGAACAGAGATTAAACTCTCATGCAAAAATCAGACTGCTATTTATCACCAAATGGGCGTTTTAATGAGTGGAACATGTATAATATTTCAAATGACAGGAATTATGACAGGTGATAAATAATAGTCTGATTTTTGCATGAGAGTTTAATCTCTGTTCGGAGAGTTTAAGTCTATTCTGTCGGACAAAATAAATGTGCCGTTTTCGTGGTCTGACCGTTCCAAATTTTTAACCTGTTCCACAATTAAAACTGCCCCTGTTTCAGTGTTCCCATATATCAAAGTTTATCCGACTAGACACCCTTAACCTATTAACAAATTTTCAGCTTGCTATTAATCAACTTTTTTTTCATACGCGGGATCCAGCCCTGTTACCACTTTCAAAAATTTTTTATTAAAACAATACCAAAAATTAAAAAAAGGAATATGAATTGTCCGGATTTTAATGCGGGATCTTTCGATCTCTACTCGAATGCTCTACCAATGACCTACCACGGCTCTGTTTACATCGCTTCTCGGATATACAGTAGGAAAAATGAAAGAATACCCATGAACGAACATATAAAACACGCTGTATTTTCCTGTCACCGTACCGCATAAAAAATTGGCTAGCGCAAGTACATGTAATAAATGTTATTACATGTACTTGCGCTGGGCAATTTTCTTTGTGACACGGTGACAGGAAAATACAGCGTGTTTTATATGTTCGTTCACGGGCATTCTTTCATTTTGCCGACTCTAACGGAATTACGGTGACAAATAGATCAAGTGAAGTATAAAATAAAAATGTTTTAATAATACTTATTATCTTACTCATGAGGAAGACAAATCCAGACATACAAAAATTATAATAAATATATTTTCCAAAAATACTAATATATTGGTTTTGCATCTTATTTGCGCTGATACGTATCTACATAAATTGAAATATTTAGCAACTAAGTCCATACTGTCTGTGTGCGCATGCGCGGAGAATAACAAAAATTCACTCTCAATCGTGCCTAAAAAAGTATAACTTCAAAAATTGACTAATGGCCGGTTTCATCTACCAATAATAGTAGTTTATTCGATGCGATGATAGCATAGTATATGTATATTATGATGATATGCAGATACCGCAAAATATTTGGGTACATATTACATAACCGCTAGGCTACGGTGGAGGGACAATTTTGGGATTGTGCTAGTAATAGTAATTTAGACATCATCCAGAGATTTCAAAACAAAGTGCTAAGGACCATTGGTATTTTAGGAACAGTAACCTCCAGAGGGACTTAGAAATGGATACTATTAACAAAATCATTGAAAACTTAGAAAGAGTCACGAACAGCGGCTTCATCAACACGTCAATATTGAGGTCATCATCTCTTCGAAAATTAGGATCTAGTTAGCAGATTCAAGAGAAAAAACCCTTCCAGTTAGTTAAGTGAAAACAGGGTATAGTGTAAGTGATGGTATGGGTTAATATTTATTTGTGCAATATTTAACAGAACCTAAGAGACTGTTTGTCTTTAGTCTTAAGTTTTACTAGTAATTTAAGCTAGAAAAAGCTAAACGCTAGATACCATTTAGGTGTCGATGCGACACCTAAAGCTTAGGTGTCGTATCGAAAATGCAAAACGTGCATTCTTGAGCTCTGTGGTCAAGAGCCATGACCTCACCCTAGAAACAAAAATAAGGCTCCTTAAATGTTACGTGTACTCAGTGCTTCTATACGGAGTAGGAACGCAGACATTGAAGGACAGAAAAACTGTATCAAAACTTCAGGCTTTTGAGCTATGGTTGTACAGAAGGATCCTGAAGGTACCATGGACAAAGTCACAAGGTAAAATTGAAGTAAAAAAGGCCCCAGAATGAAGAAGAATACCTTGGTTTGCTAACTTGAGAGCATGGTGTAAAAACACCACTATTCCCTACAGCCTATAGCAACCAATAAAACCATCATATCCAGAATAATCGCCAACGTTCGGAACAGAGAGGCACCCTAAGAAAAAGAAGCATCTTATTGGTGTTTATTAAATTATTAAAAAAAACTTTAATTCTAGTATGTAATTACAAACATAATTCGAGTTATTACAATTATTTTAAAGCGGATTTCCTTTATTTTAGAAAACAAAGGGTAAATTTCAAGCGAAAGTATTACCAGAGTTTTCTTATTTCATTATCAAATGTGATTTTCTCTTTAACGTTAAACCAACTCAGCGGGTAGCCATAATGTAGCTATAATAGGATTACAGCGTTACATTACGACGGCCATAAACTGGCGAAGAAGATTCCTATATTTTTCGCCGTGCTAAAATGCAAATTCTCTCCTTCTAGTTTACCCAAGACTATCATATCAAACTTTCAGCCCGCAGTAAATACTAAAGCTTGTTTACACAAAGTTTTAGTTATTTTTCACGAGGTTTATGCAAGTATGGCCACTAAATCGAGCGGAATTATATCACTGCTAAACAAATATTGAAAGTTTGCGGTGAATAACTTAACTTTACTTATTCCGTAAAATGATACATAAATTATAGGATTGTTTTTTAAGCTACATTAACTAACGTAGTTTGATAACTCATAATATAATAAAAAATTAGCAATTTGTTCTAGAAATGTAGAAATTGCCTCTATATAAGTTTGCGCTATGGCACTAAAACTGGATCTGGAACTGGAACTTTTAGTAAATTGGAAGGGAGAGAAAAACTTAATTGTCATCTTTTCTGAGAGTCAAGCAGATCAAAAGGTTTAATTTGTGGTTCATTACTACTTTCACATAAATTTTATCAGTCTCTACCACACCTGTTATAAGACTAGATGTTACTCCCGTATACACTTCTTTCACAATCTTTAGAGATCCTCCGGGTGCTCCTTTCTTATTGAGTGCCCACCAGAGAATCTCTCGAAGAATTCTATCATATTATGATTTCTCAAGATCAATGAATGAATATGATCGTAATAAGATATGGCGTTTACTTCTTTATTTCTGTATTTTATCCCAAACTACCTTATAAGGGAAATTGCATCTCTTATTGATCTACCTTGGATACAAGCAAACTGCTTATCAGATGTTTCGGTTTCTTCATGTATCCCTCTGTTAGTGACTCCCTCCCATATTTTCATGGTGTGAATAAGTAGTTTTATTGCCTTGTAGTTTGTACATTGTTGTATATCTTCATTGATTTTGTAAAGAGATACTAGGATACTGGTTCTCCATACGTCTATTATTTGTCCTATTTCAAAAATTCTATTAAATTAACCTATTAGCCAACTTTTTCTTGTCTGTCCTAATGCTGTTTTCGCCTACCCAGGAATATCATCTGTTACAACTGCTTTCCCTCTCTTTATTTTTTCATCTATTGAAATCACCTTCTCCGTTTTTTATTTTAGTGACCAACTTTTGATCAAATGCTCCATTTAATAAACTGCCAAAATAAACTTTCCAGCTCTTTTGCATATGTTTTTCGTGAAATAGTATTATATTATTTTCATCTCGGATAAATCTAATCTAATTGAAATCGTTTGCTTTCTTTGCCCTGTATTTGGCTATTTTATAAATTTTCGTTATTTCTTCACTGGTATTAAGTTGGTCTTATAGATTTGTATACGCTTCTGCTTTAGCTTTAGCTTTTGCTACTGCTACTTTTCCTTCATTTTTGGCAACTGTACAGCTTCCAAGGTCAGTTTTTGAGCTATTTTCTTGACACTGTTATACGATTTTCTTCTACCTTTTATTTATTTTAATATCGCTTGACCATCACCCGGTCGCTTTATTCTAAAACTTCTGTCCTGACGTTTTTTCATGTAGTATCCCTAATGCTACTAGCCACCTTTTTTCATATATATTTGGATTCATTTATTTAAGTTTACCTTTGTTACTTAGGAGTGAAGTAAAATAGTAAGGAGGATAACACATAGCACTCTTTTACATCTTTTAGCACAGAGTCAACGAACACTATTTATTGAAACAACAACGTCGTTAATTGACCGACGAAGACTATTCGTTGTGTCAATAACAGTTTTATTTCTCCTAACGTATTTCGTTTATTTCTTCAATTATTTCCGTTTATTGTTACAATTAATTCCGTTCATTCCCACAATAAATACGGTTTTTTTTTACAAGCAAGTATATTCATTCTTACAATTAGTTTCGTTCATTCCTACTATGAACGTATTTTATATTAATAATTCCTGAAGGCATTAGCACAATGTATGATATTAATTGATTAATAATAATTTTCTTAATCCCCCTTTTTTGTCCTTAACCTAATGGACTTTACACTGTGTGATTTTTCATATGATTTCACTTATACCGTGCACTGGAATAAGTGTTACACTCCTCCCACCCCTTATTAACTTATTTATTTTTAGCACATAAGCAAAACGCTCGGACAGGTCGATTTTAAAAATAATCAAAGTATATTATAACATCAATGTTTCGAACTTTACACGATTCCTCTTCAGGTGACAGGCGTAACTTTGATTTATTTAAATGGGAAAGTACGTCATGTGACAGCTTATTTAAAAGCGTTTGAAATAGCGATTTCAAAAATGTATAACACTTTAATTCTTTTTGAGAGCGCATGTGCAAAATTTCTATCGAATTCTTTTTAAACGCATTCATTTTTTTGGAATCCTGAGAAAACTAATAAGTATTTTTGAAAAACGCAGAATAAGAGATTACATTATTACCGAGGGCAGAAAGTCCCATATAATAAACAAAAAGTTTCTGTTGAATGGTATATTTGAAATTAAAAACCATACTAAATTTTCAGTTTTTCACCCCTGTGACTTATTAAAATAATCATTATAGAAGTTCTCAGGGACTTCAGACCCTCGATAATACTGTAATATTTTATTCTGCGTTTAACTTTTCAAAAATAATAATTAGTTTTCTCAGGATTCCAAAAAAATGAATACATTTAAAAATAATTCGACCGAAATTTCACGATAATAGACACACGAAAACTTCCTTCTACTACGGACTACACTTGGAAACGAAATCAAATTATTATTCGGCACTTCGGTAACACAGAGAAGCTAGGGGTATCACGATAAGGAAAAGCCGTTACATTTCAAATGGTCAAGCAAAACATTTATTGTCTCAACCACTACGTTTATGGCCACAATGAACACATTAGTTGTGGGTATTAAACGGAGTAGTAGATTGATTAATGCATTCGTTGTCACAACAATTAGTTTACATCTATACAATAATCATATATTACTCTAGATTAACATATATAATTGCTTGTCATGTAAGAAATCAAGAAAGTAAGTTGCTGCCACAATTAACATTATTTATTAAATATAAGAAACTAAGTTATTGGCTGAATAAATTGAGTGTTAGTGATTAATGTACTCTAGTTATTTTCGCAATTATTATTCAATCATTGTGACAATAACCAATGACAGACATTCGTCAATGTCTAAAAGTTCGTTGAAACAACAAATTAAATTGTTGTTACAACGAAATACTATTCACTAATCACTGTTAATCAATATTACGAACTAAATTTTTTTGAGTGTATCCCCCAAAAATCAACCACACACTTGCTCTGGCCTACAAGATCTAGGTAAAGTATTTCAAGATTTGAAAAGACATACATAACCTAATGGAACTAGGTTATACATCTTCCCAAACTTTTGTTAAAATAATCTTTTTTTGAAAACCATTTGCATAGGGGATATCTATATGTCAAATATTAATTAATTAAAAATGTAATTTTTATTATACTAATCATTGTGCCTTAATCCCATATAGACATAATACTTAAACAATATTTAATTTGGCTCAACTTTAATTAAAATGGATAAGGTTCTCGATTCACAAAATTAATAGTTCTCGATTCTTAGAAGTTCTGGAATACTGAGTTTTCGATTTTTGAAAGTATTCGATTCTGAACATCACTAGTTACCACTATTTAACCTTCGGAGTACGAAGACTGGGTCAAGCGTGACCCGAAATTCACTTATTTCTTAATATTTCATGAAATAATTTTTTTACAAATCTGATTGATCGTAAGTTCTCCTTATTTGTTTCAGTCTATTTTTCGTGTATCATTCGTGAACATGCAAATTGCAGTTTTTCCTCTACGTAAAATCTATAATGACGGGTCACTCCTGACCCGGTCTTCGGATTTCGAAGAATTTTTCAATGTGTTTGTAGATACACGTAAAACGCAGCCGTCTCTGTTTACCAGTGAATGTATTCAAGGGCAAATGATTATGTTTGTAGAAATATTAGTGGATAGTTAACCTTGGGAGCAAATGTAGTGTCTAATAGGCACATGTCCATTTCTGATTTATATACCAAGTAAACCAAAGAAATACGGTATAAAGGCTTAGACCCATTGTGACGCTGAAAATTTTTATTGCTGTAACTTTGAGATATATACTGGAAAGATTGGTGATCAATCTGAACGTAACCAAGGCCCACGAGTTGTCAAAACACTTGCAGAACATTGGTATAGGTCTGGTCGAAATATTACAACTGATAATTTTTTTTAGCGACATTTTTTTATCTGAAGAACTATTATCCAAAAATTTAACTCTTTTGGGTACTATCAGAAAAAATAGGAAGAGTTTACCCAAATCATTGCTTGAATTGACAGATCGCTCACTATATTCTTTAAAATTTTTGTTCACTAAAAACATTACCTTAGTTTCATATGTAACCAAGCCTAACAAGTTTGTTGTATTATTATCGACCTTACATAATGAACATGAAATTTCTGATGAAAACCAAAAGTTTAAACCAAAGATTATTTTGGATTACAACAAAACCAAAAGTGGAGTCGATATTTTAGATAAATTTATCAGAGAGTACACATTTAAAAGAGCAACAAGAAGATGGCCCTTACGAATATTTTTCAACTTTTTGGATATTGCGTGCTACAATGATTTCGTTCTCTGGAATACGAAAAATCCCGAATGAAACAGCCAAGTAAATATAAAACATCGCAGAAAACTATTTCTGGAGGAGCTTGGAAAACAGTTAACCTCGCCCAATATAAACTGAAGAGCGGAAGCAATACAAGAAGAACCCACCGGATACCCTAAATCCGTAATCGCTGCAATAGAGACCACCAGTGTTAGTGTAAAAAAGCAAATCGAAGTGCCGCAATCTGCAACAAAATGAGGTCGTTGTTATTCTTGTAGGGGTAGTGACAATAAATATTCAAAAAGGTGTGACATGTGTAAAAGATTTGTTTGTAATACCCATTCAAAACGCGAAGAAGTCCATATTGTCAAAATTAAATGCAACTACTGCCAAAAAGACCAGGATGGTGAACCATCTTAAAAAATTTAAATACAAAAATTTAGGATTATAATTTTTATGTTTCTTTGTTTTTTGTTAAATTAAAGATACTGTTTAATAATACTGACTATTTAAAACATCCTTATAAATAAAATGAGAATGGGTCACGCTTGACCCATCTTCGTAATCTAAGTAAGTCAAATAATCTCCGTACTCCGAAGGTTAAAAATTTCTCATTCTCTCTAAACAAAATAAATAAAAATACATAGGTACCAGTTTCCAAGTTATAGGAAAAAACTAATATACACTCAATACAACGATTTCAAAAACGAAAAAGACCACCATTTAGTTTCCCAAAGCAGCTGTTAGTTTCTCATCAATTTAAAACATCTACCGCTTCCTTCGATTTCCACGAAACACGAAACAATCGCTTGGAAATTTTCGGTGCGAATACGGCCATAGCTAAGCTCGATCTCATTTGAAATAACTAAATGATGTTTTCTCGCCTCATTTGATATTTTCTTTATGTACTGCTTTTCTTCGGGCGAAGAGGGAGCTGAAAGCCTTTTTACTTTAGTAACAAGATAGCCGAGGAAGCTTGTTATAAAACATTTGTTAAAGTGAAATTGGCCTGGTGAAGATGCATAAAGATATTAAAAATATATGAATGAATTAAAAGTATACAAACATATTTTACATAATCACTCATGAACGATAATTCCGACTATTATCATTAAATCTTCGCTTTTCCACTCCTGGACATAGATCTCCCTCATAAATTACCATCTGTTTCGATCTTAAGTCTCTTGTATCCAATTTCTATGACAACAAGTTTTGGATCATCAGTCCAACGTGTTAGTGGATGACCTCTGCTTCGGTAGGAATCATCTTTTGATCTCCTTACCAGTATTCCATTTGTCCATCTTTTATCTGTTATTCGAGTAACATGCCCTGCCCAGTTCCATTTTAGTGTTGCTATTCTCTCTACTGCATCACCCACTCCTGATCTTTGTCGTAGCTGGCGGTTTGGGATCTTGTCTCGTAGTGAGACACACAACATAGTACGCTCCATAGCCCTTTGAGAAACATAGATCTTTTGCACCCCTAGCATAACCTAGATATTTATAAGCTAGTAGCTGCTCTATGGAACTTGCTCCTATGTATATATCTTCTCTGACTACAAGATTTGTCATCATCTGGGTTTTATGCCTGGTGGCACCAACAAATCTTAAGATCCAGCTTAACTCAGCTTGCAGACAGGGCCGCTTTAAGTCTCTTTTACGTTGCACCAGAATTTTGGATTCTTGTCTATGCAATCCACGTGGCAATCCATTTTGGCAAGCTGAAAATTGATCTAAGACTCAATGGTGCAACGCGTATGCTTAGGTAAGCTGAGCTTAAGGAACGTCTTAAGATTGAGATCCTTGGTGCAACCAGGCATCAGATATATTGATTTTCAGTCCCCCTTCTAGCGAGGAAAGATCAAGCTGATTTAAAAGTTCTTTGGCCTAATCTATCCCATCAGCTATTTTAGGGCTTTTGAACGCATTTCATTTTTTTCGGGATTTTGTCATGTTATATATAATTAATACATCTACGTCATAGGTTATTGCTATAAACCAATGATACAAACCAAAGACGTATGACGTAGATATATTAATATTATACGATACAAGACAAATGCCTGAAACAAATGAGAAGCGTTGAAAAGCCCTATTAGCACAATATCATCGGCAAACCTAAGGCGGCTAAGCTTTTCTCCACTTCTCTTTATGCCCTTCTCGGTCAGTTTTACCCTTTTACATAATTATATATGTTTCAAAAGCGTATTGAACAGTTTCGGTAATATGGTGTCCCCCTAACGTACTCGACATTGTATTGGGAATTTCTGAGTCTGACGATCACCCACTCTAACACTAGCTGTTGCGTATTGGTATATGTGTTTAATATTTATATACGGATAATCGATTTGGTAATCTGTCAAGGCTTCCAACATTTTTTGTTGATTTACTCTGTCAAAGGCCATTTCATAATCCGCAAATATTAAAGCTAATGCCTCATTATATTGAGACAAAATATCAGTCTCTCTAGAGTAGCGATCCCATAATATTTAATTATGGAAATTGATGAGATGCTATAGCTTGATTAAATCAGGAAAGCTCTTAGAAAAACGTATTCATAGTAGGAGAATTGTTGATCTACTAAAATTATTACCTCATTATTTAAACTATTAATTTCCCTTATAAAACACAAACTATCATCATCCTGAGATGGGTTAAAGAGCAACAGAATGCAGCAAGCCTAAGACTCTTAGGGCCTGGTGGTCTTTTTGGTTGGTCAACTACAACACTTACCGAAATTGCCACATAGTCCAGAAAGCCACTGCGCATCCGCTAGGAAAAATATTATGATTTGGATTTTTTGCACAATCTTACTCAAAAAGGACTTCTTTTAACAAATTTGCATGTTGCCCGGACCAAAAGGTGGTCAAAAATTGTTTTAAACGTTTTTTTTTTGTTTTTTTCCTAAAATTATTTTTTTTGCATGGAAAAAAGTTTTTTTAGATTTTTTGGATCATTTCAAACGGAAAAGGTCTTTAGTGACTTTTCTCTAAAAATGATAGTTTTTGACATATAAGCGATTAAAAATTGAAAAATGGCGAAATCGGCCATTTTTAACCCTTAAAAACTATGTGAAAAACTGAAAATTTGAATGTTTCAAAGGTAGGTAGATATTCTTTAAACATCGATTGAAGAAATCCCGAAAAGTTTTTTTGAAATACAATATTCAAAACTCCTTTGTTTTTTAATTGCCTATCAAGCGTGCGCGACACTATTTTCCACCGAGAGTATGGTGCAAATGATAGGAATAGATTCGGTATTTCGTAAACCGGCGACTATTTTCGTAAATCCCGAAACAGGTCGATTTTTATTTTTAAGTTATGATATTGTGGCATATATGGTATACTAGTGACGTCATCCATCTGGACGTGATGACGTAATGAGGATTTTTTAAAATAAGAATAGTGGTTGTGTGCTAGCTCATTTGAAAGGTTCTTCAATTCTCTATTCAGTAATATAAACATTTACATAATTATTTATACAGGGTGTCCAAAAAATTTTTATTAAATTAAATTATTTGACAAAAAAAGGAGTAGAAGCACATCCTGTATAAATAATTATGTAAATGTTTACATTACTGAATAGAGAATTGAAAAACCTTTCAAATGAGCTACCACACGACCCCTATTCTCATTTAAAAAAATCATTGATTACGTCATCACGCCCAGACGGATGACGTCACTAGTATACCATATATTATGCCACAATATCATAACTTAAAAATAAAAATCGACCTATTTCGGTATTTTTCCTTAAAGTCGCCGGTTTACGAAATAACGAATTTATTCCTTTCATTTGCACCATACTGTCGGTGGAAAATAGTGTCGCGCACGCTTGATTAGCAATTAAAAGACAAAGGAGTTTTGAATACTGTATTGCAAAAAACTCTTCGGGATTTCATCAATCGATGTTTAAAGAATATCTACCTAACTTGGCAACGTTCAAATTTTCAGTTTTTCACATAGTTTTTGAGGGTTAAAAATGGCCGATTTCGCAATTTTTCAATTTTTAATGGCTTATATGTCAAAAACTATAATTTTTAGAGAAAAGTCACTAAAGATCTTTTTTGTTTGGAATGATCCAAAAAACCTAAAGAAACTTTTTTCCATGCAAAAAAAATAATTTTAAGAAAAAAACAAAAAAAAACGTTTAAAAAGTTTTTGACCACCTTTTGGTCCTGGCAACATGCAAATTTGTTAAAAGGAGTCCTTTTTGAGTAAGATTGTGCAAAAAATCCGAATCAGAATATTTTTCCTAGCGGATGCGCAGTGGCTTTCTGGACTAACATGTCACTTTCACATTTAAATTGTAAAAATATGGGAAGAAGGGCCATCATGTAGATGGCCCTTCATCATATCAATATCAGTAATCAATATAGAATACTGATCCCGTTTGGAAATTTTTTTATTTGTACTTTGAAAACGATTTCAAAAATGTGTTGGTTAAAATAAAATGAAGAAAGAGAAAAATGAGAAAAAATTATTATCCACAAAATGTGTCCTTCTTCGTGTGCCATCTCCTCTAAGAAGTTCGACAACCATCATGGCAATTCACACTTTTGATAACGCTGCTCTAAAGAGATAACTGCAGAAGTGCAGTTAAACCAAGCTCTCAAATTGTTTTACCAGAAAATGCGTCTTCTTCCACGACTCATTCTACCCTGTATTTTTCCTTGTATTATTAATTGCAATAAGTTATAACTCTCGCTTCTCATAACATGTCCAGAGATTACAGTTTTGTAACTTTAATTGTATTTAAAACTTCTCTATCTTTTCCCGTTCTCCTCAACACCTCACAAAATATGTTACTAATTAGTGTTGCCCAAAATCGGTCTTGGTCTTGCAGTCTTGGTCTTGTTCTTGCATTTTCGCAAGACCAAGACCAAGACCAAGACCGCCTAATTTTAGCAATACCAAGACCAAGACTTACCCTGCAAGATTTGAGCAAGAACAAGACTAACACTGCGAGACTCTTGCGTCTTGCAGTTAGACTCAAGTGTCATTTAGGTAGTATAATATTTCGGGTATATGTTTAGATGCATAGAGACTCTTTGAGACGCAAAAAAATATGTACCTAACAAAAATTTATAAAATTGGACTTATGCGCATTACGAACAATACAATAAGCATACATAGCGAATCAAAATATTGATTAAAAGAACATTTGCACATTTTATACGTACACAGAGGTCATAAGTACAATGTAAAAACAAAACATTTTGAGCATTCTGCCCCAGCAGACGATTATTCCTTCACTCTGAAATTAATTGTCCACATTTTGATAATAGCCGCCACAACATTTTAAAAATATTACGTTATCTCAGCTTAGCTGACAAAAAATTGAAAAATATAATACATATTACAAATTTTATCGGCCTATAGACTAACATTGTTTGTGCTGAGTGTGCGATATCGGTTAAACACCAAAATTTGCTGAAAATGCGCGGCTATTTTCGACTAACTATCAATAACAGTCTATTTCAATTATATTTTAACATAATGAACAATAAACAATAAGTTTCTTTCTTTGGTATGCATATCCTTCGGCGTTTATGACACCAAAACATGTCTAACAGACACATGTCTGTTAATCGTGAAACAGATTATGTTACCTTTTCAGTTTTCGGTATGCTTACGGCTTATCTTTGATAGAGAAATTTAAACTCATTATTCTTTTTAATCGCGCAGCAGACTACAAACAAAAAATTAACAGTTTAAAAGGAATTTCATTGACCTTTTCGCATTTTAAACTTACAGATGAAGTCTCTATTTTCATGCTTTTGTAAATTACTTTAATCATTGTAGTATTTGTTATTCAAAAGTAACGAGACAAATTAACAGATAATTCCGGCTACTCTATAAACAAAATACAGAAATATTTAAAGTATTTAACGAAATAACGGTACGGTATTGGGCTAGGGAAAGTAACAATATCCTACTTAGGGTATTGGATAGTAACGAGTATAAAGAATTGTCATCATCATCAATGGCCTTACAACTCTTCGTGAGTCTTTGCCGCGTTTACTATTGCCTTCCATGTTTGTCGGTCCTGTGCCACTAATTCCAATTGTCGCAATCCCATTTTTTCTAGATCTTCTATAAAGAATTGTACTTTGTATTAATTCCGGTCAAAATAATTAATATAAAGATAAAGTCTTAGTAATAGTAACATCAAAGCAATTGCGTACTGTTCTGTAATTTAATTTGTATTGTATTTTATTCCTTATTTAAATAAATGGCAAATTGTATGTTTTTTATTCCATCTCATATAAGGTGAGGGTCGATCAGTTCCTTTCTAGACAAATAACGGTCTTTGAAATACAGTCAGTTTCATGTCATTAATTTGGTTTTTTGCATTTTAACCATGTTTTAGTTTTGGCACATTTAAGCATATTAAATGCAAACGTTTATTAAGAAACTGACTTCCGTGGGCCATGGATAGCTCAGTTAGTTAGAGCATTAGCACGGATCGCTTAGATCGTGCCGATCGTGGGATCACACCTTACCCAATGTCAGTTTAGACGTTTATTAATTTTATTGGTCATTACTATGGCTATGTTAATTCAAAATTAAAATGTGCCTACTCTGTTACAGTGTAAAGATTCTAAAGGTGCCGGTGGGGATGGCGTCTATGCGTAGTATTATAGTCGGTGTAAAGAGAGGGCGTATTCGAAATGATGAAATAGCAAATAATATAACATTTGTTATTTCATGATTTCGAATACGTTCTCTCCCTTACATCGACTATAATACTGCGAATAAACGCCATCCCCCACCGGCACATGTAGAATCTGTGAAACGTACGTTGTAACTGCGAGACTTGCAAGACTCTTGCTGCAAGACCAAGACCAAGACCAAGACCGAGAGTGCAAGACCAAGACCAAGACCAAGACCAGGTGTATTGGCGCAAGACCAAGACCAAGACTCCCTAAGTCTCGTCTTGGTCTTGCATTTGGGCAACACTATTACTAATTATAAATAGAAAAGTCGTTTTTTTCTATTTGGTTGGTAATTTCCCTTCTGAAACACAAACTATCATCATCCTATTAATCTGCTTTCTTTCAAACCCGATTATCCTCCCACCTCAAAATATTCTCTTAACAAGCCTCTACTCCTGTTGAAACTTTCAAAAGACACTCAGAGCGTGCCCTTTTAGCGGATACACTTTCTTTCGCATTAAAATCTAAAGCCCACTAAATACGTTTATTTAACGAAATGATCCACTTTTAATGCACGCGCGCCAAGATCCGTTCGATACCCCGGTATCGGCTCTCTTGAGTTTAATATGAATTTGGGCCAATCTCGTGCAGAATCAAATTACCAATGTTCTTTTCTTACGTTTCTACCCACTTATCACATCCGCCTTCATAGATACATAAAAGAGCTTATATAAACTCAATCGCCAGGAAATAAGTCGATGCCTCTAAGGCTCAAAACAGGAAACGATCGGGGATACAGTGGCGCCGAATTCATATACAAGATTAACGACGAAAATAATATTTCTCTTCATTTACTATTATACACGGTGTTTCAATAATAATTGTCCATATAGTAACTGAAGAAACCTTGGCACAAAATATGAAGATTTAACCTAAAACATTTAAATAAAATATTTCTCCTTACCGAAATACAGAGTGTTTTATTACAAATATCCTAACATTATTTTAGCCGATTCTTTTAACACCTTCCAATATTTTGTGTTCAAACTTCACAAAGAGTTTACCCATGTTCGGATACTTTAACTGGTGTTAAAATATAGTTTTACGCTGTTACCAGAGGCGTGCTATAGGGATATATCGTGGGTATACTGCAAAAACTGACCAAGTCAATTTTTATCGATTTTTAGTTTATGTGACCAAGTCACTCGAAAGAAGTAACCCAATACCTGAAAAAATCCCCAAGGCAAAATTATAAGGTTTGATCCCGCAACACACATAACATACAAATGTCTATGTCTGGGTATGCATATCAATAGACTGGAAGAAATGAACATGTTGACTTGGTCACTTTTGCATGAAGTATGATTGATATTTATTCATGTCAACATTGAACTACGACAATTGGATATTACGACTTGGTCACTTTTGATGTTTTAGTTTTACGTATACGTTGTATGTTTATTTGTTGAACGATCACGTGTTGGAAAAATAGATATTAAATATATCTTTCATTTTATCGTAAAAAAGAGCAATTTAAATATTGTGCAGCATAATTTTTTTTAATCTGGGCATTCTTACATGGAAGTAGATTATATCCACAGTGCCATAAAAAATGCTAAATATAATGTTCCAGTACCTACTATGCATGATTGGTTACACATTTTAAGACTGGCCGAAACAAAAAAAGTGATTTATATAATGTACAGGAATTAAGGTATAATGATTTTCTTGATATATGTAAATAGCCTAGCTGCTAATATATTTAAAAATAGAACCATTGACGAAAACTGAACTCGTGTTAATTGGTTAAAAATTAAATGTATGCGATATGAAGCAGATAAACCGCAATATATATTATTTAAGTACAACTATAGTGATCCAGAGTTTCTTATATTCAATGTAGTTGGCCGTACTAAACGAATTATAAATCACATAAAAGATTCAACTACTATTATACTCCAAAGAAATTCCTATTTCTAAACTTAAAAAGCAGGATCTTCTAAAATTGTGTCAGACAGGAACAACCCCCTTTGAATTCCATCCTTGGGTACCAGTCAATATCATCAAAAAGTGGAAATATGTTGCTCCAGAGCCATCAGTATTGTCCGATTCGGATTCAGATTAGTTCAACTTCTCCTATCCGGATTCAGTTTAATTCTAGTAGAGAAACTTTTACATTTTTGTTATTATTTTCCAATTTAAAAAATAAAGTAAATGTTTTTATTTGAAACTTCAGCCTTACACTGTAAAGAAATAAAATTAGAAATATTTTCTTTGCGTTTTATTATTGATCAATAACCATCTTTTTGTGACCATGATTTAAATTTGAGCAAATTTCTGCATCAAAAAGTGACCAAGTCAATTTTATTTCGAAAAACAAAAAGGTTATTGCGATTTTTAGAGATATTTAGAATCACTAACTTCAACCATTTATAACCTGGAAAGAAAAAATACCATATCCTTTTAAAATAATTTAAAAAAATTCATAAAAAATTACAGAATATTCAACATCGATTATCTCGAAACCATGATATTTTACTTGGTCAGTTTTTGCAGTATGCCCACGATATACTTCATTTTCCCCCTTTCCCCCTCACAATCTACGCCACTGTGGTAATAATCATTTCAGCATGTTTTTTTATTCTTCGTTAGTTTCTACGTAAATATAATCCTTTTGTCTCAATGCGATAGAGTGAGTACTTTTCAAGTTATTTGCATTTAGATGTAATGGATTCAATAAGATTAATGTGTATTTTAAACAGATAATCTGATTTTAATGTTTAAAATACATAATCTTAATGCATCCATTACCTTTAAATGCAAATAACTTGAAAACTACTCACTTTACCGCATTGAGACAAAACGATGATATTTACGTAAAAAGTACCAAAGAATAAAAAACCATGCTGAAATATTACGACCGTGGCGTAGATTGATAGGGGGAAAAGGGGGAAAATGAAGTACATATCCCTACAGCACGCCTCTGGTAAAAGCGGGAGACTATTTTTTAACATTGGTTAAATAGTTCAGAGAAATAAGGAAAAAATAAGAAACCAAATTTTTTTGAGTAGTATGGACATCTATTATAATAACCTATATGTTTCCTGCAGCCGATTTTGATGATATACATAGTTATAAACAAATAAAAATCAAAAAACTCTAAATTTTCGTTTTTTAATCTATTACTAAAAAATTAGGCATTTTACACAAATTTGAGAGTAAGGAGCTTATAAATCGTATAAAAAACTTCAATATGGCGTTCGCTGAATATTTTTATCCTTATTGGTTCCTTAGAAAATTGCAAAATAAATCATAATTTTGAGTTTATATAAATGTTAGATCACTAATCACGTATTTGACTTTTTAAAAAAAGAATTTTATTTGTTACACAATAAGTTTACATAATAGTACAAAGTTAAATTAATTTAAAATGACTACAATAACTGGACTGGTCGAAGTTGCAGCTAAGAGTGGTCCCGGCATCTGAAAATGGCAATTTATAGGTTTGGTATGAAGTGCTGAATCGCTGTTCCCATGAGAATTGACCAACGGTTCGTACAAAGTTCATCTACTGCGTGCTCAGCGGTTTCTATGGGAATGGGATGATGAAATATGAAGTCGGCGAGCTTAAGCTAGTTCAAGGTTAATATTTTCTCATATAACAGCTCCCCTTATTAGTGAAAAGTCAATGCTATTGCTTTGACTTTTACAGAGTAATTGGTGTTTCTGCTTCTTCTTCGCTCTCTTGTTGGACATTGGGTCTTCTTCTGAAGGAGGTAAAGCTTTGAAATTTCTGTCTAATGGAATTTCTGCGTGGTGCTGAAGTTGGAGGCTGATCCTGGGACAAGGAGATTGCAATTTTTGGAAATATTTTGGTTCGATATTTACAACAAAGGTATAAGATAGCTAGGATGATAATCAGGGATAAGGTTGATATAGTGAATAAGGGTAAATGTTCCTCGATGAATGATTGGCTCATGATATGGTCCAGTTCTTCCGAATATTGGTCCAATTTGTGTTGTGCAATATTTAAGTCATCTACGTTGATCTTACTGAGTTTTAGTGGTTTCAATTTTGATAGGTGACTCTTTGTCTCAAAATGGTCACAGCATCTGTAGGGTACGTTAACTGGGTGACTTCTATACGTAATATTTGTACATTTCTCGATTTGGTCTTTGGCATGAATTCTGGTACTGCCAATGAATGCAATACATTCGGGAATTAATCTTAAGATTGAATTTGTTTTGATTATTCGTGTAGTGACATCTTTTCTTGCACATTTGATTGTTACTGGTAATGGATCGGAAATGGTTAGCAACCATAAATTTCGGTCAATTTCTTGAACGTTGTAACCTTGTGCCAAGAGCATGGACATCTGGCAAGTTTTTGGCAAGTTGCTGAGAGGTTTCAAAAGCTGGGCTTCGCATATAGCATCGGTGTCTATGGGGTACGGAAGAATGTCTGTACACATTCTTTGGTTTTGACTGATTTGATTGCATTTTTCGGTGTCCGTCGGTAAGACATATGAAATTGAATCATCATCTCGCGCTATGTATTTATGAACAGTTGAAAGTATATGATGAAAACCAGTTTGATTATCTAATATTGGTATTGAATATAGTTGATACAAAGTGAAGATTTCGGGATCAACTAACGGAATTTCGAGAACGAAAACAATTTTTGAATCAAGCTGATAAGCTTGTAGTTTTATTATGTCAATATACTGAGCTATATTTGACATATAAGTGGGTAGAGGCAAAACGTTATTTTGTAATGACTGTGAGATTTCTTTTAATGCTTCCATTAAGTCTATGGGCGAAATAATAGAACTATGTAAAATTTGCAGGCGAGAGAATGTGATAGAATTTAGTATATCATTTAAATAATTTTCTAAAAATACGTAGCTTTCCATTAAGGACTCACATAAATCTAGTATTTGTAATTGTGCTTGGTAAAAGGAGATGTCATTATTAATGTCCAGAAGTGTAGTCTCTATAGTTTTTAAGTCGTTGTTAAAGGTTTCTTCGTCTATTTGCAATTTTTGAATAGTAGTGTTCAAAGTTTTTATAATTGAAGTGGTAACAGATATTTGATTTTTTAAGAGATTTTCAATTTGAGTTTCATCGGAGTTTATCTTATTTATACATTTATTAAAGTATTCGCCGTCAGAGGCGTCCAAATTTCCAGTAATGGATTTCCATATTGTTCCAATACCATTTACTAAACCGCGTTTTACGCGTTTATTATAAGGTACTGTGTCAGAGGTTATCTCTTTATATTTTAAGTTAACGGAGTTTGAGATTTGTTTTAGCAGACTAACATGTGTCTGTACTTCGGCTTGAAAGGCAAGTTTTCTCGGTGTATCCACGTTAATAAATTTTTCTAATAGGTTTTCCAAAATTTTGTCATTGTTGGATATTGTAGTTTTGATAGGCAATAATTCTTTGTAAACAAGTAAAGTCCATTTGTCGTTAGATATTCGTATAGTTCCTTTTTCATGGAAAAATATTCCAATTGTGTTATTAATGGGAGTGAGGAGAATTTGGGATTGGACGATAGAAAGGAGTCCATAGAATCTGTAAAGGAAAATTATTCAAAATAAGGTTTTAGTCTGTCAAAATTTACTTTAGAGGTTTGGTTAGTTTTGGGGTTAAGGATAATTGCGGAATTTGTAAAAATTTCTTGAATTTCGAAAGGTCCATTAAAAAGATTTTCCGATTTTGATTTAATTTGGGATTCTTTTACGTAAACTTTGTCACCAATTTTAAAATCAGGTCTTTGCGCTGAAATATTTTCGTCAAATCTTACTTTCGCCTTTTCTTTCTGTCTCTCTGTTTTTGCTCTGGCTACTTTGTAAAAATATTCCATGCGATTATTTAGGTCTCGAATATATTTACTCATTAGTGTTTTTTGATCGTATAGAGTTTCTGGTGGACGGCCTGCAGTGTGCCCAAATATAAGTTCATATGGTGTAAAACCGTGGGTCTTATTTTTCGTGTTGTTATAACATATTACTGCATAAGGGAGTATATTGAAGGGATGATCATTCGGGTTTTCGGCTTGATTTGCTCTAATCATTTCTGAGAGTGTGGCATGAAATCTCTCTACGGATCCATTAGATTGTGGATGGTTAACACTAGAAAATGTTAGTTTGATGTCATATAATTCGCATAGATCTTTGATTATAGTATTTTCGAATTCTCGACCGCAGTCACAATGAATTCTTAGTGGTGTTCCATAGTGCTGAAAGAAGAGTAGGAGTGTCTTGGCTACTGTTACTGCCTTTTTGTCTTCTAAAGGATAGGCTTGTGTGAATTTTGTCAATTCGTCACGAATAGTTAATGCATAATTTCTAGTAGGGTATTCGAATATGTCCATATTGATTCTTTCGAATGGTGTTTTTGGAGTTTCTGTTATGACTAGTGGTCCACTTAAGTTTTTTCTACAAATTTTAACTTTTTGGCATATTTCACATGCTTTTACAAACTTCTCTACATCTTTTGTTAAATTTTTCCAATTATATTTTTGTTTTATTCTTCTGACAGTTTCGTTTATTCCACGGTGTAAATTATTTTTACCACAATGGTAATGATCTAAAATTTGAGAGATTTCGTCTTCGCTGACTGTTTTAATTATATTTTGACAGATTCTTAATTTTAATTCTTTGTCAGCAAAAATATAAGAAAATATTTCTAGAATAGGTAGTTCGAGATTATTTTCGACACAATATATTTTTGATTCATCGAATTGATCTTTATTTGCAAAAAGTACAAGAAACAGGTGTGATATTACTCGTTCGGGATCAAAAGGTAATGGTATAATAAAATATCTTCGATCTTTTACTGTTTTGCTGTGTACAATATTAATTCTTCTGTTACTATATTCCATGTTTTCTTCGAATATGTCATTCATTATTTTCTCGTGAAGTTCTTCAAGTTTATTTTGCCAGAAAAAGGTAACAATATTTTTGTTAGATTTGTCTAATAAGTCCGTATTCGATATTTCAACTTTAGAATAATCGATTATCGACTTAGTTCTGTAAAGTTCGATAAACTTGTCAAGTTCCTCGGACATTTTTTCTATATCTTCTTCATCGTTGTCTTCCTCGTTTTCTTGTGTGTCCGTGTCGTCTTCATTCGATGCATGTAATGTGATTTTCGATTGAAAGTTTGCACAATCCTTAAAATGGTTAATCTTAATCCTTGAGAGGGCATCAGCGTTTCTGTTTATTTTTCCTGCACGATGTTCTATTTTATAATTGTATTCTTCGAGTTTTAGGCGCCAACGCGCTAATCGGCTTCCGGGATCTTTTATCGAGAAAAGCCATGTAAGGGGTCGATGATCGGTAATAAGTGTAAATTTTCGGCCAAAAAGATATGGTCTAAAATGTTTGACTGCCCATACGATAGCTAGTAACTCTCTCTCTATGGTTGAATATTTTGTTTCTGCACCGCATAATGTTCTAGAGGCATAAGCTATGGGTAAATCTTTTCCTATAGGGCCTTGTGATAGAACGGCTCCAATCGCGAATGCACTAGCGTCAGTTGTTAGTAAAAATGGTTCCTCAAAATTCGGATATATGAGTATTGGATCTGATGTTAGAATATTTTTGAGTTCGTTAAAGGCTTCTTTGCATTCAGAATTAAAGATAAAAGGTACGTCTTTCTGGAGTAGTTTCGTAAGTGGTTTAGAAATTTTGGCAAAATTTGGAATAAATCTTCTGTAGTAACCGGCTAAGCCTAAAAATGATTTTATTTCTTTGGTGTTCTTTGGTTCCGGGAAGTTTTTGATGCAAGAAATTTTAGCTGGATTTGTTTTTACACCATTTTCTGTTACAAGGTGGCCCAAATATGCCACTTCTTTTCTTAAAAATTCGCATTTGTCTGGCTGTATTTTTAAATTTGCTTTTCGTAACCTTTTAAAAACTTCTGTTAGTCGTGACATGTGATCATGGATAGTGGGTGAGTAGATAATTATGTCATCCATGTATACTAGGCATCTTTCGTTTTGTATTCCCAAGAGGATGTTGTCCATTACTCTTTGGAAAGTAGATGGAGCATTCATTAGTCCGAATGGCATGCGGACAAATTCATAATGCCCATTTTCGACGGAAAAGGCCGTTTTCTGGATGTCTTGTGGCTCTATTTCAATCTGGTGAAATCCAGACGCTAAATCTAGTGTTGTGAAGTATTGGCATCTTCCTAATTGGTCTAATAGTTCTGATATTTGTGGTAGAGGATAACGGTCTTGTACTGTCAGTTCGTTAAGCTTGCGATAATCAATAACAACTCGCCATTTTTGTTTCCCTGAGGCATCCAATTTCTTCGGTACAACCCAGACTGGACTCGAATATGGCGACACGCTTTTCTGGATTATTCCTTCTTCTAACATTTTATTAATTTGCGTCTTTACCTCTTCCTTATGTATTTGAGGATATCTATAGGATTTAGTGAAGATAGGTTTAGCGTTGTTTGTATCGATTTTGTGCTTGATTTCGTTTGTGAAAGTCAATTTGTCGCCTTCGACATAAAATATATCTGCATATTCAGTACAGATATCTAAAATCAGTTCTTGTTCTTCTCAATTTAGGTGATCAATTCTTAGTTGTTCTTTAATTATTCTTGTTCTATCTACTACGGGTTCTCCAAAATCATTTCCGTTGTAGGCTAGGATTGTCTCCGAATTTTTGAAAGGTTCAACTGAAATGTCTGAAAATTCGATTGTCTTCGGCATAGCATTAGCATTTAGGACGGAAGTTAAGAATTCTCCATTTTCGTCTACATGGACTAATGCATGAGGTAATCTAACTTTTTCTATTTCTTGAGCTGATAATATGGCATCTGTATTTGATAAGTTGCATTTTAGTCTGCATATTTGTTCGGTCCGGCTGTCAATGGTAATTATGTTTTTTCCTTTTATTCGTTTTCTCTCCGGTCTTTCAAGATTTTTGTCTTGATCTCGGTTATTTACGATAGTGTATTTTTCATTCATAGGGTTTTGGTATTTTAAATTTGATTCCTGTTTAGAATCTGGTTTAATTTTTATTTTAGGTTCATTTTGTCTTGTTTCCGTAGGGTGTGTCGGTGATATGTCTTTAGGAGGTGTGTTTGTATCGTGTCCTACCTTGTGAAGGGTGAGAGTTTTAAAATTTGTATGCAACTGTCGGGATTTGAGATCTATTACGCATTCATAATGATCTAGAAAGTCTAGGCCTATTATGCCATCGAAGTCAATGTCTAAATTGAAAATAAAGACTTTGTGGGGATTATCGTCAGTGAAAGGAATAAGGACAGATTCTGTTATTAACAATTTTTGATCGGTTATACCTTGGATAGTAACGTTTTCAGGAAATCTATTATGATAATTGCGTGCTGTGTTTTCTTTGAAAACAGTGATTCCAGCACCTGTGTCGATTAAAAGTTTAAAAGTGTTGGTAGCATCGTTAATGTAATATAAATTTTTGGAACTCATGGTATGAAATGGGGTTACAGGAACCTTTGTTCGGGAAAATTGAGATCCGGATGAAAATTGTCTAAGTTGAGTGCCTGGATTTGTTCTTGGATATTCGTAATATCCGTTGAATGGTTCGTATGGTTGGGAGGATCATTTTGATTCTGAAGTGAAAGAAAATCCTGATAATTTTCTGTGTCGAGTGTGTTATTGGTTTCGTAAAAGTTATCTGTTTGTGGATTATTTTCTGTATAATAATCTGTTTCATAGTTTTCGTAGTTATCGGTATTATAATAATTATTATCTGTATAGTAATCGTCTGTATAATAGTTAGTCGTCATTTCATCAGGGTATTCATTTAGAACATGTGCCCTTTGAAAATTTGGGTTTCTTTGAATAACGGATGGACGATTTTGATTTTGATTTTGAGATGAAAAAGAAGGTCTCTGTTGGTTGAAATTTGGATTGTTGGAGGAATATTGATTCCTATTAGGGTTTTGATTGTTTTGATAGTTGTTAGGTCCATTATTATATTGGTTTTGATAACCGTTAGGCCTAGAAAAAGATTGATTTGATTGTACGAAACGGGAAGAACGGCATTCAAAATTTTGATGACCTATTCGGCCACAATTTGTGCATTTTGTAAATTGAGACGAGGGTCTTCTCATTGGCTGAGAGGGTTTAGGAATAGTTGTCTTAGAATTGGATTTTTGTTCTTCAAAATATGACAATTGAAGTTCGCGTCGGATACGATTGCTTGCTTCAATGAGATCTTTAGGGTTACTAGCCCTAATAATTTGTCCTAGACGAGGTTCCAAACCGGTTAAAAGTGTGTTTAGGGCCATGGTATCGATTAAGTCACATTGGGCGGTTTTTTGTTCTGCGGATAAATCTGCAATTTGGATCGAGGCGTACATTTTTGCATTCAAAACTTGTAAGCGATTAAAGAAAGTTAGAGGAGATTCGTTAGATAGTTGTCTTAGTCTTTGTAAGTCTTGTATTAAGGAGGTCAGGTCTCTACTGTCTCCGAAATGTAGATTTAGTAATTGTTTTATTTCTTTATAAGAAAGTGGTTTTCTAGAATTAATAAGCTGTGCAGCTTTACCTTTGAGTTTATTTTTTATGTGAATCGTTAAAAGAACGCGCTGATCGCCTGTAGCCATCTTAATAGCACAGTCGCACGCATCTAAAAATGTTGAAAGAGAAATCGGATCGCCTTCAAATTCTGGGATAATGCAAAAAATTTCCGAAAGCTTGTATGGTTCGATTTCTTGTTGAGTTTGGGAACGTGTCTCGGGCATTTTGCGGGATATTTTTAAACAAATATGAAAAAAAGAAGTATGGAGAAATATAAAATGTCTGTATGTAAGGGAGATAAAAAATGTAGTGGTATATAAAGGGCAAAATGTATCAATAAAAATAAAAATGTTATATAGAGACAAAATGTATCAATAAAAATATCAAATAATATATCAATAAAAATGTATCAAATATATCAATAAAAATATCAAGAGAAAATATACCAAAAATATAGCAAGTAAAAATATGTCAATAAAATATGGTAGAAATATACCAAGTAATAAAATTATGTCAATAAAATATCAGTATAAAATAGTATAAAGAAAAATGTCAATATTAATACTTTCAAATATTAGATAATCAAATTGTATTTTATTTTTTTTATGTATCTTGATTAATAATTGACTTGCAGTATAGTCAATTTCGTTAATTAGTAAAACAAAATTATTAACGAGATGATTCAAAATCCACTTACATAAAGAAGAACATCGGGACGCCTTGTTCTCTCTGCTCAGCTACCAGGGGCTTCACTAGGTGTTCCTTCCGTAGATCACAGGAGTGAGGTTGTTCGGAGATGCTTTCTTCTTTAAGGGTCGTCTTGTTCTCTCTGATCGGCTACCAGGGGCTTCACTGGGTGTTCCTTCCGTAGTTCACAGGAGTGAGGACTTCCGTAGATTCTTTGATCCGTTAAGGGATGAGAATCCGCCGTTGCCAGTGAGTATACACGTGTTCTAGCAACGTTAAACGGATCCTACTGACTGCGCCAATTGTTAGATCACTAATCACGTATTTGACTTTTTAAAAAAAGAATTTTATTTGTTACACAATAAGTTTACATAATAGTACAAAGTTAAATTAATTTAAAATGACTACAATAACTGGACTGGTCGAAGTTGCAGCTAAGAGTGGTCCCGGCATCTGAAAATGGCAATTTATAGGTTTGGTATGAAGTGCTGAATCGCTGTTCCCATGAGAATTGACCAACGGTTCGTACAAAGTTCATCTACTGCGTGCTCAGCGGTTTCTATGGGAATGGGATGATGAAATATGAAGTCGGCGAACTTAAGCTAGTTCAAGGTTAATATTTTCTCATATAACATAAATATTCATAACTTATATAAAAGTTAACTTAGAACCTTCTTGTTACACCGAATGCTGAGACTTATGGTGCTTAATTCATACCCTAAATTTCAAAGCAATTGGTCAAATAGTTTAAAAGTTATTTAATTTGTTTATCCCAAATCAATTTTTTTGCAACACTGTAAGTCAGAAAATGATGAAGTTGCAGTAATACTTTAGATAGTTTATGAAAGAAGAGAATTTATAGTATTAATTTAATTAAAAAAAATGACAAAAAATAATTATAAATATTGCAAAATTTTTTTGGAAAAACATGTGCATTAAAAAATTGGGGGGGCTAACTTTGTCCCTAATTGTCCTAGGACAGTTGTTTTTCTTTCTAAATGTGTATAAAAATTTAGTCTTTCTAAATATGAAAAAATAATTTTTTTACGGGTAACGGTTAAAAAGTTATTCTAATTTAATTTAAGTAAGCAAAAAATCGACATGTTTTGCAAAATAATTTTACACTGTTTAAAATTATTTTTTGTTATTTATTTTTAATTAAGGTAATAGTATAAATCTGGACCTCGGAGGTAAACTACACTATGTCGACATGGCGTTATTTTGTTTTTATTCTTTTAACTCTTTATTCTTTCTAGAGGTATACTACACTTGGTACTAATGACCACGAAAACGAAATTACCAAAAAAATAGAACATTATGTTCCAATAATTTGAGAGGTAAAAAGCGCCATGTAAACTTGGGTGTTTTTACCTCACAGTTACTAACTGAGTGTTGATCGCAAACAACACTATATTGACTTAGTGCACTGAGCACCTAGCGGCAAACGGGTCATAGGTAACTATTCTTCTGAACAGAAATAAATCTCTTTGTTTTCATTTATTCTTTTTTATAGTTAGGTACCTAGTTGTTTTTATAAAAATCGTGGTTATTAATACATTGTAATGAACAAACAACAAATATTGTGTACCTTCTCTTAAAAATTGGTGTTTCTATTTCGAATGGTATTATTCTAATTATACATATAATTTCAAAAGTTATGCATCACTTAAAATAAGGCTAAATTAAAAAAAATATATAAAAAAAAAACAGAAATAACAACAAGTATTATTAAATATTATTATTTTGTTGAGCCACAATATGTCAGCAACAAATTGCCAACATTCTTGTTATTTCTGTTTTATTTCAAAAGTCTATTAATACATATTGTTTCACTAATAATAATGTTCTATTTGTAATATAATATATAAAATTAAATGGACAACCAACCAATATACCCTTATGCCTGGTACATACATAAAACCTATTTAGTATTATAATGGTATTACCTCATAATAACCATTTTTTTAAAATCATTTATAGTGCGTCTAATAATTTAGCCAGATACTGTATACTACGGAAAAAACAGAATCTGTTCAGATTGTTATCAAATGTTAGGATTTAGTGAAGCGTTTTAAAGAATTCTTCAACTTACTTCTATTTTTTTATAATACAGCTTCATAATTTTACAACACTATATTTTTCGGCAATCTTTTGTAAATTTAAACCAGACTTTTCACTTTCTCAGCTATTATAATATTTTTATTATGCTTCTTAGCGACAAAGGTTTCTTATTTTACGACATCCTTTCTTCGTGTTCGCCGCACCAACCCTTATGCAGGTTATTTTTAATCCCATTTTAGATAAATACGATAAGTAATAAAATAGTATTGGGTATTTCGCAATACTGGGTATTATGTATTATCAACAAGTACCCATACAAAAATATTTTGGCCGATAGTAACTGGTAAATTTCTATAAAATGGGTTTTAAAAAATAATGAGATTATTTGGCCGCGTCTGTATTATATAAATGGCCGTTAGTACAGGTTGCCGATTTTGACAGGTGGCCGTTCACACAGGTTTTAATATAATAATATTTAACTAAAATAAAAATTTGTTTCATGAGAAGTACCTAGCTATTTTTTGCGCTTAAATACCTTTAAATTCAATAAATATTTTATAAGTTTAGTAAGTTTAGATCAAACCTATCAGAGGTAAACTGCATTATGTCATTGCAAATTACCATTAATTACAGTAATTAGGGCAAATTTTAACATTTCATTAGTTGGATTGTACAAACTAGTTATATGTTATGATTAAAATACGATCGCATTGTTTTTCAGAGCGAAAGATACCTAATTATGGGAATGGGATATAAAAGATTTTTAAAACATTCAGAGGTAAACTGCACTATGTCACTGTAAATTAACATTAATTACAGTAATTAGGGCAAAATTTACCGTTTTATTAGTTGGATTGTATAAACTAGTTATATGTTAGGATTAAAATATGATCACTTTGTCTTTCAGAGCGAAAGATATCTAATTATGGGAAATATAAGATTTTTAAAATATTCAAATGGCCCTACTGAAAAGTTGCTTAAAATGACATAGTGTAGTTTACCTCCGAAGTCCAGAAATGTTCTTCTTTCATAAACTGTCCACATACTGTAAAGTATTATTTTAACCTCATAATTTTCTGACTTACAGTGTTGCAAAAAAAATGAATTTGGGAAAAACAAATTAAATAATTTTAAACTATTTGACCAATTGCTTTGAAATTTAAAATTTAATTTTAGTACAAGAAGTCTCAGCATTCCGTGTAATAAGAAGGTTCTAAGTTAATTTTTACATAAATTAAGAATATTTATATAAACTCAAAATTTATGATTTATTTTGCAATTTTCTAAGCAACCAATAAGAATGGACATATTGAGCGAACGCCATATTGAAGTTTTTTATACGATTTATGAGTTCCTTACTCTCAAATTTGTTTAAAGTGCTTAACTTTTTGGTAAAAGACGAAAAATGCGAAAATTTACCGTTTTTTGATTTTCATTTATTTATAACTATGTATATCATCAAAATTGGCTGCAGGAAACGTATAGGTTAATAATATGGATGTCCATACTACTCAAAAAATTTAGTCTCGGCCTGGAGGGGGATGTGTCACGAGAAAAATCTTATTTCTCTGGACTAAAAGTATTCTAACATGTGTAAACCGTTTGTCAGATTTGAACAAAAAATATTGGAGGGTGTTAAAACAATGGGCTAAAATCATTTTAGGATATTTGTAATAGAACACTCTATATATCTCAGTAAGGAGGAATAAATTGTAATTGTAATTTTTAGATCAAAAATGAATAAACATTTTAAATTTTCAGTTTTTTTAATCTGGTGTGGGGAGTAATATTTTTAATATTATTTTAGGTACTGTTAGATTGAAAACTTAGTCTTTTGTTATTTTTGGACATTTTGTAAGGTTTATCGATAAAATTGTACAATTTTCAATGGCAATAAAGCACATTTTTAATTTTATTTCTAATTCTAACTTCTTTTTGTACTAAAAATATTGTAAGTAATATACCACAACGAGACAAAACAAATTTAACAAACTTTTCACTGTATTATTTCGTGTTTATCTCCTTTTTTAAATAAAAAGACAGAAAAAACTAATAAATTTGAATCTAATTTTAACCTACGTATTATCCAAGCTTTTGTTGTAAAATCAAATTTTACGATTGTTACAAATTTCTCGCAACGGCTAAGCTCTAATCTCCGAAGCAACTTTTCGTTATTATAATTTAATGAAACCGACAAGAAAAAAGAAAAACAAAGAAAATCCCTAGAAAATACGATACACAAAAGAAAAACAAAACAGGGTCTTTATCTCGGCTAATAAATACCCACTCCTGTTTCTTTCGCACAAGAAGAAGTTGGCTACATAAAGACTTCACCTAAACTTTTGTTACAATTTTAGAGTACGCGGTTCGAATAATACCGTCAGCGTTTTGTTCTTAAAATTAGTGTTCGGTGAAGCTCTAATGAAGCATTTTAGTCTACTCAGGGGAATTTCTTAAGCAGAAATTTTAATCTGGTCGAGATTTGCAAAGGAATTGTAATATTCAAAGTTTTCAAAGTGCAAAGCTTAGAAAATGGTCAAAATGGAGATTTCTTTTGCTCAGTGTATGTTAGTGCGTTTTTACCAGTCGTTAGATAGCCCCCGCCATACAACATCATGTATACGAGAAATTTTAGATGTCTGTTTTGAGGCAGGAAGGTAATGACGAGGTTCGGATGGAAGTAATACAAGAAAACTACAACCAGGAGGATGTAGTGGAACCTCCGACAGACGAGGAAATAGTGGAAGTTTTAAGAAGCATACAAAATAAAATGGGTGCGGGTGTCAACGACATCTCTGGAGTTATGATTAAACATAGGTATAAAATATTAGAAAAGAGAATATGTTGCAAACTAAAGATGATATAGGACCAGGAAGAAATGCCAAAACAATGGAGTCAGGCTGTAATATGTCCGGTGTTTAAAAAGGGAGATAAATCTCAGTGTGAAGGTTACATAATGTCCTTGCCAAGGTTATAGAATAGAATAGAATAGAAATATGCTTTATTGTCATGAAAAATTTAACAATTTTATAGACAAAGCTTACAAGAATCATAAATAAAAACAATAACAAATACAATTTACTAAAATTATACAAATCGTCAATATAAATAAAACATAATAAAGTCAAATAAACATCAGTAACAATCTATTGCAAAATTTAAAAAAAAATTGCAAATTGCGTAATCTACCTTAAGAAATTTAATAAGTAATTTAATAAGTTATGCTGCTGCATATGACACTCAAATATAGATTAAGATTCTACTTATACATAACAAAACTGTAATTTCTTAGTTATTAGTTAAGAAACTCTGCTATTGAATAATATGGTCTTTCAGATAAATAGGCTTTAGTCATTTTACGGAACTTGGGGAAAGATGTTGCAGATTTAAGTTGTAGAGGGAGATGGTTGTATAGTTTTTTTGCAGAATATAATATAGATTTCTTTACTAACTCACTGGACGGGATCGGTAAATAGATGTCAAAAGTAGAATTTCTGGTGGAATAGTCATGTCTAGGTCTTTCTGAAAAAACATGTAGATGTTTACGAATTAAGCAAACAGTTTCTAAAATATATAAAGAAGGTAATGTTAGAATTCTGTGATCTTTGAAGTAGCTTCTGCAATGTGTTGTTCTTCTGAGGCCAAACAGATATCTGATTGCTCTTTTTTGCAATTTAAAAATAACATCGGATTGGGCAGCTGTACCAAAACCCCAAAAAGGCAGACCATATCGAAGATGGGACTCGAACAATGAAAAGTATGTTATTTTGGAGGAGGCTAAATGCATTTGCTTAGAGACAGATCTTATTGCAAAGCAATCTGAGGATAGTTTCTTGCTTAACACATCGATATGAAGGGACCATTTAAGGTTGCTATCTAAAAAATACCAAGAAACTTTACAGAATCAACGATACTGATCTGGCTGTTATGAAGAGGTAAGGGTTGAAGAGTTCCTTTATAGGGTAATGCTACTGTTTTATCTACGTTAAAAGAGAGTAAATTAGAATCTGACCAGGATTTTATTGTGAGTAGATCAGAAGTTATAGTAGCATGAAGAGTTGCGATATTTGAGTTGCTCCAAGTGATACTGGTATCGTCAGCAAAAGGAAAAACTTTTCCATCGATTTTTAAACTAGTGATGTCATTAATAAAGATAAGGAAAAGTAGAGGACCCAATACTGAACCTTGCGGTACCCCACATACAACATTTTTGAGACTAGAGTCTGTATCATTTGCTCTAACCAGTTGATTCCTATTTTCCAAGTAAGATTGAAACCAGTTCAAAGAAATACCTCGAATTCCATAGAAATCTAGTTTTTTTATCAAAATGTCGTGATTTACACAATCAACAGCTTTAGCATAATCACAAAAAACAGTGGCAGTGTGGAGATTATTGTTTAATGCTTGATAAACCTCATGTAGTCCAGAAAACATGGCATCGGTGGTACATTTATTATTTAAAAATCCAAACTGATTTTGTGATAAAATCTTGTTATCAACGAGAAAGGACATAAGTCGGGCTTTTAGGAGTCTTTCAATAATTTTGGAGAGTACCGGTAGTAATGCAATAGGTCTATAATTGCAGGCAATAGATTTTTCACCACCCTTATGAAGAGGAATAATGATGGCCGTCTTTAGGCACTCTGGAAATTTACCTTTCTCAAAAGAATCATTTATTAGAGAGATGAGGACTCCCAACACATTGTCTGGGAGATTTGAGAAAATTTTTTTGGATAGTCCATGGGTACTACAGGAAGATTTGCTTTTGATACTATTGCTTGCTTGGATCAGTTCAGATTTACCAACTGGTCTTATAAAGAATGAATTCGAAACCTTTCCTGAATTAGGGAGATAGGAAATGGGATCTTGTTGTGACACAATAGTTGATGTTATATTTTTACTCACATTAACAAAATATTCATTTAGATTTTCTGGGTCTGAAAGGGAAAATGTTTGAGCTGTGTGAGTTTTATTTCGAAGATCGTTTATTATGGACCACGTTTCTTTTGCAACACTTTTGGAGCTTCTGAGACGATTTTGATAATACAATTTTTTAGCCGATTTTATAAGTTTTAAATAGATTGCCCTGTACTTGGTGATATATTCAGTAACAGAGACGTTGGTAGTAAATTTCTTGATATACAGTAGTGAACGCATGTTTTTGGCTGATATGCGGATACCTTTGGTAGTCCAGGGTTTGCGATGTTTTTGCTTAATTGTGATTAAAGGAAATGCTTTATTGAAGATACAGACCAGCTTATTCAAAAAATCACTGAAATTATAATCGACGTCCATGGAAGGAAAGTGCCACTCAGAGGTTAAGCATAAATTTTGGAATTTACGAAAGTTCCGACCGGAAAAAATCCTGCCTAAACGTCGAGTTTCCGAGGAGGACTTGCTAAAGATGTTAAACTTCGTATAAACCGCTTCATGATCAGATAGTCCCGCATTAACAGTTGTAGCGCAGACATCAAGGGGTGAGAAATCTGAGACAATATAATCTGATATAAGAAAAAAATTTGGCAGATATGATAGTGTGCAGATATGGGAATATCAAGGTGGTTTTAAGAAAGATAGATCTACTATACATCGGTCAGATTTTCGTACTAAAGATGTTACAGAGCGGTACCTACGAACAACAGCTAAACATGAAGCTCTTTATCATGCACTTGGTCAAACTGGTGAAAATGACACTGGACAGAACAGAAAATCGAGTAACACTGGAGGGTAGCCTCTCAGAAAAGTTCAAAGTACGAGGGGGTTTGAAGCAGGGAGATCCTCTGTCAACTGTCCTTCTCAATTGTGTATTAGGGGCAACATTAAGGGAAAGCGGGATCAGAACGCAGGGTACGATCCATGATAAAAGAACTCAGGACTAGAAGAGGGTACTTGCATTTGCAGACGATATTGTATTGGTAACAAGAACAAAAAGAGAACTGCTAAGAATATTCTTTAAATTTTCTTAAAGAAGAGCTAAGCAGTACGGTCTAGTAATTAACGAAAACAAAACAAAATTTATGGAAATGGGGAGATACACTAAATGGAGAACATTTTTTGAAAATTAGAATAGACAACTATGGAAAAGAATATTATTTCGAGAAAGTGAAAAAAATTGAATACCTAGGGGTGACTGTAATAGAAAAAGGAGGTAAAGTTTCAGAAATTGAACAAATAATTGCGAAGGAAAGGCGAGCAGTTGAAGCGTTGAGCAAATTTTTACAAAGTAGTATTATCTCAAGTGCATCAAAATCGCGATTATATTATAATATGGTGATACAACCTACAGTACTTTATAGTACCTAGTGAGTGTTGGGTTCTGAATAAGCGAGAAAGAAAATGCATTTTACAGATGGAAACAGAGCGTGCTGAGAAAGGTTTTTGGTTGTGTGAAAGTGGGAGAGAACAAATGGAGAAGACGGACGAATTCGCAAGTTCAAGAACTGTTTGGGAAGCACTCATTCAGCCATGTGGTTAAAATTAAAAGGCTTCGCTGGCTGGGACATGTGAAAAGGATATCAGGGTGGGGGGGCAGGGGTGAATATGAAAATTATAAGGGTTTTTTTTGTGACGTTCATGATCGAGATATTGCACGAAAATTTAGGAATAAGTAGACCATGACATAACTAAGTAAAATCTCCAGAGGCGGTAACCAGTTAATAATTTTATTATTTTTTTTGTGACGCTCATGATCGAGATAGTGTAACAAAATTTGGGAATAAGTAAGTAAGCAAAAGCAGCAGCGTAGCTAAGCAAAATGTCCATGGGCGGAACGCTGCGTGGGGTACAAAGGGGTGGGGGCAGGGGTGAATATAGAAATTATAAGGGGTTTTTTGTGATGCTCTTAATCAATATAGTGCACTAAAATTTGGGAATAAATAGACCATGACATAACTAAGTAAAATCTTCAGGGTCGAAGATCAAAGTGGGTGACGAGGGTAGTTATAAAGGGTCAAATTCCCTCAACGGTTTTTATTATTTTTTTTTTGTGATGCTCATCATTGAGATAATGCATCAAAATTTGGGAATAGTAGGTGATTGATGACGTAACTAAGCAAAATCTCTAGTGGCGGAACGCTGCTTGGGGAACAAATGGTTGGGGGCAGGGGTGAATATAAAAATTATAAGATGTTTTTTGTGACCTTAGTGATCGAGAGTGCTTAGTGTACCAAAGTTGGAAGTAAGTAGATCATGACGCAACTAAGCAAAATCTCCAGAGGCGGAATGCTGAGGGGACAAAGGTGTAGGGAAGAGGCAAATATAACTATAAGGGTTTTTTTTGTGACGTTTGTGATCGAGATAGTGCAACAAAATTTGGGAATAAGTAAATCGTGACGTAACTGAGAAAAATCTCCAGGGACGGAACACTGCGTGGGGGACAAGAAACGGACCCCTGCCCGCCACGCCTTTGTCCCTCACGTAGCCTTACGCACCTGGATATTTTAATTAGTTATGCCATCATCTACTTATTCCCAAATTTTGGTGTACTATCTCGATCATGAACGTCACAAAAAACCCCTTATAATTTTTATATTCACTTCTGCCCCCACCCATTCGTCGGCCACGCAGCATTCCGCCCCTAGAGATTTTACTTAGTTACGTCATGACTTACTTATTCCCAAATTTTGGTGCACTACCTCGATCATGAGCGTCACAAAAAAAATAATAAACACTGCGACTTTTGACCCCTTATAACTACCCTCGTCCCCCACTCTGGTTTCCGCCCGTTGGGTAAAGTCATGTACACAACTAATTCAACATATCACCGTATAGTTTGTCCATATTACTTATCACGAGCAAAGCCACTCCTCTCTTAGACTATTCTTCTACATTGTTTAGACAAATAATAAATTTAACGCTAAAATATGACAAACTTAAACACTAGGTCCTACATAAATCAATATCAGCATAATAACTTTGTTATTCAGAGTTTAGCATATTTGTTGTCTGCACTTCCAGCCATAATTCTTCTATCTTCGCCATGTATCTGGCTGGAGCACGGCAAACTTGAATATTTTCTGGTCTAGTCGTGTGTTTTATAGTGGCGGGAAATGATGAAAAATATTAGGCGTCTGCTTCATGTTTATTAAAGAGGTCATGTCGCGACTGGCGAGGGGCATATTGTAGTGGCCAATTATAAGGCGCATAGTTTCGAAAGGCGAAATGAGTGGCTAACCGGCACAGAATGAATTATTTATCAAACAAGTAAATCAACTGAAATATGGAAATTTTCTGGTTCAATTAAGTAAATGAATATAAAAGATGCAGTTGTGCAATCTGGAAATATGGAGGTTTTATACGATGCAATTAACAACGGTAAGCACGCTATCACACTTTCAGAACTGATTTATTTGTTGATTAAAAATCTGATACATAATACTCGTCAATTGAAATGGGAACTGAACAATTTCTGAATAATGTATTTTATGATAGGGGAGCTCAAGTGGAGATTTTTGCAGTAACTCGAGCGCGTCAGAAAATCACATGGGAGAAGCCTTGTTCCCTGTAAATGCACCCCTGCCGTATATGGACTCTTAATACAGGGGAGTTCGTTAAGGGAGTCCGAAAAAAGTCTCTCAGAAAAATTTGAAATTGTCAGATTAAGATAAGCTAAGTTAAGTATGTACATGCAGAACAGTATATTTCAAAAACTGACGACTTGAGCGGGGAGCAAGAAAATGGTCGAGTCACAAAGTTTTACAAAAAAAAGCAAATTTTCGCAAAATGAACGTCAGACCGAGAAATTGAAAAATATGTGTTCAATATTTTTCAAAAACCTCTCGAATTATACCAAATATGACCCACTACGGAGAGGAGTGGGGGATAACTTTAAAGTTTTAAATAGGAACCCGGCAATATTTCGCGAAATGAACATTCGATCAAAAAACTGAAAAATACGTGTCCAATATTTTTTAAAAAATCTATCAAAGTACAGTGGAACCTCGATAAGTCGGCTCCCGATAACCCGGAAGTCCGGCTAACCCGGACCGATTTTCATCAGACAAACATCTCAACAATAAAAATGTATGTATTATATTAAAACATTTTATCTGTAGCCTCTTCTGGAATGTCTTAAAAATATCGAGTTTCATTGATAAAACGCTTTGACCATAATATAATATTTGAGAGATAATGGGTATTTGTGTAATTTGAACTATACCATAGTAAAAATGACTCATGGCACACGGCGGCAGCGGCGGCAGAGCGATGTTAATTATCTGGGGATATCGCAAACAACAGGCTCCTGTTATTCCCTTATTTATTTCCAACTGTCTTTTAAAAAATTATTTTTTAAACAGTGGTCTTTTAAACAATGAAAGAGCCACTGTTCTTAAATAACATAACATTGTTCCGATGGCAGACGAAATTGACACATCCGAAACTGACTGAGTTTTCTTACCTAGAAATGAACAATACTTTATACTGTCTATACCAGGGCTTCCCAAACTCTGCGTCGCGACGCAATGGGGCGTCGCGGCGTTGTCAGAAGGGCGTCGCGTGTCATCACGGATTTTTAATACAGAAAATATACTTATTTGATTTTAAACGAGTATAAAATATATGTATGAATAAATAAATCAAATAAAAAATACAACATCAAGTCGATAGACCCTTGAATTATCCGAAATTATTCAAAAAATTGTTCCTAGTATTCACGACATGGCAGAAGATATTACTGAGCAAATTGTGGGGAAACTTTCAGGTTTATTTGCCATTCAATTGGACGAGGCGACTGATGCTCAATTGATACAGTAGGAAAAATGAAAGAATACCCATGAACGAACATATAAAACACGCTGTATTTTCCTGTCACCATGTCACACAAAAAATTGGCCAGCGCAAGTACATGTAATAATTATTATTACATGTACTTGCGCTGGGCAATTTTCTTTGTGACACAGTGACAGGAAAATACAGCGTGTTTTATATGTTCGTTCATGGGTATTCTTCCATTTTTCCGACTGTATGTTATGTACGGTACATACAAGAAACAAATATATTTGAGAATTTATTATTTTGCAGAAAAATGTGTGAAAGTTGTAAAGCTACTGATTTATTCGAGATTTTAAACTCATATATTATGATTGAAAATACTATTAACTGGGATAACTGTGTAGGGGTGTGTACGGATGGTGCCCGAGCGATGTCTGGACAGTTTGGAGGACTACAAGCTCTCATTAAAACCAAGGCTCCAAGTGTAAAATGGACACATTGTGTCATACATAGAGAGGCCTTAGCAGCAAAGAACATTACACCTGACTTAAGTGTTGTGATGGATAGCATTATTAAAATGGTGAACTACATTAAAACACGATCCGTGAAATCAAGACTTTTCCATAAACTTTGTGAAGATGTGGGGCCGAGCACTCCTCTTTAATTTATTATTGCAAATTTCGTTGACTGTCCAAAGGCAACGTACTCTCACGTGTATACGAATTAAGAAATGAATTTTACACACGTATCTACATTCAGAATCGCATAATGATACCCAAAATTTTATTAATTCAGAGTTTATAATATAATTAGCGTCCCTCTGTGACATATTTAACAAATTAAATATAATAATTTTAATAAGTTTTTGCAGGGAAACAATACTCATATCCTGCAATTGACAGATAAAATTACTGGGTTTTAGAAGAAGTTGCTCTTATGGAAGATAAAATTAGAAGATCAAGAAATTTACTGTTTCCCTGCTTTACAAGGTATTCTACACGAAAAATCGATAGTAATCCTCGATCCCTCTTTAAAAAATATGTTTACACAACACATGTTATCATTGAGCGAACAGCTTGAGAAATATTTTCCCGAAGATCTGGAGTAATATCACTAGGATAGAAACTCTTTTCAGTCGTCCACACTGAATTTTGAATTCATAAAAACTGTTTGAATTTTGGACCTCAGTTTCTCATGAATATCATGCCATCAGCACTGCTGCATTAAAGGTTTTATTGTTATTTGTGACTTCGTACTTATGCAAAACGCGCTTTTCTGCAGTTGCAATAATTAAAAACAAGTACAGGTCAAACATAAACTTAGAAAAAGAAATGTGAGGGGTAATTTCCAAACTGGAGCCCCGGTTTCATAAGCTGTGCTCAAAAATCAAGCACATCCCTCACATTGACCAGCCAGTTACATAAATAAACATCCCTTTCTATTTTTGTGCCTATGTTTTTATTTCATTCTTAATTTCTAGTAAAAATTATAAATGTTCAAATTGTATTTTTGTCACAACTATAACCTGTTACTAGGCTAGTACTAAAATTGGTAAGTATTATTGGGGGTTGGGTTGAGGGGCGTCGCAAAAAAATAGCAAAGTCCCAAAGGCGTCCCAGCACGAATAAGTTTGGGAAGCCCTGGTCTATACTATACTCTATACAACTATAGGTAAGTTAGATGTGTACTGTGCATATATATTTCATGTTATTTTAATTATAACGGACTTTATCTATAAGTATACCGTGTTTTATTAATTTTTACCATGCTCTCCGGCTTACCCGGATTTTCGATAACCCGGATCGGCCGCGGTCCCGATTAATCCGGGTTATCGAGATTCCACTGTACATCAAATGCGACCACCCACGGAGGTGGAGTGGGCAATACTTAAAAATCTTAAATAGGAGCCCCCACTTTTTTATTGTAGATTTGGATTCCTTACGTAAAAATAATTTATTCGAGACATTTTTTCGAATTATGGATAGATGGCGCTATAATCAGAAAACAATTGTTGGAAATGGAAAATTAAATAAAAAAATGGAAAGTACTTACCACTAAAATGAAAAAAATAACTTAACTTTTTTTTGGTTTATGACTTAATCTTCACAACCCAATAGGTCCCCATAACGCTCAAGTAGGCTTGATTTTATAGGCTTAAATAGGCTTTAAATTGGGATAAGTGTCACGCATAATTATAGAACCATATTAGACATATTAAGCATAAGGTAGAAAACCGACGAAAAATTTGATAAACTTACAATTAGCTGTTCTAAAAACATATGCCACGCGGTCTAACCAAATCCTACATTTCATGCTGAACAGAAGAATGATCTGTATGATCATTACGGGCAAACTAGAAACCTAGTCGTCTGAAGCAACTTCTAGAGTGTCTGAATTCTGCAAAAACCAACTTAGAAAACTGGACATAAGCCCTAATATTCATCATGATCTAAGTCATCATTACCAAACCCAGAAGATACAACAAAACGTATTTCTTAGCACTCTAAACCAGCCATAGAAAAGTTCCTAAGTTCAGCCACAGAAAAAGTATTTTGGCAATTTATTAAATAAAGTTGAAAGAAAATCAGTTTAGTTAACGGAGAGAGTAATAGCGACGGTTACCAAAATAACCCAGGAGGAAGAGGCTTAAGCACTATAAGAAGATCAAGAAAAGTAAAGCAGTTGATATTTATGCAGTGATTGACTAGACGATATTTCTGAGTAAGTGTAGAGAGCATTGGGAGATACAGGAGCAAGTTGGCTAACGTATTTAGAATTATGAAACGTGGAGAAATGCCAGACGAATATTGAAGCGGTATATTAGTACCTGTTTACAAAAACAAGGTAGATAAATATACAATATTGCAAAAACTACACGACCATAAAACTACTTAGTCACACCATGAAAATATGGGAGAGTAATTGATATACGGATACGTAAAGAAACCGAGATAACCGATAAATCAATTTGGCTTTATGCAGGGCAGATAAAAACAGACGCAATTTTACTTATAAAGCAGTTGATGGAAAAATACAAAATTAAATACAGGAATAAAGAAAAAATCGCTCATAAGTATTGTAGTCATTGATATTGAGAAAACATGATAAAATTGCTCTAGAGATTCAGTGGTGGGAATTCAATAAGAGAGGAGTCCCAGGTGAATATGTAATGATAGGGGAACCCAAACGGGGATTTTTGCAGTTACTCGAGCGGGTCAGATTATCATAAGGGGAGAAACCTGGTAGAGAAAAGCAGATGTACCTCTACCATATATTGGCTCTTAACACAGGGAAGTTCGTTAAGAGGGACCCGAAAAAAAAAATACTCGAAATTGTAAGATTAAGATAAGGTAAGTTAAGTACATGCAAAAGAGTGTACCTTATATTTAAAAAATCTGACGATTTGAGCGGGGCGTAAGGAAATGAGTGAGTCAAAAATTTTCACAAAAAAAAGCGTCCCGAAATGAACGTCAGATCGAAAAACTAAAAACACGTCTTTACCTAATATTTTTTTAAATTCTATCGAATGGTACTAAACATGATCCCCCACGGAGAGGGGTGGGGGGCAAACTTGAAATTTTAAATACAAACCCGCGATATTTCGCAAAATCAACATCAGATCGAAAAACTGCAAAACACAGTTTCAAAATTTTTTTGAAAAATCTAAAAATCGAATGATACCATACACGACCTCCCACGGATGTGGGGTGGGGGGTTACTTAAAATCTTAAATGAGACCCCTAAATTTTTATTGCAGATTTGGATTCTTTACGTAAAAATAAACAACTTTTATTCGAGACATTTTTCCGAATTATGAATAGATGGCGCTAAAATCGGAAAAAAAGATTGTTGGAAATGGAAAATTAAATTAGAAAATGGAAAGCGTCCACTAAAATGGAAAATTTTACTTAACTTTTTTTTTTGATTTTAGGCCGTAATAATCACAACCCAATAGGTCCCCATAACGCTCGAGTGACTACAAATTTAGCATACTTTATTCCCTACCATAAAGACTGTGAGAGATGTGTATGAGGGAGTAACAACTAGTGTTAAATAAGCATGGGAGAAACTGATACATTTAATGTAAAAATAGGATTGAACAAGGTTCAGTGCTTAGTTCTTATTTATTTTCATTAGTTTTGGATCAGCTAACAGCGAAACTACAGGGTAACATTCCCTTGTGCTAAATGTATGCTGATGATGTGGCATTGCTGGGAAAAAATTAGAGAAATCCTAACCTATACGTACTATAATTCTAGAAAATTATGTGCACCAACGACTAAATCTTACGATTCCTTACTTTAAAGTCAAAACAACTTCCGCTGAAGCAAAATTAAATGATTAATTTTCGTTGTTTATCAGTCTAACAATTAAAAAGTCATTTGCATTTATCCGAAATGCAGTTAGATCAAATTTGAATTCGCTCACAGCGATTTTATTTACCGAGTTAACAACTATAATTAGAAACAAACAACTCGGCGCTAAGTATACTATTCCGCACCGCTCGAGTTGGGGAATCACTCGACGAAAATACAATACGAAGAACTAAATTTCTAACTCAATTCAATCTAGTGGAACAGCTAAAAGTCTGAATTAAAAAGAGAAGCTGGAAAAGTAAGTAGTTGACTTTTTGGAACGACTTGAGGCTGTCGGCATTAGCGTAGATTAAAAAACTTTAGGAGAGTGAAGTTGAGGAATGTGTTGAAAGGTCTTGTTGAAGATGTCAGTTTTGATTTGGAAATTATTTGTTATATCAGCTATTTTCTAGAGTATAATCAAATTTGCGTAGACATAAATTTTACCACAAAAGAATTGTAAAAGTTTTGGTTGATATAAAAGTTACGGAAGTTTTGAGAAGGACATGAAAATATATAATATTTAATAAAAATTAATATCAAGGCAAATCTGCCCTTTAACACATGCCTTAACCTTCCGATGACCAACCTTTTTTTGTTACACGGATGACCAACGGGGGTAAAAAATGACCAAAGGTCAAAAATGGAATGAATGTTTTCAACATTTAAATCTTCATCTAACAATACATCCCCGTTTTATGATACTATTTCATCTTCTATATCATCGTAAAAATCGCTAGAAGTAACAATTTCCTGTAACTCAGCCTCAGTAAGATATTTGCGGGCCATATCTTATATGTACACAAAATACTAAGAAACTATAATAACATACGCCAGGAAATAATAATAATAACTAAATGTAGCAGACAGGAATGACATGATTCATACATAACAGGCACCACAGTCTAAAAATAGATTTTGATAACGCGCAGTGTAAAACTACTTGGAATTTTACGTAATAGACGGTATTTTATTAAACATCAACTTCAGAATATATTTTTTATTCGTAAAATATAGGGAATTTTTTTTATTTCAAAATATGAGGCTCTCTAGAATGATATTCAAGTCAAATAAAAAATAATGAGATAAAAATTGAAAATATTTTTGAATTCATTAAAGAAAAACATACGCTGGGGTCCAAATTTACCCCCTTGGTCATCCGAAAGTTATTCCCCATCTTCTTCGTTTTGTATAGGCATGACTGTCTGTTTTTTCAATGTGCCTCCAGTAAGTTGTCTCATCGTTTTCGTGGTCTTCCTACTGATCGTCTTCCTATTGGGGAACCGTTCCTCGCTGCCCTTGCTGCTATATTTGTTTTCGTTCGGCTTATGTGGTCATTCCATTCCACTCTTCTGTTTCTTACCCATTTATTAATGTTCTCCACCTTGCACCTCCATCGTATATCTGTACTTATAGCTCAGTCCCATAGTGTGTTACCATCGATTTTTCGGAGGGTTTTCATCTCCACTGTTTCGAGCAATGTTTTTGTCCTCTCTCTGTCTTCTATTGTCTAAATCATATGCTGGAAAAAACAGAGAGAAACTATGGAATCCATTGGAATTACTTTCAAAATAACAAACTAACAGATATCAAATATGCAGATAATATCTGCTTGGTCTCACACACAATAATAGATGATATGAAGAACATGATAAGGAAAATGGAGGACAAGCTGGGTCAAGTTGTCCTTAAAATCATTAAGAGAGTAGCTATAAGAATAGGAATAAGTGAACATGGCACCATGATCATCACACTCAAAAAAATGTAGTTCGTAATATTTATTAAAAGGTGATTATTGAATAGTATTTCGTTGAAATAACAATTTAATTTTTTGTTTCAACGAACTTTTAGACATTGATCAATATTTTTGGTTATTGTCATGATGATTAAATAATAATTGTGAAAATAACTAGAGTACATTAATCAATAACATTCAATTTATTCAGACAATAAGTTAGTTTCGTATATTTAATAAATAATGGTAATTCTGGCAGCAAAGAGAGATTTCATTAAAACAATGTTAAAATGTTGTTAATATAGAGTAATATTTGATTAATCCGTAAATGTAAACTGATTGTTGTGACAACGAATGCATTAATCAATGTACTACTGCGTTTAATAACCACAATAAATGCGTCATGGTAACAATAAACGAAGTTGTTGAAACAATAAATGTTTTGCTTGACCATTATTTGAAATGTAACGGCTTTTCCTTATTGTTCTTTGTTAAAAAATGCTGTTACCTCTGCCGAAGTGACGAATAACTTCATTTCGTTCCAAGTGTAGTCCGTACTGGAAGTTTTCGTGTGTCTATTATCGTATTCTTTTTTTTCAAATCCTGAGAAAACTAATTATTATTTTTAAAAAATTTAAACGCAGAATAAAATATTACAGTATTATCGAGGGTCTTTGTCCCTGAGAACTTCTATAAAGAATATTTTAATAAGTCACAGGGGTGAAAAGAAAATTTAGTATAATTTTTAATTTCAAATATACCATTCAAAAGAAACTTTTTGCTTATTCTAAGGAACTTTCAGCCCTTGTAATCATATATTTTATTCTGCGTTTAAATTTTTCAAAAACACTTATTAGTTTTCTCAGGATTCCAAAAAAAAATGTCTGCCTTTAAATATATTTCTATCGAAATTTTGCACCTGCGCTCTCCAAAAGGATTTTGGAACTTTTATATATTTTTGGAATCACTATTTCAAACGCTTTGTCACATGATGTACTTTCCCGTTTAAAAAAAAACTAAAGTTGTGGCTGTCACCTGAAGAGGGATTGCATATAGTTCGAAACATTGATGTTATAATACACTTTAATTATTTTAAAAATCGACCTGTCCGAGCGTTTTGCTTATATGCTAAAAATAAATAAGTTAATAAGGGAACACTTTTTCCAGCGGATTGCATAAGTGAAATCATATGAGAAATCACACAGTGTAAATTCCATTAGGTTTAGGACAAAAAAGGGGGATTTGCAAAATTATTATTAATCAATTAGTATCATACATTGAGCTAATGCATTCAGTAATTATCAATATAAAATACGTTCATAGTAGGGATGAATAGAATTGCTTGTAAGAATAACGGTCTTTATTGTGAGAATGAACGGAATTAATTCTAAGAATAAACGGAAATAATTGTAGAAATAAACGACATACGTTAGGAAAAATAACATTGTTATTGACACAACGAATAGTCTTCGTGGGTCAATTAACGACGTTGTTGTTTCAATGAATAGTGTTCCTTGGCTCAGTGAACATTGTTCGTAATATTAATAAATATATGTTCATCCATTCAATAAACGTAATACATTGGATCAACTAACGAACATAATGGATTGATGAAAATCGCTTTGTTGTTCCAATAAAACCAAGAATTGGACAAATTTTAAATATTGCTTTTGTTGTCTGAATTAACATTTTTATTAATATTACGTACCTTTTTCGTTGAGTGTATGACACAGACAAAGTTGTCCGCTGTCGGACATAGGCCTCCTCAAGATGTCTCCACCCTTCTCTGTGCTGCGCATCTGCAATTCAGTCTGTCGCTATTCTATAAATGTCGTCGGTCCATCTGGTAGGTGGTCTTCCACGACTTCGCTTGTTTGGCCGCCAGTCTAAAATCTTCCTTGTCCATCTATTTTCTCTGTGTCTTGCCAAACATGCGCCTGTCCTCAACCAAACATGCGAATTATCTAGAAGAACAGTTTCAGGATGGACTGCGTATGGCAAACTAAGAGACGTGTTCAAGGTAAACATCCCAATAAAGCTAAAAAGAAAAGCATCTAACCAGTGCGTACTTCCGATGCTTACTTATGGAGCTAAAACACTGACGTTGACTAAAGCATCAATAAGAAAGTTACAAGTAGCACAACGAAAAATGGAAAGATCCATACTTGGCCTAACTTTAAGAAACAGAATACGAAATGATGAGTTACGGCGAAGAACTGGAGTGGAAGACATCCTAAAACACATTACGAAGTTGAAGTGGAAATGATCAGGACACGTCGCAAGACAGAGAAGTATACATCAAGCAAGAATAAATAAAAATGGTTAAAGAATTCTGCTACCTAGACAGTATAATTAGTGCAAAATATGGGGTCCATGCAGACATTAAACACAGAATAGGAAAAGTACAAGAGGCCTTTGTAACTCAAACATAATGGAGATAATAATAATAATAATAATAATAATAATTACCTCCTCGAAAGACCCTCCTCGAAAGCATAAAAAAGCTGGGTCTTAATGAACATCTTTATAAGACCATGCAGAAAGCAGTACTACTCGCAACGGCCAGATGTGTACGAAAATTTTTGGGAGATACACCTGCATACCAAGTCACCTAGGGCTCGATAACACGGAAAGAGCTCCACCAGAGCTCAATCCTTTTGATACCGTAGGTATCTGGGATGAGTCAATTTTCCCCTTAGAGGGAGTGTGAGCCGTATGGCTAAATCTGGATAATTATAATATGTTTATTAGTTTCCATGTACATGTATCTGTATAAAATTTTTACAATAATTATATTATTTACACATAAAACAATAAACATCTGGCACTATCCCGTTAAAACCCAAAATGGCCAATCACGGGAATAGTGTGTATATCGTGTAATACATTAAAAAGATAGTAGAATACTGTTACATAAAATATAAATAATTATTTAAATCTAATTACATCTACATTAAAATTATACTTCAATTTGTACAACGTATTTATACTATTCTCTTTTTTTTATTTTTTTATTATGATGATGGAAACTATACCCACTTTGATGTTATGACATTCATGTAATTATTAATGCGATTAATACAGATTAACCAAAAAATAAGGATATAATATGAATAAAGAGTCAAGTGAGTAATATTATAATATGGGATTGAGGCATTGAAAATGAGAAAATGCAAATGCAAGAAAAATCCAAGTTTTTGTAAATATTCTGAAGATATATTAGCTCAAGAGCATAACAAATAAAGAATTGTGGAGGAAAACTAAACAAGAACCAATCAGAACAACGCCAAAGAAAAAAATATAGAACTGGTTGGATCACACATTGAAGTCTTCTGCACAGGGGTGGATTTCGTGGTTCCATGACATCTCGTAACCTAACAGTCTCATAACGCAACAGTTTGTAACGTAACACATAGTAGCGGGCAACAGTTCGTAATGCCAACATATATATTTTTTGGGGGTTTAAATGGGGTTTTCACCCCATCTATGTCCGCAGAAGACTGTTTCTGGTAACTAACCTTTTGCCATGTACTCTGACAATAGAATTTATATCCTCTATATAAATAGTACTCTACAAATAATATCTCATGACTAGAGAGCGGAATATATGCAACACAACATTACCAAAATATGCGCATATATGCATTACTTTTACTACAAATATGCAGGTATTTTTTCTAAATTTGTCTAAATATGCAAATGCATATTAAAAATACTCAAAAATTAAACAATATATTAAATATAAACATTTATGTTTAAAAAATTCAACCTAAATTTATGTTTAATACATATTTATTTTTCACATAAAAACAAATGAAATGCCACACAAAAACTGATATTATAATTAAATTAAGAATCTAAACTATAGTATGAATTTATAATCAAATATTTTTCAAAATTTTCAACTAGCAACTTTTGCCTTCTATCACTAAAAACGTGTTTGGACACAGAAAAAGTTCGTTCTACATCTACTGATATTATAGGACAATAGTTTAATTTAGGCAGTAAACTAATTTGCCAAGTCGTAAGATCTTCAGAAAAGTTGCCTTTAAAAATACGTACAACTTTCCTCAAATAATCGAAGCCCTCATCTTTTTCTAAAACATTTTTAATTTATTTCTAATTGTAGTCCCTGTATTTCCGGGAATTTTTTGACAATGAGCAGAAAAAGTGTTAACAAGATTAACCGAATCACTTAATTGTAAATTCCTTTGTTCTAATGACTTTATTAGATCTGGTAAAAAACTAAAATTAACTTTTATGAACATAAGTTCTTTAGCAATTTGTACGTTACTTAAAAGTTCTTGACTTTCAGTTACACACTGCGAGTCATTTTGAATATCTAACACAACGTCTTTTATGGCATCAAAATCGGCTTTATAGAAGTAAAAGCGAATTTGTCAAATAAAAACACTCTTTCCAGAAAAATTTCTTTTGTGCGACATGATGCTTTTGTTTGTCAGTTCCTCATTTAAAAAATGAAATGTGAAAATGAATGTAGCTTACGATTTTGGAACAGGCCTTGCAAAATACTTTGTCTCCACTTAGCTTTAACTCGGGAAAACACTTTATCCAAGCACTGTTTTGAATGGTAGACATATTTAAATTTAATATATACCAATCACTTCAAAAATACTAAATACGATACAACGTTTACTTTAAACAAATGTTGGCCGGAAACTGACAAAATAAATATTAGACCCTTAAAAGCAGGTAGGTACCTACGACTTGCTACGCTAATAAAATAATATTTTTCTGGGAACACCCATAATTGTTAAATTCAGGTAGTAATGGGAAAGTCCAGATAGATAATAATGAGCGATAGATAGATAAATAACGAGCTCGTTCATATCGAAATTATAAAATTCCAACTAAGAGAGGAAATCAAGTATATTCAAATGGGAAATAAGCCACAATTTTACCTAAAAATGATTTTATTAACGTTTCGACGCTTTTTTAAAGTCGTCTACTTTAAAATGTATAATACGTGTCTGAATTGCCGATATAAATGAGTCAGATTAAATAAATTATTAGAAGAATTTTTTACTAAGCAACACCATTTTTGTTTATTTAGTATTATTTTGTATTTTGACAACGACACACGACTTGGGCGTCGAAACGTTAATAAAATCATTTTTAGGTAAAATTGTGGCTTATTTCCCATTTGAATATACTTGATTATAAAAATGCCACAAGAAAATAGCTTCAGAACAACATTAAGAGAGGAAAATTTTAAACTTTTATATAATTTATTTTTAAAATATGCAAAATAAATCGTGTTTAGCTTAAATATGCAATGTTGTGTTTGTTGTCTGAAAATATGCAATATATGCATCTATATGCACTTTGCATATATTCCGCTCTCTACTCATGACTTTTAATGCAAAATAATAGGGAGAGCCGAAATTCAACATTTTCAACAGATTCACCAATCAGTATGCTGCTTCTTTATATTGACGTATAATCTTGATACGTCAAAATAAAAATGACTTTACTTGTAACAAATTGGACCTCAGGAAATTAAATTAGGTTTGTAAATTTTTATTCATTATTTAAACATAAAGCTACGTATCCTCTTCCTGATATCCGTTAACAAGATAATTCCTTTGATGTTGCAGTAAAAAGATCTTTTGTTAATATTCAACTGCTCTCTAATTCGACTTTTTACAATTTACCTTTTGTTTCAGATGCAAAACTGATTTATGTTTGTTCTTATCCTTTGAGTCGTTCTTCGTTGTCACTCTAATTTTCCTGTTTTATCCGCTGGAGATAAAACTAGATGAAATTGGAATTTACGTACAAGGATGTATATTGAAAATGTAGATTATAAAAACGGTAAAAATGTTGTGTTCTATTTTAAGTTACATGATTTTTTACAATTTCACAAAGATATCAAAATGGTCTAGGGACAAAGTTATCAAACAAAAATTAAATGTCCACAAGGAAAAAGTTTTCCTGCAGTTGGCTGTATACCATGTAATACAAAAAACAATAAAATTCTTTATAAAAGGTATATATTTAAAATCCCTATAAAGGGCTACATCACAGAACTAATTTTCGATTGGTTTACCAATCATCGTCAGTGCTTACGTGAAATTTACATGCTATCCACCAAGATATAATGTGAACACGTCAAACCACAGCTCAGATTTTACCTGGGGCATATTAATGAAAAATGCTTTAAACATCCATGCAAGTTAGCATTTTTAACCGATGTTTCCTTGACGGATTACTTGTACAGGTCTTTGACCCACATATTTTTGTAAAATTATATCTTAGGCAGGCCGCACATCAAAGAAACATGAAACGTAAATCACGTTTCATGGAAGTAAAACACTGCTAAATAAATAAACGTCCGGCCATTTATGAAACTCTCCGATAATAAAAATATCTTATGAGCATAAATCACACTCGTTTCATTGGTAGGCGGACTTCAAGATTTGTTTAGCCGTGTTTTATTTTCATGAAACGTGTTTTACGTTTCATGTTTCATGTTTTACGTTTCATGTTTCGTTAGTGTGCGGCTTGCCTTAGTGGTTAGCATGTAAATTTCACGTTAGCACTGATGATGATTGGTAAACCAATAGAAAACTAGTTATGTGATGTAGCCCTTTTTAGGGATTGTAAATATATACCTTTTATAAGGGATTTTATTAGTCCATGTGGTGAGACCGCTCCCGTCTGGAAAAATTTCTGATTCGGTTTCTTTGTGGATTCCTATTTAAAAATGTCCCCTTTAAACAAATCTGAAGGGTGCCGGGCGGAATTTTTTGGCAGAAATTGTTAAAACAATTTTTTTAACAAATACAAAAGATCACGTTTTTTGCCCCGGAATATATATTTTTAAGTTTTTTCGGTCATTCTGAACAAGAAATGTATCTTGTAAATTTTCTCAAAAATTGATAGTTTTCGAGTTATAGGCGATTTAAAATCTGAAAAATGCGAGAATACGCATTTTCGAGGCTTAAAAACTCATATTCAAATTAGTATTTTTGAGGTTGCCAGATACTTAAATTGAAGACTAAATATTCAGCTTCCAGATTCTGAAGAGCGATCGCGTCTAACTTTAATTTATACCGTTCTTTTTTAATTGTTAAATATGCGTGTTTATCCGATTTTTTTGCCGGTGCGGCGCGCTCCGTTTCAAAAATCTCCTATTTTCCCCCGAAAAATAATTTTTCTAGATTCTTTGAGACATTCTAAATAAAATAAGTTTCTTGACATTTTTCTCCAAAGTTAATAGTTTTAAAGTTATAAGCGATTTAATACCCAAAAATGAGTTTTTTGTCATTTTTCGCATTTTAAATCGCTTATAACTTAAAAACTATCAACTTTTGAGAAAAATGTCAAGAAACTCATTTTATTTAGAATATCCCAAAGAATCTAGGAAAAATATTTTTAGAAGGAAAATAGGAGATTTTTGAATGGAGCGCGCCGCACCGGCAAAAAAATCGGATAAACACGTATATTTAACAATTAAAAAACAACGGTATAAATTAAAGTTAGACGCGATCATTCTTCAGAATGTTGAAGCTGAATGTTCAGTCTTCAATCTAAGTATCTGACAACCTCAAAAATATTAATTTAAATATGAGTTCTTAAGCCTCGAAAATGCGTATTTTCGCATTTTTCAGATATTAAATCGCCTATAACTCCAAAACTATCAATTTCTGAGAAAAATTAAAAGATACCTTTCTTGTTCAGAATGACAGACCAAACTTAAAAATATATATTTCGGAGCAAAAAAACGTGATTTTTTGTATTTGTTTAAAAAATCTTTTTAAACAATTCCTGCCCAAAAACTCCGCCCGTCACCCTTTAGATTTGTTTAAAGGAGACATTTTTGAATGGGAATCTACAAAGAAACCGAATCAGAAATTCTTTTCAGACGGGAGCGGTCTCACCACATGGACTTTATTGTTTTTTTTTAATAATTAAATGGTAAATTGACAATTTATATGGAAAATATTGAAATTCAACAAATCTGAACGCTGCTAAATGATAAATTGTAAATAACATAACAACTGGTTGTTGTATACAGAGGACTCAATAAAAAACAATTATTAAAAAGAACTCTCAACTAAAATTAAAAAAAAAATCGTACGCTCTTGTTAGTAGAGTGTATGACTACCTCGATTGTGTTCACAGCGATCTGTTGACATCGATATGGCCTACTTCTTATCAAATTGTCAATATTGTCTTGTTCAATTTGTTGCAATTGCTCTTGCATATAATTTAGCAGCGCTTCCCTGGAACACTAACCCTTGCTATTGTGCACGTATTTTTAGCATATCCCAAACCTGCTCTAGGGGATTCAAGTAAAGGGATTGAGCACGCCAGGGCAATACCTGAATATAGTTCTGCTATAAAAAATTCTCAAAATTCTTGCAACACGTGGACGTGCATTGTTTTGCATTAGCACAAAATTTTCTCCGAATTGTGCAACATGTGGAGGAACAATGGGTTCAAGAATATGATTTCCATATTCATGTGCTCTTAATCTTTCAGTATGATTGAGATCAGTTCGAAAACCTATTGAAACTAAAACTCAAACCATCAAAGTTCCTTCTTGATATCTGTCAACTTCTTGAACGGTTTGCAAGCGAGATGCGTTCTCAGGTGTTCTTGATTCTGCCAAACCTGGATTCATCGTTGAAAATTTTTTGCTCATTCTCGTTTTTGCCAAATTTGACCTTCTTCAGCCCATTCTAGTCTCCTTGTGCGATTCCCACGGGATAATATTGGAACTCTAATGGGAGGTTTAGAGTAAGAGTAAAACGTACTCTCATGCAACCTATTTCTGACAGTTTGAGCAGAATAATTTGAAGCTCACTTCTTAGCTGGATAGTGGCAACATTGGGGTTCCTTAATGCCTGAAGGCGAAAAAACCTGTCATGTACCGGTTGTGTATCTCTTGTTGGACCAATATGCATTTCCCTTACATCTCCAGTTTCTTGAAAATGTAGAGTACTTTTGTTTTGTTTATGTTCATACCACCCAGTGTCATTCCAATATCTTGTAGCTGTGTTTCACGATAAAGATAGTTTCTTTTCATATAACTTAGATAAAACCACAATAATAAAAAATTCTAACTATACTTGCAACAAAAATTGTACTGAATATATTGTTAGATTGAATAGATAAACTTCAAAAAATATACCTATTTTTAAGAACACCTAAACATGATCCGTTATAGTAAATTGTGATATGTCCAACCATTAGTAAACAAATTTATTTTACCAGAAAAATGTTGCTTCTTGAAAGTTAATTTCTTTCATTGCTTGTCCCCTAAACCATTTTGATGGGTTTGTCGAACCTTTGAACCATTTGTGAACCAAAAAGTACCATAAATAAAAAAATAAATTTTTCGAAAGAACTCTTTGAGAGCTTTTTATCAAAGCTGTAGATGCTAATTTTTTTAAAGATATTTTTAATTTTCTTATTGCGCTTTAATTCGTTGCATCTACCAATAGCCCAGTACCGTGTAATTTTAAGGGGCAACACCGAATTGCATGAAAATTAAGATTTAGGCTCTACTGACCCTCCACTTCAAAGTTGAATTTGTGTCGTTGGTTGCTTTTTATTTTTTAGGGGAGGAAACAACCCCTATTATAAAAAAATCGTATAATTGTAAATTAAAGCGGGTAATTGATTCAAATCATATTTTAATAAAATGAATGAATGTCAATTAACATGAAATAACATAGTTTAAGATTTTATCACAGTTTAACCCTTAAATTTCACCCCCTAGAATAGTTACAATTCAAACAAGCAGTGTACCTAATTGAATACCATGTCGTTACTGATTTGCATTCAAATTTGGATTTAGGTTATACTTACCTTTTATTTCAAAATTTGAATACTGCCGTTAGTTGATTTAAATTTTTTAGGGGTCAAAAATACCCCTATGATAAAAAAATTATATAATTGTAAATTCAAGCAATTTGGAATTATTTAATTATACGGTCACATTAAACTTAGATTCCTTTACTGATTAAATTTGTTGCCACATAATTTCTACCGTTATGAAAATGACCCCTTGCGAAGAAATTCGAATAGTTGCATTGTGTATACAGTGTGGGCCAAAGAAAACAGTCCACCTCGATATTTGGCAGTATTTATTAGATTTTAACGAAATGACGAAACAGGTTGATTTTTGATCTAATGGGGACACATTTTTACGGTACATACACCTGTCATTTGTCAACCCCCTCCCTTCCACTTCCCCCAACCCTTATCTTTAAATAGGGAATAGGACTCGTGTGGTAGCGCATTTGAAAGGTTATTCAACTCTCCATTCAGTAATGGTAACATTAACATAATTACGGAGTTCAATTGCTTGAATTATACATTATAAATTCGATGACTAAAATGATACTGCCAATATTTATGAGTTGCGTTGTTTCGACAACTTTATTGGAAGATAGTCCTTTCCTCTGTAAATCAACTTTAACTTTTGTAGTAAAAATTGTAGTATTTGATCAAAATTCTCGTGTTAGTGATCTCATAATAAGTCACGAGGGAAAAACCAGGAAAATAAACCTTATTGTACTAACCCAGCATCGTAAGTATTTGGCCTTACATTTAGTTTACTCTCAAAATTCACTACAAACTCTGATTTTATATGTAAGTTATTTTAAAATATAAATGTATCCTCGATATGTTATGGACTTACAACGAAATGGCAAAAACCATAGATAAATATCTTTTAAACTATCTCATATAATAGTACAAAATCCTTTATTTTGAGAGAAAAGGCATCAAGGAGAATCCAAAAATGCAAAAACATACAGTATAGTATTCCATTTAAAAAAACATAGGTTTGTGTCACCCTGTCAATACGAGTGGCCCTGTATATTTGAAAATATATTTAGAGTATGGTCCTATCTGTGCCCCAACTTTATCTAAATAACTTCTTTCGTATCTCTTCTACAAACGAGTAATTGGACTTCCTGGCACTAATGCCTCATCTTGTATGTGGTTGGTTTTTTACTAATAACTAGGTTACTTTTTAAGCTATAAAGTGCTAAAAAAAACCAATTTGTAGATTTTTCTAAGGGCAATAAGATTACTTAAATATATTTTTTAATCCCTTATTTTTTAAAAGAGTTTGAGTTAAAAGTGCTTGAACGAGTTACTAATCACCAGTGTATGCAAATTATGAACAGCCATATCTTACCCAATTTTTATCTTACATAAAATTAAAAAAAAACGTAGTGTTTATGCGAGTAAAAACTATATTTTTTTACTGTTTGAGATTTTTAACACTAATACTTTTGAAGTTATTTTGAAAAGAGTGTAATTTTTCCAAGATTAAAAAAAAAGTTTTTTTAATATAAAACCAAATTTTTCCAAAAATAAGCACTTCAAACCGCTCAAACTTACAGATCATATTAGCAATACATATATAAAGTAAATGGCAAAGCAGTAACGATTAATTTCATTTGGAATGTTAAATAGGGGGAGATTTTTACGACTTATTATATATAAAAGAAAAGGGCCAACTTTATTATGAGCGTAACTCGCATAATTTTGATGCTACAAACTTTTATAAAAAATAAAAATAAATATATTTTTAGACGCTTTAGAGTATTTATGAGTTTTCTGCGAAAAGTGCTTCATTTTTTGGTTACTTCGGCTTGAAACATTCGATTCGGAATTTTACGAGTACGAACGTATTTTTCATGATATACAACTTTGCTTCTTCTGAGTTTGTAGTCCAAGTGAATACACCATTTTGTTCCTTTTTTTTTACAGGCTACATTTTTTCTAAGATTTTTTTTTTCGATAAAGTACTTACTTTTTTAGTTATTTGCGAAACACTGCCAGAAAACGTGTTTTTTTTTGTTGAAAAATGCACATTTTCACTCGCAAATAACTCGAAAAGTATTAAAGCAGTTAAAAAACCTTATAGAACAAAAGTTGCTTAGAATTAGTCAATTTATCCATTTTCAGACTTATTTTAAACATATGTTGTTTTAAATGTTTTAAACTATGTTTTAAACTGTTTACTATGTTTTAAACATAGTAAAAGGAACCAACGGCACAATTTCAACTTTGAAATATAGGGTAAGTAGAACCTAAATCCAAATTTTCAAGCAAATCCGTCTTGCCCCTGAAAATTACATGCCAAACCGGTCATTTACTGGGCTACAAATGACATCTGCGAATAACTTTTACCTAGTTTACAAAACACAGGAATACTGGTCTATTATTGTTGGTAGATTTTTCTAACACTCTTAAATGTATACCTTGTGGTTATTCTGATAAATTTTTAAAAGTGTTTATTATACTGATGGCAAAAAGGCTCCTAGAAAGTCAAATAGTTTTTTAAAAGCTATTAGTCCAAGTACCTAATGAAGTTTAAAATAGGACAAAACCTCGCAATTTTTACAGAATGGATCGATTTGCTTGAACATTTGAGAATAAATAGTGCATAGTCCAAGGATCAAAATATATCTGATGCCGAAAAGCACTTTTACCATGGGGGTGGTTGCCACCCCATCTCGGGGGTGGAAATTTTTTATTATATTTTGACCGCAAAAGTTGGTAAAAACATTCATTATAAGCAAAAAACGTTCTATACAATTTTTCGATAAAATTAATAGTTTTCGATTTACTCGCTATTGAAAGTCTTAGTTTTATATCGAAAAAATCAATGTTTTTAATCAGTTTTCTGTTAATTACTCAAAAAGTTTCGTTTGACCAAAACAATTTTACTTAACAAAAATGAAGCTTTTGAAAAAATAAACAAAACCGTTTTTTTTATTTTCTTTAAGAGCAATAGTAATCGAGCTATACTTTATTATAATATGTTAGCTCTTCTTCGTCAATTCCTAAATATTGTAGTTTCAAAGTCAAAACACGGGAAAGCTATGCATTTTTTCGAGAATAATTTGTTTAAACTAATTAAAAGTATGTATTTAAAAATATCTATCTCCAGAAATAAAAAAAGTCACTAGCTCAAAAATTAAGTGACTTATAATGAAAAGAATCAGTAAGAAAAATGTCAGCCCCTATTTCTTTTTCAACAAAAAGTAATCGGAAACAACTGCCTAATCACCACCCTAATTATAATTAGTCACTGACCTGATTTGGTCTTCTTTATTTATGTATTATTAATGTGTTCTAGAAGCTTGATGGGCTAAGAATGATTAGTTAAAAAAAATGGAATTAAAGGCAAAAAACGAGTTTTTGTAGTTTGGTAAAAGATGACGTTCTATTCAGAATAGAAAGATTTTCATCAGAGATACGAAAAAATATTTAAATATGTAATTGTATCTTATTTAAATTCTAAGAACTGGGTTTGACAAAATTTTCTCTACAGCAAAAATTGAGTGAGCTATTGACAATTAAAACTTGTAATAACATGCAAAAACCACCTTTATCAACCCTTTCAATGTCACCTCTGTTTGTAACTGAATATTTTTAAAGGATTTATTATTAATAGCCTTATAGATCTTGTAAAAACCTACAAAATTCTTTTGTTATTAAACTTTCTAAGATAAAATATAAAAAAGTTACGGTTAAAAAATCGATATTTTTTTGAAAAAAAAGGAGAAATCCAATTGGAAGCATAATAATGTAAGTTAGCGGTGTTTTTAGTCGTTGACCTTATTCATTCTTCTTTATTTATGTATTATTAATAGATTCTAGAAACTTGGCTGGCTTAGAATGATTAGTTTTAAAAAAACTGAAGTTTAAAACGAATAACGAATTTTTGTAGTTTGGTAAAAAATGCCATTTTCTTCAGAATAGAAAGATAAGCATCAGAGATACGAAAAAATGTTTAAATATGAAATTGTAAGTTATTTAATTCCCAAGAACTTGGTTTGAAAATTTTTTTTCTACGGCAAAAATTGAGTGAGTCGTAAATGAGTATTATCGAAAAAAATTGATTTTTTCGATATAAAACTAACAAGTTCGATGGCGAATAAATCGAAAACTATTAATTTTATCGAAAAAATCTATAGAGCATTTTTACCTTAGAATGAATGTTTTTATCGACTTTTGCGGTCAAAATATAATAAAAAATTTCCACCTCCGAGATGGGGTGGCAACCACTCCCATGGTAAAAGTGCCTTTCGGCATCATATATATTTTGATCCTTGGACTATCCACCACTTATTTTCAAGCAAATCGATTCATTCTGTAAAAATTGCGAGGTGAAAAGCTTCGATTCCTGGACTATATGGTTTTCAAGGAAAACTAAATAAAAGTAAACATTTTTTGAAAACGCCGGATGATTGTTGTAACAAGTTTTCGCAATTAACTTTTATAATTTTGTTACAAAAGGTTTGTCAATAAAAAACTTGAAAATTTTCCTACGTCTTTTACCACTTTCTGCAAAAAATGCTAGAAAGGTTGTTTTTATAACATCACAGTGTTTGTCGAACAAATTTCGTTAAGAAATAAAAGTTTTTCGAGACTTTTTATGTACAAAATAAATTACACGGTTCGCTAGTTATGGATGTGACCCGTAAAAATAAAACGTCAGCTTTTTAGTTATAATAATACATTTGACCAAAATTGTCACGCTGCCTCTCTGTTGGGTTGGGGTGTAATTACAACCAAACGTTTTTTTTTTAATTTAGTCGATGTTTTTTGCTGTCAGATCTGAAAAATTGTTTTTTCAATATAATATGTACATGATAGGATTGTCGGATATTAACATAGCTAAAACTACAGCACTATAATTCCACTTTTCCAATAAAAATCTAAAAAGTTTTTTGTTAGTACAGTGGAACCTCGATAAGTCGGCCCCCGATAACCCGGAAGTCCGGCTAACCCGGACCGATTTTCATCAGACAAACATTTCAACAATAAAAATGTATGTATTATGTTAAAACATTTTATCTGTAGCCGCTTCTGGAATGTCTTAAAAATATCGAGTTTCATTGATAAAACTTGGCTTTGACCATAATATAATATGTAAAAATGACTCATGGCACACGGCGCGCGGCGGCAGAACGTTCATTATCCATTATCGGGCTATCGCAAACAACAGGCACTTTTTATTCCTTTATTTATTTTCAACTGTCTTTTAAAAAATTATTTTTAGAACAATGGTCTTTTAAACTTTAAACAATGAAAGAGCCACTGTTCGTAAATAACATAACATCGCATGGCAGACGAAATTGACACAACCGAAACTGAATGAGTTTTTTTACCTAGAAATGAACAATACTCTATCTATACTGTCTATACTACAACTATAATAGGTAAGTTAGATGTGTAATATGCATATATATTTCATGTTGTTTTAATTATAACGGACTTTATTTATAAGTATACCGTATTTTATTAATTTTTACAATGCTCTCCGGCTAACCCGGATTTTCGATAACCCGGATCGGCCGCGGTCCCGATTAATCCGAGTTATCGAGGTTCCACTGTATATTCAATTCGATTTGAAAACTTGTTCTCTATAAATCAAGCCATGCCATGAAAATTACTCTGTCAACTGGACTGTTTGATTAAATTACACGTAACAGCTCCTCAAATTGGGCCGATAAATTTCTTTGTAAAGAAAAAGTGCTTCAAATTTATTTACTTTAAAATTTTACTCTTCTTCTTCTTCTTCTTCTTCTTCTTCTTCTTCTTCTTCTTCTTCTTCTTCTTCTTCTTCTTCTTCTTCTTTTTCTTCACGTGCTATCTCCGCGACGAAGGTTGGCAATTATCATTGCTATTCTCACTTTTGACACTACAGCCCGAAAGAGTTTAGTTGAGCTGCATCCAAACCATTCTCTGAGATTTCTCAGCCAGGACATTTTTCTCCTACCTATGCTGCGCCTTCCTTGAATCTTTCCCTGCATAATTAATTTTAGGAGTTCATATCTGTCACCACGTGTTATATGACCCACGTATTGAAGTTTTCTTATTTTGATGGAATTCAGTATCTCCCTGCTCTTCTGTATTCTCCTTAGTACTTCCTCATTGGTTATTCTGTCTGTCCAGGAGATTCTCAGCATTATTCGATACGTCCACATTTCAAATGCTTTAAATCTATTGAGGAATTGTTTATTGAGAATCCATGTCTCCACACCATACAAAAGAACAGAAAATACATAACATTTTAGTACTCGCTTTCTAAGATTTATTCTGAGGTCTCTACTACATAATATTTTTGTTTCATATTAGTGAATGCACTTTTAGCCTTTTCTATTCTAATTCGGATTTCTTTGGTATAATCGTTTGTTTCACTAATGTTTGTCCCTAAAAAGTTATAATTCTGAAATCGTTCTATCGTCTTATTATTTACGTGTAGATTGATGTTTCTAATATTTTTCTTTGACATAACCATGAATTTCGTGTTCTTAAACGAAAGAAAACCTTATCTAAAATTCTTTGTAGATCTGTAATAGTTTCTGCTATTAGTATTAATTGTGTCATCGGCGTGTCTAATTTCACATATGGGTAGGCCATTTATTTCTATGCCTTTTTAAAAATTTTACTAAAACAAGTTTATTAAACGCAACGATCGTTATGGAGTGTCGGTATGCCTTAATCACTGACCAGCGTGCCTTAACCACTGACATGCGGTATGTCATACTGCGCCAAAAACATATTTGGTTGTAAAACGTGTTTATAAAGGATTCCCAGATCACCATTTGTGTACCTTTAGTCTTTGATCTACGTTGACGTGAAATTTTCTTGCGCTATAACGTACCGCACGTCATTGCTTACGTTTCTATAGTTAAAGTAGTTCAGTGTATTCTCTCGCTATTAGTATGGCAGTAAGTTCATCTATTTTTTTTAATATGCATGCGTTCATAATTGCATCTTGAACACAAAAATTTATTTTATTTGGAGCAGTATTATATTCTACAGCAGTGTAAAGAATCATTCCATAGTTGATTGGAAAAACAAATACAGTGATATTAAAGAGACTTGTATATAAGAAGACATGAAGAAATATAGGAGAAGAAAAAAAGACTCAGACTCAGGCTGTACAAATCAAAAAAGAGATGAATTCATGAACTTATAGGAGACTAGGATGTAAATAACGAACTAGGAATAGAAATGTAATAAAGGAAAGTATGGTAACTAATAATAAGGATTTGGGAAGAAGAAAGAATGCTGAAGGAATGGAAAACAGGGTGGATATTTAATATCCTTAAGAAAGGTGACACCACAGAATACGACATTATAGAGGGGTTATAACATTGTTAAATAGCTGCTACAAATCCTTAATTAGACAAAGACTCTCAAAATACGTTGAAACTAAAATTGGAAACTACCAGCAGGGATTTAGAGAGGAAGGGTCAACAATAGACGCAATGCACAAACTCAAGCAGTCACTTGAGAAATATTACGAACATGATATCGACTAATCCTTTTCACAGATTTTCAGCAAGCATTTGACAGCTTAATCAGACTCGACCTAATAGAAGACATAAAAACCTAGACATCCCAACGAAACTCATAAAGATTACGAAAATGACAATGGAAGGATCGACAGCAGCAATAACAACAGATGACGGAATCACGAAAAATTAAAGAAATAGCAACTGGAGTACGACAGAGCGACTCTCTCACAACGTCACTATTTAATGTCACTATATAATTAACAAAAAGAGCTACAGAAATAAAAGGTACAATTATATCATCGACGTCGCAACTTGTGGCTCACGCTGATGGCATAGCATTGCTTAGCAGAAACCTAAACAGTTTAAAGGAAAATTTAAACTTATCACTAAAGACCGGATTATATGTTTTTTGCATATCGATAACCATCAAAGATACAATCAAACGCTTCAGGATGTGGACGAATTATGATAATTAAAGGCGTTTGACACTAATTTAATTTTACATATTTAGAATATTTTCGGTTTTTTAACATATTTTGATGGTTTGAACATATATATTCGACCGTTTGACATATTTTGGCATATTTTTGATATATTTTGGCATATTTTTAACATATTTTGGCATATTTTGACATATTTTTGGCTACAAACAGCTTGACACAGTTAACCATGTAACAATGGTTAGGTTTATAAATGATGCATTCATGAACTTTTTCCTTCCCGACATTGTTCCAGCTAACAAAATCTTGCTTATGGTTTCCGATGCTGCGTCATACATGGTCAAATCTGGCCAACAACTAAAAGTTTTATATCCCAATTTAATTCATGTGACGTGTTTGGCGCATGGTTTAGACAGAGTGGCGGAAGAAATTCGAAATTCATTTCCTACGTTTAATAGTTTAATTAGCAACTTAAAGAAAATATTTTTAAAATCGCCTTTAAGGATTCAGATATATAAAGAAAAATTACCAAGTACTCCTTTGCCACCGGAGCCTATAATCACAAGTTGGGGAACATATTTAAAAGCTGCCTGTTTTTATGCGGTTACATTTTCTCCCTATAAAAGAACTAATTTTATGTTTTGAAGAAACAAATATTGGTGCAATTTCAAAATGCAAATCAATTTTAGAAAACAGATCACTGCACAATGAGCTTTGTTTTATTAAATTATGAATTTGTTTATAAAACCATCCTCAATCTTGAAACTGAATCGTTTCCACTACAAAAGTCCCTTAATTTAATTCAGAAATTTAAGGAAAACGCTGAAGAAGTTTCTGGAAAAATTGGACAATCAATAAATAAAAAATGGATTGAAACTTTACAGAAAAATAGTGATTTCAAATTATTATTACAGGAAGCAAACCAAATTATTTGTGGCGATTTTGATGTCAATACCAATTTAAATGCGGAGATTGTTAATGTTATAAAATTTGCACCAATCACATCACTTGATGTTGAACAAAGATTTTCAACATACAAATTACTACTAACGGATAGGCGACATAATTTTACTATTGAAAATATTTAAAAACATTTGATTGTGAATTGTTTTTATAAGAAGGAATAAAATGTAGAAACGTAAGTAATAGTAACAGGTACTAGATAGGTATGCATTTGTATATTTAGGTAAATTTTGTTAATATATGTACTTACTGTTATTTAATAAAACTTTTATACATTTTTTAATGCACATTTTCTTGGTACTTTAAAATGTTTTTCACATATTCCACATATTTGGAACATATTTTAAACTTTTAGGGAATATTCTCAACATATTTTACTCATATTTCAGACATATATATGCACATATTTCAGTCAAAACAGGAACATATAATCCGGTCTTTACTTATCACTACTTTTAGTCTTAGACTTAAACAGAGTACGTTACGAGGCATGTAGGCCCCGTATACCCTATTTGTCCCGCAAAGCAGCCAAGGTGTTAACTAATAATGAATTTAGAAAATTCATGGACTCCGAAGTAAGAGAACTTTTGAAAAGAGAAAACATCGTCAGATTCTTCAACTTAAATAAATTCAGATATATGGGACACATAGAATGGAGAAATCTGAAGAAGTTATCAGGAAACTCAGCAAATACAGACCAGTATCAAGCAGATCACGAGGAAGATCGAATACGAGATAGGATAACCAGATAATTTGGATCCTTAAAAGAATGAGTTAGAGAATAGACAACCATAAGCAAAAACAGCAACGAACGGAGAAATATTGTAGAAGACGGCAAGTCCCACAACCAATTGTCAAATCAAAATGTTAATGAATAAATAAATGTGAAGAACCCAAATAGGGCGGCAATCTCTCCGCTAGGAGTGTAGATGTCATGATGTTAATTATTATGATGCCAGTACACTTGTGTGCATATAGAATCGCTAAATCCAAATTTACTATATTGCTCTAAACCTCTCATTTTTTTATAGTATGGTACATATATGTATTTCTCTAACTTTGTAGCTTCAAATATGCGTAGGCAATATTACCTTTACTTGAGTAAACTTTTGTAAAATCTAACCTTTACTATTTTTAAGTTATAATAAGTTTGATGGAATTCCAAAACTATTTCCGTGTCATACAGAGAGTGAACTGTATCGCTCTCGAGCTAGAACTTCCCGAACCGTAACTTAATATCAAGCCTCGTTTTCCACGGCAAACTTGCTGGAATATACACCAAAATTCTTAAATATAATCCTTGAACCGCGTACCTGCTCTAGCGTGGAGTATGAAATTTAGAAAGCTTCTTTAATAAATTACTACTTCCAGTAATACCGCGATTCAATCACATTATGCAAAATTCAGCTACTGAAAACTAAATTCAATCTTGTAGGTAAACTTGGAAACTTGGAAATCGGGATATATGTAAAAGAACGTACACTTTAAGCTCATTGATTTATAGTGGATGTGCAAAAAGTTTTACGGAAAGGTCAAAAGGAAGTTCATATTTGCTTTGGTAAACTATTCTTTCCGTACTGAAAACGGCTTCATTAATATATTCCTACTTCCAGTAATATCATAACATAAAGCGCCGATGTTCTACGTAGACATACAATAAAAAAAAATCACAAACATATGTATAAAAAAGAAAAATTTGGCAATCATAAAATGTGAACCTCCATATTCTAGGAGGATAATAACCCAATGCACAAGATGCCAGCCATCTGAACACACTAAATACTACTGCCGAAAATCCTGTAAATGAGCAAATGTGGAGATTTTACATGCTACAAAGTTAAATGTTAAATGTGTTAATTATGGGGGTGAACACAAGGCAAATTACAGAGGGTGTCTAGTAGATAAACAACTACAACAAAAATTATAACCAGTTCTAAGAGAAAGAAGCAACTTACAATCGAGAGTCCACCCAACAGCAACACAGCAAAGATATATGAAGATATGCTTCGCAAACTTATGGAACAAATGAGCACAATATTGAACCTCCTCACCACTGCTTTGGACCACTAGACAAAAATGATCTTCGATTCCCAAAATATAAACTGTACCTACTAAACATCCAGATGACAAAGCATGTGAAGGTACAGCAATAATCATTATGAGACAGCATAAAACACCATGAAATAGAAAACTTCTCCAAAGATTATCTACTTGCAATAAGCATGACAATAATTGGTCTAAGCCTGGATTATCATTAAATACCATAATATTTTTTAATAAAAAAGTCTTGAAACCTTTGTGGAGCCACAGTATCCAGCTGTGGGGAACTGCTGGCAACTCCAACATATCCATCTGGCAGAAGTTCAAAAATAAATACTACGAGTCACTGTAGATGCTCCCTACTACGTAAATAACAAAATCATTTAACATGATATCCCTTTAGAATCCATCAAAGAAGCCCTACATCGTTTTAGTAACAACTATAGTGAGAGAGTATCAGTGCACCTAAATCGGTTATACACCCAACTAAACGTGCACGATGCCAAAGTTCGTAGACTAAAACGGCTACCGCCATCCGACCTGTCTGCATTACACAGACTTCAGTTTAGGTTTTAGGGCAAACATTTATAAACTCACAAAAACAATGTTGTACTTGGTTTTAGATAAATTTAAAAGATATTGTTTATTGGAATGACACTATACATCTGTCATCAGCTTCATTATCAGAAAAAACGCTTATTACCTACTAGGCAGATGGCAGATGGACATCATAAAACAACTTCTAGTAATACCGCGATTCAATCACGTTATGCAAAATTCAGCTACTGAAAGTAAATTCAATCTTGTAGGTAAACTTGGAAACTTGGAAATCGGGATATATGTAAAAGAAAATACACTTGAAGCTCATTGATTTATAGTGGATGAGCAAAAAGTTTCACGGAAAGGTCAAAAGGGAGTTCGTATTTGCTTTGGTAAACTATTAGTTCCGTACTAAAAGCAACGGCTGCATGGAGCGTATGTTAACTTTGGAAGTTGGTACGTTTATGAAGTGTTTTAATTTAAGAAAACAAGCTGCAACAGTTGCATGCTGAAAGATAATATTTGTCTAGAAGTTTTACAATAAAAATATGCAGTAGCTACAGAGGCGTAGCAAGTTAGAGAATCACTTAGCCATGTCAAAAAACAGACAACTATGACTGGATGAAATATCCAACGATGTTTAAATTTAGAGGTGTAGATAACCAAATCAAGTGAAATTGAATTAGAGACAAATCAGAATCACAAAATAAATAAATAAAAAAAATACAGGATCCTTTGTAAAAGGTATATTCAAAAGACCCCAATAAGGGTTACATCACAAAACAAAACGTTTTCGGATTAACAAGATTAACATCATCAGTGTTAAGCCCTAAAATGATAAGTATAACCTAATTAATAAAAGACAATGTTGTAAAAGTTAACTAAGGTTAAGAATTGACAGGGGCCATACTTACAATAGCATGCATGCCTGACCACCAAAAGTTATGGGTAAAAACCCTTTAAAACTTGCGAGATCTTAAATGATACTACATATTATGAATAAAATCGATGTGGATGTGATATGAAAGGGATAAAGCTGACATATTGAAAATTGAGTGTCAACTGAACTCAAAGGTGAAGGAACTTTAGAAGTATGTCAGAGACAGACTGCCAATGCGACGTTATAAAGTGTTTTGTTACTTCAGCCAACGAATTTAAAGTTTATGTTGATGTTTAAAATAAAACATTATCAAATATCCCTATAATGGTGTTAAAAATATTCGAAACTAAATCTAAAAAACTGTGAAATATGTGATGATTAAAAATATATCATCATCATTCTCTTTGCCTTATCCCTATGCGGGGTCGGCTTCCCTAATTGCATTTCTCCACACAATTCTATCTTGGGCCATATCAATGTTAATCCCCTTTACCAACATGTCCTGCCTTATCGTCTCCCCCCAGGTCTTCTTTGGTCTTCCTCTCCTACTCCTTCCAGGAATCTGCACTTCAGCTATTCTTCGTATTGGGTGGTTAACGTCTCGAATTTGAACATGACCAAACCATCTTAACCTATGCTCTCTCATTTTGGCATCAATTGGTGCCACACCTAGACTTCCCCTAATATACTCATTTCTAATTTTATCCTTCTTTGTCACTCCACTCATCCATCTAAGCATTCTCATTTCCGCCACATGCATTCGCTGTTCCTCTTTCTTTTTCACTGCCCAACATTCAGTTCCGTACATCATAGCTGGTCTTATGGCTGTTTTATAGAATTTTCCCTTCAGCTTCATTGGAATTTTTCTGTCACACAACACACCACTCGCTTCTTTCCACTTCATCCATCCAGCCCTAATTCTACTGCATGCATCTCCATCTATTTCTCCATTACTCTGTAATACCGATCCTAGGTACTTAAAACTATTGCTTTTTACAATCATTTCACCATCCAAAGATACCATTTTATTTGTAGTAGCTCCATCTTTAAATGAACATTCCAAATACTCTGTTTTTGTCCTACTAAGTTTTAAACCTTTTTCCTCCAGAGCTTGTCTCCACTGTTCCAGTTTTTGTTCTAAGTCTCTTTCACTATTTCCTACTAACACGACATCATCAGCATACATTAAGCACCATGGAATGTTACCCTGTATTTTCGCTGTTATCTGGTCCAAAACTAATGAGAATAAATACGGACTAAGCACAGAACCTTGATGCAATCCTACTTTCACATGAAATTTATCAGTCTCTCCCACACCTGTCCTAACACTAGTCGTTACTCCCTCATACATATCCCTCACAATCTTTACATATTCACCAGGGACTCCTTTCTTATTGAGTGCCCACCACAGAATCTCTCGAGGAACTCTATCATATGCTTTCTCAAGATCAATGAATACCATATGAGCGTTTGTTTCTTTACTCCTGTATTTTTCCATCAACTGCCTTATAGTGAAAATTGCATCTGTTGTTGATCTACCCTGCATAAAGCCAAATTGATTCTCGGATATTTCGGTCTCTTCACGTATCCGTCTATCAATTACTCTTTCCCATATTTTCATGGTGTGGCTAAGCAGTTTTATAGCCCTGTAGTTTGTACATTGTTGTATATCTCCCTTGTTTTTGTAAACAGGTACCAGTATACTGCTTCTCCATTCGTCTGGCATTTGTCCAACTTCCATAATTCTATTAAATAGACCTGCTAGCCACCTTGTTCCTGTCTCTCCCAATGCTCTCCATACTTCCCCAGGAATATCATCTGGTCCTACCGCTTTTCCTTTCTTTATTTTTTGAAGCGCTTGAGCCACTTCCTCATTGGTTATTTTGGTGACCATTGCTGCTACTGTCTCCGTTGACTCTACAGGCTGTCTGTCAAATTCTTCATTTAATAAGCTGTCAAAGTACTTTCTCCATCTCTTTTTGACATCCCTTTCGTGAACTAGTATTTTATTATTTTCATCTCGGATACATCTAATCTGATTAAAATCTTTTGCTTTCTTTGCTCTCTGTTTGGCTATTTTATATATCTTCGTTTCGCCTTCCCTGGTATCAAGTTGATCGTATAGGTTTGAATACGCTTCTGCTTTAGCTTTTGCTACTGCTACTTTCGCTTCCTTTTTGGCGACCATATAGTTTTGAAGATCTATGTCCGATCTGGTTTCTTGCCACTTTTTATATAATTTTCTCTTCTCTATTATTTTTCCTTGTACTTCATTTGACCACCACCAAGTCTCTTTATCTTCAAACTTCTTTCCTGACGTTTTCCCAAGTATTTCAATAGCCGTCTCTCTAATAATATTGGCCATTTTTCTCCAAATTGTGTTAGGGCTTCCTTTCATGTTCCAACATATTTTTTCTACTATTCTTTCCCTGAATAGACCTTCCTTCTCATCTTTTAGCATCCACCACTTGATATTTTGTGGTCCTCTCCGATATTTTTGTTTAGTTTCGCTTTTTACTTCGATGTCCAGAACAAGCAGCTTATGTTGTTGGCTTACTGTCTCACTAACTATTACCTTGCAGTCCTTGCATTCACGTATGTCTTCTTTCCTTATCATGAAGTAGTCTATTTGGGATTGATGTTGTCCACTTTTGTAGGTAATAAGTTGAGTTTCTCTCTTTTTAAAGAATGTGTTAACAATCGCCATATCCAATGCTGTTGCTAATTCTAGCATGTCATCTCCAGCTTCATTTCTAGTTCCAAAGCCTAATCCCCCATGTATTGTTTCATATCCTGTCTTGGCTTGGCCCACATGTGCATTGAAATCACCTCCTATTATAACTTTCTCCTCCGCTGGAATATCACTCAGTATGTCTCCCAATTGATCATAGAAAGCTCTTCTTTCATTCTCACCCAGACCTGTTTGAGGAGCATACACACACACAACATTCAATACCTCTTTATCAATTACAAATTTCACTGACATCATTCTATCACTCGTTCTTACAACTTCTACTACGTTATCTTTCATTTCACTATCAGCAATTATACCAACTCCATTTCTAGTGTTACTACTCCCTACATACCACAATTTATATCCATCACCTAGTTCTTTCGCCCTTTGTCCTTTCCACCTAGTTTCTTGAATACAAGCAATTTGAACTCTTCTTCGTTTGAGCGCATCCACTAACTCCAGACTCTTACCTGTAAGACTACCAAGATTCCAAGACCCTATCCTGATTTTTCTAACCTGTAATGGTGTTCCCCCTGAGATAGTCCTCACCCGGAGATCCGAATGGAGGCTCATTTTACTTCCGGAACATTTTACCTCAGGAGATGCCATCATTTCAGTATAAGTTTTTATTTCGTTTGGAGAAGGTCTTTTCATTATTATGGCCTGAAAAGATTTTTGGATATTTGATGCCTGAATGCCTTTTCTATCAGCACCATACCCTGCCCTGTCCTGCACGTTTAGCCAATACACCACCAATGCAACCAAAGTGCAGTATTACCCCACACCCGCCTGCATTTTTCTGTATAGGCCAGGATCCCTACTGTAAGGACTGCCCTATAAGCCAATGTATTGTTGCCCGTATCCCGCCACTAGGAGGCACGTACTTCATTCGGGATACGATGATTAAAAAAAAAAAAAAATATATATGAACATGAAAAATGATAAATAGGTACTTGGAGTTATGCAGTCAGCAATACATTAGGATATTACAAATGTGAAAATAGACTTATTAAAAAGGCCTTTTATGTAACACGTCTAGGATATCAGAATTTGTTTAATGTTTACATAAATGTACAATTCTGAGCTATGTTATTCTATTCTAAATATTTACAAATTTTTGGATTTTTACAAAATAAATATAAATTATATAAAGGTAAAAAATTATATAAAAATAAATATAACCTAGGTAATTTAATTAGATTTTTCTTGCTTATTTGACCAAGAGAAGAGAGTTAGATAGTAATTAAACAGACGGACCTCTTTCTGGTTTTACAATTTAAAATATGTATTCCATTGTCACATATAAAATTTGCAATATTAAATACTTTTGTGTCGCTTTGCAATTATTGTTCTTCGCTTCCTAAGTCCAGATGAAAAAGTTCGCAGCACTTACACTTCACTGGTTCTTCTTTTGTATAACAAAGAAACAATACTGATTTTAAAGCACAATTTTAAATTCTCTATGACTGGTACATTGTGACAACTTCAGCAACAATAATTTATTAAAAAATATAAAGGCAGTTTTTGTTTTTATTTGATTCAGAGTTGGACCACCATTTCCATATAGCTATTTCAGCATCTATGCATCCTCAGTGAAGCTATGCAGTCACAACTCTGAAACAAATATCAACAATCCTGCCTATGTAAGGGAAAACATTGCAATGCAATGTTTCCACCTTTTGAGATGCAAAACAGCAACATCTCTCGTAATACGAGGAAGAAGAAAAGCCCTAGATACAAAGTTTGCTACTTTTATACAATTAGAATAATTGAAATAAAAATAATAAACAATATTTTATTGACTTAAATAAATGAATAATTTATTGACTGCAATTTTCTTTTATATTCGTTGACTGCACTAATTAGTTCTCGAAAAAGAATTGCTCACATTTTATTTAAAACAAAAACTTGAAACTTTGTAAGTTTAATGGAGCTACTGGTATCTGTTTTACTGATAATTAACTTTTGACTATTTATCGAAAGAACTTGATATATGTTCATTGCACCTAAATGAAAGATATGCCGGGTGAAAGAGATGACATAATCTTAAAGACGCACACTGAATTTTTAGACCGTCGTGGATCACTTCCAACCCCAAGAAAACATAACACCTCTCTCAAACATACGACAAAACATTTTGTCCAGCTAATTATATTGAGATATCCAACACTCTTCTCTTTTTTGGGTGCCGTCTTCTTAACGAAGGTTGGCGATGACTTCTGCAAAGTCGTCTCTATTTTGGGCTTTTCTTATTAGACTTTGAAAGTCTAATCCTGTCCATTCTCTGATGTTGCGCAGCCAAGTCATTTGTCGTCTACCTGGGCCGCGTCTTCCTTCTATTTTCCCTTCCATAATAAGTTGAAGGAAAATATACCTGTCGTCTCTAAATATGTGTCCAAGATAAGATGTTTTACGTTTCTTGGCAATTTCTGTAAGTACTCCAACACACAAATGACAAAAATATTAACCACTCTGAACAGAGGACAACAGTTGTTTTTGTTTACACTACCAAGATTCGCACTAATAAAGATGATTCACTTTTGCTTCCCGGTTTTGAGTACTTTTGATTATTTCAGTTAGTTAAAGTTAAAATTAAGTTACTAGTTATGACATTTATGGCCTGATCTATTTTTTATAAAAAAAAAACAAAAATAGTAAAATTCGCCTTTTAATAGATATATTAAAATTATTAATTAACATGTTCTGGTATTGATTTCATCTATAGATATTGACACTTCTTATTAAAAGCACTTTGCTCGAGTGCACTCCATTTATTTTGAAAGCATTCGCCAACTGGTCAATGTAAAACCTTAAGAGGCGACCAGTCTGGCGGACACGCAATTTTACAACTAATCCCATCTCGTTAACCGGAAGCTATAAAATAAACGAGACAAATAAATTTCCCATTTATCATAGCAACCTAACAAAACAAACATTTCATACACGTTTCAGTCACTAACGTTCCGATTATATGAAAAGGAATATTCACTTCGTCTCACTCGCCATTCTGTGATAGTTCTTTCGCTATTTTTAGCTTTACAGACGGACCTTGCGTGAAATATTAAATGCACATTATCTTTATTCTATTTTTAAAGTAGCAAAGCGCAAATATTTCTACTTGTGATGGTGTTCTTAGATATTTTCTAATAAATATCAGACGCCATTTAGTGTCCTTAACGGAAAAGGACATATTAATGTCAAGCTAGTAGGTTGCTTCCGTATTACAGATGGGTCATATCTGTTAATGACTCCATGGTTGTGTATTAGCCACTTTTATTCGAAAAGGTATTATCTGCCTCGTCTTTGAAGCAGTCCTACTCCGAGGCACATTTTAGTGTCTGTGAGTATGATTTCTTTTTACTCCGGGTAGGTTACTAGACTCACCCGAGACCTCCCAAGTAGCACCGAACGGGTTTATTAAGTCTTTTAATGATGCTTTAAAACTGTAGAATAAAACTAAAATTAAAACCATTTGGTTTTTAAGTAAACTTTAAGGTTGCAATAAAAACCGCTTTCAGCATAAAAGGGCCCACTCTGAAAGAGGTCAATAAAATCAAAAATAAAAACCTTCTTAAAACTTTGTTTTCTTCAGTAACTGGTTTTAAAGCTGCTGTGAAGGTGCTTTTAAAACCATGTTAAAAGACACTTTAAGTGCAGGCAGTTTTATAGCAAACTTAAAAATGTTTCTTCAATGGAGACTTTTAAAGACAATTTACCACAGTAAATGTTTCTTTAAACCCATATACTCCATATAGGCTAACAAATTTTTACATGTGTTATGATAGGTAGATACGTATTTGTAACCATAAAATAATAAAATTACTTGGTTATTTCAAGGTAGAAAAATTATTACTTGTCAAGGTAGAAAAACACTTTCGCACCCAACTTTATTGATAACGTTAACAAAAATAGGTCTAAATAACTCACGCGCCCTAAAATTTCTGACTTTTGGCGATTCAAAAATAAAAATAATAAAAAAATTTAAATTAGAAAAATATTAATTTGAAAGAAAAATAATTTTATCTACAATTTTAATGTTTTAATGTTAAAATAAATCGAATTTATATCTTTAAGACGCTTATTTATAATTTTTATATAAGCCTCATATTATAATCTATCATGGCTTTCAGCATCTCCAGAAAGCAATATGGCCGAAATCCAAATCAAACTATTTGGTCTATCGACAGAAAATTGTTAAGATCAAATGGTTTTATTTTATACCTTTCTAGGAGCATATAACCTAAATAAAAGCAAGGTTGCCTTAGAATTAAAACCATTTAGTTTTAATGCTGCTGTCAATAATGCCACTCGGTTTTAATGTGAATCTAACCTAAAATCGAGCGGTCGTAGTGCTGTGTGTTATATTTTACTTTTAAAATGACCAGTTCTTTTATATTTTAAGTACTTGCGACGACTTGTTTCTTCCATACTAACTGTACTTCCACTTTTTACAACACACTACACCACTGTTTCGCTCTAAAACAAATGGCTGACCATTTTGGACATTAAAGAAGAGGTGATGAGTTTAGTTCTATTGTTTCTAACAAGAAGCATAGTTTAGGCTTTACGGTAACCAATTTGATTCAGTTAAGAGCGTTTGGTTTTAATTTAGCCTACTAATTGCTTTTAAGAAAGCAACTTTAAAGAAAACTAAAAAAATAGTTTTAAGGCATATGTTTTACTGACATAATAGTCTTGAGATCAAGTAGTTTTAATAATAGGTTTTATTAGTCATATTAGGAATATCTTTAAAACTGTAATAAAACTAAAAGGTAACAAACTAGAATCTAATAAAACCAAACAGCCCGAAAGTTCTTCATAAAACTGATTAGTTTTAAAGTGAACTGAGAATAAACCATTTTAAAACTGCAATAAGACTAATTATCTATTAAGATTAATTAGTATTATTTGCTACTTATATTAGATACTTTAAAACTGGTGACAAATGCTTAACAGTTTTAAGGTTCTGGCACTATATAACAAGGTAACTTTAAAACCATTATCTTATTTACCACAATAAAACACTTATAAACCTTAAATAAAACTAAAATGTTTTTATTGTGCTATTTGGGCTTCCTCCACTAAGCTACTCAATCCACCCAAAGCCCTTGCAGGTGGAGTTATGAAGATACATAAGCGGAAGTTGCCCAACAAATAGACAAGGCCAAAAGAATAGCAGGATATCTTAAACACACTATCTGGCGCAACACACGTCTACGGACAGAACCAAAGGCCAATATTTATAGGACAGTAGGCTAATTACGACTTACACTGCGGAAACAAGACCTGACACCATAAGGACAAAAAGACTGATGGGAACATGTGAAATGAAAATAGTCCGAGATATCACAGGAGAATCATTATGGAATAGACAACGTAGCACTTACCTCATAGTCCTGTCACCAGGGGGGTACAACGGCATCCTTAATTCAGATGGACTTAGCCATTCTTTTTTTATGTATTTTACAGCGATTTTACGCAAACAAAACATTTTTTTTTATATTTTTTTGGGTGATTCTCAGCAAAAAATGTTGTTACAAGTTTTTCCGTAGGATTCATAGTTTTCGAGATAGACGCGGTTAAACTTTCAAAAAATCGAAAAAGTGCAATTTTTTAACCCGAATACCTTTTGACTAAAAATAAAATAGCATTTCTGCTTACTGTATTTTAACAGTTCAAATCAAGTTCTATTGGTTTTAATTATTTGCATTGCTAAAAATGAATTTTTTTATTGTTAAACAAAGCTATAAACACATAGTGTTTCCCGTGCCCAATGATTGCGTTTTAATGTACGTAATCTACGTAGAAATTGTCTGTATGCGCGCCTACTCGTTCGATTTCAAATGAGAAATGCATTGAAAACATCATTCAATCACTATGTGTTTTTAGCTTTGTTTAATAATAAAAAAATTAGTTTTTCGCAATAAAAATAATCAAAACCGATAGAATTTGACTTGACCTTTCAAATGCGGTAAGCAGAATTGCTATTTTATTTTTCAATCAAAAGTTATTCGGGTTCAAAAATTGCAATTTTTCGATATTTTGAAAGTTCAACCGCGTTTATGTCGAAAACTATGCATCCTAGGAAAAAACCTGTAAAAATATTTTTTGGTTAGAATAACCCAAAAAACACAAAAAAATATTTTGTTTTGCAAAAAAGCGCTGTTATGTGATTGCTCAAGTTCTTTGTTTATAACAATCTTATCGACACCCGGATCAACTGTTACCCAAAAAATTCGTGTTCTACGGGTCAAAATATATAAAAAAGAAAATTGGAAAGGAATCCTTTGTAAAAGGTATAAAATTTTTTTATTAAAAATCCCTTAAAAGGGCTACATCACAACAAAACGTTGTGATAACTTAACTTCTACTAGTCTTCCAAAATAATCTACTTTAACTTTTTCCACAGTTTTTACTAAATCGACCAGTCACAACTCTAACACTATTTGATCTCTTCCACCCAATTTCATAACTTATTGCAATTTGATCAGGTTTTCGTTATAGGTCCAACTAAACTTCAGAAAAATATTTATAAAAGGTTTTTATACTAATTCTTCCACTCTCTTACCCATAGGATGTGGGGTCTGGTTTCTGGGGCGCCCAGCCTTTTTTATCACAACTCATTACAGTAAACAATTCTGATATCAAATCACAAATTATTCACTACCTTCTAATTTTACACATATTGCTTGTTTTCCAATACACCTTCATACATCCATCCAGTTTTAAACTTTTTCAATTCAACTCGATAACTTGGTATAAAAAATAAAAAATAGAAAAAATCCCTATTTCATAAACATGTTTAGTCCTAGATGCTTATGTTACATAAAAGGACCTCATACTTTTGCCAGGTTATTAGTTCAATTGATATTCTTCTTCACTTCCAATATCAACACTCAGGTACCTTAACCAATTAATTCACATATCGTTATATCATATCAGTTTCCTCCTGTGACTCATACAACTTATCTTAATTTCAACACTACTTTAATATCAGACTTCCATTTACTACAGACTCTCTAATTTACTCTGCCATTGGTACAATTAAACCAAACACTCCTTTTAATTCATAGTAAATCAAACAACAGCACAGTTGGACTTACTTCAATTTGAATAGGAACATGTATAGATGGCTGCATAGATTCTGGCTATTTCTTATTATAAAAATCATTTCATACTTCACGTTCATCTTACATATTCAAGGTACTTACTTAAATGTAATTATAGCCACAACTTTGTTGATGTTTGTTATTACTATGTAAATTTTCATTAAATATTTTACTAACAATTAGTTGGCTGTCGTAATACAGGGTAAATTTCTCGTCACGTTGTCCATCTGTCTTTTGACACCTTTCAGAAACATCACTCATTTCGCATTCAGTTGCCATTAAGTCATTGAAATGTAATCAACTCAATTTGGATCCCACGTGTTGGGAAACCTGTATACCTTACCTTAGGGCATTATCCTGTTTGCCATGTGACCATCACAGGCCTTTTTATTGAAGTATGCACTTTTAAGGCATCTATATTTTATGTAAAGGGTTTTTACCCAGATATTTTTCTTTTGTGGCTCAGCTAGCATCCAGTTTGTAAGTATAACCAACTTGCTCTAACCTTTGTCAAAATTTAAATAATAACTTTATATTCATTAAATCGGTTATACTTATTTTTAAATCGAACATTGATAATGATTTTTTATAAAAATCGAAAATGTTTTGTTGTGATGTAGCCCTTTTAAGGGATTTTTAATAAAAAAAATTTATACCTTTTACAAAGGATTCCTTTTCAATTTTGTGATTGATGGTATACAGCCTACTACAGGAAAACTTTTTCTTTTCCTTGTGGATTTTATATAAAAAAGACTTGAATAAGTCCATCTGAATTAAGGAGGCCGTTGTACCCCTACTGGCGACAGGACTATCAGGCAAAACTGCAGTATAGGGAACATAAATGACTGGACACTGAAAAGAATAAAAGAATGGTATAGCCATATAAGCAGAATGGGAGAAGGAGGACTGGTAAATATAGCACGAGGCAGATCACCAAACGGCTAAACGATTATAGGAAGGCCAAAGAAGAGATAGAGTGACAACCTGGATATCTGACGAGGAGGCATCCGAAGATAGAACAGGCGCGAGCCTATTAAGGAAGCAGGAAGGAGAAAAAGAAGAACTCTTTGAAGTCAAGTCTGTCTGAATAGCTAAAAATAGCGAAACACATGTCACAGAATGGCGAGTTAGATGAGGTATAAATATTACTTTTCTCTATGATAAGTCTTAAAATATCTTGTCTTGCGACGTTAGTAAAGTAGCTTTTTGCTTTACATATTTGCCTGTTTTTAGTGATGACAGACATCGTGTGGTCTATTTTTTATAAAAATAAAAATATAAACATGCACCTTTAATAGATTTTTTAACATTTTCCGGTATTGATTTCATCTGTACCTATTGACACTTATTAAAAGCACTTTGCTCGAGTGCACTCCATTCATTTTGAAAGCATTCGCCAACTGGTCAATGTAAAACCCTTAAGTGGCGGCCAGTCTGGCTAGCATGCAATTTTAAAACTAATCCCATCTCGTTAACCGGTAGCTATAAAATAAACGAGACAAATAAATTTCCCATTTATCATGGCAAGCTAACAGAGCAAACATTTCATATACGTTTCAGTCACTAACGTTCCGATTGCGTTTCTCTTGACGACGATAACAATAGAATTTTAGTGGGATTTTAGTTTGTAGTAGCATTTTGAACATGTACTATTGTTGTACATGGACTTCATGTTCGCGAGCTGTGTTTGATGTTTGACCTAAATTTCCGGCGGGGCCTTAACTCATTTTTATTTGCACCAAAAATTTCGTCTCTCAAATAATACCGTAATACAGCAGTTTGTTATACTGAAATATATATTAATGAAGAGTATTCTATAATTTAAGGGGTCCGGCGCAAAGTCTTGGTATAATGCTATTTAAATGCATTCATTTTTCTCGAATACTGAGAAAACTAATAAATATTTTTGAAAAATTTGAAGAATGAAAGATTATATTATTACCGACGCCAGAAAGTCCCTTAGAGTCAACAAAAAGTTTCATTTAAATGAAATATTACAAAAAACAATGTTTGTGCCGTCCAAAATCAACTTGGATGATTTTATTTTATATCATAAAGGAATTTTATTGCAACACTGAACTTCCAAATTTACTTCTCAGCAGCTGACAGGTACATTCATTAATAAAATAGTTCTATATACAACCCATACGTCAAGAGAAAGATATATTACATCAACATAATGCAATTACATGGTGGTAATACTTATGAGTTTGAAATCGACCAAGACAAATAATAGGCTTGCACTATAACATCATAGTGAACTTTTTGTTATTATTGTACTGATAACATACCTATAATATATGAGCTGTAACAGTTAACATTAAGTTAACTAACATATTATCAACGACGTATCCTGGTGCAGATATCGGTTCAGACAATAACCCTCTAATAGCTGGCATCCAAGTGAAGCTCAAAAAGTCGAAGAAAGCGCCAAAACACCAAAATTACACATCTCAGCATCCAACAAAACGCTAATAGAAAATGACCTGAATTATCAGCTAAAGAATTCAACAAATGAAAACAATACAGAAATATGGAACACGTTTAAAGATCTTACCTGAAAAGCAATGGAAAAATATACAACGATGCAGAGGCACCAAAAACAACAATGGATGACTGATGAAATCCTGGAATTGATGGAGCAGAGAAGAAAACTGAAAGATAACAAGACATAATACAAAGAAAAACAGAAACTAATTAAACAAAAAATAAAGGTAGCTAAAGAAAAATGGATGGAGGATAAATGCAAGGAATTAGAAAAGTTGAATAAAGAACATGATACGTTTAATATGTTTAAAAAGTTAGAGAAGTAGCTGGTCTTTATCATAAGAAAACTCCACGTACTATAACCGATTCGTCGGGAAAAATGATAATAGACGAACACGAAAATCGAACTACCTGGTATAATTACATAAATGAACTGTGTAATGATGATAGACCCGAAGAACTGGAGACTTTAGATGAAGGTGAAGGACCAGAAAAACTAAAATCAGAAATACTACATGCTATAAAATTGGCAAAAAACAAGAAAGCCGTTGGTCCTGACAACATACTTAGAGAAATGTTAAATGCTCATAAATGAGGAAAACATTGGAATACTAGTCAAACTTTTTAATGATGTTTATTCGACTGGTGATATCCCTGAAGATTGGTTAAAGTCCGAATTCATAACCCTACCAAAAAAAAATAACGTCCGAAAAACTGTAGCGATTATATAATGATAAGCCTTATGAGCCACACTTTGAAAATCTTTCTACGTATCATCCACAGTAGAATCAGAGATAAATGTGAAGAAGACCAGGACGAAACACAATTTGGTTTCATAAATGGACTGGGAACTCGGGACGCACTCTTTGCACTAAATGTATTATTGAAGAGATGCCGAGATCAAAGGAAAGACGTCTCTGCTGTATTTATTGACTGTGAGAAAGCCTTTGATCGAGTACAACATCACAAATTAATTAAAATATTAAAGGATAAAGGAGTTGATAGTCAAGATGTACGAATCATAGAAAAATTATACTGGCGTCAAACAGCGACAGCTTGCATAAATGGAAAATCAACAGAAATATGCAAAATACAAAGAGGTGTCAGACAGGTTTGTACACTGTCCCCACTGTTTTAATTTATATTCAGATAGAATATTTAAGGAAGCACTGCTTAATTTGTAATGAGGTGTGAAAGTTAATGGAATTCTGATAAATACAATCAGATATGCAGACGATACAGTTATTTTAAGTGATGATATGAATGGATTACAACACCTGTTAAATGCCATTGACACAGTGGGAAGAGAGTTTGGCTTAAATATAAACTGGTCAAAAACAAAATACATAATCAAGTATATTCAAATGGGAAATAAGCCACAATTTTACCTAAAAATGATTTTATTAACGTTTCGACGCCCAAGTCGGGTGTCGTTGTCAAAATACAAAATAATACTAAATAAACAAAAATGTTGTTGCTTAGTAAAAAATTTTTCTAATAATTTATTTAATCTGACTCATTTATATCGGCAATTCAGACACGTATTATACATTTTAAAGTAGATGACTTTAAAATGATATTGCCAATATTGATGAGTTGCGTTCCTGGAACGACTTTACTAAAAGATAGTTCATTCGATTACATGAAATCAATCCCAACTCAATAATATCCGCCACAAAAAATCATAGCATGTGATCTGTCTTTAAAAAGACAACCAAATGCAACGGTGGCACTGAAATTCTCGCGTTAGAGATTCCATAGTAAATCACGAGGGAAAACCAGGAAAAAACCTCGTGATACTATCCCGACATCGTAAGTATTTGGGTTTACATTTAGTTTACTCTTAAAAACTAATACCAAATTCTGACTTGATATTTTAAATTTTAAATAATACTAAAATACTAAATATGTACTAACTCGATATGTTACTGATTTACTAATTGTGGTATTTTCTTTCTATTGACTTCCTCCTTTAATATGGGTAACCACATCCTACTGCATTTTACTTTTACATTTATTACCCTATTTTACTGCATTTTATTTTCTACATACTTTTTTTCCTGGTTTTCCCTCGTGATTTACTATGGAATCTCTAACGCGAGAATTTCAGTGCCACCGTTGCATTTGGTTGCACCGTTGGCCACCGTCTCTCACTGGAGAGAACTCCTACATGTCATTTGTTCTTCTAATAATTGTCATAAAATTTACTTGTTGTTACGAGTGATAACAGATTGTAAATTAAATGGAGCTTAAAAAAAATACCATGGACGGCTATCCTGACAAATGTGGCAGTCCTTAAGAGAGCAAATGCTGCCCGCGAGCTGCTTGATAACATCAAATATAGAAACATGACCTATTTTGGACACGTAGTAAGGGGAGACCGGTATAATATTCTTCAACTTATTATGATGGGTAAAATCGAAGGACGCAGAGGAATTGGTAGAAAACAGGCCTCTTGGTTGAAGAATATCCGGGAGTGGACGGGAATAAAGAAAGCATCACACCTATTTAGAATAGCTCGAGACAGAGACAGTTTCGCCATGTTAATCGCCAACGTCAAGGGGATTTGATAGGGCACGTTAAGAAGAAGAACAATTAACATTAGCATGTGTGAACACATTTTTGTTATTTACAAACTAACATACAAACCTTAGACCCATAATTGTAAACTAGGTCTACTGTATTGTCACTTAAATAACTTTTTTATACCCTATTCCACGAACATACGACTGTGTTGAATTACCTCAAAATCGAATATTTTATTGACCAAAATATGAAGAACGAAAGTAAATTGCAAATTACATTGATGTTTATTGGAATAATTATTAGAGCCATTTACTTTCGTACTTCTTATGTTCCCCACTAAAATATTCGTTGTCGCGATAATCCAAAACAGTCGTATATTCGTGGAATGAACCATAGCTTGTTAATTTTGACAAGGCCCTTATGATGGCATATAAATTGTGAATACCGAAACTGGTCGCCCACAAACTGTTAAAATATACCTTCAAATAATATTGTAAGTGTTAGATTTCCTATACCCTAACATATTTTTAAAAGAAGTTGTTCTCAATAACATATTTAATAAATTATGCAAGAACTACTTATTCCCAGTTGTTCGCTTTTTGTAGCTAAATTAATACACTTTCCATCAAAAAAACACTTAAAAGCTTTTTAACATTTATCACTATTTATCTAGTATCAATGTGAAAATGGGATTCTCCTATTTAAAAATCTACATCAAGACGAGGACTTCTACGATTTAGAAAACTTGTAAAGTTTGTAGAACTAAAAGAAGTCTGTTTAGCACTAATTGGATGAGTTCTCTTTTGAAAACTTCGAGTAGCTTACAATATTTAATTTAAAACAACGCACTCTAAGTTTATAACTTTTAAACCTAAATATACTTTAAGAAGTTTGTTGTGATTTTTTTATATATAAAATAAGCTGAATATTAAGAGAAGCTGAAGTAGTTTGTTCACTGAGGTATTTGTTGAAACATTTTTGTTTTATTTACAGAGTGCGTAACTCAAAAATGTTTTATTCAGGTTTCGTTCCTATTAAGACACATTAATAGTAAATGTGAACTAAATCCTCCATATAATCAGAACCAAATTGAAGCCAAAATTTGTTAACACAAACAAATAGAAACCTTCTCCACGCTGTATTGCTTTATTACAGATCCGAAAGAAAACTAAAAGTAAAAATACAAAAAAATGAATTTATTAACGTTTCGAAGCCCAAATCGGGTTTCGTTGTCAAAATACAAAATACTATTAAAATAAAACAAACATGTTGTTGCTAAGTAAAAAAATTCTTCTAATAATTTATTTAATCTGACTCATTTATTAAATAAATTATTAGAAGAATTTTTTTACTTAGCAACAACATGTTTGTTTTATTTTAATAGTATTTTGTATTTTGACAACGAAGCCCCATTTGGGCTTCGAAACGTTAATAAATTCATTTTTTAGTAAAATTGTGGCTTATTTCCCATAAAAAATACGTAATTATAAAAATGCCACAAGGAAATAGCTTCAGAACAACATTAAAAATACAAAATAAACAACGAAACTAGCTAACTAATGAAGAAAAGAAGGCAACTACTAGCGCAAAACAAACACAAACACCGTACATAAGAATACGTAGAACTAAATAAAATAATTATTCATTTTTTATTTAGTTCAACCTTATGTATGAATGTTTTTAATCACGTACCAATACGGTCCTCTAGGCACTACCCCCAACCTCAATTCCACTTAAGAGAGAGATTGGGCACGCTAAGCAGATACACGCATTCTTCAGATATGTGTATAAGCTTTCAGTGAACACAGTCAACACAGTTTTATGTAGTTTCTAAACCAAACAAAGTGTCAGAAAACAGCAAACCAGCCTAGTACTAGGAAGAAAAAGACGACAACATAAAAGGTAGCGTACAAAGATCTATATCTAACTTGTCAAGAATAGATATAAAATAACAAAATATAGCTGACTACTTCTACAAAAACTTGTAGCGAAATATATAAAGAAAATGGGCATTATACAATTTGCACCGTATAAAATCCATATAAACTCTGACAGCTTCAATCTCCACAACCAATAAGCGGCAATTTTACTAAAAAAATGATTTTAATAACGTTTCGACGCCCAAATCGGGTGCTGTTGTCAAAATACAAAAAATATTAATGAATTAAACACAACTGTTGTTCCTTAGTAAAAAAATTCTTCTAATAACTATTTATTTAATCTGACTTATTTATATCGGCAATTCAGACATAATATATCATATATTTTAAGTAGGAGACTTTAAAATGATATTGCCAATATTTTTATGAGTTGCGTTCGACGACTTTATTGAAAGATAGTTCATTCGATTACATGAAATCACCTCCAACTCAAGCATATTCGTCACAAATAAATCATAACATGTGATTTGTCTTTAAAAAGACAACCACATGTAATTGTGACAGTTAAGTTCTCGCTCTAAAGGTTCCATAATAAATCACGAGGGAAAGCCAGGAAAAAACCTCGTGACACTATCCCGACATCGTAAGTATTAGGTCTTACTTTAGTTTACTCTCAAAACTAATACCAAATTATGACCTTAATATGTAGTTACTTTAAATTATAAATAATATTAATAATACATAGATATATAAACAATACTAAAATAAAAAATATTTACTAACTCTATATGTTATTGACTTACTAATCCTGGTATTTTCTTTTTATTATGTTTGTTTAATTCATTAATATTTTTTGTATATTGCCAACGACACCCGATTTGGGCGTCAAAATGTTAATAAAATCATTTTTTTTTAGTAAAATTGTGGTTTATTTCCCATCAAAACTAGTTAACTGCAAAAATGCCACAAGAAAATAGCTTCAGAACAACATTAAATGCAAGAATATCATGGAAGAACACAATCAGAAATAAGGAAGTATTAAAAAGAGCGGGCCAAGAGATAGACAACTTTTCATAATGTCTAATAATAAAACACTGAAAACGTTTGTTTTCTATACTTCCACAGAATTTATTATAACTAAGTGACTACAGCTGTTTCGGCAGAGTGCCTTTCTCAGATACAGCGCCTTTCTAAGATAGCAACAAAAATAGCCAGATACATAAAAAAGAAAGGAATAACACCAGCTTTCAGAACTAACAACAACTTAAGCAAATATATTAAGAACAATAAAAGCCGAAAGAGAAAGCAACTACAGAGTGGTGTGTACAAACTAACGTGTGGTGGCTTTGACCAACGGATAGCAGAAACCAAAAGGGCTTTCAACAATAGAAAAACAGACACTTCTACATACGCACTTCACCTTCTAGATCATAATCATTTTTTCAATGAAGAGTTTCAAATTCTGCATATTCAAAATAAAGGCCTTAAGCTATCTTTTTTAGAATCTATGGAAATTAATAAACTGAAAAATACAGATATAATTCTGAATGACCAACTCGAGACAAACAGCTCCCCACTCCTGAACCTCTTCAGTTGAAGACTTAAAAAGGCAAACACATTGTAAACTATATCACTTGAGAAAGGCACTCTGTCGAAACAGCTGTAGTCACTTAGTTATAATAAATTCTGTGGAAGTATAGAAAACAAACGTTTTCAGTGTTTTATTATTAGATACAATGAACTTCCATCAAGTAACGGTCGAATCCATCAATTATTTTCATAATGTAAAAACTTGACTGCATATTTAAGGCACATATTACGAGGAGATTGATGACCTTTTCTTCAACCAGTACCAACTCAAAGGAAATATGAAGGGTAAGACGGGTCTCATCCGACAAAACAATGTACGGTAGATGTATACTTAGAAATTTACGGCACCTTAAGAAGAAGAAGAATCTCATTCATCGAAATAGTTACTACACAATTCCACGACGAGAATTATTCCCTGTATTTTCTGTAGCGCTTTCTTATTCGTTAAATAAAGCTACTTTTCTCTTTAAATTATATTACCATCTTTGCCTTAACAAATTCCATTAAACCCTTGTCTTTCAAACAAATTATAAACCTATTCTCTTCTACATTACGAACTATTTCCTTTTATTACGATGACTGGACGACACTATTATTTCCCAGGAGTATATTGCACTATAACATTTTATAACGTAGATTGCATCGCTGAAAAAGATCTGGAAATAAATATGGGTCATCATTTTCCACTATCGCGAGAGCAACTGCTGGTCCTAAAAGTTCCTGGCGATGTGAAAGCAGGAAAATTGCGAGGATGGTATTTCAAAGATTGCTCCGAAGACAAAAAGAAGATCTTAAGATTTTATTTTATAGGACATCGTATTTCTGTAAAATAGTTATCACTGTTTTTACGAACGTTTTTAAATTCTATACAGAAATTAGAGTGTTAATAAACAAAATAGAGAGATACATTAGGATAATGGACGAAGAACTACACTTGGGAGCAAAAAAATCGACTCACTCAATGAATTGTAATTTATTTCAATGTTGCGTTCATTGAATTAAAACAACTAATGTAAAATAGTTGTTTATGAAACAGTTCGTGAAGTATGCTTTTTGCGAACGCACGCGATTTTTAGAGTACGAGCGACAACGGAGCGAGTGCTATAAATCGCGTACGGTCACCTGGAAGCGAAAAGAAAATTTTTGAAAACCGATGCTACTGTACTAGACCTATAAATAATTGTTTTCGATTGGTTTTGTGAAGTGCGGTCTAAAAATATTCCTGTTTCTGGTAAAATTATTCAATAAAATTCATTAGAAGTTGCAAGGGAACTAAGCGTTGAGTTTTGTTCCAACACAACGAAGAACCATCATGTAACGATCACGTTACTATAAAATAATACGTTCCATGCATTCTGTGTCTGTATATCGTGCGTTCCATGATTTATTTTGTTCACTGCGCAGGACAGTAATCGTTACATGGATGGTTTTCGTTTTGTTGGAAGAAACCTATTATTAACGCAGGTGAGACAGGATTATTTTTTAGAGTTTAGAGCATTACCCAAGAAAATTTATACCCTGAAAGGAGGAAGGGGCATTGGAGGCAAGGCTTCTAAATATTCGGTATCACAATTCTATTTTGTACCAATATAATATTTTGATAGAAGAATGCAGAGAGAAAATCGCGAAAAGTTCAATATTCAATCTTCATAGACAATGCTGCATGGTCATCCACAACTTGTGTTATGTAATATTAAACCCAGTATCTCTGTTTATATATACATACATACATGCAATTATTTTTAAAACATTTAAGTTAACATATTTTTTTTTCTCTTTAACGGACACCTCTTTAAACGGACACTTTATGAGGAACGACTACTGTCCGTTCAAGAGAGAGTTCACTGCATTGTTAAATAAATAGTATTTTTGAAGTTATACTTCTTTAGGCGTGATTGAGATTGAGGGTGAATTTATATTGATCTGCGCGCATGCGCACACCGACAGTATGGTATTAGTCGTTATACGGGCTCTGATTGGGTGTTGAAATGATCTGTTAATAATAAATAATTGTTCAATATGAAGGTAAACAAATGTATAATATATTAGTTTTATTGTTGTGAGGACAGAAACCAAAAGTTTATAATTGTAGTGACATTTAAATAGTTTTTAAAAGCAACAGGTACGTAATAATTGTAAATGTATCATAGGTACCTACCAATTTGAACCTACCAAAATACATAGTATGTAATACTTTTATTTACATAATTTAATTACCATCAAAATTTCTATCAATGTTCACCTAATATATTGTTTTCTTACTCTATGTTTTGTTGTATTTTTTCAATTCTAAATGATTTCAATTCAAAATCAAAATAATTTAATTTAATTCAAAAATGTCAAAAGCTTAATCCATTTAGTTAGTCGATCTTCGCACATAATGACACATTGCCTCCGTGGCGAAGCGTTTAAGGCGAATGAACCACAATATACCAACCGCGCTGATATAAAAACTTTTATATTTTAATTTTTTTTTATACATTTTATGATTGTAAGTATATTTATTATATAATTTTATTTTCAGAAAATACGTATTTAGTTAAAAAAATTTTCGACAATTAATGTTCAGAAATCATTTGTGGCATTTTTAATGTGTTTGTGTGTGTTTTATTCTTTTATTATTTTAATTTTTGGCACTGTTTTAATAAAAATGTTTGAGAAGTAGTAAGTATAAATTAGTTTAATATTTAAATAAAATATAAATAAAAAGTATATTAATTTCGTTTAAATCATATAATAGAAGTATAACTTCTTACGTACGTACAAAGTACACACATTCATTTTTTTTTAATAGCGGCGATTCGATCAGATGAAATAAAAATGTTCTAGGTCTCAATATTTCATCACAATTTGGTGATTTCTTCAGGAGAAAACTGTAAATTTATTAAGATTAAAAATGGAAAAAAGTTAAATATTTGATTACTTACAAAAGTGATAATTTAAATTTGTTTAACATGTTATATTGAACATTGGCTTGAGAAATGACTGATGTTATTTTGACATATATTTGTGAGATATGGTAACTGCAATATATTTTCTACGAGCCTGCAAAAATGAACTCCCACTTCGCGTCGTTCGGCAAACTGCAGTCGCGTGCGGAAAAAAAAGACTTTCTGCACTTGTTAGGAAAATAACTATTGTGTTAATAGAATGTTGCCTAATATAGATTATTTCATTCATAGGAGATTCTGACCAATACAAAGCTACAGACATGCAAATTAAGGTGATAATTTTTGATAATCTCCCGTCGTTAAGCATATTACGTCAGATGCCCTTCGTTGCTACGAAAAAATACATTCAGTGACATTAATGACTAAAGACCGGATTATATGCTTTTTGCATATCGATAACCATCAAAGATACAATCAAACGCTTCAGGATGTGGACGAATTATGATAATTAAAGGCGTTTAACACTAACTTAATTTTACATATTTAGAACATTTTCGTTTTTTTTTAACATATTTGGATGGTTTGAACATATTTTCGACCGTTTGACATATTTTGGCACATTTTTAACAAATTTTAGCGAAATTTTTGTTGATGTCACAAGAATCGTCGCAGACCTAGGAAAAACCCACCATCAAAATTGAATAGCGGGTAAATTTTTTCTTTCTTTAGGAAATGCAAATCAATTTTAGAAAACAGGTCACTGCACAATGAGCTTTGTTTTATTAAATCGAATTATGAATTTGTTTATGAAACCATCCTCAATCTTTAAACTGAATCGCTTCCCCTACAAGAGTCTCTTAATTTAATTCAGACATTTAAGGAAAACGTTGAGAAAGTTTCTGGAAAAATTGGACAATGAATAAATAAAAAATGTATTGAAACTCTACAGAAAAATAGTGATTTAAAATTATTACACGAAGCAAACCAAATTTGTTGTGGCGATTTTGATGTTAATACCAATTTAAATGCGGAGATTTTTAAAATTTTAAAATTTTCACCAATCACATCAGTTGATGTTAAACGAAGCTTTTCAACATACAAATTACTACCAACGGATAGGCGACATAATTTTACTATTGAAAATATTGAAAAACATTTGATTGTGAATTATTTTTACAAGAAGGAATAAAATGTAGAAACGTAAGTAATAGGTACTAGATAGGTATACATTGGTATAGTTAGGTTAATTTTGTCAATACCGGGTGTCCATCTATATTTTCCCCCGTTTTAACTGCCTATAACTTCTAAACGGCTCAAGATAGGAACATGAAGTTTTCGCTGAAATGTTTTATTTTACTAAGAGTTTCGCATGAATCGATTGAGTTTTTTATATCGCTTTCAATTACGAAAATAAAAATGGCGGATTTTTGAGAAAAACTTTGTTGACTTTTTTTTTAATGGAACAGCCAGTATATTTTTTTGCAAATTGAAAGAACGATCATTTACCTATCCAGCGATATAAAGTTTTTTAAAATCGGTTGTCAAATCACTGAGTAATTAATTTTTAAAATGAGAGGTGCAGCGTGGATACCACATACCTAAATAACATGTAACTAAGCAAAATGATATTATGTTGTGATTTTCACATTGCATCTCTCATTTTAAAAATTAATTTCTCAGTCATTTGACAACCGATTTTAAAAAAAAATTATATCGCTGGATAGGTAAATGACCATTTTTTTAAGTTAAAAAAAATATACTGGTGTTTTAATAAAAAAAGTCAACAACGTTTTTTTTTTCAAAAATCCGCCATTTTTTATTTAAAAGCGATATGAAAAATGGCCATTTACCTAAAAAATTGAAAAAAACGATCATTTACCTATCTCGCGATATAAAAATTTTCAAAATCGGTTGTCAAATGACTGACCAATTAATTTTTAAAATGAGAGATGCAATGTGGAAATCACATAACATAATATCAATTTGCTTAGTTAGAGAGTTGCACCTCTCATTTTAAAAATTAATTAATCAGTCATTTGACAACCGACTTTGAAAAACTTTATATCGCTGGATAGATGAATGACCTTTCTTTCAATTTACAAAAAAATATACTGGGTGTTTCATTAAAAAAAAGTCAACAAAGTTTTTTTAAAAAATCCGCCATTTTTTTTTCGTATTTGAAAGCGATGTAAAAAATTTAATCCATTCAGACAAAACTTTTACTAAAATAAAACATTTTAGCTAAAACCGCATATTTCTATCTTGAGCGGTTTAGAAGTTATCGGCAGTTAAAATGGGGGAAAATATAGATGGACACCCGGTATAATATATGTACTTACCGTTATTTAATAAAGTTTTATACATTTTTAATGCATATTTTCTTGTTACTTTAAAATGCTTTTCACATATTCCACATATTTTGAACATATTTTAAACTTTTAGGGAATATTTTCAACATATTCTACTCATATTTCAGACATATATAATATCCACATATCTCAGTCAAAACAGGAACATATAATCCGGTCTTTATTAATGACAAATGTTTTAAAAATTATAAAAGTGATGACTTTCAACCGTTAAATACATATTTATAACAACTGTGTGTTTAATTTCACTAATTGGTACTTACATATAAATTACAATAAAATTTTGGTTTTGAACAGTTTTATTCATGAAATAATCGCAACAAATTGCACTCGAACTCTAAAATTAATATATAATTTTTGCCCTCGTGACACTTTGACATTTCACTCGCCTTCGGCTCGTGAAATTAAAACTGTCAAAGTGTCACTCGGGAAAAATTCAATAATTTTAGAGCTCTTGTGCAATTACTACTGAAAATTTTTAAAAAATAGGTCAAAGTAAACAAGAAAAATTATGTGCGAAATTTTAAGGTGGAAAGGTAATAGTGGATGAATGAGAAATGACTTGAAATAAATAATCATTATTTGAGCGGGATAGCTGAATACTAGTTTTTAATTGAGAATCACTATCCGTAATTCTTCTGTTTCTACGAAAGTAATTTTGGGATACTGGGAATTAGTCCATTCTGTCACGGTTTTTGCTCTAAATTTTAAAGAACCGCTTGGATTGACATGAAATTTGGCATACGCATAGCTTACATGTCAAAGAAAAAAAGTGATATTGTGCCGACGTGTGCTTTTGCCCTGGGGGTGACTTTCACCCCCTCTTGGGGGTGACTTTCACCCCCTCTTGGGGGTGAAAAATTATATGTCCAAAACAACTCCGGAAATGGGTAAACTGACTAATTCTAAGTAACTTTTGTTCTATAGAGCTTTTTCGCCAAGTCAACACTTTTCGAGTTATTTGCGAGTGAATATGTTCATTTTTCAACAAAATAACCACATTTTTAGACGGTTTTTCGCAAATAACTCAAAAAGTAAGTATTTTGTCGAAAAAACCGTTCTTAGCAAAAATATAGCCTATAAAAAAGTAAAAAAAATGTTGTACGCGTTAGGTCTCTGGATCTCGTAGAACCAGAGTTATAGCCAATGAAATATAGATTCATATTCACCAAATTTCAAATAATTTATTTCGACGTGAAATATCCAAAAAATTAAGCACTTTTTGGGGAAAACCCATTTTAACTTTTTTAAAGTGTTTAAAAAATGCTTTATTTCTGTTTTTACGAAAAGTTTCTAGCATTAAATTTAAGCAAGTTACGCTCAAAAAATTGGTCCCTTTTGTTTTTGCAAAAAAATATCGGGAAGACCACCCCCTAATTAAGAACTTAAATGAAATTAATCGTTGCCGCTCCATAAATTATTTTACTTATATTGTGTTTATATGATCTGTAAGTTTTATCGATTCAAAGTGTTTATTTTTGAAAAAATTTGGTTTCAAAATAAAATTTTTAAAAATTTAAATTTTGAAAAATATGCTTTTTTTCAAAATAACTTAAAAATTGTTAGAGATACCAAAAGTCTCGAAATACAAAAAAGTCAGATTTGCTTTTCTGAATATCATGTATTTTTTTGTTTTTCTGTTAGACAAAAATTGATCAAGATTTGGTGTTTCTAAATTTGCATACATTCGTGATCAGTGACTCGTTCAACCCCTTTTAACTACAGCCGTTTCAATAATAAGGACTTTGAACCGATGAAACTTACAGATAATATAAACAATATATACACGAGTCAAGAAACTTGTGAAGTCGTTACGAATAAGTTCATTTAAGATACTAATTAGGGGGTGATTTTCTCGATTTTTTTACCAAAACCAAAAGGGACTAACTTTATTTTGAGCGTAACTTGTTTAATTTTGATGCTAGAAATTTTTTTTATAAAACAAAAATGAAGCTTTTTTTAAACACTTTAAATAAGTTTAAATTAGTTTTCCACGAAATGTGCTTCATTTTTGGTTATTTCACGTTAAAGTATTCCACTTGGAATTTGACGAATATGAACCTATATTTCATTAGCTATAACTCTGCTTCTACTAAATAAAAAAACGTGATATATTCACTATTTTTTTAAATTTTTTATAGGCTATATTTTTGCTACGAATGTTTGTTCGACAAAATACTTACAATTTGAGTTATTTGCGAAAAACCGTCTAAAAGCGTGGTTATTTTGTTGAAAAAATGAACATATTCACTGCCAAATAACTCGAAAAGTATTGACTTAGTGAAAAAACTCTATAGAACAAAAGTTACTTTAAATTAGCCAGTTTACCCATTTCCTGACTTTGTTTGGACGAATATTTTTTAACCCCCAAGAGGGGGTGAAAACCACCCCCAGGGCAAAAGCACATATCGGCACAATATCACTTTTTTTCTTTGACTTGTTAGCTGTGTGTATGCCAAATTTCATGTCAATCCAAGCGGTTCTTTAAAATTTAAAGGTTTTGCAATATTTTACCGTTAATGAATGGACTAAATGTATTTTTGTTCTGACACCACCGTTATAGTCTGGTTTTCATAATTCGTTCAAATATTTTAACCAAACAAGCGATGAGAGAGATAGATCTTCAACGCTGGTTTATTTTGGCTGTAGGAATAACCAAGTATTGTTTGAGAGAATCAATATTATCTCATTTCAGTAAAATATTGTTGTAAAAAAAAAGTAATTAGAGTAGGTATACGAATTCTTCCTTTCTACTTCAACTTAATTAACATACTATTTATACAACTTTTTACAAAAACGAATATATTTATTTAATATTTATTTCATTAAAAATAAACATAAAAATAATGGTAGGGGAGCCCAAGCGGCGATTTATGCAGTTACTCGAGCGCGTCAGATTAACATATGGGGAGAAACCTGGTACCCTGCAGATGTACCTCTACCATATATTGGCTCTTAATACAGGAGAGTTCGTTAAGGGGGGCCCGAAAAAAAAATCTACCTTAAAAAAACTCGAAATTGTCAGATTAAGATAAAGTAAGTTAAGTACATGCAAAAGAGTGGATATTTCAAAAATCTGACGATTTGAGCCGGACGTAAGGCGAGTCCCAAACTTTCACAAGAAAAAAGCGAATATTTCGCGAAATGAATTTGACATCGAAAAACTAAAAAATATATGCTCAATATTTTTTAAAAATCTATCGACTGATACTAAACACGACTTCCCACGGAGAGGGGTGGAGGGTAAATTTAATATTTTAAATACGATATTTATCCTGAGAATATAAATCTTGCGATATTTCGCCAAATGAACATCAGATCGAAAACTGTAAAATATACTTATTCAATATTTTTGAAAAATCTATCGAATGACACTAAGCACGACCTCCACGGAGGTCGGCTGGGGGAGTTACCTTAAAATTTTAAATAGGAGCCCCCATTTTTTATTGCAGATTTGGATTCCTTACGTAAAATAAGTAACTTTTATTCGAAACATTTTTTCGAATTATGGAAAAATGGCGCTATAATCGGAAAAAACGCTTATTGGAAATGGAAAATTAAATTAAAAATGGAAAGCCTCCACTAAAATGAAAAACTTTACTTAACTTTTTTTGATTTTAGAACCTACTCTTCACAACCCAATAGGTCCCCAAAGCGCTCGAGTTTCTGCACATTTAGCATACTTTCCTCCCCTACTATAAATAATGTAAATTCACGCTTCCATTGGTTTTATGTAAATTCAAGTTAGCTAGATCATCCCGAATACTCCTCAGATTCTATCAATACCATCAGAAGTTTATTACCTGCCCTGAGATATAAAAATAAAACACAGCGAGAGTTCTTTCGGGTCTCAGTGAATAACTTTGGCGAACTTCCTTGTTTGAATAATGTAACATAAGAATATCATACCTAATTCATGCTGTGTCGTTGATAGAAAACTTTACGGTGATAAGCAAGTAGACTACTTATTAGGTATGGAACTTGCCCGCACTTGGTTCGATGTGTAATAAGGAAGTTTTTATCTTAAATTATTCAATTTTTTTGTTAAAAAAAAATAAGGAAACCCGGCTAACAAGGAAATTAGATGAATACCAACCATATGAACAGGCAGGTTTTAGAAAAGGCTATTCAACTTCCGATCACCTGTTAACCACAAAAATATTAATAGAAACATGTAACGAATACAATTTTCCAGTTTTTATAGCATTTGTAGACTACGAAAAACCTTTCGACACTATAGAATACACGGCCGTAATAAACGCAATGCAAAATTGTAGAGTACATATACAGCAGGTATCATCATCATCATCGGGGCTTTTCATTCTAGGTGGAATGTTTGCCGCTCTTACTTAGAGCTCTCAGATTTGCTTATTGCGGTGAATCACTCCGCATTCCACTTGTATGTTGTCAAAGTTTGTTGTATGACTTGGCTTTCGTTACTATTTTCTTCCACTCACTTCGATATGTGCATAGTTCCCTCCAGTTTCTCACTTCCAGAATTTTGATATCTCTCATGACCTGGTCCTCCCATCTCTCTCTGGGTCTTCCTCTTGGTCTTTCAGTTGCCGGTTTCCATCTGGTGATCTTCTTAATCAGTCGGTCGTTTTTCCTTCTTTCTATGTGTCCCAGCCATCTCAGCCTCTGTGATTTAATAAATCTAACTATATCTTCTCCCTTCATTATGTCTCTTAGTTCATGGTTTATTCTTCTTCTGATTTCTCCGTTGTCCATTCTTATCGGGCCCATGATGCGTCTGAGGACTTTTCTTTCGAATATTCTCAATTTTTCTTCATCTTTTTCCGTGAGGCACATTGTCTCAGCTGCGTACGTAACTACTGGTCTGATTGCAACTCTGTATATTTTCAGTTTTGTATTTCTGGATAAGTTCTTGCCCTTCATAAGCCTATGATATCTCCAGTATGTTTTGTTGCCTGTTAGTTTTCGTTTCCTTACTTCTTCACTTCTCTTGTTTTGGCCATTCACTATTACTCCCAAATATTTAAATTGTTGGACTCTTTCAAAAGTGTAGTTTTCTATTTTGATTTTTCTCATCCTGTTAGCTTCTCTTCTAGAGCAGAGTAGATATTTTATTTTTCCTTCGTTAATTTCTAGACCTCTTTTCCGTGCTTTTTTTGCCAGGATTGCTACTGCTTCTTTAAATCTTTCCTTGTCTCTTCCCATAAGAACTAAATCATCTGCATAAGCAAATATTTGTGTTGAGGAGTGGGCTATAGTTCCTTTAATTTTGCTGGCCTTGACTGTTCCTTCTAGTGCTATGTTGAATAATGTGGTTGACAGGAGTCGCCTTGTCGCACTCCTGTTTCTATTGCAATTGATTTTGTGCTACCTTCTTCTGTTGTTACTTTGGCTCGAGTTCCATCCATGGTCATTTTTGTTAATCTGATTAATTTTGCTGGTATATCTTGATTTTTCATTTCAATAAATAATTTATTTCTTCCAATACAGTCAAAGGCTTGTCTGAAGTCTACGAAAATGATGTGGAGTTCTATGTTGTGTTCGTGGCATTTTTCGATTGTTTGTGTAACTATGTGGATCGCATCTGTAGTGGATCTGCCTTCTCTGAATCCTTGTTGGTAGTCCCCAATTTTTTTCTCTGTGAATTTATTGAGTTTTTGTTTGATGAGGGTTGTTAGAATTTTATATGTTGTACTCAGTAGAGAGATTGCTCTATAATTGTTACAGTTATTGCTCTATAATTGTTACAGTTACTTCTCCTTTCTTAAATATTGATATAATTCTGCCTTCTTTCCAATCCTCGGGCCTTCTTTCCAATCACCTGTTAACCACAAAAATATTAATAGAAAAATGTAACGAATACAATTTTCCAGTTTTAATAGCATTTGTAGACTACGAAAAACCTTTCGACACTATAGAATACACGGCCGTAATAAACGCAATGCAAAATTGTAGAGTACATAAACAGCAGATATATTAACTTAATAAAAGAAACTATGAACCAAGCTACAGCTACATACTACCTAAATGAAAATGAATACACGAACCCTGTACCATTAAACAGAGGAGTCAAACAGGGAGACACTCTATCATCCAAACTGTTCACCTTAGTTTTGGAGGACGTGTTTAAAAATCTAAATTGGAAATATAAGGGAATAAACCTCAATGGACGCTACCTCAGTAATCTACGATTTGCGGATTACATAATCCTGATAGCTACTGACCTACAAGAACTGCAAACCATGCTTTCAGAACTACACACAGAATCTTCTTAAATAGGACTGAAAATGAATTTAAACAAAACAAAAGTCTTGCACTCCGAAGAAACCGTGACAATAATAAACGACAAAGTTATAGAAAAAGTTGAAGAATTTAAGACAAAAAATAATACTAAATAGGGAAATTCAAACGGAAGAAATAAAAATAAGAAGAAAGTTAGCATGGGTAGCATTCGGCAAACTGAACTATATACTCAGAAATCAGCAAATTTAACTACATCTTAGATCTAAAGTTTTTGATGCATACATTATTCTGATTTTAACATATGGGGCACAAACATGGACAATCACAAAAAAGAATATGAACATACTCAGTCACTCAACACGTGATGGAAAGAGCAATGCTTGGCATATCACTTAAGGACAGGAAAACAAATACATGGATAAAACAGAAAACCAAAGTCACCGATGTGGTACAAAAACCATTAAAATTGAAATGGGAATACGTTGGATATGTAGCTAGGAGCGATCTAAACAAATGGCACAGAAAAATTCTAACCTGGAGACCATACGAACACAAAAGACCCAGAGGCAGACCTCCTATGAGATGGACAGATGATCTGAAACGAACTGCCGGGAAAAATTGGTTACAAGTAACATACAACAAAAAACAATGGAAAGGAAGACTTGAAGAGGCTTATTTTCAGATGTGAACGTGAATAGCTAGACAAAGAAGAAGAAGAAGATTCACTTTTTTGTCCCACAACAAGAATAAAAAAAAAACGTAATTTGTATAAGATGGAAATCAACCGCAGACAACTGTCAGTACGGTATATCCAAGTTAGAATAGGTGTGTGTTAACTTAGCAAAAGATCAGTACAGGAGCAACGCAACCAATTTTTGGTAATAATGTTAGGAGGTCGTGAGGATTTCAAAGCAACAACTAACACATCCACTAAGAAAGCTACAGCTACCTGAGGAAAGGAACGCCAAACGATTAGAACGTTTCAAACAATCAAACAAGCAACGGTTATTGTGAGTTAGTAGTAAAGTAAAATCAAGGTAAAAAGTATATATATATATCAAGGATTACAAAAAAACAACATATGTATAAGATGGAATGAAACCGCAGACACGGGTTTCTGACTCATTAGTCGTCATGAGTTCGATATAGCTAAGTTAGAATAGCTGTATGTATTGATTGCATTGCCCCTGTAGTGATCTTTTCCCAAGTTAACACACACCTATTCTAACTTGGCTATACCGTACTGATGACGACTACTGAGTCAGAAGCACGTGTCTGCGGTTGATTTCCATCTTATACATATTTTGTTTTTTTTTCATCCTTGCTCTTTTCATTGTGCGAGACATGCCGATATATACTTCCTACTTTGATTTTACCACTAACTCGCATTAACCTTTCCTTGTTTGAATTAAAAGGCAATTTATGTTTCATCCCGATTCAGAGGCAAGGCATAATCTACAGACAGCGCTCTCTCTGTTATAAACTTCATCAGTGTAGATGTTTGCTTACCTCTGAATCAAAAGGAAACGACATTGTCTTTTTAGGGGAATTTCAAAAATAGAGTGAAATTTACTATGAGAATGCTGTCGAGAACTTTCCTATTAAAGAAAATAGGAAAGTCTCAGATACAGAATACATTATTAAAAATAATAATAGACACTAATTTAAATCTCAAACTTTCCGTATTAGAACCATTTTCTGTTAACATCCTGAATCTCTGCCTTACACAATTTACAGGGCATAGAGACGACGAATATAGAAAACGGAAAGGTTTCTACAATTTGCAATCACATTCAGTTTTCATTGGTCTAGGAAAAGGTACGAGAAAAAGTTCTTAGTACTCGCAATCTGAGTAAAGATAGAAGTGAATTTGAAGACAATTTATGTTTAATTTCGATTCAGAGGAAAGGCAAAATCTACAGACAGCGCGGTTTCTATTATAAACTTCATCAGTGCAGATGCTTGCCGCCTTTGAATCAAAACGAAACAAAATTGTTTTTAAGGTGAATTTCAAAAATAGATTAAAATCCGCTCGCTGCCGCGACATCATCATCATCATTATCCAGCCTTCTGCATCCAAAGTTGAACATAGGCCTCCCTTAATTTCTTTCAGTTTTGTCGATCTTGGACTTTCTGCAACCAATTCCCAGCAATCCTTTTGACGTCGTCTGTCCATCGTGTAGGTGGTCTACCTCTAATTCTTCTGTCTTCTCTTGGTCTCCACACTGTAATTTTTTGGGTCCACCTCCCGTTCTTCATTCTGGCTACATGGCCCGCCCAATTCCACTTCAGCCATTCTACTCGCTCTATGACATCTGTAACGCCTGTTATTCTTCTGGTTTCTTCGTTTCCGATCCTGTCTCTGAGAGTCAGTCCAAGTAGTGACCGATCCATTCTTCTTTGGTCCTCTCTAAGTTTCGTCTTTCTTTACAAATAATTTGGCAAGTTGCTCTTGAAGATGTCTGATAGAGCTCCATATGCTGCCCATGCTAAGGTGATCCTTCTCTGTAATTCGGTAGTTTGATTTTTCCTGGCAATTTGGATTTCATGCTCTAAGTATTTATATTTATGGACCAATGCTATTTCGTTGACGTCGACTTTTGAATTTTCCTTGGTACCAGGTTTGTCATGTATTGTGTTTTTCCAAAATTTATGTTTAAACCAACTTTTTTTTATGCCGTGACATAAATTAAAGAAAATAGGAAAGTCTCAGATACATAATTTCCTATATTATTTAATTGTTTGAAACGTTATAAGCGTTTGGTGTTCCTTTCCTCAGTTAATAGCTGTAGCTTCCTCAGTGGAAGTGTTAGTTGTGCTCTGGAATCCTCAGGACTTTCTAACATTAAAAATATGCACAAAAAAAGATACAGCCCTTTTTTTCAATAATATCGAAAACCGTTAGGGATTTTACATTGAAAATGAACATGTGGCTTTGTTATGGTCTCTGTAATCTTACTTAACCATTTACAAATATGTGGTGGATTTTCTCGTTTTTTCTTTCAGAATAGGTGACTTAATTTATAATCTATCTTTTTATTACACCCTGTATGTTCTTACGCTTAGCTGACTGAACCAAATTAAATTAGATGTTTCTTCTATCGAATCTGGAACTGAAATGAAACCCGCCAATACAATCGGAGATCCTGATTTATAGATAATGCGAACTAATGCCAATAAGTACATTCTTTCTCCGTTTTTGCTGTAAATTTTAAAGAACCGCTTAGATTGACATGAAATTTGGTATACGCATAGCTAAAATGTCAAAGAAAAAAAGTGAGATGGTGCCGATGTGTGCTTTTGCCCTGGGGGTGACTTTCATCCCATCTCGGGGTGAAAAATTATATGTCCAAGATAAGTCCCAAAATGGATAACTTTTCGAGTTATTTGCAAGTGAATATGTTCATTTTTCAACAAAATAACCACGTTTTTAGACGATTTTTCGCAAATAACTCAAAACGTAAACATTTTGCCGAAAAAAATATTCTTAGCAAAACTATAGCCTATAAAAAAGTGAAAAAAATAAACGGTGTATATGTTAGGTCTCTATACCTAGCAAAAGCAGAGTTATAGCTAATGAAAAATAGGTTCATATTGGAAAAATTCCAAATAGAATAATTCAATGTAAAATATCCAAATAATGAAGCATTCTTGGGGGAAACACATTACAACTTTTGTAAAGTGTTTAAAAAAGCTTTATTTCTGTTTATATATAAAAAAATTTTAGCATCAAATGTAAGCAAGTTACGCTCAAAATATAATTGGTCCTTTATTTTGGCAAAAAAAAAACAGGAAGATCACCCCCCAATTAGCACTTAAATGAAATTAATCGTTACCGCATCACAAGTTACTTTACTTATGTTGTGTTTATGTTATGATCTGTAAGTTTAATCGATTAAAAATGCTTAGTTTTGAAAAAATTTTGTTTTAAAATAAAATTTATAAAAATTTTAATTTTGAAAAAAATGCTTTTTTTCAATATAACTTAAAAATTGTTAGAGATACCTAAAATCTTAAACAATAAAAAAAAGTCGGCTTTAGTTTTCTGAATATTTTGTATTTTTTGTTACTATGTAAGACAAAAATTGGTTAAGATTCGGTGTTTCTAAATTTGCATACAATCGTGATAAGTGACTCGTTCAAGCCCTTTTATCTACAGCTCTTTCTAAAATAAGGATTTTGAACTGATGAAACTTACAGATCATATGAATAATACACACGCAAGTAAAAAACTTGTGAAGTGGTAACAATTAAGTTCATTTGAAATGCTAATTAAGGGGTGAATTTTTCCGATTTCTTACCAAAAAAAAGGACCAACTTTATTTTGAGCGTAACTTGTTTACTTTTGATGCTAAAAATTTTTTTAAAAAACAAAAATAAGCATTTTTTAAATACTTTAAAAAAGTTAAAATGAGTTTTCCCTAAAACAGTGCTCCGTTTTTTGGTTTTCATCATCATCATCATCAGTAGCTCGACAACCCTTTTGGGTCCTGGCTTGTTCTAGGATTTTCCGCCATTCTGTTCTGTTCCTTGCTTTGTTCTTCCAGTGGGTAATCTCAAGTGTTTTCAGATCTTGTTCCACTTGTTCCATGTATCTAAGTTTGGGTCTTCCCTTTGACCTTCTCCCTACTGGTGTTTGCTTCAATATGTGTTTTGGGTTTTTTGGTTATGGCACGTTAAAATATTCGATCTGGAATTTGACCAATATGAACCTATTTTTTATTAGCTATAACTCCGCTTCTACTAGGTATAATGACCTAATATATACACCATGTTTTTCAATTTTTTACGTGCTATATTTTTGATAAGAATTTTTTTTTTCAACTAAATAATTACTTTTTGAGTTATTTGCGAAAAACCGTCTGAAAACGTGGATATTTTGTAGAAAAATTAACATATTCACTCGCAAATAACGCGAAACTATTAACTTGGTGAAAAAACTTTATAGAACAAAAAATGCTTAGAATTAGTCTTTTTATCCATTTTCGGACTTATTTCCAATATAAATTATTCACCCTCAAAAGGGGGTGAAACTCACCCCTAGGGCAAAAGCACAAATCGGCACAATATCACTTTTTTCTTTGACTTGTTAGCTATGTGTATTAGGGTGGAACGAAAAAAATTATTTTATAATTTCAATGTGTAATAGTGATAGAAAGTTGCCTATAGCCATTGTGAAGCCACAAATAAAATATTGTTCCAAACAAAATATTTTTAGAGGTGCCGCAGAAGGGATGAAAGTTAGAATTTTTAGTTAAATTTTGCAAATTTTGATGATTTTGGTTTGGTAAAAAATAGCTATTGTAATGTCTTAATTCCTATTTTAAATGATAAGTACACACTCTAAAACTACTCTTTCAAGATAATTTTAGTTTTAACTTACAACAATCCATTGTTTATTTTTACTAAAACTGGCTAAGTTTAAACTCGAATTCCACATTTAAAGAAATATTTAATAGGAAATATTTATTTCATCCCTTAATACAATTTAACATTCTGACTATAGCAGAAGAGCACATTTCAATAGTAGAGGAACCTGGATCAACCTTGCTAGGGTATATAACTTCTGCTTCCGGAACAGGTGAAGCTATAAAAGATAATGGATCATTTTCAAGAGGACAATCTTTTGAACATTTCCAATATAACAGCTGTCGGATTTGGTGGAACTGCCACTAACACCGGCATTAACAATGGTGTAATTGTTTTTTAGAAGAAAACCAAAATAAGCCGCTGAAGTGGCCAATTTGTTTGTTCTATACCAATGAATAATTAATTGCCTTTGCATCATTTGTTTTGCACATTGGATGGAAAAACTAAAGGCCTTAACGAATTTGGAGGGCTTTTAGGCAAAGAACTTGAAATCTGTAACCAGCTTCATGTGGTTAATTTCGTTCCCATACAAAACAACCTCCCTACTCTAGAGATTAAGGATGATCTAAGCACAGATCAAAAATATTTACTTGAAATGTGCAAAGCAATCTCCAGTGGTGTATATCCTTCTGATCTTTCTTTAAAAAAACCATGGGAAATTAGCTTATTCACGATGGCTTACGTTGGCCAATCGCCTTCTTCGGTTATATGTTGCAACAGAGAATCCTTCAAATAATCCGAAAACTGTAGCTATGTATGTGATGAAGGTGTATGTCCCAGTCTGGTTTCATATTAAACTGAAATCATTTTGTGTAAATGGATCAAAACATCTATGGAGACTCATCAAATTTTCACGTTATCTTTGTGAGGAACATCTCTAAATAATTGATCCAGTAATTCAAAGGAATGGGACAAGAGAAAACATATAAGGGAGCTAGGTCTGCTGCGACTTTTGAAGGCAAGATCGGAACTCATAAATGGTGTAAGGAAGTTTGTTGTTCCGAAGCTTAACTTTAATGCCAATGACTTACATTGATATAGATATAATTAACTGGACGGTAGCATAAAATTACTTAGCCTCCTATGACAAAACATAGAACTGACGAGGACTTAAAAAATATATAAGTGAAGCAAGAGACCCTAGTTGTCAGGTACAGTGTGTGGATTTTTCGTGTTTTGCCTGTCATACAAAGGCAGTGAAAAGAGCCATAAAGCTGGTGACTGTGTCATATCTTAGTGTCTGTGGTCTTGAAGCAAAAATCGCTTCAAAAGATCATGCCCAAGTTTGAGACAAAAGACCATTTTATTTAAGTATCAAGATGAATATTGTAACTAAAGAAATCTTATAGCAATGTGTACAGATAGCAATGTTAACTGTTATTAGAAAAAATATTTGACTAAGAAATGTTAGTCAAATGTACTAAGAAATGTACGTCACCAGGTTATATATAAAAAATATTTTAAATTTTCTGTATTTTTTGTTAAAAACCTATCTTTTCAAAGCTCCTGCGGCACCTCAAGATGTAAACCTAGAACAAAAATATTTTGTAGTTTTATTGTAGACGTGATAAGGCAACTTTCGAGTGCTATTAGAAAGTTCCATGAAAGAAAAAATTTTTTTTTCTATCCTTTCGTTCCACCCTAATGTGTATTTGTGTATGCCAAATTTCATGTAAATCCAAGCTTTTTTTTTAAATTTGGAGATTTTGCAATATTTTACCTTTAAACAACGTACTAAATGTTTTGCGGATTGACCACAGAACAAGCGAATAGAAATATATTTTTGTTTATTATTTATTATACGATTCCCGATGACGTCAACTGTGGATATTGCTGCGGTGTTGTTGGTCCCAAAAAATGTCTGAATAGAAAAAGTTAAATATATGCCCAAACAACTCACCAACTTAGACTATTTCAACAATATCTCGAAACAAAGTTTACATGCTGTTTTACCCCTTTTGATAACAAACGATTCAATTAAATTGTTTTCGTCGTGTGTTCTAATAAATTCCATTATTTAGATCCCAATTTAAGTACAATTATCACCAGCCTAGAACCAAATTTCTTTTCTCCCTTTTAAGTTTTTTTCATTAGAGAATATCACCCGACCGAAGAGACGGCTCTTGAAGCGCGATCAAAAATAAAATCAAAGATGAAAAGATGCCGAAAGTCTTCAAAAGGAACGCACAAGCTGTCGTCAGAAGGTCACGGGAAATGAACACAAATTGCGCTCAATGGAGAAACTTTCAAGAGTTTGATTCATTGGCGCGACCGTTAGGGGGCTCGGTTTAATTATTCCAGTATAAATGTTGAAAGAGAAGAGATGTCTACCAGAAATTAAAACGAGATTATGTATTTTCCGTCTGTGCAATATTCCACACAGGGTTTGTCAAATATTTTGGTTAAATTCACAATTATTAAAATAGTAGGTGTCTTGCAAATAATGTGAATTATAATAGACAAAACGTGCGTTTACAGCCAAAACGTGCGTTTAGAGGGACCGGTACTCAGCCATCTAGATGTAGAATCAGCAGATATTTTGGGTCACAGAAGTACCCAAATATGACTAAAGAACCACTGACTGATACATCGATAGACAACAATACGACTCCAAACTCTCTCTTTCTCTTTCTCTCTCTCTCTCTCTCTCTCTCTCTCTCTCTCTGGCTCTCTCTCTCTCTCTCCCTTTAGTCGTTTCCCCATTACCGATGATCGTCATTTTTTTTAATTATTCTCCTAATAATTTTTCTCCAGCGGTCTCTATCTTCAGCTGCTCTTATAAGTTCGCAGAATTGATTTCCAGCTGATTTCTTAATTTGGTCAGACCATCTAGTTGGTGACTCTTGATCCTCTCCCCGGAACGCCTTCAGAACCAATTAGCCTCTCTAAACTATCGTCACATCTGCGAATAACGTGATTGAAGAATTACAGAAACCGTTGCAGACATATTGTGGACAGCCATTTTCTCGAGTTGATTTAGAATGGAAACGTTTGTCCTCTGACCTGTCCGAGGTATGCGCAGCTGTTCTGTTTCATATAGAAATATTGAGAATACAAGGACATTCGCCAGTCTCATCTTGATATTTTGAGAGGTAGATCTGTGTTTCCAAACTTTAGTTTGACGTCTCATCGCATTTTTTGCCATACCAATACGTCTCCAAACTTCTGCTTCATAGTTACCATCGTTAGTTATACTAGACCCGAGAAAGAAAAAGTCGCTTATTATTAGGTATTCCTGTAACGTGTTAGTCAGTTGAATAGTGTGGAATCTGTCGGCCACCATTATTTTTGTCTTAGCTTGATTGATTTTCAGACCAACTTTATTGCTTTCGTACTCAACTCTACGCAGGAGATCAATCATTTCTTGCTCATTTGCTTCTATAAGTGTAGTAAGTGTAGTGTAGTGTAGTGTTAGCAAATCTTAAACTGGATACTTTCCTACCAGCTACTGTTATTTCACCAGCCCATCCTTCTATAGCCAGCCTCATGACAGGTTCACCTTCAATGTTGAATAAGTCAGGTGACAATACGCATCCTTGTCTAACACATAATTTAGCCAAAATAGTAGCCAAATCTTTAGTAGAAAATTTAATTTTGGGGTATGGATTACCGAGTACCCAGATAGTAACAGACCAAGGCTCAGAGTGTCTGGACAGAATGTTTATGTAAACATGCGCAATGCTACAAATAGAGCAATTAAGCTCCATAGCGTATCATCACCAGGCAACTGGAGCTTGGGAAAATATTCGTAAATATTTAAGTGCGTATCTTACGATGGAAGTGTCAAAATTCCCTGCAAATTAAAGTACGTGGGTACAATATTATTATTTTTAATACAAAATTTTTGTGAACTCAGCAATAGGTTACACACTTTTCGAATTAGTGTTCGAAAAAACTGGAAAGCAAATATATGCGGGTTTGTTATATTCTATTGACTTCTCTTTCACTTGTTTCATGACAAATATTGCGTCTGTCGTCGACCTGTCTTTTCTGAATCCTTGCTGTTCTTCTCTATTCTACATCTGTGATTCCAATTATTTATCCTTGAGTATGCCTGTGAATAACTTCATAATCGTATTTAAGGAAGTTATTCCTATGTAATTGTCCGGACATGACTTTTGTCCTTTCTTAAAAATCGGTATTGTGATACTGGTATGCCAATCTTGTGGTATCTTTGCTCTGTCCAATATTTTGTTAAATGATTTGAGACAATTAGTGAGTTTTTGACCACCGTATTTCAGGCTTTCTGATTTTTAAGAACTGCAGATTTGTGGTGTTTGCCCATATAGACAAATATTGCCGGTGTTGCCAAAGTTGATTGAAAAGTCGCAGTAGGTGTTTTTTTGCTTAGATTGATAGTTGCTATAGGAGCACGACTGGGATATTGTCGGATCTTGGGCTTGAGTCTTTCATCTCCTGTAATGAACTGGTTAGTTGTGTAATAGTAAGACGTTTATATATAGAGCTGTGGTGGAATTCTTCTGGAGACGTTAGTTCGTTCCCTATGTAGCTTGTAATCCCTGAAGTTAATGTTGGTAATGTTTTGGTATATAAATATTGTTCACTGGTGTAAGTAAATCTAAGACACTACTCTATATGTTTTTATTTGGCTTATTTAGTCATTCTATTCTACTCTTCTGGTTCCTATCCAGTTACTAATGTTCACCACCTCACTTTTCTATCGTATATCTGTACTTTTAATTTTTCGAAGGGTTTTTATTCTGCTGTCTCTAGCATTATTTTGTCCTCTCTGCATCAGGTCGTGTTTCTGCCTTATATGTCCTTATTGGTGTGATGACTAAAGCTCGGATTTATAGGCAACAAAAATTGAAGAAAAAGGCGCCTATATAGGCAAAGGATTTTTATTAAAAAAGGCAGGAATATTAACATTTAGGCAAAATATAGGCAATAAAGAATATAACTTACTATTTATTGTACAAAGTGAATTAACGTAATATTAACTTAAGGCAGGTACATTTACACATCCTAATCATAACATTAGTATAAATAAACTAGTAACTAAATAACTGTTAATTAATAATTAAACATTGTAACCACTTAAAATTTTATCATTAATAGAAACAACTAAATATTTTTCAATATTTTCGGTCTTAAAACTATGTCTTCCATCACTTAAAATTAATTTGTACATTGAAAACGAACGTTCGACATCGACAGATGTAATTGGAGCATATTTCAGAGCGGATAATAAATCTGGCATAATTTGTAATTCCTCGGAAAACGTCCCATTCAAAACTTTAGCAACATTAGATAAAAACGAAAAACCTTCATTCTTGTCGAAAACATATTTCATTTTTTTAAAAATTAATTGACCGTTACTTCCAGGTGCCGATTTCATTTTCGTCTTTAAATTATCTATTAATTTTACTGACTCACATAAATTTATCTCTTATTTTAATTTATAATTGTCATTGATATAAGCGAGTTCCTGTTTCAATTTGGGATTTTTTAATATTTTTTTTTGCTTCTCGAATCGCTTCGGAAATATCATCATAAAATTCTGACATAACTAATTCTATTTCATTGCAGTGTTCAAAGTAAAAAAACTGCTTCGAGCCAGGTTCGCCACCTTGTAATTACTGGTTTAGGTGGCAAAGGGACATCGGGAAGTCTTTCTTTATATATTTGCACCCTCAACGGAGCCTTTACAAAAACTTTTTTCATAAAATTTATAAAATTATTTACCAACGGAAATAGATTTCTTATTTCTTCAGCAATTCTATTGACCCCGTGGGCTACACAAGTGCAATGAATTAAATTAGGATAAAAAATCTTTAAATTAACATCAGCTTTTAACATATTATGTCGCAGCATCTGAAAGCATTAAAACTATTTTATTCACTGGTATAGGGTTGGGTAAAAAGAGGTGTGTTAAACTATCTTGTATAAATCGACTTATTGATAAATTGTTTGTTTTTTCCAATTCTTTAACGGCAACTAAATAAGGTTTTCTCGCAAAGTTTTCGTTCAAAATTCCAATCATTAAATTAGCTATATACCTGCCGCATACATCTGTCGTTTCATCCACGATAATATACAAAAAATTGCCCTCTAACTCCCTCTTAATTTTTGAACTACATTCCACATAACATTTTTCCACAGTATCTTTTCTCAATGTACTCTCGTCCGGTAAGGATTTATTAAGATATTTTTCGAAAAAGCATTTAAAACTAGGTTTATTAACTTTATATAGAGGAATGTTGGATGCAATCATCATCTGGCATAAATCAAATTTAAATGCGTCTTCCTCCTTTTTTTTGAACTGCTTAAACTACCCCGCAGAGATATTTGGGCTAACTTAGAGGAATTTAATTTTTCCAAATTACGTTTATGAAGTAAAATCTGAGAATTAAAAAAAAAATAATTAGAACTCTAAAACCGCTTTAGAATTTAGTTATGTTGTGGGACGAGAAAAAAAGAGAAAAAATAAAACTTACCGATTTGCCGCATGGTTTACAAAATGATCCATCTCCTTCTAGAGAAAGTTCCGAATAAGGTGCGATCCATAGCCTTAATTTAGATGTCATCTTTTCACACAAATATCTAAAACGTTTTAAAGCGTGTTTTTTGCTTTTCGGTATACGCAACAAAACTAAACTAGGATATAGCAATTTGTGACTAAACTCTGATACAGTAACCGACTGTACAACTGATAATAAACTAATAAAGCTTAGGGATTTCCAAATAGTTAACCCTCAAGTCTCGATCAGGTACATTTTCCTAGAAATCTGTTATATAAACAAATCATTGATATTTTATTATTGACCCAAAATTTTATTATAGAATGGTTTAGTAATAGAATAATATCATGGGTAGTACCATGAAATTTTAAAAAAGCACAAATAGGCGGAATTTACGAAAAAAGGCAAAAAGTGCAAAAAACAATTATAATAGGCAAAATAGGCAAAAAAGGCATTTTGCCTATAATCCGAGCTTTAGTGATGACTGTTTTGTAAATTCTGCCTTTCATTTCTTTTCCGATATTTCTCCATATTGTTTCACTCAGGCAACCTGCGGCTGTTTGATCTATATATTAGATCTTCCGCTCATATTTCGAGATTTCGGTAGCCGTTCCGTAACTTCATCATTAATTGTTCTATTATCTGACCATCCAGCTCTAATTTACATCTTATACCCTATTCCACGACTGTGCCGGATTATTTCGACAACGAATATTTCATTGTGCAAAATATGAAGAACGAAAATAAATTGCAAATTACATTGCTGTTTATTGGAATATTTATTAGCGCCATTTACTTTCGTACTTCTTATGTTGCACACTGAAATATTCGTTGTCGCGATAATCCAAAACAGTCGTATGTTGGTGGAATGAACCATAGTAGAGTTGCTGCTATAACTTTGTATTTTTTCTTTTGTCGGAAATTAACGTGTTAAAAAATCCACAAGGAAAAGAAAAAGTTTTCCTGTAGTTGGCTGTATACCATCAATCACAAAATTGGAAAGAAATCCTTTGTAAAAGGTATAAAAATTTTTTATTAAAAATCCCTTAAAAGGGCTACATCAAAAAAGAAAAATATCTGGGTAAAAACCCTTTACATAAAATATAGATGCCTTAAAAGTGCATACTTCAATAAAAAGGCCTGTGATGGTCACATGGCAAACAGGATAATGCCCTAAGGTAAGGTATACAGGTTTACAGGTTGGGAAACCTGTATACCTTACCTTAGGGCATTATCCTGTCATTTTAGATTATCATATATTTTATCATATTTTAGATGATCATATATTTTAAATCATTTAAATTAACCTTCGTCGGGCGGCATAGGTACAATTGTAACTTTTGAGTTTTAAAATTGTGATAACTTTTTTTGTTAAAGAGATAGAATCTTGAAATTTTGTGACATCCCTACAATTATTCAGTAGATTAGGTGAGCCAAATATAACAAAAAAATCTTTATCCAGTTCCCAACAGGGGGCTTAAATTTTTATTACCCCCATAAACGACGGCATAGATTCATTTGTACCTTGTATTTTTTAATATTTTAAAAATTTAAATGTTAAAATTTAAATATTTAATGTTATAAAAATCAATATATTTTGTATTTAAATGATAGTTTATTTGAATCAAAATACAAAAATTAATTTTAGTGTGGATCTTCGCAACATACATGTCGTTTTAGACAGAGAATGTTCGTCACAGGTAGAAAACAAACTACACAATTTTTTCTCGTTTTAGGTTGGTTTTCCGTTCATTTCAACAAACATGGTAACTTCCGATTACTGCAGTAGATCCATGAATGCTGTGAGATACTTGAGGAGGAGTATATACAGCAAGACAAAAATTATAAAGATCCTTAAAAACTTCTTGCGTTGGTCCTTTTTTGTATTGGATTGTGATCTCGATATAATGTAGGATGCTAAGCAAGTAACGTCAATCATATTATAAAAAAGGCCAAGTACCAACGCAATATTCGACGCTTGAGCGTACATTCACCCAGCATTTTATCCATGGTATCAACCCTTCTTTGGCTTTACTCTAATACTTAATTATTTCAGGCTACTTGTCTTGTCATATGCAAGGACGAGAGTAACACTACTGCTTTGTTTTTCTTTATCAAATAAGAGCATACGGTAGCATCATGATTGTATGCCACATTTGTGGAAAAACATATTGTTGAACAGAAACACTTGCTTGCTTTCATATTGGTGAACATAAATCTCTATTTTTTTTCTAAATGAGGCCACTAACATTTAGAATTTGACATAAATTGGTAAAATTCAGCTGAAAAACTGCTAAAAAGTTATCTGTGGTCACCTTTCGCCCAGAACCTTTATAAGACGTGACTGGATCCAAAACTGTTCGTTTGTCAACGTTAACTTGTCGGGAACCATATTCTGTTTTTCAAATACAGGGTGTCCCGGAAAATAGTGCGTTCCTTAAAGGTATAGGTAGAAGGCACCATGTAGAACAAAAAACTCTTATAACATTTTTTTCTAAATGCAACCGTTTGACCAAAAAATTAAAATGTATTTTGGTAGGCAAATTTAAATCTGACAACTATTACCTATTATGTTATTACCTATGAATGGTGTTTGTGAAAGGTTACTTGAAACATCTATTCGGTATAATAATTATTTTCAAGTAAGTACGACTTAGTTATTTCAGTTCACAAGTAAACAAATTACTGAGACATTATCTGGTGTATTTAAGTTCCACTGTAAACTATTAAAACTATGTAATTCAGTTAAAGCCCTCAGCAATACTCAGCATTCAACCTATTTAAACCTTACTAAATACATAATACTAGTTCAGTTAAAAGATGTGTTTTTATGTTAAAAGAAAAGATGTGTAATTCGTTTAAAATTATGCAATAGGTATTTCAATACATTTCAAAATAGTAAACAAATAGTAAATACATAAGTATTACCTACTATTAGGTTGGATTATTTTAAATACTGTTAATCACAATCACAAACGAGTTCTTATTATGTTATTATTCCGTAGTGCGTACGATGTTGCCAGTTTATTAAAATTTCCAAACATTAAAATACAGGTATATGGAAAACAATGTTAACTTATTTTTGGAAACGGTTAACTTTAGAAAAAAATGGTATAGGACTTTTTTTTTCCAAATTGTGTATTCTCTCCATACCTTAAAGGAACGCACTATTTTCCGGGACACCCTGTATAAAGACGAATTTGTATGGGATAAGGTATTTGATGCATTACAAATCCAAAATACCATGTTTAGTGGGTATGGAAGCAGTGGAGGTTCTAGACCAAAAAAACTGGGGGGCAAGGGAACACAACCGGTCAATAAACAGGATAACGTGCCTTCTTAACGAAGATTATAGTACAAAAGTCCTGTAAAAACTGAGGGAGCGACTGCCCTCCCGCCCCAGGCTAGAACTGCAACTGTAATGGAAGATATATATTGTGAAATTGTGTAGGTGTGGCCTCTAAACGCAAACAATTGTTCATCTGTGGTTATTCATTGGGATGGTTTGTAGTCTTGTTACACATTTTTATTCAGCATTGTGCAGATATCTCGTATGAGTGCAGCCTTATCGAATTTTTGGTTTTATTGGCGGGTATTTTCGTTGTCAAATCTTATAAATACTAGCATAGTCTTGAGATAGTCACGAGATACAGCTGCAGGTATGAGTCGCAGAGACTCCATATTTCCCATCTCACACAAGTTTTGTTCGTTGATTCTATTTATACCTCTTTTGTCGGAATTTTGGCAAACTAGATGTAGATTCATTAATACTAATGATCATTTGTAGGTATACACATATTGACAAACATCAAACAAATAAACGTGGATGAAAACTATGTTTCAATATATGTGGAATTTTTAAGATAATATATAATAGGATAATTCAAGATAATATGTACCTATGCCGTCTGTTACCGTTGTAAAATTATGCCGCTCGACAAAGGTTAAATCTTAATATTTTGAGCCCAATGATCTACAGTTAAAATATTTCCAATTATTAATGAAACAACCTGTATATTATTATAGAAATATCATGTTCAAATCAAAAACAAACAGTTGGCCTATTACGAGGGATGAAAACAGAAGTAGGCGGTGCTTTAACGACAGAAAGTCACATCGTTATACAGTATATAGAAACCAACTTCGATTTTGCTGTACGCCGTGAAAGCAACCTATAATGATTTTCATAAAATTTTGCGGAACGAACGTGAAATGCCTCAACAGAAACTATTTCACACCCACTTTGCTCCCCTAACTTTACCCGTTCGGGTGCGTGATTCAGCTCCACAAAATCCAACAACTCGACAAAATCCCCCCAAATTACTTTCTAAAGAATCCCCATACGCGCATTCCCCCTTTATGAATTGATTATTGAGTTGCTTCATTGAAGTTTCCAACCGAAACGGTGGCGAAAGGCACTAAAGGCAATTATTAAGCATCAGAAAATGCCGACACTGGAATTGACAGTCAACTCCTTTGAATTGTTGATATCACTTTGTGAGATAATGATCGCGCTTTAGCAATAACTACGCAATCGTCGACGTCCAAATAAAAACCAACGATGATATTTCTTTTCACAGGCGGCGTCTTTCAAGTATTCCGTCCTCTTCCATCGATTTTCCAATCACGCAAGTATTCTTAACAAATTACTAGGTTGTAAGTTGTTTATAAAAGGAAGATATTTTCAATTGATTCATATGGTATATAACAAGAACACATTAGCTTATTTTACAAAGGGGGTAAATATATATAATTTTTATATAAATATGAGGGAAAAATGTTGTTCTGAAGCTATTTCCTTGTGGCATTTTTATAATCAACTATTTTTAATTGGAATAAGCCACAATTTTACCAAAAAAAAATGATTTTATTAACGTTTCGAAGCCCAAATCGGGTTTCGTTGTCAAAATACAAAATACACTAAAATAAACAAAAATGTTGTTGCTAAGTAAAAAAAATTCTTCTGATAATTTATTTAATCTGACTCATTTATATTGGCAATTCAGACGTATATTATATGTTTTTTTAAAACGTTGACAAACGAACAGTTTTGGATCCAGTCACGTCTTATAAAGGTTCTGGGCGAAAGGTGACCACATATAACTTTTTAGCAGCTTTTCAGCTGAATTTTACCAATTTATGTCAAAGTCTAAACGTTAGTGGCCTCATTTAGAAAAAAAAAATAGAGATTTATGTTCACCAATATGAAAGCAAGCAAGTGTTTCTGTTCAACAATATGTTTTTCCACAAATCTGGCATACAATCATGATGCTACCGTATGCTCTTATTTGATAAAGAAAAACAAAGCAGTAGTGTTACTCTCGTCCTTCCATATGACAAGACAAGTAGCCTGAAATAATTAAGTATCAGAGTAAAGCCAAAGAAGGGTTGATACCATGGATAAAATGCTGGGTGAATGTACGCTCAAGCGTCGAATATTGCGTTGGTACTTGGCCTTTTTTATATGATTGACGTTACTTGCTTAGCATCCTACATTATATCGAGATCACAATCCAATACACAAAAAGGACCAACGCAAGAAGTTTTTAAGGATCTTTATAAAGATATTTGTCTTGCTGTATATACTCCTCCTCAAGTATCTCACAGCATTCATGGATCTACTGCAGTAATCGGAAGTTACCATGTTTGTTGAAATGAACGGAAAACCAACCTAAAACGAGAAAAAATTGTGTAGTTTGTTTTCTACGTGTGACGAACATTCTCTGTCTAAAACGACATGTATGTTGCGAAGATCCACACTAAAATTAATTTTTGTATTTTGATTCAAATAAACTATCATTTAAATACAAAATATATTGATTTTTTATAAGATTAAATATTTAAATTTTAACATTTAAATTTTTATAATATTAAAAAATACAAGTTACAAATGAATCTATGCCGTCGTTTATGGGGGTAAGAAAAATTTGAGCCCCCTGTTGGGAACTGGATAAAGATTTCTTTGTTATATTTGGCTCACCTAATCTACTGGATAATTGTAGGGATGTCACAAAATTTCAAGATTCTATCTCTTTAACAAAAAAAGTTATCACAATTTTAAAACACAAAAGTTACAATTGTACCTATGCCGCCCGACGAAGGTTAATCTAAAATGATTCAAATAAAATGTGGCTCCTTACTGAGTTACAGGGTGAGAATACACTGAGTTTCATATAATATATTCTTGTCATACTTGACAGCAAGTGTAGGTACTGTACACACTACTAAATTATGTTGAACAAATATTTCTGGCTACTACCAGAGGAGTACGACGGGGGAAAGTCATTAGTCGACCCTTCCCATATTCTAAGCCACTGGCCGAATTGCTGCTTTAATGCAATTTTTTGACTCTCCAATAATTTGTATGCAAAACATATATCGATAAAGTTATTACTTTTTGAGATATCTGAAGTTAAAAATGAAACGGAACACTTATTTTGATTAATTTATCATGATTTTATCGTTACAAATGAAGAGTATATTATTTACATGGAGATTATTGAAGAATCTAAAAATTATACTAAAAGCAGTTCCGTCAGTGGCGTAGAATTCAGGAAAGGTCAACCATTCTTTTCCCCCGTTGTATGCCTCTGGTAATAGCCAGAAACGTTTGCTAATTTAAAGCTACCTCTGCAAAATTTTAGACAATTTAACGAAACCACTTTTACATAAAACAAGCAATTGGAATTCGTATGTCCTAGGTTTTCACCCTGGAAGTCAATATTTGAACCCTCCATGTACCTTTGCGTCGCGCGTCGATTGATATACGATTTCACTAATTTTGAGTAATTTTTTCCAAACTTCCGGATATAAAATTTTAACCGGAAAAGGCGTCAAACTAGAAATATTCGAGCTCAACTTTTCAACATACGATGATTGATATATTATGACATGTACTACTTTTGCGACTATTATGTGGGACTTCCGATTACACATTTCTTTTCATATTAATAATACGCGTCGAATAATATATCGCTTCGACTATTTTGACGACTCTTCCTATTGCAACTCTGGACCGAAGTCCGAGGTTTCTCACTATTAGAATCAGTTTCTGGATATAAGCTCCCATTCGACACGCCATTTCTCATTCTATATTTTCTAACGGCGAAGGAGTTGTGTTTACGGACAGAAAGATGGACGGACCGACGAAGATAAACCGATTTGTTCTTTTCTGGCTAAGGCACGTCGAAAAACTCTTAAAACCTCTTAAACCAGAAGTTCGAAGTCAAATTTTGCACCTCTAATAATATTTTTGGGTTATTAGCTTTCATTTACATCTCATTTGCCATTTTCTCTGTTTCAATAACGAAATAGTTATATTCGAGAAGAGACAGAGGAGCAGACAGACAGGCATAAAACCGGAAATGTATATTCGTTACCGTCTTACTACGGCGCATCAGATATTATATCGCTTGTATCGTTTCGGTGACTTTAAAACAGTACTTCTGATTTTCTCTCCTTTAATACCATCGTTGGGTTATAAGCTATTATTCGACAGCTCATTTGTCATTCTGTCTGGTATAATGACGGATGAATTGTGTTGGCAAAGTATCTGGAACAGACCGACATGGATACTTTAACGATTTCATATTTTTTCAAAATGTGTTAAAAAAGTGCCGGCGTCCTTTACTAAGGAAACTATATAGTCGAGAGAAATAAGATTTTTCTCGTGACACATCCCCCTCCAGGCCGAAACCAATTTTTTTGAGTAGTATGGACATCTATATTAATAACCTATATGATTTCTGCAGCCAATTTTGATGATATACATAGTTATAAACAAATGAAAATCAAAAAACGGTCAATTTTCGCTTTTTTCGCCTATTACTTAAAAGTGAAGCATTGTTAACAAATTTGAGAATAAGAAACTCATAAATCATATAAAAAACTTCAATATGGCGTTCGCTGAATTATGTCTATCCTTATTTGTTGCTTAGAAAATTGCAAAATAGGTCATAAATTTTGAGATTTTATAAATGTTCATAACTTATGTAAAAATTAAGTTAAAACATTCTTATTACATGGAATGCTAAGACTTCTTCTACTTAAATCATATTTTAAATTTCAAAGTAGTTGGTCAAACAGTTTAAAAGTGATTTAATTTGTTTTTCCCAAATTCATTTTTTTTTGCAACACTATAAGTCAGAAAATTATGAGGTTACAGTAATACTTCCGACAGTTTATGAAAGAAGAACATTTTTATACTATTAACTTAATAAAAAAAAATTACCAAAAGTAACTGTAAACAGTGTAAAATTATTTGACAAAAATATCGATTTTTTGCTTACCTAAAAACAATTAGAATAACTTTTTAACCGTTAGCCGTAGAAAAATTATTTTTTTATATTTTGAAAGACTGAATTTTTATACACATTTAGAAAGAAAAACAATTTCCTAGACTTGTCCTTGCAAAACAATTTTGCAATATTTATAATTATTTTTTGTCATTTTTTTTTTAATTAAAATAATAGTGTAAATCTTCTCCTTTCATAAACTATCCAAAATATTATTGTAACTTAATCATTTTTTGACTTAGGTATGGTGTTGCAAAAAAAATGTTCGAAAACAAATTAAATTACTTTTAAAATATTTGACCAATTGCATTGAAATTGAGGGTACGATTTAAGCACCAAAAGTATCAGCATTCGGTGTAATAAGAAGGTTTTAAGTTAATTTTTACATAAGTTATGAATATTTATAAAATCTCAAAATTTATTATTTATTTTGCAATTTTCTTAGCAACCAATAAGGACAGATATATTCAGTAAACGCCATATTGAAGCTTTTTATACGATTTATGAGTTTTTTACTCTCAAATTTGTTTAAAATACTTAACTCTTTGGTAATAGACGAAAAAAGCGAAAATTTACAGTTTTTTGATCTTCATTTGTTTATAGCTATGTATATCATCCAAAGCGGCTGCAGGAAACATATAGATTATTATTATAGATGTCCATACTACTCAAAAATTTGGTTTATCCCTGGAGAGGGTTATGTCACCAACAGGATATTTTTTCCCTTATTTCTCTGAACTAATATAACTCTATAAATTTCATCAGAAATAAAGAAACTTCCCTATTATTCGTATTCAGAACAACACACTCCTCTAACTTATGTTGTTTTGTTAGAGAGAAAGTTACGCACCCCGGTTGACTACAATCGCTTCTGTCGCAACTTTATTTACTCTACAGAAAAGTCTCGAGGTGTGCTCTACATGTGTCACGTAATTTGCGGTTGACTGAATTTCCTCGCGAAACTTTCCAGGGGAGTCAGTGTGTCAGTATATACAATGAATAGAGTTGTGGAGATTGTGCGTAAATCTACAGGGGCCATTGTTGTTGTGTTGGCATTTTTCAAAAGGGATTTTTTTAATAATCAGTGTTTGTTCATGTACTATTCGCTCATTCGGAAGAAGAGTGTCACAACTCAAAAACATCTTTTTTCCGGAGAGACAAATTAGTAATTCCATAAGAAGCAAAACCACAAAAACACTATATCTGATTTAACAAGGGAAAAAACAAATATTTTGAGTTATGTCACTTTAATTTTAAAATATTGGTCAGTTTTTAAACATTAACAAAAATGCCTAGTACACTTATAGAAATACAATGGTTTTCGTCATAAATAACGATACATTTACATCAAACGTCAGAGCATAACTGAAAAGTGTCATTGTTCCTGATTAAAAATAGTTATTTTACAGCCAAAGGAATAACTACACTACCTTCATTTTACGAAGTTGGAAATAAACATATATGTGACACTTTTCCTGACAAAAGAGTAGGATTTCTGGAGCTAAATAAGCAAGAAAACTAGAATTGTGCATTTCTTGACTTGCGTCACTTTTCTTCTGGAAGAGCGAGACGTTCCTGTAGCAACTTTATTTACTCTACAGGAAAGTCTCGAGGTGTGCTCTACATATGTTACGTAATTTGTGGTTGACTGAATTTCCTTGCGAAACTTTCCCGGGGAGTCAGTGTGTCAGTATATACATTGAGTAGAGTTGTGGAGATTGTGCGTAAATCTACGGGGGCCATTGTTGTGTTTTCACAAAGAATCAATGCTGTTTATTCTATACGGGGTGCCCCGAAAAGATTGGTCATAAATTATGCCACAGATTTTGTGCGCACAAAAAAAGTTACAGCCCTTTGAAATTACCAAATGAAAATCAATTTTTTTTCGTGTATCGAAAACTCTTAGAGATTTTTTATTGCAAATGGACATTCTCATGGCAGGAGCATCTTTAAAAAAACAACACTGAAATTTGTACAGCCCATATAAATTTTATGGGATTTTGATTAAACCCCCCCCCCCCAATTTTTGTGTACGTTCCAGTTAAATTATTGTTGTTGTACCATTAGTTAAACACAATATTTTTATAACTTTTTTACCTCTTAGTATTTTTCCGATAAGTCAGTTTTTATCGAGATGCGGCTTCTTTTTAATATGTTTGCATACAAATTTTATGGGGATTTCGTTCCTTTAAACCTCCCAAATGTTTGTGTACGTTCCAATTAAACTTGTATTGCTGTACCGTAAGTTAAATACAGTGTTTTTAAAACTTTTTTACCTCTTTGTTTTTTTTCATATGATAGAAATGTAAATTATAAATTTTTCATATTATTACCTGGTCTCTATAATCGTACTTAACCATATACAAATATGTGGTGGATTTGTCAAATATTCAAAATATATCGATAAAACTGGCTTTTCGAGAAAGTACTAAGACGAAAAAAGTTTTAAAGACATTCTCTTTAACTAATGGTAGTACAATAATAATTTAATTGGAACGTACACAAAACTTTGGAGGGGGGGGGGCTTTCATTAAACAAAACCCCTGTAAAATTTTTATGGGGTGTACAAATTTCACTGTGTAATTTTTTTTAAGATGTTCCTACCATAAGAATGCTACATGTTTTTTTCAATAAGAAATCTCTAATATTTTTCGATATATTGGAAAAAATTAATTTTCATTTTGTAACTTCAAAGGGCTGTAACTTTTTTTATGTGCACATTTGTACTACGATAAGCCAGGTTAAATCAACCTATTTTTGACCCCAGAATCTGTGGTATAATTTATGACCAATCTTCTCGGGACACCCTGTATATTAAAATAAATACTAATAAAGGCAGTTTTTGTTTTTATTCGTTTCAGAGTTGAACCACCATCTGCATATAGCTATTTCAGCATCCCATGCATCTTCAGTGAAGCTATGCAGTCACAAATCTGAAGCGAATATTAACAACCCTGCCTATTTAAGGGAAACCATCGCGATACAATGATTCCACCTTTTGAGACGCAATCTAGCGACATCTCTCGCAATACGAGGAAAATAACGAAAAGCCCTACATACAAAGTTTACTACTTTTTAAACAAGTAGAATAATTGAAATCAAAATATAATAAACAATATTTTAAATCCAAGACTTTTCGTTAATAAACTGCTTTCTGGCTGCATCCGATATCTCTGGCTTTTAAAATATATTTTATAAGCACAAGAGACGACGAAAATAGGAGAAAGCAAATAGAGGAAGGACACTTTGGCCACGCATTTACCTTCTCTCCGTCTAGGAAAAGGACCGAAAAACAGTTTCTAAATACCTAAATCTGAGTAAAGATCAAAATTAATAAAGGCAATTTTTGTTTCTATTCGATTCATAGTTGGACCACCATCTCCATATAGCTATTTCAGCATTCCATGCATCTTCAGTGAAGCTATGCAGTCACAACTCTGAAACGAATATTAACAACCCTGCCTATTTAAGCATCTATGAATCGGCTCGAAGCTTTTGAAATGTGGTGTTATAGGCGCATCTTACGTATATCCTGGGTTGACCGAATTACTAATGTGGAAGTCCTGCGTAGAATGGGGAAAGAGTGTGAAATTCTCATAACCATCAAAACAAAAAAATTAGAATATCTAGGACATGTAATGAGAAATCAAGAACGTTACGGCCTTCTCCAACTGATTCTCCAAGGGAAGGTAAATGGTAAAAGTGGACCGGGAAGAAGACGCATTTCCTGGCTTCAAAATTTACGAAAGTGGTATAACACCACTACCACTGAACTGTTCCGCGCTGCGGTAAACAAAGTCAAGATAGCCATCATGATCGCCAACATCCGGCACGGATAGGCACTTTAAGAAGAAGAAGAGCCTATTTAAGGGAAACCATCGCGATACAATGATTCCACCTTTTGAGAGGCAATCTAGCGACGTCTCTCGTAATACGTGGAAAACAACGAAAAGCCCTAGATACAAAGTTTACTACTTTTTAAACAATTGGAATAATTGAAATAAAAATATAATACTTAAACAATATTAATTATATTTATTAAATTTATAATATTAACAATTAAAATATTGTTTATTATATTTTTATTTCAATTATTTTAATTGTTTAAAAAGTAGTAAACTTTGTATATAGGGCTTTTCGTTATTTTCCTCGTATTGCGAGAGACGTCGCTAGATTGCGTCTCAAAAGGTGGAATCATTGTATCGCGATCGTTTCCCTTAAATTGGCAGGGTTGTTGATATTCGCTTTAGAGTTGTGACTGCATAGCTTCACTGAAGATGCATGGGATGCTGAAATTGCTATAGGAGATGGTGGTCCAACTCTGAATCGAATAAAAACAAAAACTACCTTTATTATTTTTCATCTTTACTCAGACTTGAGTATTTAGAAACTGTCTTTCGGTCCTTTTCCTAGACGGCAAGAAGGTAAATGCGTGGCCAAAGTGTCCTCTATTTGCTTTCTCCTACTTTCGTCGTCTCTTGTGCTTATATATTGTAAGAGCCAGAGATACAGGATGCAGAAAGCAGTTTATTAACGAAAAATCTTGGATTTAAAATATTATTTAATATGTTTTTATTTCAATTATTCTAATTGTTTAAAAAGTAGTAAACTTTGTATCTACGGTTTTTCGTTGTTTTCCTCGATGGCGAGAGATGTCGCTAGATTGCGTCTCAAAAGGTGGAATCATTGTATTGCGATGGTTTCTCTTAAATGGGCAGGGTTGTTAATATTCGCTTCAGAGTTGCGACTGCATACCTTCACTGAAGATACATGGGATGCTGAAATAGCTACATATATTGAGATGGTGGTCCAACTCTGAATCGAATAAAAACAAAAACTGGCTTTATTATTTTTCATCTTTACTCAGATTTGAGTATGTAGAAACTGTCTTTCGGTCCTTTTCCTAAAATAAATAAGTTAGTGGTGATCAAACAAACTTTGAAATTTTCTTATTATAGTCTTAGTCCATTGAAAAGTTATATTTAGGGTTGACTTTTTCAGAGAACGCAATTTTATTTTTTTGATGTCTAGTGCAAGTTAGTATAAGCTTAAGTTTATGTTTGTCGGATTGCCAAAACTGTCCATCTTGGAAATTTGGGCGAAAATGGTTTTCGCGCTGTATATTGTAAACTAGCAACCCTACAGAACATTTTAGGAACATTATGTGTATCAAATTAAACTGTTGACAACTTTGTTCCGTTCCTATTACTTTTGATCGTAAAGGAGATATACGTTTCTGTAGATCATTATACAGCAGTCAGCAGTCAGATGTTGTTTATAAAGTAAATGGTGAAGACAATTTGACATATATTGGTCAAACAAACCAATATCTATATAGAAGAGTTTTACACAAGCTAACAAAGTAAACACCACCGCCTTAGCCACACATTCTATAGAAAATAACTATGGTTTTGATTTTGAAAATGTACAAATTTTGAACAAAGAGCAGAATTACAACTAATGATGTTTATTGGAAATGATTCACATAAGGAAAATCAAACTTGCATTAATAATAAGACTGATATCAAGGATATTTTCAACATATATATCACAATTTGATAAATTGACATTATTTGTAAATACACAATTTGCAGATACTTTAAAAACGGTTCTTCTTATCATTCAAGTGGCCATCCCTTTTAAGAAGATTGGCTATCATCATGGTTACCTTTACCTTTGATACTATTGTTCTAATCAGCTTAACAGAACTACAATTGTAACAATTTTCTCAATTTGTTTAGTCAGGATATATGTCAACTTTCTATGCTTCTTCTGCCTAATACCTCTCCCTAAATAGTGATCTACAGCTATAGCAACGTATGTCTCACTTACCATGACATGGCCCAGATACTGAAATTTTCCTATTTTAATTGTAGTTAATATCTCATTTTCCTTGTTCATCCCTTAATATAAAAGCGTCGTTGTTCATAACTCTATCGACCCAATTTATTTTCAAGATTTTTCTATAAGCCCACACCTGAAACTTTTATTCTGTTACTTATATTCTTTTTGGCATCCAATCCATCAATAATACATAAAATACATACACCTCAGTATACATAATTAAGTATGCATAATTTGAGTTGCAAACTCAGGTCATGCCTGTCAAGTATTTTTCTCTTGTACCGAATGTTAGTTGGATTTTTTCCTATCTATTTTAGTTTGATTTACAGCAGCCTGATTTTTGCATGGGAGTTTAATGAAAGGGTATTAGTCCATGTGTTGAGACCGCTCCCGTCTGAAAAACATTTTTAATTCGGTTTATTTGCGGATTCATATTCAAAAATGTCCCCTTTAAACAAATCTGAAGAATGCCGGACGGAATTTTTGGGCAGAAATTGTCAAAACAATTTTTTTACACAAATACATAAGATCACCTTTTATTGACCCAAAAAATATACTTTTAGATTTTTTGGGTAATTCTAAACCAGAAAGGTATCTTGTGATTTTTCTCAAAAATTAACAGTTTTCGAGATATAAGCGATTTAAAATCTAATAAATGCGATAATACGCATTTTCGAGGCTTAAACACTCATTTAAATTAGAATTTTTAAGGGTACCAATAACTTGGATTACAGTTTAAACATTCCTTTTCAAGATTCCGAAGAGTGATGGGGTCTAACTTCAATTTAGACCGTAGTTTTATAATTGTTAATTATGCATGTCCATCCGATTTTTTGGCTGGTGCGGCCCGCTCTATTTCAAAAATCTTATATTTTCCTGCGAAAAGTATTTTTTCTAGGTTCTTTGGGACATTCTAAATAAAATAAGTTTCCTGACATTTTTCTCAAAAGCTACTGGTTTTAAAGTTATAAGCGATTTAAAATGCGAAAATGTGTTTTTTTGTAATTTTTCGGATTTTAAATCGCTTATAACGTTAAAACTATTAACTTTTGAGAAAAATGTCAAGAAACTTATTTTATTTAAAATGTCCCAAAGAATCTAGAAAAAATATTTTTCGGAGAAAAATATGAGATTTTTGAAAATAGTGCGCGCCGCACCGGCAAATAAACTGGACGGACACGCATAATTAACAATTAAAAAACTACGGTCTAAATTAAAGTTAGACCAGATCACTCTTCGGAATCTTGAAAAGTAATGTTTAAACTTTAGTCCTAGTTATTGACACCCTTAAAAACACTAATTTAAATATTATGAGTTTTTCAGCCTCTAAAATGCTTATTTTCGCATTTTTTTAGATTTTAAATTGCCTATAACTCGAAAACTGTCAATTTTTGAGAAAAATCACAAGATATCTATCTTGTTTAGAATGACCCAAAAAACATAAAATATATGGATTGGGGCAATAAAAGGTGATCTTATGTATTTGTTTAAAAAAATTGTTTAAACAATTTCTGCCCAAAAATTCCGCCCGGCACCCTTCAGATTTGTTTAAAGGGGACATTTTTGAATATGAATCAGCAGAGAAACTGAATTAGAAATTAAATGTTTTTCAGACTGGAGCGGTCTAACCACATCGACTATATCAAATCAATAGGGCTTTTCATTTACAGTCATTTGTTTCGAGCTTCCGTCATGTGTCACATAATATTAATATATCTACGTCATACGTTATTGGTATATAACACTGATACAAACCAGAGACGTATGACGTAGATATATTAATATTATGTGACACATGACAGAAGCTCGAAACAAATGACAATCGATGAAAAGCCCTATTGGAAGTTCTGTCAAACAAAATACATGTGACGTTTTCGTGGGCTGACCGTTCCCAATTTTAACCTGTTCCACAATTAAAACTTCCCCTGTTTCAGTGTTCCCATGTATCAAAGCTGGTCTGACTAGACACCCTTAAGCTATTAACAAATTTTCAGCTTGCAATTAATCAACTTTCTTTTCATACGCGGGATTTAGACCTATAACAGCTTACAAACCTTTTATCAAAAGTGTTCTTATGTGTATGTTGTGTTGCAGAATATTTGGAGTAAATCTAGGACGAACATGTTCTTTAAAAGACACTTTTGTAAGCTTTTAATTAAATGTTTTGTATTAAAATTTATTAATTATATTGATTTTAGAAAATACTGACAACGATTTGACATTAAGGATCCCCATTGTGCAGGCCAATAAAACGAAAAAGCCCTTATTTTAGTTCCGCCAAAATCCACGAGAGGTCGTCATTGTGACTTAACATCGCCAATGTGTGCAACTGTAAATTTTAAAGTGGTTATTGGAAATGGCAAATATCCGAAACGTTTACGCAATATCAAGTGTTTTGTTTATGACAGACCGACAAACCTAGGAAATGTAAATTTGTAACACCTGTAAGTGGAGTGTGTTGTTTTAATTAATTTTAACTGTATAAATAGCATAACAGAGCTTTCCAGCGTATAAGCCCTTTAGCTTTGAACTAACGATTGACACAAAAACAACATAGAACTCGCGAGTGTGAAACTGAGTATTTGCACAATTTTTGACGCTGCGAGTTTCGTTGACATCCCCTCGATGCGGTTCGAGGTGTCCTGGGGGAACATGTCGAAGCGAATGGGGAGAGCTTAAACTACTTTTTGTGTTAACAAACAGAAGGGGATGATATGGTTGCGATAAGTTATTTATTTAAAACCAAACAATGGTAAAATACTAAAATCATCAAGCAGAACACAGTGCATACGTTCTAGACATGGTAGGGGAGCCCAAGCGGGGATTTTTGCAGTTACTCGAGCGCGTCAGATTATCATATGGGGAGAAACCTGGTACCCTGTAGATGTACCTCTACCATATATTGGCTCTTAACACAGGGGAGTTCGTTAAGGGGGGTCCGAAAAACAAAATCTACCCTTAAAAAAAACTCGAAATTGTCAGATTAAGATAAGGTAAGTTAAGTACATGCAAAATAGTGTATATTTAAAAAATCTGACGATTTGAGCCAGGCGTAAGGAATTGGGCGAGTCCCAAAGTTTCACAAGAAAAAAGCGAATATTTCGCGAAATGAATGACAGATCGAAAAACTAAAAAATATGTGCTCAATATTTTTTAAAAATCTATCGAATGATACCAAACACGAGTTCCCACGGAGAGGGGTGGGGGTACATTTAATATTTTAAATACGAATCCCACGATATTTCGCGAAATGAACATCAGATCGAAAAACTGTAAAATACACTTATTCAATATTTTTTAAAAATCTATCGAATGCCACCAAACACGACCTCCCACCGAGGTGGGGTGGGGGGTTACTTTAAAATCTTAAATGGGAACCCTCATTTTTTATTGCAGATTTGGATTCCTTACGTAAAAATAAGTAACATTTATTCGAAATATTTTTTCGAATTATGGATAGATGACTTTATAATCGGAAAAAACCATTGTTGGAAATGGAAAATTAAATTAAAAAATGGCAAGCGCCCACTAAAATGGAAAACTTTACTTAACTTTTTTTGGTTTTAGGACCTACTTTTCACAACCCAATAGGTCCCCAAAGCGCTCGAGTGACTGCACATTTAGCATACTTTGCTCCCCTACCAACAGCATACTGAGGGTTTAAAACATTTCTGAATGACGGTAACTCGAACCGTCATAAAAAACGATATTGAAAAAGGATGCATCAAGAACTACTACTAGTCCTATTGACAGTGGGGGTACAACGGCCTCCTTAATTCAGATGGACTTACCCAAGTTCTTTTTATGTAAAAAAAATGAATAACCACTTTCAATTTCGTTGCAAAACGAAAACACAGCCGAACCATATTCTAGTCCAATCAGAGAGTGCTGCAAGCACCCCTACCAGTTTCGAAACTTATTAGTCTCTCATCAGGAGACACATATGCTGCTCTCCCCGATCCAACCAAAACAAACCCCAGCGTGCAGTCCCGGATTGCAACGAACGAAATGGCATAGATGCCCTAGCGGCAACTGCTAGCAAAAAGACTAAATTTTCACTCTAATGGCATATAAAACAACATAACGCTATTCTACATCCCACCAGAATGAAAACAATGGGAACCTTCTCTGGTTACACCTCCGAGGCTTCTAAAATTTGCAAGCCATACGGATGCTGAGACTAAGGAAGATGAGGGAATTCTACAATTTACAATTCACGTCCCATCTGCTCAGCGCGGTAAAGTTCCAACGAGAATGGTTCCCTTCATACTCCACACAGAGTAAATGTAAATCAAAAATGAATAACCACTTTCATTTTCGTTGCAAAACGAAAACACAGCCGTCTTTTTTTATGTATTTTGGCCCGTAGAACACGAATTTTTTGGGTAACAGTCGATCCGGATATCGATAAGATTGTTATAAACAAAGAACTTGAGGAATCACATAACAGTGATTTTGCGCAAAACATAACGCTTTTTGTATTTTTTGGGTCATTCTAAGCAAAACATGTTTTTACAAGTTTTCTCGCAGGATGTATAGTTTTCGATATAAACGCGGTTGAACTTTCAAAAAATCGAAAAATTGCAATTTTTGAACCCGAATAACTTTTCATTGAAAAATAAAATAGCAATTCTGTTTACCTCATTTGAAAGTTCAAGTCAAATTCTATCGGTTTTAATCACTTTCGTTGCTCAAAATTAATTTTGTTATTGTTAAACAAAGCTATAAACACATAGTGATTGAATGATGTTTTCAATGCATTTCTCATTTGAAATCGAACGCGTAGGCGAGTATACAGACAATTTCTACGTAGATTACGTACATTTAAACGCATGCATTGGACATGGGAAGCACTATAATATGTTTGTGGCTTTGTTTAACAAATAAAAACTTAATTTTTAGCAATGCAAATAATCAAAACCAATAGAATTTGACTTAAACTTTCAAATGCAGTAAGCAGAATTGCTATTTTATTTTTTAATCAAAAGTTATTCGGGTTCAAAAAATGCACTTTTTAGATTTTTTGAACGTTCAACAGAGTTTATTTCGAAAACTATGCATCCTACGAAAAACTTTGTAAGACCATTTTTTGCTGAGAATCACCCAAAAAATACAAAAGAATGTTTGGTTTTGAGGAAAACCGCTGTTATGTAATTCCTCAAGTTCTTTTTTTATAACAATGTTATCGACATCCGGATCAACTTTTACCCAAAAAATTCGTGTTCTACGGGTCAAAATACATAAAAAAAACTTGGATAAGTCCATCTGAATTAAGGAGGCCGTTGTACCCCCGCTGGCGACAGGACTATACGAGTTATCACCGATAATAGAAAAGATTAAGATGCAAACATCCAATGGATGAACTTAAACTACAAATAAATAAAAAACTGTAAAAAGTGCTAGAAACAGAAAAAAGACGAGATAATTAAAATATATTATTTAAGCTTCTTTTTCTTCTTCTAACGTGGCCTTCCCACTGATCGTCTTCCTATTGGGGAACCGTCTCTCGCCGTCTTTATTACTCTATTTGTTGTCATTAGGTTTATATGTTCCTTCTACTCTTTTGTTTCTTACGAATATCTAAATGTTCTCCATCTTGAAACTTCGTCAATATCTGTACTTCTACCTCTGTCCCAAAGTTTCTATCATCGATCGGTGTTGTTTCTAGCATTACTTTTGTCTTGGGGAACCGTCTCTCGCCGTCTTTATTACTCTATTTGTTGTCATTAGGTTTATATATTCCTTCTACTCTTTTGTTTCTTACGAATATCTAAATGTTCTCCATCTTGAAACTTCGTCAATATCTGTACTTCTACCTATGTCCCAAAGTTTCTATCATAGATCTGTGTTGTTTCTAGCATTACTTTTGTCTTGTCTGTGTCAGATAATGTTTTTGCTGCGTATGTCTTTGCTAGTCTGATGACTGTTTTGTAAATCTGTTTTTCGTTTCCTCCTCCATTTTTATTTATCCGTATTATTTCATTCAGGCAACTTGCGGCTCTGTTTACTTATGCATTTGGTCTTCCACTTCTCTTTTGAGCTTTCCGTAGCTAGATAGTGTGATGCCTTCAGACATACACTAATGAGTAATGAGCATCCTAATAACCGGCAAAATAGCGCAAAAGATAGAAAACGTATAAGTCATGAGATAAAAAAAAATGAAACTGAAACAATATAAGTTATCAATCGAAGTAGCGCAGAAAACGATAATAAATATCGCCTCCGTACCACCAGATTGACAACAGGTGGAATACTTTCTTTGGTTACACCTCCTGAGATTTTCAAAATTTATAAATCATTATATAATCACAAATTAAGATGAGAGAATTTTAAATAATTCACAATCCATCTGCTCAGCATGGTAACAGTTCCAACAAGAAAGATTCCTTAGTGCTCAACAAAAAAGTAAATGAAATAAAATGTACAAACCTTTTCAATTTTTTTGCAACATGCAAATGCAGCAGCTGCATAATACTCTGGTTAAATCGGAGAGTGCAGGAAGAGTCTCGGAGAGAAGAGGTTATATGACTACTGATGAGGAGGAAAAAACCCCCGAAACCGGTATAGTCTCTTCCTGCACTCTCCGATTTAACCAGAGTATTATGCAGCTGCTGCATTTTCCTGTTGCAAAGAAATTGAAAATGTTTATACATTTTATTTCATTTACTCTTTTGTTGAACACTAAGGAATCTTTCTTGTTGGAACTTTTACCATGCTGAGCAGATAGGTTGTGAATTATTTAAAATTCTCTCATCTTAATTTCCTCGTCACCCTGTATGATTAATAATTTTTGAAAGTCTCGGGAGGTTGTAACCAAAGGAAGTATTCCACCTGTTGTCAATCTTGTGGTATTGGAACGATATTTATTGTCATTTTCTGTGCTACTTCGATTGATAACTTATTTTGTTTTTCGGTAAAAGTATGATACCTGGGGAAATCGGAGAGAAGAGGATATTGTGTCTACTGATAAGGAGGAGAAAACCTCCGAAACCGATATAGACTCTTCCTGCACTCTTCGATTTAACCAGAGTATTATGCAGCTGCTGCATTTTCGTATTACAAAGAAATTAAAAATGTTTATACATTTTAGAAATGAAAATAGTCGAGCTGGTAAATATAGCGATCATATAAATTTACATTTTATTGATTGTTTCCCACCTTTACACGTCTCAGTGGAGTATGTCAACTAAACAACAGTATGTCAACCAAACAACAGTGACAGTAGCAGTTGCTAAGCTCGTCCGATACGTCTAAAGGTGGGAAACAATAAATACAGTCAAACCCGCTTACTTGAATACCTCTTAAAGGAATATCCCGGTTTAAGGAATAGAAATTTGAGGGCACAAAACGTTTCTACTACCGACTAATGATCGGTTATTAGAATATCCCGGTTATAGAAATACTTCTGATTGGCACGAAGGCTATTCCAATAAGCGGGTTCTACTGTATAATGAAATTTTTGGGTAAATATCGCTAAATTTCCCAGCTCGACTAGTTTCATTCCTTTTTATCTCACAACTTAATACTTTTCCATCTTTTGTGCTATTTTGCCGGTTATTAGCGCGGTCATCACTGTATAAACTACGCCAGTGGTTCTACTGTTTGACCATCCAGCTCTAATTTATATCTTAGTAGATTTGCTTTTCTAACCATGCATTATGTCTTTTTTGGGGAAACTAACATGTTAAATTTTTTTGAAGTTATATTAACTTGGTTCAGCGTACGTTGTAAATCATCTTCACTTTGACCGATTCGTATTGCATCGCCTGCGTAGCAGATTATTTTAAGGATATTTTTTTCTCCCATTTGGTATCCTTTCTAATTTTTTCTTTTTTTATTATTTCATTCATGCTTAGGTTGAACAATAGGTTTTTAGATTCTATCTAGGGATGGGTACCCACTTAGTGAATTTAGAACTCAGACTCATTAAGCAAATATCTTTATTAATGTCAACTTAAATATTTATTTGGTTATTATACTTTTGTAAACAACATTTCTTCCACATAAAGATATTTAATTTATATAAAAATTATTCCATCCAATCTGTTTCTGTAACAAAGAGATAACAAATGCATTTCTCTAAAAATTCACTGCATCCTCTAGACTCTAGACCAACCTCATTCAAGAAGATTGATTACTGTAAACTAGATATACATTGGAGTGTCGGCATTGTGTATCTTTTATATTTAAAAACTGCTTTAATGTGCTGTTTTTAGTTTAGGTCGCAGAGAGACGTCAACTAGATAAGCTCTCGCTGATATATGATGCGACTAAGATATACGAAGAAGTTTTGTATATTTACAAGGTCTCCATCTTTATTAAAAAAAAATAACAAATGTTTGCGACCCATTTTTATTTACTATTGACTTTATAGGAAGTGGTTATTAAAAATGGAGGTGATAAATGGATTGGTAGATTTACATCCAGAATGAAATGATCAAGTGGGCAAAATTTTTGCTGGATTAACTGGGCCAGAATCTGTGGAAGATGATGCAAAGTGAACAGTTTTCTTCTCATGATATTCCACACACTTTCGATATGATTTCAATCTGGTGAACGGGGTGGCCACGCCGCACCAGCTCAATGTTGATCACAGTGGTCGGCAGTCAAAGGAAGCTCTAGTCGTGGTCGGAATGAAACTAGTCAAAAGGATGGAATGCGACGGTATAGTGTAGCATAGTAACATTGGATTAAACTAATAGATATACATTGGAGTGTCGGCATTGTGTATCTTGTATAGTTATAAACTGCTTTAATGTGCTGTTTTTAGTTTAGGTCTCAGAGAGACGTCAGCTAATAGATAGATAAGTTCCCGCTGATATATGATACCACTAAGATATACGAAGAATTTTTGTATATACAGGGTGTTAGTAAATAAGTATGAAAAACTTTAAGGTAGAATTCTACATGAAAAAATAATGGCAGTTTGCTCTATAAACGTATGTCCGCAATTGCTTTGTTTACGAAATAAAAGGTGTTGAAATTTTTATTTCAATCCGCCAATTTTTTTACTGCCCTAAGACTGGTTCAAATATGAAAATTACATTTGGTGGGTTTCAAGATGTAGTTATTGCGCATTTTTGGGAAGCAAATAACAGTTTTATATTCATCATGGGCCAGCCTACGAGTAATGGTCTGAATTTAAAAAAAAATGGTACGCCACTTAGATATTTCAAATTAAAAATTATTTTTGTATTTCATGTTTAATTTATCAAAAAGGACTTTTCCTGTATTTTTTTCCTATGGTGCACCGTTTTTATGCGAAAAAATAAAATATCTTCGAGCGTATTTTTCATTTCTTAACACATTATCAAGAACTCTCCAATATAATAATATCAAAGTAGAACAATAACAAAAAATATTACTAAAAAGATTTTAACTAGGTGCAAAGCTACAACAAATGTTCAAAATTACCTCCTTTAAAGGTGACAGAATAATTTTATATTCACCATTGGCGCCCGTACAGGTAATGATCTGAATTTTTTGAAAAAAATAGTACGCCACTGAAAAACGTCAAATCAAAAATCATTTTTTAATTACTCGTTCAATTTACGACAAAAAATCATTCCTGTCTTTTTTCATATGCGGCGCCATTTTTATGCAACAGAATAAAACATCCTAACGCTTATAAATTTTTCGAGGTAAATTCTATATGCATAGAAACTTATTTCAAATGCTTTGTAAACGTTAAGATATTATATTTTTTGCATAAAAACGGCGCCTCATATAAAGAAAAGACAAAAACGATTTTTTGTCGTAAATTTAACGAGGAATGCAAAAATTATTTTTAATTTGACTTATCTCGGTGGCGTACTATTTTTTCTTTAAAAATTCGGGTCATTACCCGTATGCACGCTATTGGTAGGGTTACCATATTTTTTTAAGGCCAAATCCGGACAGATAAGTCCAAGGAGTTGTAGAAAATGTAATTTCTGTCAAAATTAATGTCAGTTAGTTGAAATATGTCTTTCATAGGGCTTTTCATCGATTGTCATTTGTTTTGAGCTTCTGTCATGTGTCACATAATATTAATAAATCTACCTCATACGTCTTTTTTTTTGTATGGTTGGTATATACCAAAGACGTATGACGTAGATATATTAATAATATGTGACACATGACAGAAGCTCGAAACAAATGACTGTGAATGAAAAACTCTATTAGTTTACAGTTTTAATATGGTTTTAATTTTGATTATATTGTCTTTAACGATTTATTCTTAGCAATTGTAATTTAAGTTGGTTCCTTATCCGTCGTTTATAAAGTTTAGGTTTAGTTACCTATTGTGGGAAAGAACTTTTGCGTTGTTTTAGTAAAAAAACTAAACATGATTTATTATTGTTGTGTACAAATCATAGAAAAGTTACAAAAATGCATAGGTAAATATGTAATTAGTTTATAACTGGTTTGTCTGAAACAACAAATAAATACACGCATATTATTTAAAAAAAATTGAATAACGTTTTTAGATCCCTTTTCCTTACTAAATTTGACAGCCAAAATAATAACAACATATTTCGTAACTTGAGAATGTCGAATAATCCATGAGTATTACTTAAATATTATTTAAATAACATTCTTTAACAAGCTTAGTAAGTTCTGGTATTTTATTTTAATAATATAGGTGAGATGTGAGATAATTCCTTGGAAAATAATAAGATAATTTAATTAGTAGCTAACGAAATGGCCCGCAAGATGCACTATACGGATGAAATGAATGTTTGTACATTTGAATTTCCCGCCAAATGGTGATTGTGATTAGTAATCACTACGGTCGCAAGAGGCGCTAATGAACCAAATTTATACATTGAGTTGCCGGACATCTTGGATTTTAAAGCACCCTAAAATATGTCTGGGTAGATATTGGCATTGAATCCGACCCGGGCCGACCGTCACATGTAACACCGTTGCCGTATCCTCTATTTTTTCATACTATCACGTTACAATTTTTTGTGATATTATATTTGTGTGTGAAATGTATCATTTTTGTGTATTTTAGGTATATTCTAATATGTTATGTATACATAGGTTTTTACTTGATTATTTTAAATCATTGTGACGTTTAACTTGCTAGAAACCTTGTAATATTGTGTACCTAATTTGTTAAATGTAAGTAGTTTTGAAACACCAATTAAGTAAAGTTTATTATGTTGTTGTTTTCACCAATTTTGAAAAAATGTGAAAACATTGAATTGTCCACGTCCGTCTGTCCGTCCGTCCGTCTGTCCGTCCGTCCGTCTTGTCTGTCTGTTTGCAAACTCAACTCCTTCGTCATTATACCAGGTAGAATGACAAATGAGGTGTCAAAAGAAAGCTTATCCAAGGATGGTACTAAAGGTGAGAAATTTAACATAGGCTGTCTGTCCGTCTGTCTGTCTGACCGCGTATATGAGTCCTTCGTCACTGTACCAGGTATAATGACAAATGAGGTGTCAAATGAAAGCTTATAATCCAAGGATGGTACTAAAGATGAGAAGTTTGACATAGGCTGTCTGTCCGCCTGTCCGTCCGACCTGGTATAGTGACGGAGGAGTTATATTCGCGGACAGACAGACAGACGGACAGACAACCTAGGTCTAATTTCTCACCTTTACTACTATCCTTGGATTATAAACTTTCAGTTGACACCTCATTTGTCATTCTACCTGGTATAGTGACGGATAAGTTATACTCGCGGTCGGACGGACAGACGGACAGACAGCCTATGTCAAACTTCTCATCTCTAGTACCATCCTTGTATTATAAGCTTTCATTTGACACCTCATTCGTCATTCTACCTGGTATAGTGACGAAGGAGTTATATTCGCGGTCGGACGGACAGACGGGACAGACAGCCTATGTCAAATTTCTCACCTTTAGTACCATCCTTGTATTATAAGCTTTCATTTGACACCTCATTTGTCATTCTACCTGCTATAGTGACGGATGAGTTATATTCGTCGTTGGACGGACAAGTGGACAGACAGCCTATGTCAAATTTCTCACCTTTAGTACCATCCTTGTATTATAAGCTTTCATTTGACACCTCATTTGTCATTCTACCTGCTATAGTGACGGATGAGTTATATTCGTGGTTGGACGGACAGGCGGACAGACAGCCTATGTCAAATTTCTCAACTTTAGTACCATCCTTGTATTATAAGCTTTCATTTGACACCTCATTTGTCATTCTACCTGGTATAGTGACGAAGGAGTTATATTCGCGGTCGGACGGACAGACAGTCTATGTCAAATTTCTCAACTTTAGTACGATCCTTGTATTATAAGCTTTCATTTGACACCTCATTTGTCATTCTACCTGGTATAGTAACGGAAGAGTTATATTCACGGTCGGACGGACAGGCGGACAGACAACCTATGTCAAATTTCTCACCTTCAGTACCATCCTTGGATTATAAGCTTTCATTTGACACCTCATTTGTCATTCTACCTGATATAGTAACGGAGGAGTTATATTCGCGGTCAGACAGACAGACGGACAGACAACCTAGCTCTAATTTCTTACCTTTAGTACTATGCTTGTATTATAAGCTTTAATTTGACACCTCATTTATCATTATACCTAGTATAATGACGGAGAAGTAAATGTTATTATTCTATTATTCTTGTAGGTATATTTAACATTGATTAAAATTATGAAAGAAATATATAGAAAAGAGCATGGCAACACTGTGATGCACAAACATAAAAATGCAGCCACATTCAGCTGTGCCAGCTGTGCGTTACATAGGGTGCTTTAAATCCAAGATGTCCGAGTTGCCTATCTATCCGTATATACTATATTATTTATCTATGCACCATGAGACCCAGTACTAATCAGAACCCAAATATATAGTGGACGTCACTCCGAGAGCGCTCCCCGAAGAAGGCGAAGATTGTCCTATCGGCCAGAAAGATGAGGGCTACTGTTTTCTGGGATTCACCAAGTATGATGTATCAGATTCCTGAAAAAGAGCAAAACGGTCACAGGGCTTTACTATGCCAAATTATTAGGTCGATTCGACGCCGTCTTGCAGAAAAAATAGTCCCAATTGAGGAAAAAAGTGCTCTTCAACCACGACAACGCACCGGCTCATACGCCCGACGTTTTCATGGCCAAACTGGTCGATTTGGGCTACGAACTGCTGTGCTATCCACCATATTCTCCAGATTTAACCCTGTATGTCTTCTTTTTTTCCAAACTTGAAAAAGTTACTTGTCGTGTAGAAATTTAAGTCAAATGAGAAGAAATTTAAATCGAATGACGGAGAAAACGTATTTTCCAGACGGGTTATACTCCAGGCTGTGGGTGAAAAATAGGTCGATTTCAGGATATAATTCAGGAATTTTTGAAACCTATCAGGTGTTGTAAACGCCGATGTCAGGAATAACTTCTCCTAAAATGTGACCAAAAATATTGTGAGCTTTTTTTTATTGCGATTTTCATTTGTTAAATTTGCAATTTTTAAAGATTTTTAATTTTGCAGCTTAGGATATTGACTCTACAGAAAAACTTTTTAATAGAAAGTTGTAGTAAATTAAAGAACCTACAATTTGAGCTATAGTAAGTTTAATTTTGTTCATTGGTTATTACAAAACAGCCTGCGAAAGGTCCAAAATGGCCGTTTATTACAATTGCGTTATTTATTGTACAAATAATTTTTTTTATTTTTTAAAGCTTTAAAATGAAGATCTTTCAATTCCAAACATAAAAAAAATTGTAAGGCCGGATTAACGAATTTGTTGCTTAGATATTATAAATTGTTTATCCCAAGAGGTCAAATGTCGAAGGCTATAACTTTTTGAAAAAAAAATCGTAGAGAGTTGGTGAAACATTCAATCTCCTTCTAATGAGTTATATTTTCATATTCTGATGTAAATAAATGCGTAAAACATTTTTAAACCTCTAATTTTTGGGTTTGAAAATAAGGGGGCAAATTTCATTATAAACATTTAGAGCTGAAGCGGCCCTGTACATCCTTTGAGTTTTTAACTTACATATTATTGTTGCTGAAGATGAAACGAAGATTTATAAAAAATAAAAAAATTTCTACGACCAACTGAAGCCGAGCTAAATGTTGGGTTTGAAAATAAGGAGGCAAATTTCGTTATAAACATTTAGAGCTGAAGCGGCCCTGTGCATCCTATGAGTTTCTAACTTACAGATTATTGTTACTGAAGACAAAACGAAGATTTATAAAAAAATTAAAATTTTCTACAACCAACTGAAGCCGAGATAATTGTTTCTTTTTTCTTAAATCGTAGTGCCTTTATTTATAACAACTAAGAAATTATTTTACAGTCGTTGACTAAAGAAAGACTTATATTATCTTAAAATAAAAATTATTATAAAATATAGTTACATTTAATTATTAAAAATTATTTTTAAAATCGGTGCTTTTGCGAGCGGCCGAATTTTGCAAATCGCTTAAAATAACGCAATCGTAAAAAACGGCCATTTTGGACTTTTCGCAGGCTGTTTTGCAATAACCAATACACGAAATGAAACTTACCATAGCTCAAATTGTAGATTTCTTTCTAGTGTAGATTGTAACTTTCTATTAAAAAAGTTTTTCTCTAAAATCAATATCCTAAGCTGCAAAATTTAAAATCTTTAAAAATTGCAAATTTAACAAATGAAAATCGCAATAAAAAAAAAGCTCACAATATTTTTGGTCACATTTTACCAAAAGTTATTCCTGGCACCGTCCTTTACAACACCTGATAGGTTTCAAAAATTCCTGAATTATATCACCTTTTTTCACCCACAGCCTGGGGTATTAAGCAAGTTGGAGCATCCCTGGGTCAAGTTTATCGAGCTATAAGGCGAAATAATATTGAATAATAAATCGCCACTTTCCAAAATTGTTGTTACTCTTTGGAGGCTAAGTACTTATCTTGGTAAGAGCCTTGGTATGTATACACAACATAGATTTCTATGTTACTGTATACATCTACTGTACAAATCTATTTGGTACTGAAAAGTAAGACATAAGTACTTGAAATTGAAGAACGGTACTTACCAAAAAGTTTCTGACAGAATTAAATGGAACACTTACCTGAAAAAAATTGACAAAAATTAGAAAACTTTATTTAAAAAAAAAGTATAACGTTTGACAAGCTACAATTGATCATTTTAACGCCATCTGATTATACTTGATATTTGGAAAAGAAAGAAATTTGGAAAACATTTGCGCAAAACCAAAAATGCAATAGTACAGTGTGTCCCAGACTAATTTATCCAGGCTATATCTCATAAACGAATAGAGATTTTCGAATGGGACAAAAACTAATCTATTCTATTTGTAATACGCTTTAATATGGCGTAGAAAAAATTATATCCTAAATATTCATCCCTTAGTTACAACCCCCAACTTTAATTTTTTAATAGCACCCTGTACATTTTTTTATAGTTTTAGATGTGGTCTTTGATCGTCTATTCAATACATTTTTTAAAAATAAAATCGGTTTTTAAGTAATCAAGAAAATATCAGTTTATTTTTGTTGATTATTAATTCCAGACTAATTTATCCAGGCTATATTTCTTAAACAAGTACGGATTTTCGAATAGGACAAAAACTGATCTATTCCATTTGTAATACACTTTAATATAGCGTAGAAAAAAATCATCCCCTAAATATTCATCCCTTAGTTAGATACAGGGTGCCATTAATAAATTAAAGTTTTTTCTATTTTTCTATTAAAGTGTATTACAAATGGAATAGATTAGTTTTTGTTCCATTCAAAAATCTCAATTCGTTTAAGAAATAGGGCCTGGATAAACTAGTCTGGGAAACATAATTATTATCAAAAATAAATTGATATTTTCTTGATTACTTAACATCCGATTTAATTTAAAAAAAAATGTGTTGAATAGACGATAGAAGATCACGTCCAAAACTATAAAAATATGTACAGGGTGCTATTAAAAAAAATAAAGTTAGGGGTTGTAACTAAGGGATGAATATTTAGGGGATAATTTTTCTACGTCATATTATAGTGTATTACAAATGGAATAGATCAGTTTTTGTCCCATTCGAAGATCTCTATTCGTTTAAGAGATATAGCCTGGATAAATTAGTCTGGCACACCCTGTATATAAAGTATTCCATTACACTCTCTATTCACTTTCGGTATAACCGCACGTGGCATATATGTCAAAATATTTTCTTTAAGTTGGTCATAACACGGGGTATCTCCGTAAACCAATTTTTATAAAAATATCGTGTAAGTATTAGTGCAGTCACTGAAGGTTTTCACCTCCGATTTCGTTGAACCTCCATCGATTTTCATGAATATTGGTGAGTAATTAGAGGATACATCAAGGAACAACGGTGATATCATGCAAACTTGCGCTTTTACCCTGGGGGTGGATGCCACCCCTTCTTGGGGGTGAAAATTATTTTATAAAAAATAATACCATAAATCGATAGAGAGACAAATTCTAAGCAATATTTGTTATATAAAGTTATGAATATAAATCAATACTTTTTGAGGTATTAAAAATCAAAGATTTTATTTTTTCGTAAAAAATTCATGTTTTAAAGCTAAATATATAAGCTTTTACAAAAAAATTATTATTACCAAAATTGAAGATAATAAAAAATTGAATACACTCCTCACTTAATGAACTAAACTACATAATGTTAATTCAAGGTGAGTTATGAGTAATTTAATGTATATTTTTTTCGACGAGTACTCAAATCTAAGTATTAAAGCTTGAATAATGGGAAAACGATGCATTTCCTAAAATAAACCTACTAAGTAATTTTGTCATAGTAATTTGGAATACCTATCAACTGAGCTCCAGAAAAAGTTTATAGCATCAAAATTAAGCAAGTTATGATGAATAAAAAAGAACCGCCTCGAATTTTTTAGGAAAAAGTGAAAAATAAAACATACCCCATTTCAACAAAAATTAAAATTTATAGAAATCCTTAGAACAATTTCTTTATATTAGTATACGTAATAATTTCAAGAATTTTGACCGGTTTAGAATGCATATTTTTGAAAAAAAAGAAATTCAAAAGAATCAGAATTTTTGAAAGTATCGTAATTTTCATTTTCTTTTGATAATAACCCCGAAAGTACTCAATATACGTAAAAAATTATACAGTATATCCCTGTAAGTTGTATCCATATGGAAAACTTTTTTATTATTAATTTTACGAAAAAAATGTATTCTTTATAAAAAGCTCTGCATGATCCAAAACCTAAGATTTAATCATCAAATATCAAATTTTTTGAATATTATACAGGGTATGTTAAAAAGTTTGAAATTCACTCAAGTGTAAAGTAACTTTATTTTTCGTAATATTGGAAATTGCTATTATGAAAAGTTGTTTGAAATTAAAAACTATATTCTAATATACAATTACATCCTTCTAATTAATTTTTTTTTAAATTATGGATATTTATCATTATTGTTTCAGTTACTTAATTTCTGATAACTCTTTTATTATTAATTTTACGAAAAAAAGTGATTCCTTATAAAAAGTTCTGGATGGTCTAAAACTTAACATACAACCATCTTATATCAAATTTTATCAATTTTATACGAGGTATGCCAAAAAAGATAAATTTAGATCAAAAGTAAAGTACCTTGATAGTTCAGAATATTTCAATTAGAAGGATGTAATTACATACTGAAACATAGTTTTTAATTTTAAATAATTTTTCGTAATAACAATTTTCGATATTGTGAAAAATAAACGTATTTTACTCTTGAGCGAAATTCATATTTTTTGACATACCTCGTATAAAGTTGATATAATTTGACAAAAGATGGTTGTATTTTAGATTTTAGACCGTGCAGAACTTTTTATTAAGAATCACTTTTTTTTCGTAAAATTAATAATAAAACGGTTATCTGAATTAAAATAACTAAAAATAATGTTAGTTATCCATAATTTTTCAAAAAAAAAATTTTCAATTAGAAGGATGTAATTGCATACTAGGATACAGTTTTTAATTTTAAACAAATTTTCATTATAGTAATTTTCAATATTGTGAAAAATAAAGCTACTTTACTCTTGAGTGAAATTCAAACTTTTTGACATACCTCGTATAATATTCAAAAAATTTGATATTTGATGGTTAAATCTTAGGTTTTGGACCATGCAGAGTTTTTTATAAAGAATAACTTTTCTTCGTAAAATTAATAATAAAAAAGTTTTCCATATGGATACAACTTACAGGGACATACTGTATACACCCAAATATTAGTTTTTTCTGTACCAAGTATTTTACCTGTTTTACTATTTCTGTGAGGTAAAAAATAACTGAGATAGAAACGTTTAAAGCTTAAATTTTGCTACGAGAACCATATAACCGGGGCCAGTTAACCTTATATTTAAAAAAAAAGGTAGGAGTTTAAAAGATAAAATTCAACGTGGTTTAATAACCCTTGTAACTAACTTTCAAATTATTTTTAGGTGAACCTGCTATCGTAAAAATTAACGGAGTTATTTAAAAAAAAAATAACATTTTTTGGAAAAAATTTTAAAAGATAAATTTTGAAACATTTTTGGAACATAAATTTTAATGCTATCAACTTGTTAGGGGGCTCATTTGATAGATATTTCTAAGTACTTTGACACATGTTTATTAAGTATGTTTTAAAATTCATAATTAAATATGATATAATGCACTAGGCTGTTAAAATAACGCCCTAGAGCGTTAAATTTAAATAACTAGTTAAATACTGTCAAGTTGACAAAAAAAACCGAAGTAAAACTATGGTTACCACAATTATGTTACGACTATTGCTGGTAAATGTACTTATTTGAAATGTATTAATTCAAAATTCATTCAAATTTTTTGCATACAAAGAATAATTTAGTAGGACATTAAACGTTGAAGGCACCACGGATATTATAGATAATAACGCTTTCGGTCGTCGGTATAATACCTTTGGTAACTTAATAACTAAAAGTGGTGAGATAGTACGAAATGAAGCGTGTTCTTATGTAGATAATTGACTTCAGTCATATGTATAACGTATGGCGGCGAAAAACATTTTTATTTTAATTCCCCATGTCATCTTGACAAGAATGTATGCGACCTCTCATATCATAGTAGAAATTACTCTTGATCAAAAATTAAATTGTATAAAAAAATTACTATTAATTAAACTGTTTTTATTTACATTTTCTTTATTCTCTTCAATCAATTTTTACTTTATATTTAAAAGAATGTTAATGTTCAAAATAAGCGTGTAATAATTATGACAAAAGTCAACTAACTCTCAAGATAACGTCTAAAGGAGGAAACTATCGATAGTGGATAGTGGCAATGTAATGTAATAGTTATTTATGTACCAAGTCAGTAAAGTGACTCTTTATCGAACGAGTCTGATATTACGAGAAAAGCGAGCGTAGCGAGCGAGGCCAGTAACAGACGAGTTCGATAAGGAGTCTTTACTGACGTGGTGCATACAAAATTTTATCGCAAACATATATTTTTTAAATTTAATGCCGTTCGAACCACTGGGCTATAAACGACAACAATGGAAAATACATATTGAAAATAAAAAGAGATTGTAATATTAAGTAGATACATAAATATGTACTAACAAAAAGTATACCTGAAAAATTTGTGATACAATTAAATGTCTTTTATTCCTATTTCCGTTAAAAACTGTATGATATTTTTGATATTTGTATTGTATCTAAGAAGCTCAGATATGTCCCTGGGAAGGTTGAGTTTACTTCTCGTTTGCTGGCATATCTGACAATCCGTTAACATATGTTTTATTGATATAAAATAATATTTGCCAACATAATTTGATGTTGGTTTTAACACTTACTTGCAATTTACAATATAACCCTGGAAGCACACACTTGGGTGTGAGATACCCATCGCGACACTTAACTGCATGTAGCTTGCGCAGCTGCATTTCAATGGTAATGCTGCTTTATGTAAATTCAGTCTCTAGTCTGCCAAGGACGGGTGTGTAGTTGCGGTCTCATTTGAGCAATATTTCCAATCACGAGAATTTATTGAATACAGGCTAGGGTATGTAGCACCCATGTGTGAGGTTTGCGATCAAGTGTGCGTTCAAGTTAATAACCTAACAACACAACATCCCACAAATTTAGTAAAGAAAACTAGGTGTTATTCCTCCAAAGGCAAAGATGGAAAAGCAAAGCGTACATGCTCGGCTTGCTATAAAGCATAATGCATGGAGCATAGAGCCACACTGTCTTATGAATGTAGCTACTAAAATGAGTGAAACTGAAATACCTGGCTAAGAATGAATATGAGTTCTATAATCAAAAGGTGTTATATTTTAGTTAGAAAGACCATTTTGTTGTTAAGTTGATTTAAAATATTTTGAATTATGTTTCCGGTTTTTTAGAAAATGTTTTTTAATTATTTTTAGGTATTTTTAATATTTTGTTTTTTGTGTTACTACAATTAATAGAGAGAAAATAAAATTATTGATTTAATTATTCGTATGTATTCAATAGTGATTAGAGAGTCTCTGGAGATCATAAAATATTTACTTTTTTTTTATCTCTTCACAAAAAATCATTGGGTATCTGACACCCATGTGTGAGGTTTATGTAAAAAAAAATACGTGTGATCTTCCAGGGTTAAGAACTTTTTAAATTTTAGACGTCATACTCATTTCATGGCAGAGCTGAGAGATAACTTAAAAGATGGCCGCTTTCGATTTTTAATCGATAGTTATTAATATTTAATAATCACTAAATTGATAAAATTTTAATTTATTTTATATGAATATAATTACAAAATACTACAGAATTTCACTTTTTGACATAAATTTAATTGATAATATCGCAAATTTCGTACAATATTTTTAATAATTAAAATAAATAAAGTCCACTCAAATACTCGCTATTCGATTACTGCCATCGGCCACTTACATTCAATCTCGGTTAATTATATTAATCGCGGCAGGTAAAGTAAAATTCTTCTTTCAATACAATAAAGTGTTTTTTACCGCCGCCAATGAGGACAAATGAGTACAATAATGAATGACTTTAGTGACGGTTGGCGATAATATTTATTTATGTACCGAGCTAGTAAAGTTGCTCTTTATCGAACGAGTCTGATATTATGAGCAGAATGAGCATAGCGTGCGAGGAGAATAACAGACGAGTTAGATAAAGACTCTTTACTGACGTAGTGCATGCAAAATTTTATCGCATTTTATATTGGTTTCAACACTTAGGTACTTACAATTTACAATTTAAGAACTTTTTAAATTTTAAACGTCATAATAATTTCATGACACTGATGACAGATAATTTTGCAAGATGGTCGCTTTCGATTTTTAAACGATAGTTATCAATATTGAATATTTAGTAAATCGGTAAAGTTTTAATTTACTTTATATGAATATAATTGCGAAATACTACATACTTTCACTTTTTGACATAAATTTAATTGGTAATATCGCAAATTGTGTACAATATTTTTAAATATCTAAAGTAAATAAATTGTAAGTTACTCAAATAAGTGATAGATTACTGCCATCGACCACTTACATTCAATCTCGTTTAATCGCGGTAGGTAAAGTAAAATTCTTCTTTCAGTACAATAAAGTGTTACTTTACTGCCGCAAATGAGGGCAAATGAGTACAATAATGAATGACTTTAGTGCGGGTTGGCCATAAAGTAAATTTATAGGCTTCTATCGGTAATAAAAAAGATCCACACGCCAAGAATGATTTGGTTGTCAATAACACCGTTATAGAAAGGGTCTCCTCCTATAAATACCTTGGAGTTTGCCTGGATCATACAGGCGATCAAACAAAAGAAATACGAGCAAGAATAGAAATAGCTAGATCAGCATTTAACAAGATGAAAATATTTCTCTGTAGTCGTGACATAAATCTTGATCTGAGAGTGCGTATGCTGCGGTGTTATATCTTCTCCACTTTATTATATGGAGTTGAGTTATGGACCATGAAGATGGGCAGCATTAAAAACATTGAAGCTTTTGAGATGTGGTGTTACTGTAGAATGCTACGTGTATCTTGGGTGGACCACGTGACGAATGCCGAAATTTTACGTCGGATCGGAAAAGGATGTGAAGTTGTACTTACTGTTAAAAGAAGAAAGCTTGAATAATTTGGCCATGTTATGAGAGGTGACAAATACTCGCTGCTGAGACTGATCATTCAGGGTAAAATCAGGGGTAAGAGAAGTATCGGTAGGCGCAGAATATCTTGGTTAAGAAATCTGAGGGAATGGTTCGGCTGCAGTTCCATCGACCTATTTAGGGCGGCCGCCAGTAAAATAAGAATAGCTGTGATGATTTCCAACCTCCTATAGGAGACGGACTTTAAGAAGAAGAAGAATCGGTAAATTCCACTTCTACTAGTTTCATTCCTTTTTATTTCACAACATAATATAATATGTCTTCCATCTTTTGCGTTCATTTTTCGGTTCTTAGCGCATTTACTACTACTGTATATAGTACTCTACACTGATCTGAAATCGACTATTATTTTTGGCACACAATTTTTAACCAAATAAATGTTAAAAAATTTACTTAAAGCTTGCATAAAACATTTTTTGCTGTTTGCTGTTTCATATGCAAAAATCCTAACCCATGAAAGCAGAAATATGCAAAGTACATTTTTTTTTCTTCATTCTTTCGCTTTTTATTTTTATCCGCCCCTCGTTTTTATTTACTTTTTGGCTATTGAATCATGTCAAAAAATCGCTCTTTGTTATTCAAGTAAAAAAACATCATTAGGAAAGCTTCTGAATTGTTGATCGGAATTTTCAGTTGATGGAGACCTTAGTGCGACTAAAAATGTTATTTAGTTTTAATATTTTACTTTCATTGTAAATAACTGATGTATTGGATTAAGTTAAGGTAACTAAATATGTAAATTAAAATTCATTTTTAAAATACATTTTTGTTACTTAAGAATCAGTCCGAAATTTTTAATATCTCGAGTAATTGAGTAGGTACATCCTTTGCTATTAATTATTATTATAATGTAAATAGAAAAACTAATAGAAAAAATAATAAATAAAATAATAAATAAAATTCTTGTGGCTCTTTCTTCTATCAAAGGTTGATTATCATCACAGCTATCTATACTTTATTTACAGCAGCTACGCAGAAATACCACGTTTGAGCTTGAAGAAGAGGTAAATGATGGACATATTATAACAGGAAGTTTATTCAGCAATAATACAGCTTCTTCTTCTTCTTCTTCTTCTTCTTCTTCTTCTTCTTCTTCTTCTTCTTCTTCTTCTTCTTCTTGTGCCACTCCTATCGGAGGTTGTAAATCATCAAGGCTATCGTGACCTTGTTTACAGCTGACCTAAATGTTCATTAGTGGTGCAGCCAAACCACTCTCTCAAATTCCGCAACCATGACATTCTTCTACGGCCTGGATTGCGTTTTTCCATAATACAGCTAAATGATGGCAAAGCTGCAGGCCTTGATAATGTTCAAGCTGAACTACTCAAATTAATGGACAACGAATCAATAGCAATAATCATAAAGATGCTTAACAAAATATACAAATCTGGAGAAACACCAACAGAATGGTTGTTTGTTAAACTACATAAGAAACATTTCTTACCTAGAGCATATTCTTAAAGAGACAGGTACAGAATCCTTCAGCTTATCATGAATTGTAAAGTTGAGGTCTACAGAGGAATTGGAAGGAGGCAAATGTCACGCCTGAAGAACATTTACGATTGCACAGGAATACAAAGTACCGAACAACAATTGAACTGAAGACCGCAAACAAATCGTCAATGTAATACTAACGTTAGGAGAACCTAATATGGCACCCAAAATAGAAAATTGATGAAAATAATGTACTGGAAGGTAACATCAGATTTTCCGCCGTGAATATTTCTCGTAAATAATATGAAATAGCTGGCAGATACTTCAACGCTAGGGGAATCCAAGGGGGGATTTTGCGCGTTACTAGAGCGCGTCAGAAAGTCACATGGGGAGAAGCCTTGTACACTGTAAATGTACCCCCACCATATATGGACTATGGACTCTTAATACGGAGGCGTGCGTAGGGGGGCAATCCGTAAAAAAATCTACCCTTATAAAAACTAGAAAACGTCAGATTAAGACAAGTACATGAAGAATAGTGTATATTTCAAAACTCTCTCGATTTGAGCGGGGAGCGGGTCATGTTAAACAAAAAGCAACCAACCGTCAATTTGTAAATTAAGAGAAAATTAACTTTTTATGTTTTTCTAAATATTTAATTTTCCGTCATATTTTTTTAAACGATAACTTCACTAATCAATAGTTTATTTTATAGCAATTTTATCGTAGTAGTATCAAAATTATCCTAATAAATTTTTACAAAAAAAATAGCCATATTGAGGGTTAGTTTCTTTTTGCTGTTGGAAATATATCTAATAAAATGCAATGTGCAAAATCCAACCAACCGACAAAATCCATGAATAAAACCGAATAATTTCAGTCAACTCAGTAATACCATACAGTAGAATTTCTACTATTAAACATAATATCAATACAAATAAAATATATGCGATAATCGGTCAAAACAACAAACCATAATATTTAAAAAGTAAGATAAACATAGCCTTAATCCTAAAACTTACCATTTTCTGCAGTTTCGCGAGCCGCTTTAATTATTTTAACAGTTCTTTATTTAAACATATTTTTCGCATTAAAGATTCAAAGATTTCTTCATACAGAGTGTCCCAAAAGTAGTGGAACGGTCGAATATTTCGCGAACTAAACATCGGATCGAAAAACTGAAAAATATATGCTCAATAATTTTCAAAAATCTATCCAATGACACCAAACACCAACCCCCACTACACCCCTTGGAGGTGGGGTGGGGGGTAACTTTAAAATCTCAAATAGAAACCCCTAGTTTTTCTTGCAGATTTGGATTCGTTACGTAAAAGTAAGTAACTTTTAATCAAGACATTTTTTCGAACTGTGGATAGATGGCGCTATAATTGGGAAAAACGATTTATCCTGATACCATAGGTAAATTATAGAAACGGTCTAATATCTCGAGAAATACACTTCCAAATGAGAAACCAAAAAAAAAGGTATTTAATACTTTTCGAAAACCTATCGAATAACACTAAACATGACCCTCCAACCCACCCCCTGGAGGTGGGGTGGGGGGTAACTTTAAAATCTTAAATAGCAACCCCCACTTTTTATTACAGATTCGGATTCGTCATGAAAAATTAAGCAAAATTTATTCGAAACATTTTTTAGAATTGTTGATAGATGGCGCTTTAATTGGAAAAATACGATTTATTAGCGCCATCTATCAGCAATTTTAAAAATGTTTCAAATAAATGTTGTTTAATTTTTCATGACGAATTCGAATCTGCAATAAAAAGTGGGGGTTGCTATTTAAGATTTTAAATTTACCCCCCACCCCATCTCCACGGGGTGGGTTAGAGGGTCATGTTTGGTGTTTGTCGATAGGTTTTCGAAAAATATTAAAAACCTGTTTTTTGGTTTCTCATTTGGAAGTGTATTTCTCGAGATATTAGACCGTTTCTATAATTTACCTATGGTATCAGGATAAATCGTTTTCTCCAATTGTAGCGCCATCTATCCACATTTCGAAAAAATGTCTTGGATAAAAGTTGCCTACTTTTACGTAACGAATCCAAATCTGCAAGAAAGATTAGGGGTTTCCATTTGAGATTTTAAAGTTACCCCCCACCCCACCTCCAGGGGGTGTAGTGGGGGTTGATGTTTGGTGTCATTGGATAGATTTTTGAAAATGATTGAACACGTATTTTTCCGTTTTTCGATCCGATGTTTAATTCGCGAAATATTCGACCGTTCCACTACTTTTGGGACACCCTATATAATAGATATAACACAACAAATATTTTAATATTTAAGCACGAACTAATATTGGTCAGTGCCTACACGTAAAAACAAAAAGATGCAACATTCCAGGAACCGTAATCGGCGTAACAATATCAATCCACTTGGCTGGTACTTTTCGACAGTGCAATGTAATTCAGTCACACAAACAATACAAGTGGGTTGGTTGTCTTATGCGAAATCATAAGTGAAGTATTATTAAACAGAAATAATTTGGAGTAGTATTTTTCACGGTTTAAAATTTAGGATGGCTTGATTGCTTTTTACACAATGTAGAATACACATTTTTAAATTGATATGTGACATTACCTTATGTTTCTCAAAAATGTGGGTTGGTTGCTTTTTGCACAACAAGGCCCATATGGCACCCAAAATAGAAAATTGATGAAAATAATGTACTGGAAGATAACATCAGATTTTCCGCCGTGAATATTTCTCGTAAATAATATGAAATAGCTGGCATATACTTCAACTTTGTATAGCTGGCATATACTTTGTATATTTGAAAAATCTCTCGATTTGAGCGGGGAGAGGGCTTAAGTCACAAAGTTTCACAAAAAAACGCAAATATTTATTGAAATAAACAACAGATTGAAAAAATGAAAAATAGGTGTCCCATATTTTTCAAAAATCTATCGAATGATACCAAACACGGCCACCCACTAAAAGGTGTGGTAAGTAACTTTAAAATTTTAAATAGGAAGCTCGCGACATTTCGCGAAATAAACATCAGATCGAAAAATTGAAAAATGCATGTTAAATATTTTTCAAAAATCTATCGAATGTTATCAAACACCACCCCCACGAAGTTGGGGTGGGGGATTACTTTAAAATCTTATATAGGAACTTCCATTTTTTATTGCCGATTTACATTTCTTAGGTAAAAATTAGTAACTTTTATTCGAAACATTTTTACGATGAATCTATGGCGATATACTCAGAAAAAAACGATTTTTAAAAATAAAAAAATTATTTAAAAATTGGTAAACTTAACTTAACTTTTTTTTGGTTTTAGGACCTAATCTTCACAACGCAATAGGTCCCCATAACACTCTAGTAAATTCAAATTTAGCATCCAAGGCTCATCTATTATCAATGTATAACAAATGATAGAGGATCCGATACAAGGTCGAATTCCACCTAGCTGTTTATTGGATAAAAATTATTGGAAATGTAATTTAGCTACAATTTAGCAATGTAGCTATAATTAATTAATATTTAAAAAATGGATTTTTTATCAATTAAAAAAATTTTTCGGCCCGGACAGATATTATTTCAGATTTTTTGGATCATTCTAAGCAAATAAAGCCTCTCCTTCATCTTTTTAATAAAGTTTATCAAACTGGCTATATACCAACGGATTGGCTGCTGTCGACTTTTGTGACGATACCTAAAAAAGCAAACGCGAAAAGATGTAGTGACTACCGAACCATTAGCTTGATGAGTCATGTTTTAAAGATATCTCTACGAATTTTGCACTCTAGGATGTACCAAAAAATAGAAGAACAGCTTGGTGATACACAGTTTGGATTCCGCAATAATCTTGGGACCAGAGAAGCACTGTTTAGTATTCAGGTTATGGTACAGAGATGCAGAGATGTCGGACATCCGGTTTATAGGTGTTTCATTGACTTTGAGAAGGCCTTTGATCGGGTAAAACATACGGAAATGATTGCTATTCTTCAGAAAGTGGGTATTGATGACAGAGACCTACGCATTATCAAAAATCTTTACTGGCATCAACGTGCAAACATCAGGATTGGCTGGGACACGTCTGAAGAACTTCAAATACGAAGAGGAGTAAGGCAGGGCTGCATTTTGTCCCCACTAATATTTAACATCTATTCTGAGTTTGTTTTCAATAAAACAGTGGATAATGCTCAATGTGGTATCAAAATGAATGGCGTCAATATTAATAATTTGAGATATGCGGATGACACGTTGTTAATTGCGAGCAATTATGAAGAACTTCAACATCTGATGAATATGATTACCACAACGTGTGATGAATATGGACTCAAGCTAAACACCGCAAAGACCAAGGTGATGGTTGTCAGTAAGACGCCAATACAACCGGAAGTAGTAACAGCTTATGGTGAACAATTAGAAAGAACTAACAGTATCACCTACCTTGGTTGTAATCTAAATGAGAACTGGGACATGAGCAAAGAAATTAGAATACGTATGGAGAAGGCCAGAGCTGAATTCTTTAAGATAAAGAAACTTTTATGTGGAAACAACATTACTTTGAATCTTAAAATTAGATTAGTGAGATGTTATGTGTTCTCTACTCTTTTGTACGGTGTCAAAGGTTGGACTTTAACAGATACTCTTCTCAAGAAATTGGAAGCCTTTGAAATTTGGGTATACCGAAGAATCCTACGAATAAGTTGGGTGGATAGAGTTCGTAACGAAGTTGTTTTGCACCGGATGGGCAAAGTCACAGAAGTCGTCAGAACAGTTAAAAATCGAAAACTTGAATATTTTGGCCATGTTATGCGACACCCAGAGAGATATAATATACTCCATTTAATAATACAAGGCAAGGTAGACGGAAGAAGAGGGCCAGGTCGAAGAAGAACGTCATGGCTTAAAAACCTGAGAGAATGGTATAACAGATCCTCTGCATCCCTTTTCCGAGCTGCCGTTAACAAAATTACTATAGCCAATTTGATAGCCAACGTTCGATAATCGAGCACGGCACATGAAGAAAAAGATTCTAAGCAAAAAAGGTCTTTTGTAATTTTTTTCTACAGTTAATCCTTTTTGAGTTACAAACAATTCAAATCTGTAAAGGAAGAAGAATTTTAGCCATGCTTTATTCTAAAATATATTTTTTTGAATTGTTAACGAGAAAGGTATGGGGAGACGGGCATTAACAACTATGTCCAAAATAATTCTCAAGAACTGATAGAGTAAGGCTTGAACTTGAATTTAGGTAGGTACTTCGTAATAGGGATGGGAAAAACCTACCGGTTTAAACCTAAAACCGGTTTTTTTACTTCGCAATAACCGGTTTTACCGGTTATTTTTTGTCCCGGTTATAACCGGTTTTTTCTTTTTAAAGAAAAAACCGGTTATTAGGTTTTTACGGTGATTAGGATTAGGTTAGGTATTATTTGGGATCCCAATCATAATTATTATTCTCAAGTAACTATTCCAAACAAAACCATAATTCAAATTTTATTTTATTTTATAAATACAGAAGCGAACTGAAAGTGCAATCTCACATCAGCCAGCAGAATCAGTTATGAAGTTTTATTTAATATTTCCTTGAAAATGTATTTGTAATCATAATATTTACATAAGAAGTGTCTGTTTGAATTAGACGCAAGCCAAACATTATCTATTTTTCACACTAAACTCTTAACTCTTGACATTGAAAGTCGGTGAATGATTTTACCTGATTACCAAAAATAATGCTCTGCCTATGCATATCGTATTACTGATTACGAATACGAATCTCTAAGAATTTCCCTACGTTTTCAAAACGATACACCCATACAGGAAGTATTAAATGAGTTAAAATGTACCTATTCTAGAAATGTATACAAACGTGTTAAAAGTAATACATGATAATTTTTTTTTTGATGGTAGCAAAAATAAAAGATATATTGCATTATCCAATTTATTTTTAAGTAAAATATTTATGTTGATAATATTTTTTTTTTAAATCCCATTTCAGAGTCTGGGAAATTTGAAGTTGAAATGGTTGGGGAATTCTTTGATTTTGGGAGGAGAGGAAAATTGTAATTGTAAATGTAACTTTGTAACCTGTTGGATTAAAAAAACCGAAAACCGGTTTTTCCAAAAACCGGTTTTTTTGGCCGGTTATAACCGCCAGGTTAAACCGTAAGCAAAAAAAACCGGTATAATCGAAAACCGGTTTTTTGTCAAAAACCGCCATCCCTACTTCGTAATTTCAAAAATGATACTTTATACTTATTTTTGAGTCTTGAAAATCGCCATCCTTCGTTCTTTTTTCAGTTTTAAATTGTTTATAATTCGAAAACGATCAACTTAAGAGGAAAATTACAAAAGATCTTTTTTGTTTAGAATGATCCAAAAAATCTGAAGTAAAATATGCCTGGGCCAAAATAAAAAAAGTCACTTTTTAATTATTAATTAATTAGTGTTATAACAACATTAGATCGGACACCACTTGTTTTTTGTAATTGTTAACGTGTTAAATTACATAATATCCAATAAATATCGGATAAACAGCTAGGTGAAGTTCGACCTTATATCGTTTTTTAGAATAGTCACGATTTACCATCGTGGATTTAATTTAAAGAAACTGGAATGATTTATAGACCAGGGCGCATCTGTAAAAATATTAGTACATTTGGACGTTGAGAGGTGACTCAAATTTTTTTGCAGAAATATCTTGAAAATAAATCAAATAAAAATATTTCAGTTATCCTTCCTCTCAAAAAGGTCCGGAACATTGTTTAAATAATCAAAATGTCAAAAAATTAAGGAAAAATTCGATTTTTTTCTTCGTTTTTTGATTATAACTTTAAAAGTGTTCATTTTCGAGAAAAGTTGTACTAACATAAAAGTTGCGTGGTTAAATTTACTATAATATAAAATTGGTTAAAAATTAAAAAAATTGTCATCCTTGTTGCCAAATAGCAATAATTGCGAAAAAAAAAACATACAAAAATAAGTATTCGCATTTTACTTTTTTCAACCATTTATGCTACACCTAGGACCTTCATATTTCAGCCAGAAAAACTATATGATACAGTAAAACAACACTGTCAATTTCATTAAGATTGGTTCAATAGATTTTGCAAAATAAATTTTGCAATCCAGCTTTCGCAAAAAAAATTCATTTTTTCAAAATGTTACAGGACTGAAAATAAAGCAGATAGTAAGTTGAAATTTTTTTCGCGTATAGAAGTGTACTGTAACTTTCATTTGCAATATTTCATAATTAAAATCGATTAACACCACGGCGTCAGGAATTTTTTTAATTAAACATTAATTTATTGGTGCTACGCGCAGGACAGCGGATAGTTTGCTCTGATTGGGCATTCCATTGACCTTTGATAATGATTGGTACATTTTAATTTTTATTACATTTCGATATAAATAAATAAATTTGTTTATTGCAAAATAAAAACACATTTTCTATCCTTTGAAATAACACTTTTATTAGCAAAAACTTTCTTTGTTCATATATTTTAACTTAGAGAATAAAAGTTTATTATTTTTAAAACATATGCAATTGTTTAAACAATATTTCACAAACAATAATAAAATTAGTTTGATTTTTGTGGAATTAAAATATTAAAATACAACAAAATATAGAGTAAAAAAATAATATATTAGATAAAGATTGGAAGAAATTTTGGTGAAAATCAACTTGTGTGAATCGAACACCGCTGTCCTGCGCGTAGCACCAAAAATTAATGTTTATTTAAAAAATTTCCTGACGCCGTGGTAATTAATCAATTTTAATTTTGCAAACTGCAAATGAAAGGTACAATACACTTCTATAAGCAAAAAAAATTTCAACTTGCTATCTGCTTTATTTTCAGTCCTGTAGCATTTTGAATAAATAATTTTTTTTTGCGAAAGCTGGATTGCAAAATTTATTTTGCAAAATCTATTGAACCGATCTTAATTAAATTTACAGTATTGTTTTACTGTGTCATAACGTTTTTCTGGGTGAAATATGAAGGTCCTAAGTGTAGCATAAATGGTTGAAAAACGTAAAATGCCAATACTTGTTTTTGTATGGTTTTTTTTCGCAATTATTGCTATTTTGCAGCTAGGGTGACTATGTTTTAAATTTTTAACCAATTCTATATTGTATCAAATTTAATTACGCAACTTTCACGCCATTACAACTTTTCTCGAAAATGAAAACTTTTAAGTTATAATCAAAAAACCGAGAAAAATATCGAATTTTTCCTTAATTTTTTGACATTTTGATTATTTAAACAATGTTCCGGACCTTCTTGAGAGGGAGGATAACTCAAATATTATTATTTGATTTATTTTCAAGCAATTTCTGCAAAAAAAATTGAGTCACCTCTCAACGTCCATCTCAAAACAGATGCGCCCTGGACTATTACTAGTAAATTCTTATATTAAAAATAATTTTTAAGCTAAAAATTGAAAGGTCAAAAATAAAACTTTTAATAAACCAATACAGAAGTAAAAACTTCGAGATGTATTCTGGTATAAAATTGTTTATTTAAAAATATAAAATGTCATGGATTGCAAAACGTTTTCGTTCTATACAGAACATCTTCAGTGCCTAGAATGAAGTATTTCCACGTTAGTTTAAAGCAAAAGGTTAAAATTGTGACTGTTAAAATGAAAAATGTGGGAATACTTACATCCTGCCGAGTAGTTTGAAACTAGCACACTGTAAATAGTGTTAACCTCATTGTATATGGTTTACATAATATAATATATTAAAATTTAATGACTACAAGCCGATGTTGATAGATAAAATGGAACACATGCTAAAAGGTTGCCAATGTTCCCTGCTCGAAGATGCTAGGTACTTGCCAATTCAATGGGCACAGACCAACTGAGAAATTAGGAAGTGGATATACAATTTGACAAGAGTGACATGACATGACAAGATAAAGCCAATTTTTGGTTAAAGTTTCATTTGATTTTGGATTTTAAAAAAAAGCAAAGGTTTGTCTGCAAAAATAATTTAAATTATTTGAATAATAAAATCTACTGTAAAGTTTAAATTAGCAACTCTCTATTCCAGAATAACTGAGAAAACTTTTAATGTTACTCATGGTGCAATTTCAGAAACTATAGTATTTCAAACGCAAAAATCAACAAGAAAATGCCTTCAGAACAGTATCTGTAATTCTCCTTTTTGTGCATTTCCAGATGTAAACCTGGCAAACGTAATTGGATCTTCGAAATGTTAAAAGGTACGTCGTGGAAACAATTTTTAACTTTAAGTAAAATTTCAGTGGCTCCTGCGGCACAAAAACTCCTCGTACATTGAACATAGTTCGATCAGAACGGTCCCAAAAAGTAGGAATAAAAGTTCTGAAGCTTTTGCTATAGAATTCAAATGAAATGTAGTTATTCTCTTCTAGCTTTGCACCGAATGGAGGCAATTCGATACAGGTCCGGATTAGAGATGTTTAAAGAATAAAATTTATAAATACATTGTTTGCCGTAGGCAGACAAATACGGCAGTAGACGTTTTAGCCCATAGTCTAATCGCAACATAGGGGGTCCCGTGGGAAATTCTAGCTGGCCGTGATTTGATGGTGGTATTATAGGTTTTTGGGCCGCTGAATCTAATTGAATTGGTCTGGAAGCCCAAATATATTGCGTTTAATTGTTATTAACAAACTATGGTAAAATTAGGTATTTTTCAGGAATTATTAGGAGCCCTGTAAATAAATTGATAGTGTTAAGTTCGTCTCTGGTGTATTTTTGGTCGCTAAATCGAATGCAACTAGTCGCGATTACTCAAAATATGTTCTTATTTTGTTGATAACCAAATAGTTGTTTATTCGCCGAAAAGCTCGAAATAATGAACATCTACAGCAAGTTTGTAGTTATTTTCATAGTATTTTTATACGCTAAATCGATTGCCACTAATCGTGATAGCTTAAACTACGTTCCGACTTTGTTATTAATAAATTATTGCAAAAATAACGGTTTATAGTACGTTTGCTCACGGTTTGTGCTCTGAATTTTAAAAAACCACTTGGATTGTCATGAAATTTGGCATACACGTAGCTAACATGTCAAACAAAACAAGTGATATTGTCCGATGTGCGCTTTTACCCTGTGGGGTATGTTTCACCCATTTTCGGGGTTAAAAAAGAACCTTTAAAATAAGTCCGGAAGTGGATAAACTGATTAATTCTAAGCAATACATTCTTTTGTTCTATACAGTTTTTAAAGTTATACTTATTTACGATCGAGAGTGAACTTTTATAATGCCTGGCGCATGCGCACACAGACAGTATGTAGTTCGTTGCTAATCTTTCAAGATGTATGTATCAGCGCTGTCAGCGCAAATAAGTCATTAAAAGGATATATTAGTGTTTTTAGTAAATGTATTATTTATTATAATTTTTGTGTCTTTGGATTTGTCTTCCTCGAGAATAAGATATTTTATAATAATAGTAAGTATATTTAAATCATTTTTGTATACTTCACTTAAGTGAGCTAATTGAATAGACCAATTGGTCTATTAAATTTGTCAGTATGTATGAGAAATCTTGAAACCTGTCAAAGCAAATGGTATATAGCTCAGTGGTAGAGCGTGTCATCGGAGATCGAGAGGTCCCGGGTTCAAATCCCGGACGATTCATATTCTTTTTTTTTATTTTTGGTATCGTTTTAATAAAAAAATTTTAAAAGTGGTAGGTAAGAAAATTAGTTGAATATTTAAATGAAATGCAAATAACCGGTTAAGTATATTAATTTCGTTGAAATCATAATAATAGAAGTATAACTTCTTACGTGCGTACAAAGTACACACACATTCTTTTTTCACGAAGTCAATACTTTTCGAGTTGTTACTTGCGAGTGAATATGTTCATTTTTCAACAAAAAACCCACGTTTTAGACGGTTTTTCGCAAATAACTCAAAATGTAAGTATTTTTTCAAAAAAATTTTCTTAGCAAAAATACAGACTATAAAAAAGTGAAAAAAATAATGTATAAGCGGGGTTGTAGCTAATGAACAACAGGTTTATAGTTGTCAAATTCAAAATTGAATATTTCAACATAAAATAACCAAAAAATTAAGCACTTTTTAAGGAAAACTCATTACAACTTTTTTAAAGCTTTTAATAACACTTTATTCTGGTTTTATGAAAAATGATCTAGTATCAAAAATAAGCAAGTTATGCTCAAAATAAAGTTGGTCCTTTTTTTTGGTAAAAAAGAAACGGGAAAATCACCCCATAATTAGCATCTCAAATGAAATTAATCGTTATCGCTTCATAAGTTGCTTTACTTTATATGAACTCTAAGTTTCATCAGATCGAAAGTGCTTATAAAATTCCACAAGGAAAAAGTTTTCCTGTATTTTATATACCATGTAATACAAAAAACAGTAAATCCTTTATAAAAGGTATATTTAAAATCCCTAAAAAGGGCTACATCACAATCAGAACTAGTTTTCGACTGGTTTACCATTCATCATCAGTGTTTACGTGAAGTTTACATGCTAACCACCAAGATATAATTTTACAAAAATATGTGGGTAAAAGCCCTATATACGTGGTCCGTTAAGGAAACATCGGTTAAAGATGCCAATTAAAACATGGATGTTAGAAATATTTTACCATTATGCCCTAGGTAACATCTGAGCTGTAGTGTGACTTGATTACATGGTGGAAGTCAGGTCACTTGCTACGGTCTCTATGCCATATTTCATAAGTCATAACTGATAGAGTACAACTGTTGAGTACCCTTTTCTTCAGATATATTGGTATCTTAGAGCTAAAAGTTTCCACCTCATTATTGCTTAAAAAATTAGAGTGGTCATGACGATTGTCAGTTTTCATAAACAAAATGACAAAATTGCAGATTCTATTCGAATACTAAGTATACTAACAAAAATTACTCATTAGTTTTATTGCTACGAATTTTAAATAAAAAGATAATGATGATGAATAAAAGAGAAAATGTGGAAGCCAAACCTGACTTCCATGTAACCCTTGGCATTTGAATGGAACAATTTACATGTTTTTTGTATACCGCGACAAAAACATTCTCACTTCTATCACGCCTATTGCCGAATAAAATGTAAATGCGTCACTGCTGAATGGTGCATTTAAATGGATGCTAGAGCAAAATTACGATTGACAATGCGTCCCTTCTATTGGGATTTCGAAAAAAACTTTCTCAATCATTGAACACCAAAGGGAAATGATATTGCGTACTTTGAGGCAGATACAAGCTTAAAAAAGTAAATTTAGAAATGTAAACTTAAAAATGGAGTAAGATGTATGTTCCTTGTCCTTTTTTAATATTAATTTCAATTGTATTTCGTCTTCAAGGTGACATCAGCTACATGCTATAACAAGATAAACCAATCAGAAAACCAATAAAACAAACAAAGAAATTAGAAAACGATTTCACACAGAAATACCAAAAGATAATACGATACCGCAGAAGTATAAACAACAAATAACCAGCAGACTAAACGAAGAACCAGGAACCGACAAGGACAAAAGTAGAAAAGCATATTTATATGAAGCAGTTTTAAACACGAATAAAGACACCATTTCTATAAACTAATAGAAAATACAAATCAAATGAATTGTATGATACGGAATGCTAAAAAGTGAAATAGAAAAATAAACAATAAAGAATTTAACAAATAATCGTGACAGTAATATGTCCTGTTCGTTGAATTTGAGTAGAGTTATGATAGGCTAAATAGATAACAGATGTACTAACTAATGAAAGAGATCGGCCTACCAAGTAATATCGTCAGGATAGTAAAAACGGTTCTGGATAAAATATCAAACAAAATAGCATGGAAGGATATAAATCAAATAATTTTGAACCGAAGGAAGGAGTACAACAAGGCGACCCAATATAACCTACCCTTCTTAATCTGATACTGGAAGTAATAGTCAGAAAAACCACAATAAATATGCAGGATATAATCTTTAAAAATGGCCATCCATGTAGAGTATTCGCCGATAGTCTAACACTATTGATGAAAAATAAGAAAAATCTAAAGGATTAATATGGTTTTATGTTACGAATATAAAACAGTACTATATGCTTTGTTCATCGACTTTAAGCAGGCCTACGACACAGTAAACAGATAGCAGATGTACGAGCTGATGAAAGAATTGGGGATACCAAGTAAAATTATCAGGATGGTAAAGATGATGATGGAAAACACAACAAATGAAATAATATGGAAAGGGTATACATCCAAAAAGTTTAAAACCAAGGACGGATTACGGTAAGGAGACCCACTATCAACAACTGCGTTCAATTTAACATTGGAAATAATAATCAGGAAAAGCAGAAGAAACATGCAAGAAACGATATTTAAAAACGGCCACCAATGCACAGTATTTGCAGATGATCTTGCACAATTAGCAACAAGCAATAAAGAACTACAAAAGTTAATGAAGAATATAATAACAGAAGCCAATAAATTGGGACTTAAAATAAATGAAGAAAAGACAAAGTATATGATAATGGGAGAGATCCAAAAGGAAAATAACATCTTAGTACAAATAGATGAAGAAAAAACACACTCGTTCAAAAGAGCCAAAGAAATTATTTACCTGGGAGCCAAAATAGATGAAAATGGGCATGAGGAAAGGGACACAAAAGCAGGAATAGCTAAAGGAAATAAAGAATATGGAGCATTACGCAAATTAATAAAATCCAAATACGTATCAAGAAGAACAAAAATAAGAATCTATAAGAGTGTTATCAGACCTACAGTAACATACGAATGCGAAACATGGGTGCTCAAAAAGTCAGAAACCTTTTAGAAAGATGGGAGAGAAAAATGCAAAGAGCAATATAATGGAGGTGTGAAAATAGAAGGTCAGTGAAGAAGAAGAACCAATAAAGAATTTTAAGAACTATATAAAGAGCCAACGATCACGACGACGATCAAAGCACAACGAATACGATATTTGGGGCCCATCGAGATAATGGAAAACGATGGAAGGACAGTGTGTACGAAGACTTGAAGAAAAGTAACATTGATTGATGGATAGAACTAGCATTGGACAGAAGGAGATGGAAGGAGGTGGTGAAGGAGCGTATAAATAAACTGAAGTGTAATAAAATTAAAATTTATAAGTTATATAAAAAATATTAAGTTATTTATTATTTATGTAATCAGAAATGTAAACATTTTAGCCCTAGGCCTACAAGGCCTGTTGCGCTTAATAAATAAATACATAAAAGGATTAATGAAAAATATAAAAAAGATGCAAAAAAATTGGATTTATAACAAATAAGGAAAAGACAAAATATGTAATAATGAGAGAAACACATCAAGAAAAAGAAGATAATTGCGTATTGGAAGTAGAACGAGAAAATACATACATGCTCAAAAGAGTTTGATAATTTATTTTCCTGGATATAAAACTAGATAAAAAGGGATCTAAGCAACGGAAGATAAAGACAAAAATAGCAAAACGAATCAAAAAATATGGAGCATTGCAATTAGCAATGAAATCCAAATATATCTCAAACAAAAATTAGAATCTACCAAATCAGGGAGCTACATAAACATGTGAAACGTGGATGCTTAAAAAATCAGGAACAGACCTTTTATAAAGATGGTAGAGGAAAATATCAAAGAGCAAAATATATGGAGATGTAAAAATAGATGGCCAATGAAGAAGGAGGAATAATAAAGGATTGAAAGAACTATATAAAATATAAAAAATATCGATGGTAATCAAAGCACAAAGAATACGATATTTCGGAAAGGATTGAAACATTTAAATATTGGGAAAGGACATATTGTCTTAAGTAACTCTCGCGAAAACCGATAAAAGAATGAAAAACAAGCAAAAAAGAACAAAGCAAAAAAGCAAAAAAAAAAATATTAAGGGTTACAAAAAGTATTTTTGAGGATTACTTATAGAGAAAAAACATTGAGCCTCTTCAGGACAAAGGAATCTCCCTTTAGGGGGCATGGGAGTTACTTTAAGAGTATGATATTAAGAGTAATGAAGATGGAGGAGCAAAATTGCTAGTGGAGCAGGCGGCTTTAGAAGGTGACAGTAGTGTTTAATAATAGTATGGAAAACTGTTAGAAATAATGAACGTATTTTATATAAATAATAAATATAAATATTAATAGTAATGGAAAATTAAACTTTTCATCCCTTTAAGGCCTGTGGAGCTTTTTATAATATATAAAACGTAAAAATATAATATTTATATAAAACGTAAAATGGTTTTTAAACGAAACTAATATATTGTCACATTTAAGAGACTTCCGTGAGTCTGTAGCTGATTTCTATATCAGTAATATATATTTATAAAACCAAAAATTTATAGAAAAATATATAAAAACACAGCTTGGTGTTAATAATAATATCACATATTATGTATGATACTGGGTCGATGCAAGGCCAGTCCTTTTAATCAAAGAACATGGAAACAAAGTCTATATTGTAGCATTGGCCTAGATATCAAAACTAATTAAACTCTATTAATACGAAAACGAATACCTTAATATTTGAATAGCCGATCTAAAACTCAAAACAAGGTTTCACCAGTTTCAGAAACAAAACCTCTAAACAAACTACAACCCCTCACTTATAATTAACTTTAGAATCGTCCCGTATAAAGTTGGCATTAATTGTTCAGCCCAAAAACTCAATGTCTCAGCGCACTGCGTGTAAATGGAAAACATCGAAACTTTCAACTCCGTAATCAGAGTTGAGTTAAATACGAAGAAAAGTTTTAGAGCTCCAGACAAATACCGGGCGTTTAAGAGTAACTCTTGTAATTAACCATCACACGAAAAGTGTAATAACCACGTTTAGAAAACTAACTCGTGTAATTTTGTTTATCTCCAAGCGTTGCCAGTAATTATTTGACCTATATTTTGAAATCGAACGTTTGTAGAGGCAAATTACTGGATGTTACACTAAATTACTCGTGTTCATTTATTTTGCTCTTTGTGTTAACAAATCTAGATGCTACAGTTGTTTTGACGTCGTCAGTCTAAAGCAGTGTTTCCCAAACTTTCTTAGGGTACCCCTTTTGGCAGAAAAATTAGTTGGCGACCTCCCTATCCTTATCATACCCAGCTCATTCGCAGTTAACAGTTGTACACTAGTACACGGTACAGTTGTTTACTACAGAAAAATGCCAGGTAAACAATTTCTTCCTTCTTACATTTCCGGCGCTGCATTTGTGTCTAAATTTTTCTGAAATTGTAAGTTCGACTCTATGTAAACGGGAAAACGTAATTAAAAGTAATTAAACTAATTAAACAACGTGTTATCCTGCTGTAGTAAATTCAGGCACAGGTCATTTGTATTAAGTTCCCTCATTAATTTTTTATTTTATTTACATTATTTATATTACCTGTGTTCATTTATTTTGTTCTTTGTGTTAACAAATCTAGATACTACAGTTGTTTTGACGTCAGTCTAAAGCAGTGTTTCCCAAATTTTCTTAGATCGGGGATCACTTCTGTCAAAAAAATTAGTTGGCGACCTCCGTATCTTATCATGACCAGCTCATTCACAGTTAACATTGCCAACTCAAGGCCAAGATCTAATGTGCCGGCTATAATTTGCTACAGTTGTTTAATAGTTGTTTAATAGTTATATAATAGTTGTTTAATTGTTAAATGTAAAAATGCCAGGTAAACAATTTCTTCCTTTTTACTTTTTAGGGGAGTGCAATTAGAACGAAAAGATACAATGTTTCGGAAAAAATCAAACAAGGTTATATTTTTCTAAAACTTTTTTTGTTAGTTTATAAATATGTTAAAGTAAAAAGTTCTACTCACAAATTTCGCCGCTAATTGTCTAATTGTTTATTAATTGTTTAAACAATAACAATTGTTTTGTATAAATAATGTTAAGAATATGGGTGAATTCAACATTTTATTTTGATAAAAAATATTTTTATTTTAGTTTTGATTATGCTGAACCCGAATCTGACATTACAATTTGCAAATTCAAAATGGCGGATTCAAAATAGCGGATTTTTTCCTAAAAATCCTTAAAAAGTAGTTGTAAAATCCGAATTTTTTTATAAAACGTGTTTGTTTACATATACCTATGTGGATATTTTTAAGAGGTTGCTGAACCTGAATCAAATTTTGATAATTTAAATTATAAAATGGCAGATCCAAAATGGCGGATAACTTAAAAAATAGTTGTAAAATCATAATTTCTTTAAAAAATGTATTTATTTCTACATAATATATTTATGTTTGAGAGCTTTGACAAACCTAACTTAAATGTTAACATTATAAACTATAAAATGGCGGATCCAAAATGCGTATTTTCTAAAAAGAACATCTATTTTCTTTGTTTTTAAAAAGTTGTTGAATCTGAATTAAAGATTAAAAATTTAAATTTCAAAATGGCGGATCCAAAATGGCGGATATTTAAATGAAAAACAAGTAGAATCCAATCAAACAAATATGGAATTTCATTCTTAAAAAGAAGATAACCAAATAATTTTCACAATAATATTAAAAATTAAAATGTATTAGAAAGAAAGAACAAATTATTCAAAATCTATCTCTTCAATATCACCTCCAACTACGCTGACATCTTCGCTTTCTTCAATTTCTTGTTCATTTAAAACGGGACAATTCAAACAGTCTTGTCCGAAACAATGAGAACAAGCAGTGGTACAGAATAATCCAGCTTTTCTGCATCCACATTGACTCCCACAGCCAGTTTTGCATGCACAAAAAATCATTTTCAGCAGTTCACTTGGGGCGGGATCTTGCGTCATGGTGATTGGTGACATACCCGAGTTATCTTTTTTCCAGCCCCAATTGTCAGCTGGCAAAAATATATTTAACCAAGCTTAAACTTGGTAATAAATTCGTTTAAAGTGAAGATTGGTTGCATCTTCAAAAATTGTTGCAATTGGATCATAAATAAAAAAGTTATTATTAGTAAAAAGCTCTGCATATTCTAAAACTTTAAATGCAATCAGAAAATATCAATTTTTATCAATTTTGTACAAGATATGTCAATAAATAAAAATTTCAGTTAGGAGTAAAATACCTATATTTTTCATAATACTGAAAATGTTATTATGGAAAGTTGTTCAGAATTAAAAACGATGTGTCAATATGCAATTACACTCTTCTAATCGAAATATTGTGAACTATAAAGGTACATATTTATTGCGCGAAATAAATTTTTTTACATACCTCGTATAATATTGATAAAATATAATATTTTATATTTGAATATTAAGTGTTAGACCATGCACAGTTATTTATGACGAATAACTTTCTTCATAAAATTAATAATAAAAGAGTTATCATAAATAATAAGTGAACATTTAATGATGTTGGGTATAATTAATTTGAAACAATATTTAAAAAAACAAATTTTCGATTAGAAGGATATAATTACATATTGGAACATAGTTTTTAATTCCAAACAACTTTTTTTTATAAAAATTTTCGATATTGTGAAACATAAAGGTACTTTACTCTTGAGTGAAATTCATATTTTTGACATACCTCGTAAAAAATTAACAAAATTTAATATTTGATGGTTGCGTCTTTTGTTCTATACGATTCAGAGTATTTTATAAAGAATAACTTTATTTCGTAAAACTCATATTAAAAAAGTTATCAATAGGTTCCAAGTTACGCAGACATACTGTATAAGAGTTAACAAATTTTTTTTTGTTGGACATTTATTATTGTTGAAGCTTATTATTACATGTATTTTAGGTAAGTTTTACAGAAAAAAGTTTTGATCACTCTGTATATACATTTTTTCAGCTGGTAATTTTCGGTTTTTGTATTACTTTTTTGTTATTTTTCTTAGTTTTCTCAAGAATAAATTGTTTACATCATTTTTAAATTAAATTATTCAGTGTTTTTTTAATACTACATCCTAAGTTTTAAAAAAATATCAAAAAAATTGTATTAGATTTATTCAAACTTGAGAAATACCTTCTTAAAATGGTGGGAATTCTGTAAAACTACGAAGTTTTCAAAAATTACATTTTTTGAGACATCGTATTATTTGAATTAAATTTTTGAGATTTTTTTGAACAAAACATCGTTTAGTAAGATTATTTAGAGGTAAGTTGTGCAAATTTGAGAGTTTTATAAGTAAAATTGTATTAGTTAAACATTTTTAAATCATTTTTAATCAAAATTCATGTAAGGCTCAATTTCCGCCCACACCGTACTTATGTCCATACATTTTGTTTCTTTTTATTACAACTATAAGATAGCTCATTTCATATTCTTTCATGTCAAATTTGTAAAATTTCTTTTGATCCATTAGTTAAAGAATTACATTAAAAAAACTCAAGCGTGCACTTCTTCCAACGCTAGTTTACAGTGCGCCAATGTGTGTGAGAAGGGTGACTTTAGCGTTATAAATAAAAAATTACAGAAGCTAGAGATTTAATTTTAGAAAAATCTTTATATAAGATTTTTTTGTGAAATTTTCTGAATTTTTCAATGGTCAAGTCAGTTTTTTTCTAAAAATTATATTTTCGGAGTTATTTAAAAAAACATCTAACTTCGCTGTTCATTTGTTTAATAAAAAATGAAGCACCCACTTCTCGAGTAGAACTTTTTGATATGTTGTTTATTAAACATTTCTTAATGAAATTACAGAAAGTTTTATCTTGTTTGATTTTTTCCGAAGTGAAAATCTAAATGCACTCCCCTATTAATAGTATTTTGTATTTTGACAACGGCACCCGATTTGGGCGTCGAAACGTTAATAAAAATCATTTTTTAATAATATTGTGGCTTATTTCCCATTATAAATAGTTAAAATTGTAAAAATGCCACAAGAAAATAGCTTCAGAACAATATCTTAAATATGTTTTACAGTTATTTTGGACAAGCCACAGGGGTGGACAAACTTTATCAATAAAACTATAAAAATATTAAGCTTCCATACGGTATCTGAAGAATTCCGTGCAACATAATACGGCCCAATTTTGTATAAGTCCTGGCCTATCTCAGCAAAGTTCTTCCTTCGTTACGGTCTGTAGCCATTCTCATCCACGATAGACCATCAAGATTTCTTGCTTCTTTGTCTATTGCTTTCTCGGTCTTCCATTAGATGTCTTCTCATGCATTCTTGCATACAACATCAACACCAAAAATAGCAAAAATTTCTTAATTACAAAATTAGTTATAATAATATCCATATTATACTGCTCTGGTGTTAATTGTTGATAAAAAACCGGCCCGGTGTAATGTTACTAATAATATGATGATTAAATAAATAAATATGTATAAATATCTTGGAGTAAAGCAAACGCGGAAAATTGACCATAAACAAATGAAAAAAGAGATAACTACGGAGTTTATACGAAGGGTAAAACAACTGCTTCGCTCACACCTTAACAGTAGAAAATTCTGTAAGGCACTAAACACCTACACATGTTCCGCGCTTAGCTATTCATTTTGCATTGTTAGGTGGACAAAAACGGACATAGAAAATCTTCAGCGAAAAGTAAGTACACACCTCACATAGGCACAAAAACACCATCCAAAAAGTGCAGTAGTAAGAACGACATTACCACGGAATTTAGGAGGAAGAGGACTTATGGATATAGGTGAGCAATTATATAAATAAATTGCTAATTTAAGAACTTATTTTCAGATGCAGGCTGAGACATTTACTCTACTTCGCGCTATCTGCGCAGTAGATGACATAACACCGATCAAACTGAGGTAACCAGAAATGCGCATAAACCACCTTACTAAGGACGAAAAAATAGGTACCTTGATGGGTAAACCTCTGTACGGACGACATCCCAATGAGGTCAGCCAAGATTATGTCGACAATATAGCGTCAAACTACTGGTGGACATAAGGAAAGATGTTCCCCGAAACAGAAGATTAATTACTGGCCATTCAGGATCCGGTTATACCAACCAACAATTACCTGAAATATATCATCAAAGACCCTCAGGTTCAAAACGACAGATGCCGATATGGATGTCAAGCCCAAAAAATCATTTAACATATTACCGGGGGCTGCCAGGCATTTGCTGCAACTGAATACAAGGAACGGCATGGCTCAGTTGGAAACAAGGAACGGCATGACTCAGTTGGAAAGATCCTTCATCAAGAGATAGCTATCAAACTGGGATGTCTCCAAGCGGACCATCTCCCATATTATCAATATGTGCCTGAGAGTATGCCTGAGAATGACAACTATAAGCCTTACTGGGACTGCACTGTGCTCACAGACCAAACAGTGGCACACAATATACCAGATCTCGTATTAATCAATAAATTAACGACACAAACAACACTCGTTGATGAGGCAATTTCTAACAACAATAATCTACGTACTATATTTACTGAAAAGATCGCCAAGTACAGAAATCTGCAAATTCAAATACGGAGACAATGGAGAATGCAAAGTACCCAGACAATACCGATTATTGTCTACTACTGAAGTCATTCCGAAGACCCTTCTCGAAAGCATAAAAAAGTTGGGTCTCAATGAACATCTTTATAAGATCATGCAGAAAGCTGTACTACTCGCGACGGCCAGAAGTGTACGAAAATTTTTGGGAGATACACCTGCATACCAGGTCACCTAGGGCTCGATAACATAGAAAGACTCCCACCAGAGCTCAATCCTTTTGATACCGTAGGTATCTGGGATGAGTTAATTTTCCCCTTAGAGGGAGTGTGAGCCGTATGGCTAAATCTGGATATGATGATTTCGATCCGTTTCTAAAAATAGATAGGTATATTGTTTCAATCTATTTATTGTTTTATTATTCACGTTTTTATGTCTTTTTTTAATAATAATAGGCATGGATCTCGCGTACCAAAAAAGTTAATTAATAGCAAGCTGAAAATTTGTTAATAGTTTAACAGTTGAATTGGAATATATGAGATATCAACAAATCACCAGAGAGGATAGAATTCGAACAGAGGAAATATGAAACAGACTGGAAGTAGAATGATAAATTACAAAAAAATTTAAAAAGAGAGCACTTCAGTGGTACGGGAATGTACAAAGAATGCTAGAGCACAGGTGACCGAAAAGAATATTGGACTGAGGCCAGCCAGGAGGAAGACGGAAAGGAAGACTAGGAGATGAAAAACATAAAAAATTATACAGGGTAGCGAGAAAGTATGGAAACACGGTAATTTCTCGGAAACCGCTTGACCGATTTTTATAAATTTTGGTGGGTAGGGGTTTTCTAATTCGGCCAATATTATAGTAGTAATTACATTGTTGTCGAATCTTCCGTTTTTCTGGAAATCTAATAAACTTTCTTATTTTAAATGGAACACCCTGTATATTTTTTGCGTTTTGAAGTCCGTAATAAATACTGATTATTTTTTATATTATATTTCCTATATCTTAATGCCACAATTTCGGAGTTATTGCTCCATTTATAAAAAAAAAAATTTAACAAATTATAAAAATCAATTTTATCGGCCCGGGTTGACATTATTTTAGGTTTCTTGGATCATTAGGAACAAAAAAGTCTTGTGTAATTTTCCTCAAAAGTTAATCGTTTCCGAGTTATAAACAATTTAAAACTGCAAAAAATCGAAAAATGACGATTTTCTAGGTTTAAAAACACATGTAAAAGAATATTATATTTGAAATTACGAAGTGCCTAAATTCAAGTTCAGACCTTATTGTGTCAGATACCGATAAGTGATTTGGTCTTATTCTATTTTAAAATATTATTTTTTAATTGTTAATGCCCGTTCGCCCGTCCTCTCGTATGAGCTTCATTAAAAATTAAAAAACAAAACAGTATTTTAGAATAAAACATGCCAAAAGTTCTTACAGGAATCTGATACAAGAAGGTTTGAGCTTGAATTTAGGTACTTTCTAATTTTAAAAATGATTTTTTACTTGTGTTTTTGAACCTTGAACATCGTCATTTTTCGATGTCTTTCAGTTTTAAATTGTTTATAACTCGGAAATAATTAACTTTAGAGGAAAATTACAAAAGACCTTTTTTGTTTCCAATGATACAAAGAACCTAAAATAATATCTACCCGGGCTGAACATTTTTTTATAATTTGTTTAAATTTTTTTTTAATAAATGTAGCAATAATTTCGAAATTACGGCAGTTAGGTATAGGGAATATAACATTAAAAATAATCAGTGTTTCTTAAGGACTTTAAAGCGCAAAAAATATAAAGGGTGTTCGATTTAAAATGAGAAAGTTCATTAGATTTACAGAAAAACGGAAGATCTGACAACAATGTAATTACCACTATATTATCGGCCACATTAGAACATCCTTGCCCACCAAAATTTATAAAAATCGTTCAAGCGGTATCCGAGAAATTATCGTGTTTCCATACTTTCTCGCTACCCTGTATGATAGATAGAGACCTCAGAAAAGGTGACTGGGAGAATATAGCACTGTGGATGAGGAGAACGGCAAACTCATTATGGGGAAAGGCCGAAGGAAAAGAAGAAGAAGAGAATACTGTATAAAATTGCAAATACATGGGAGCTAAAATTAAACAAACTAAGTGGTTCGGAATCAGGTCCGGTCTCCAACATTTTTTATTGTCGTTAATGGAAAAAAATCACATTCTAAATAAATAAATTATCTCATTTTAATTGGAACAACATCAAACCCTCCGTTAAAGGCAGCGTCCCTGATTAGGACGGTTTTTATTAGAAAATCGTTTTCGCCAACTTTATCGTTAGCAAACTTTACGACATTGTAAATAATCGAGATAATAAAAATGTTTACGACTAGGTCTAAATATCAATCAAAATTGATAGGTTCTTTAGTAGAAACTATAAAATCCCTGCAGACGTTTCTATAAAACCGGATAGCTCAGCAAAATATAACGAGATAGTTCGTTTTTTAAGTGAAAATAATATTTGATTTAAATAAAAATTTTATCTTTACAGTAAAATATTTTGCAAAAAATTTTAATTTATGGCCAATATAATCGCTATATAAAATATTGCTGTAGTTTTTGGTAAAAATAGTGAGTAAATCATTTTTCTTCTTCTTCCCTTTCTTTTTCCTTTTTTTTTCATCTACTTGTTTTTCTTCTTCTTCTTCTTCTTCTTCTTCTTCTTCTACCTTATTATTAGGTAATTCTGTCCTTTTTTATGTTCTTAGTTTTTGCCTATATGTAATATTGTTACTCCATATTTTCCGTGGTCTGCCCACATTACTGATATTCTCAAAGGTTCTTTTATACAAATCAAGCATTGGAACGTCCGTAGATTGTATTATGTTGCCTACAGATATTTTTCTTCCTCTTCTCCTTATTTTTTATAAGCAACTATTCTTGTTCATTGACGCATAGAAGTGTCTATGTAATGTTATTATTCCGTCTTTTGCGCGGGCTCCAGATATTTCTTTTACCGATTGGTGATTTATATATTGTATTATCTCCCATTTTGCTTATGTAGTTATCACATTCTTTCTTTCTGTTAAATGTCCCTTCGTTTATACAAGGTGTATTACGTTTTCTTCAAAACTCCTCAATTCTCTTTCGATATCTCTGCATAGTTCCTGTACCTTCGCAGTACTATCACCTCTGCAGTTTCCAGTATTTTTTGTTTTGTGGTTGCGTGGGATCTTGTCTCTGAAATGTATGTCATTATTGGTCTTATACTTACTTTATTAATTCTTGACTTCATCTCAATATTAACCCTGGAAGATCACACTTTTTTTTAACATAATCCGTACACATGGGTATCAGATACCCAATGATTTTTTGTGAAGAAATAAAAAAAAAAGTAAACATTTTATGATTTCCAGAGACTGTCTAATCACTATTGAATACACAAGAAGGATTAAATCATTCATTTTATTTTCTCTCTGTTAATTGTAGTAATACAAAAAGAAAAATATATAAAAACAATTAAAAAATATTTTCTAAAAACCAAAAACACAATTCAAAATATTTAAGCTTAGTTTAACAACAAAATGGTCTTTATAAATAAAAGGTAACACTTTTTGATTATAGAGCTCATATTCACTCTTAGCCAGGTATTTCAATTCCACTCATTTTGGTGACTGCATTCATAACACAGTTTAGCTCTATGCTCTATGCAGAATGCTTTATGGCTAGCCCAGTATACACATTTTGTTTTTTATCTCTTTCTTTGAAGATATAACACCTAGCTGATTTACTAATCTTGTGGGATGTTGTGTTGGTAGGTCTTTAACTTGAAGGCACACTTGATTGCAAACCTCACACATGGGTGCTACATACCCTAGCCTGTATTCAATAAATTTTCGTGATTGGAAATATTGCTCAAATGAGACCGCAACTACACAAACGTCCTTGGTAGACTACAGACTGAAGTGAAGTACATGAAGTGGAATTACCATTGAAATGCGACTGAGCATGCTACATTCAGTTAAGTGCCTCCGTGGGTATCTCACACCCAAGTATGAGCTTCGAGGGTTAATAATATGTAGGTTTTGCTATATTGTTATTAAGGCATCCTGCTAGCCCACGTGCTTTTTTACTTGATTTCCCACTTCTTTGTCAAGGTCTTTATAGCTAGACATTGTAATTCGAAGTTATTTTATTTCCATTACTTGTTCAATGTTGATGCCATCGATTTCTATTTTACGTCTGATTGGTTCTCTGCTGATTACTATTTTTAGTTTTGTAAATTGAGATTGTCATATTAAATGATTTTGCTTTTATGATAAATCTGTGGACTAGTTTTGCAGACTACCTTTATCTTGGGTTATCAATATTGGGTCGTCTATGTAACAAAGCCTTTTTACTTTTTTCCTTTTTTATCATCTTATTTTGTTGCCACTTTTGATCATTTCATCCATGATTAAATTGATCAGAATAGCGTTCAATGAATCCCCCTATCTTATTCCGCTGATTATGCCATTATATCTACAGACTGTAGGTTGTCTATCTATGTTGACCTCCATTTCTTTTCTTATTTTAGTGGATGATTTCAATAGTTTTTGTTATATAGAAGATCGATGATATCTTTGAGCCTTACTCTGCTAAATTTTCAATTTTTAACTCGCTATGTATATTTAAGCGGTCACTTTTGACGTTGTATCAGTTTTGCTAAATCCTAGTAATACAGTCCTAACGGCTGCCTATTGCTCCTTGTGTAATCATAGCACTAAATTCTAAAGCTGAATAGGAACGAGCAATCTACCTGGCGAATATTATTAAATACATAATGTACCAATGTACGCTTGCAGCAATCTCTTTATGAAGAAATATAAAGTCAAAAGACTTCTCATCGATTGTGATGAGAAACTACAAGTAAACTACAAAATCTTATCTTAATAAAAGCTATAAAACTGAAAAGCTTTGTTTTCGTTGTCCTGTTGATGCAGTAATGATGTAATGGCTTACGTAAATAAATTAAAATAAACGTTTTACAAAAAAAACATCTGAAATATACAAAAAACATCATAATAGCATTTAAAAAATTATTAAAATCGATTATAGATGATATGTTTATTAAAATCCCTAAAAAGGGTAATACCATATAACGTTGTCGGAATAAGAGATCTATCATCAGCGCTTTTTACCTGAAATATGTGAAATATTTTTAATGAAGACAAGGTAACGTTCAATTTTTACTAAGGTTAAAAATTACAAGATACTTAACGGTTAAAGCACATGATTGAGCCACCAGGATATGTGAGTGAAAACCCTCTATATCTTATATAGTTATCTGTATAACAAGGGGGGAAAGTGCTACTTTTCCTCCCGAGAATGAAGTAATCATTCAAGGGAGGAAAAGGCACTTTACTCCCATGTTATATATGGTTTTTCCACCTTCCTCACATAACAAGTCATTTTTTCATTTTTAATTAATTTATTTATGTAAATTACCAACAAAATTTTTCAGAACTAAAACTAACAAGTAGGTACAATATAACTGTCAAATATAAGTAAAATTATTAATGTAAACATTGTTAAATCAATATAACAATTTACTGTTTTTTACCATTCTGCAAAATGAAGGGTGTTTTATAAATAAACGCCAAAATGTATAGATACTTACGTAATAGAAAATAGATGTTATACAGGGCGTCATTAAGTAAATTCGTAGTTTTTTACGTTTCGTCAATATTTTTAAAATTAAGCTTTAACGGAAACAATGCTCTATACAAAAATTTTCTACATAAAATTTAAAACAAAAAAGGTCCTATACATAATTGTTATAAAGTCAACGGTTCCAGAGTTACGGAGAGTGAAAAGTGGAAGTTTTCGATACTTTTTATATTATTTGGGCAGTTGATGATGTTTTAGTATGGTGAGGTTGACTTTTCTTCAAGAGCTTGTCACTAACATACCATCGGCCACTAAAGTAGCAAATTTTATTTACAAAACACAATCCTGTTAAAGAAAATTTCTTTCGTCAGTAATAATATCTATTATAAATTGCTCAAAAAATATAAAAACTATCGAAAACCTCCACTTTTCACCCTCCGTAACTCCGGAACCGTTGATTTTATAACAATTATGTATAGGACCTTTATTGTTTTAAATTTTATGTAGAACATTTTTGTATAAAATATTGTTTACGCTAAAGCATAGTTTTAGAAATATTGACGAAAAACGTAAAAAAACTACTAATTTAACCAATTTTCCCCCATCTCCCCCCTAACCGGACGCTCAAAATGGTGTAAATTTTTACTGAACAATATGTGGACCATAGAAAACAATTTGGTGTTGGAGGAAAACTTTCACTTTGGATGTCTGGGTTAGGCCTTTTTTGGACCAATTATTATACTATATTATAGTCCATGTGGTGAGACCGCTCCCGTTCGAAAAAATTTCTGATTCGGTTTCTTTGTGGATTCCTATTTAAAAATGTCCCCTTTAAACAAACCTGAAGGGTGCAGAAGGGGCAGAAATTGTTTAAACAATTTTTTGAAACAAATACAAAAGATCACGTTTTTGCTCTGAAACATATATTTTTAGATTTTCTTGATCATTCTAAACAAGAAAGGTATCTTACAATTTTTCTTAAAAATTGATAGTTTTCGAGTTATAAGCGATTTAATATTTGAAAAATGCGAAAATTCGCATTTTCGAGGCTTAAAACTTATATTTAAAATTAGTATTTTTGAGGTTGCCAGATACTTAAATTGAAGACTAAACATTCATATTCAAGATTCTGAAGAGTGATCACGTCTAACCTTAATTTATACCGTTGTTTTTTAATTGTTAAATATGCGTGTTTATCCGATTTTTCTGCCGGTGCTGCGAGCTCTATTTCCAAAATCTCCTATTTTCCTCCGAAACATATTTTGTCTATATTATTTAAGATATTCCAAATAAAATAAGTTTCTTGACATTTTTCTCAAAAATTAATGGTTTTTAAGTTATAAGTGATTTAAAATGCGAAAAATGCCAAAACAACGCATTTTTGGATTTTAAATCACTTATAACTTTAAAACTGTTAACTTTTGAGAAAAATGTCAAGAAACTTATTTTATTTCGAATGTCCTAAAGAATCTAGAAAAAATATTTTTCGGATGAAAATTGGAGATTTTTGAAATAGAGCGCGCCGCACCGGTAAAACAATCGGATGGACATGCATATTTAACAATAGTCCGTTCTTTAACGGTAAAATATTGCAAAACCTCTAAATTTTAAAGAACCGTTTGGATTGACATGAAATTTGGCATACACATAGCTAACAAGTCAAAGAAAAAAAGTGATATTGTGCCGATATGTGCTTTTGCTCTGGGGGTGGTTTTCACCCCCTCTTGGGGGTGAAAAAATATTCGTCTAAAGAAAGTCAGGAAATAGATAAACTGGCTAATTTTAAGCAACTTTTGTTCTATAGAGTTTTTTCACTAAGTCAATACTTTTCGAGTTATTTGGCAGTGAATATGTTCATTTTTTCAACAAAATAACCACGCTTTTAGACGGTTTTTCGCAAATAACTCAAATAGTAAGTATTTTGTAAAAAAAACATTCTCAGCAAAAATATAGACTGTAAAAAATTTAAAAAAAATGGTGTATATATCACGTCTCTACACCCAGTAGAAGCAGAGTTATAGCTAATGAAAAATAGGTTCGTATTCGTCAAATTCCAAATGGAATATTTTAATGTAAAATAAAAAAAATGAAGCAAATTTCGGGGAAAAGTCATTACAACTTATTTAAAGTGTTTAAAAAAAGCTTCATTTTTGTTTTATAAAAAAAATTTCTAGCATCAAAATTAAACAAGTTACGCTCAAAATAAAGTTAGTCCCTTTTGGTTTTGGTAAAAAAATCGAGAAAATCACCCCCTAATTAGTATCTTAAATGAACTTAATCGTTACGACTTCACAAGTTTCTTGACTCGTATATATTGTCTATATTTATCTGTAAGTTTCATCGGTTCAAAGTTCTTATTATTGAAAGGGCTGTAGTTAAAAGGGGTTGAACGAGTCACTGATCACGAATGTATGCAAATTTAGAAACACCAAATCTTAATCAATTTTTGTCTAACAGAAAAACAAAAAAATACATGATATTCAGAAAAGCAAATCTAACTTTTTTTGTTTTTCGAGATTTTTGGTATCTCTAACAATTTTTAAGTTATTTTGGAAAAAAGCATATTTTTCAAAATTTAAATTTTGATAAATTTTACTTTGAAACCAAATTTTTTCAAAAATAAGCACTTTGAATCGATGAAACTTACAGATCATATAAACACAACATAAGTAAAATAATTTGTGGAGCGGTAACGATTAATTTAATTTAAGTTGCTAATTAGGGGGTGGTCTTCCCGATTTTTTTTTTTTGAAAAAACAAAAGGGACCAACTTTATTTTGAGCGTAACTTGCTTAAATTTAATGCTAGAAACTTTTTGTAAAAACAAAAATAAAGATTTTTTAAGCACTTTAAAAAAGTTATAATAGATTTTCCCCAAAAAGTGCTTAATTTTTTGGATATTTCACGTCGAAATATTCTATTTGAAATTTGATGAATATGAATCTATTTTTCATTGGCTATAACTCTGGTTCTACGAGATCTAGAGACCTAACGCGTACACCATTTTTTTACTTTTTTATAGGCTATATTTTTCCTAAGAACGTTTTTTTCGACAAAATACTTACTTTTTGAGTTATTTGCGAAAAACCGTCTAAAAATGTGGTTATTTTGTTGAAAAATGAACATATTCACTTGCAAATAACTCGAAAAGTGTTGACTTGGCGAAAAAGCTCTATAGAACAAGAGTTACTTAAAATTAGTCAGTTTACCCATTTCCGGACTTATTTTGGACATATATTTTTTCATCCCCAAGAGGGGGTGAAAGTCACCCCCAGGGCAAAAAGCACACATCGGCACAATATCACTTTTTTTCTTTGACATGTAAGATATACGTATGCCAAATTTCATGTCAATCCAAGCGGTTGCGGTTTTTTTAAAATTTAGAGCAAAAACCGTGAAAGAATGGACTACAATTAAAAAACAAGGGTTTAAATTAGGGCTAGAAGCAATCACTTTTCATAATATTGAAGCTGAATGTTTAAACTATAATTTAAGTGTCTGGTAACCTCAAAAATACTAATTTAAATATGAGTTTTTAAGCATCGAAAATGCGTATTTTCGCATTTTTCAGATTTTAAATCGCCTATAACTCGAAAACTATCAAAATTTTAGAAAATTTACAAGATACCTTTCTTGTTTAGAATCACCCACAAAACTTCAAAATTTATGCTCCGGTGCAAAAAAAACGTGATCTTTTGTATTTGTTTAAAACAATTTCTCCTCAAAAATTCCGCCCGGCACCCTTCAGATTTGTTTAAAGGGGACATTTTTGAATAGGAATCCACAAAGAAAACGAATCAGAAATGTTTCCAGACGGGAGCGGTCTCACCACATGGACTAATACTACCTCCGTAACTTTGGAACCGATCATTTTAGAAGCATTATGCATAGGACCTTCCTTAGTTCCATTTTTGTACATTTTTGTATGGAGGATTGGTCATGCTAAACCGCATAGTTTTAGAAATATTGACGAAAAACGTAATAAAAAACTACGAATTTACCGTTTCACCCCTCCCCCCCCCCCAACCCGACGCTCAAAATGGTGTGACTTTTTTCTGAACATTATGTGGACCATATACTGGTACAATAATTTGGTGTTGGAGGATAACTTTCACTTTGTATGTCTGGGTTTGGGTCTAGTTATACCATACTATTATACAGGACAAATATGAACCAAGCATCCCATTTCTTTATTCGACTTCTTCGTTTATGAGAGCTACTACTCGTATCAATATTAAAGTGATTGATGCTTTCCTGCACCAAACACCCAAACTTCATATATATTTGATGCACTCACATCTCTACCCGCAACGAAATCCTTTCCCAGCCATCAATTTTGGTCCTTTCAGCGACGAGAGTCGGCAGGTGTTACGGCCGAAGCCAAAGGCAAACCACACAAACATACTGCTAGTCTCCGACACCCAAATGCGCCGCATTTTCACGCCTACGCTACGCTGTAATTCCTTCCTTCCAGTGGCGGCCGGTCAGGGTCGGCAGGGTCGGCAGTGCCGACCCACACATTTATATAGATAGATTTTTTTAATATTTGTATCTGTGAAGTAAAAAAAATCTGTCAGATAATACAGACTAAATTTTATTCGTGGTTTTTAAAAGGATTTGATCAATCCGAGCGTTAAGTGATCCCTGCGCATAACAGACTTCTCAAAAAATGAATGATCCGAGCCATTCATCTGACTTTTCGGCTAGCCGTACCCAACGCATCTGTAGCTGACGATTTACACGTAAAACTCAACGAAATAACAAGTCGATGAGCAAGCGAACATACATTCTCTCCGTAGGCAGGTACGGCATATTTAAATCTGCCGGTCGGTAGTGCATCGCCAGATCGCATCGGCAGAAATTGTCAAAAATAATCACGCCGTTTTACGTCGTTTAATTGATATTGTAATGTTTTTAAGTTGTCGGGAATTATCATTTAGTGGACATGATGGATCGAAGCATTTGTTAAAAATCAAAGTAATTATAGAGAAAATAATAAAATTGTTTTAGAAATATTTACTTTCTGATTCGAAGTGTATTCGTAATACAGAATGAACTAATAAATATAATCAAATAGTTACATTTTGAATAACGTTATTGAATCTGAGATTTAGAAAACCATTTGCTTTTCGCTGGAAGTAGATGAAACTTCTGATTATCATGTCATTCACAATTATCAATTATTGTTGTTCGATACGGGTTACGTCGTTACGTGGTAATATTTATGAGAGGTTTTTAGGTTTTAGAAACGTGAGTAAAAGCAATAAGGCAGAATATATTTTTGATGTTTTAAAGAATTTTTAAAAATTTTTTGATCTCAAAAATAAATTGGTAGGTCAAACTGGGGCAATCTTATGACGGCGTTGCTGTGATGTGTGGTGAATTGCATGGTCTCCAGGCAAAAGTTAAAACTACATATTGCATCACAAGCTTTATTTACTCACTATTATGCGCATATAATGAATTTAGTTTTGCATGATACGTGTAAAAAATAGAGAATATCGTCTTTTCTTGCCAGTTTAGCTCATCTAAACGGATTACTGCTTTAGAACAAATTTGCTTCGAAAAAAAGCGAACAGTTTGTCAGACGCGATGAAATTTTAAATCTCGATTAGTTTTATCTAAGCAGATTATCTCTGGTAGTTTTAGTATCTGTAGCAGATTTTCGTGAACAGCTTTTGGAAGTTTTTGATTTTATTATCGAAGCGACGATTTTGAAATTGGCGATACCTCGATCCGTGAAGCAATCGATTTGAGAACTTTCTTTTAAATTTAAATTCTTTTAAATATTTTTAAGACAGAGTTTGCCCAAGATATTCATTATTCTTCAAAATCAGTCAACTGACATTATTTATTCAGAAAATAGAATACGAAAGCTGGTGCAAAATCTCAGAGATTTTCGTAATGATAGTAGTTTCCAATATATACGCAGTGACATTTTGGACTCGCTTGATATTTCCGAACCATTCCAAAAAAGACAACATGATACATATCTCGAAAAACGAATAGGTATATCTTGAAATTTTGGATACCTACTAATATATGCAAATAGATACTCGTTTTTCGAATTTTGAAGATTTGCAAATTTTTGACCTCTGTGACGATTCAAAATTTAAAAGTTACCTTCGCCAAAGAATTTCCACGATATTTATTATAACAAGTTAGGTACTTAAAAATTATGCCGATCCAAATATTTTTAGACAGTGGGATAAGTTACAAAATATGTATGTATAATTCTATGTAGTAAGTACTGCAATGCATTATAACAAACTTTTCATCAATTATCTTTTCACCACTACCACCAATTTCTGCCTCAAATAAACGGGATTTATCTTGTCTCAAAAGAATCAACACGTATGGTCGAAACACCATGAAACAAGAGAGAATGTCAAATACATCAAGGAAAAAAAAACAAAAAACAACAAAATCTCCTATGATGATTTAAGCCTTTTAGTTTGATGGTATACCTGTATGAGGAGACAAAAAAACCTTGCCGACACTGTCTCCAAGGCCACGAGCCGCCACTGCTTCCTTCTGAGCTTTCACCTTCAATTACTCGCGATGTATGAACAAAATTGTTATTATGAACTCGACCTGTCTCGAAAATCTTTTGTGGGATTTAAAGGGAAGAGACTTCGGTGCGAGTTAAGGAACGACCTAGGACTCCGGAAGTGGTGAGGAAACGTGGATGTGTGGGAGATGCTGTTTAAAGGTAGATAGACCGTTTAGTTGAATTTTTATTCACATTTTTGTGTAAATTTACTTTAAAAATAAAAAATGTATAGTATACGGATAAAATTTAAACAAACTTATTAGGGTAGGAAACAAAGGTTGAACCTCGCAAAATGGACACAAGTCCGGTTTTATTTTTTTCTGGTATATCAAGGAGTGCTTATTATAAGACTAACTTTTTCTTAAAACAATTAGCCCCGAAACACCCCTTTTCATCTCTTTAAAGGGGGTAATTTGTGGTTTTTGTGAAACGTAGCCCTTCCTGTACGTTTTGCAAAAAATTTACTTAATACTAAAATTAAGAGGACTATATTTCCTACTATTCATTTTTCCACAGCATATGTCTATCACCCACCGTTTAGCGAGGATGGCGCCCCAGAGTTGACAAGTTTTTAAAAAAGATGTGTTTAAAAAAAATTATTTTTCCCTAACTGTAATGAAAATTAAGAAGAAACCATGGGGAGATTAATCACAAATAAGTGGCCGATTCTTTGGTATAGGTTTTATTTAAGGGCAATTACCCATTTTTTAATTACAGGGTGGTCCATTTAAAAAAAAACCCCTTGTATACCATCTGAACGGTCTATGCTAGAAAAAAAAGCTTTCAGCGATTATCCATGTACTGAAGTTATTTACAAATTTCTATAATGCACCCCTATTTTTTTTCCGGAACCACACCAAAAAAAGGAGAATTAATAAAGAAAGTGATTTTGTTGGAATCCTTCACACACCATGCCCTTTATTAAAATGCTTCATATATCATTTTGTGCACGTTCTTATTACCCATGCATGGACACCAAAAGCGATTTCTTAATGCAACCCCTGTAGCCAAAAAAATACATAAAGGGGGGTTGAAACATTTTTTTTTGCTTTTTGACACATATGGACATATGCTCCATCAATAGGGTTTTTCATAAATATATACATATATGATTATTGCAACATCCCTGCGGAAACTACTCCTATCCTTGAAAATAAACTGCAGAAACTACCCCTATCCCTTGGAGAGCATGTTTTGACGATTTTTTCATTACCTATGCATTTTTTTAAAACAAATTTTATACAGAATTAAAGAACACTATATTCTATACAAATAAGGTCCTATGCATTTTTTCGTATCAGGAACCGTTACGGCACAGTGGCGCCGTAAACCTCAGAAATGCTTTGGCGCACTCCAGTTTTTGTTTTTCTTTTCGTCACCTATTCATTTTATGGATAACGTATTTATGGAAAATAAAGCAACACACTATCTGCCACACTTTATTGCCTATGCATATTTTATTTTCTTTGCAGCCTAAATCCACAGTGGTGGCCTAAAATCAATTTTTGATTATTTTCTTTATTAATTCTCCTTTTTTTTGGGGTGGTTGCTCGTATGTTGATCTCTGCTGTTTGGTTTTTGCTTGTTAAGCTTTATAATGTGACCCAGATATACTATTACAGTATGGTGCAAATGAAAGGAATAAATTCGTTATTTCGTAAACCGGCGACTTTAAGGAAAAATACCGAAAGAAGACAATTTTTAATTTTAAATTGTGACATTTTGGAATAAATGTCATACTAGTGACGTCATCCATCTGGGCGTGATGATGTTATCGATGATATTTTAAATGAGAATAGCGGCGTGTGCTAGCTCATTTGAAAAGTTCTTCAATTCTCTATTCAGTAATATAAGCATTAACATAATTATTTATACAGGGTGTCCAAAAATTTTGTTTAAATTACATTTTTTTCAAAAAAAGAAGAATGTATGTACTTTGTTTACTTCAAAATACATTTTATTGCTGTCAGAAATCAGAAAAAAAGTTTAGATCACAAATAAACATTGCTTTTCGCTTAAATTAAATGTTCAAACTTCCAAGATGCAGGTGGTTGGCGGTAACTTGCATGAACATATAATTTAATCGAAAAGCAATGATTATTTGTGAAATAAACATTTTTGTTTTGTTTTTGGGCAACAGTAAAATGTATCTTGAATTAAATTAATTACATACATTCTTCTTTTTCTTTGTCAAATAATTTAATTAACAAAATTTGTTTGGACACCCTGTACAAATAATTATATAAATGTTTATATTACTAAATAGAAAATTGAATGACCTTTCAAATGACCTAGCACACGACCCTTATTCCAATTCAAAAAAATCATCGATTACGTCATCAGTCATCACACCCAGATGGTTGACGTCACTGGTATGACATATATGCCAAAATATCATAATTTAAAAATAAAAATCGACCTATTTCGGGATTTTTCTCTAAAATAGTTGGTTTACGAAATATCGAATTTATTCCTTTCATTTGGACCATACTGTATAATCGTGAACTTGTTCTATTTCATCGTGTCCGATCTTCATTGTGAGCTCCTCAACTATATTTTTTATGATATTGGTCTTGCTGAAATTCATATTATGGCCTATCTTTCCAGCTTCTATGTCCAGTTCTTTCATCATTGCAAACAATTCTTCTTTTTTATCGCTTATAAAACGATGTCATCAGCGTACTTTAGATGGTTTAAGAGTTGTCCATCATGGTTGGTTTGTGTATCCTTATGTTTTTCAGCGTTGCCCGTTGTATAAAAATAGTTTTTTGTATTTCTCTCTTTTAGTCTCTATTTCTTGTTGTCAGTTAAATAATATACAAACTATATGGAAATATTTATAAATCGTGCGTGAAATTATACGCCTAGATCCACAAGGCAAAAAGTTCATCTTGACACTTTAATTTAATGTTGTTCGAAAGCCATTTTCTTGTGGTATTTTTGCAATTAACTAGTTTTGATGGGAAATAAGCCATACTTTAATTTAACACTAAAGGCATAACCAAGTTACGTACTTCTGTTCTAGTTTCAATACAAATATCAGAATTGCGTAGAAAAACCCTCTTGTGCGACCTAATGGCTCCGAAGCTTTAGTTCCACTTTATTCTCGGTCGTATTAACGTTAAGTGGGGCTAAAACACAAACTACATTTTTAGATAAACATCATTAGAGTTCATAAACGTAAACGAGCGAGCCGAGTATAGTCCAATACTTGGAAAATATGGCGCATAAAAGCTGAAAGTCCTACACTTTTGTGACGTTCAGCAATGTCGAGTAGAAAAATCTGATGATATAAGCATCCTTTATTGCATAATAAACTACATTTAAACGAGAGACTGCGAAATATATACTTTTATTATCCAATTTATTTTTATTTGTCTATAATTATCCCTTGCCGCCCAGATTTTATTCGAACAATATAGCGTTTTATTTAGGCTTACTTATGGTCGATAAAAAGTAAATAATAATAGAATTCGAATAGTACGAATTAGGGGAGTGCATATAGATTTGTACTTCGGAAAAAAATCAAACAAGATAGAACGTTTTGTAATTTCATTAAGAAATGTTTAATAAACAACATATCAAAAAGTTCTACTCGAGAAGTGGGTGCTTAATTTTTTATTAAACAAATGAACTACGAAATTAGATGTTTTTTAAATAACTCCGAAAATATAAATTTTAGAAAAAAACTAACTTTACCATTGAAAAATTCAGAAAATTTTACAAAAAAAACCTTGTATAAAGAATTTTCTAAAATTAAATCTGTATCTTCTATAATTTTTTATGTATAACGCTAATGTCGCCCTTCTCACAAACATTGGCGCATTGTAAACTAACGTATGGCGAAGTGCACGGTTGAGTTATTTTAATGTAATTCTTTAACTAATGGATCAAATGAAATTTTACAAATTGAACATGAAAGAATAATAATTAAGCTATCTTATGGTTATAGTAGAAAGAAATAAAATGTATGGGCATAAGTACGGTGTGGGCGGAAAATGAGCCTTATATGAATTTTGTTTAAAAATGATTTAAAAATGTGTAACTAATACAACTTTTCTTATAAAACCCTCAATTTTGCACAACTTACCTTTCAAGCATCTTCTAAATGACGTTTTATTTAAAAAAATCTCAAAAATTTAATTCAAATGATATGAGGTCTCAAAAAATGTAATTTTTGAAATCTTCGTAGTTTTATAGAATTACCACCATTTTAAGACGGCATTACTCAAGCTTAAACAGATCTATTACAGTTTTATAAGTGCTTTTTTAAAGCTTAGGATGTAGTCTTTAAAATGCACTTAATTAGTTTACTTTAGAAATGAAATAAACTGTTTCTTTTTAAGAAAATTAAGAAAGATGACAAAAATGTAACACAAAAACCGAAAATTACCAGCTAAAAAATGTTTATACAAAGTGATCAAAACTTTTTTCTGTAAAACTTACATTTAATAAAATAGGCTTCAACAATAATAGATGTTTAGCAAAAAAATTTTTTATTAGCTCTTATACAGTATGTCTGCGTAACTTGGAACCTATTGATAACTTTTTTATTATAAGTTTTACGAAAAAAAAGTTATTCTTTATAAAATACTCTGCATCGCATATAATCTAAGATGCAATCATCAAATATAAAATTTAATTAATGTTATACGAGGTATCTCAAAAAATATGAATTTTACTCAAGAGTAAAGTACCTTTACATTTCACAATATCGAAAAATGTTATTAAGAAAAGATGTTTGGAAGTAAAAAATTTTATATTGTTTTAGTGTTTAATGGTTGTTTTAGTGTTTAATTACGTCCTCCTAATTAAAATATTGTGAATAATACAGGCACATAACTCAATAAAAATTCATATTTTTACATACCTCGTATAATATTTAAAAAGTTTGACATCTGACAGTTGTATCCTAGATTTTAGATCAGGGAGAGCATTTTATAAAGAATAACTTTTTTTCATAAAAGTGATAATAAAATAGTTATCATAATTGTAATAAAATGATCATGAGTATCCGTAATTTGAGAAACAATTGATTTTTTTTAGATTAGAGTAATATAATTGTATATTTAGACATAGTTTCTAATTTCAAACAACTTTTCATAATAGCATTATTTGATATTCTGGAATATAAAGGTACTTTACTCTTTAATGAAATTCATATTTTCGACATTACTCGTAAAAAATTGATAAAATTTGATATCTGATGGTTGAGTTTTAGATTTTTGACTATCCAGAGCATTTTACGCTCTGCGTTCCTAGCTACGCAGACACACTGTATAAGAGCTTCTTTATAAGAATTTTTAAATTGCAATGCCATATTCGGATTTAGCATAATCAAAAACAAAATAGAAACATATTTGATCAAAGTAAACTGATGAATTTAACGATATTTTTAAAATTATTTATACAAAACAATTGTTATTGTTTAAACAATTAATAAACAATTAGCGGCCAAATCTGCGAGCAGAACTTTTTACTTTAACATGTATATAAACTAACAAAAAAAGTTTTAGAAAAATATAAGCTTGTTTGGATTTTTCCGAAACAATGCATGTTTTCGTTCTAATTGCACTCCCCTAAGTAGTGCGGGAACAAATACTGAAAAATAATCTATCTCTGACTCTGAAGATATATAGAGACGACGAAAAAAATATTAGTTAGACTTGGCTGCGAAATTCCTTATTTATGCTTCTTGTAGATAAAATGAGTGAAAAGAATTTTACCAAGTCTAGCCTTACTCCGGTGCAAATATTTTAATATTTGCACCATCTTCTTCGTTTCGTTATGGTCCAATTCAGTCTTCTTGCGAAGCGTTTTGACAAGGAATAGATTCCGAAACATCAGGTGTCAGAGGATGGCAGGAGACTCGATTTGAATCAAAACGTAACGATTATTTTCCTTTTTGTCATACCATACTTTGTATTAGAGCCAAACCAGACAGACCACTCTGCAGCGCTACTCTGTGGATTCACAAAGCAGCTTCCGATGATTGGCCGTGGGTTCTTATGTGAAGTGGAGGTTGCACCCCAGACGAGCAACTGCGGCCAGCCACAGTCGCCGAGCCTCACTGCCAGCTGCCTCCCGCTGCTCCGGCAGTCAACATGACAGAAGTCACACCCGATCAGATAGCCCATCATCTTCTAATGAACGGTAAGACGACATCAAGAAAGAACAAGGTGAGAGCTCAACGGAATATCGACGAAGAAAGAGATGTTCTAGGTACCTCTTTTTGTCTAGAGGAGATGAGAGGCGCGATCCATCAAATGAAAGATAATAAAGCGGCTGGCCTGGACGACATACGAACAGAGCAAATAAAGAACTTTGGACTAAAAACCGTAGAGTGGCTCGTAAAAATGATGAATTGCTGCATCCGTACATTACAAATGCCCAAAATCTGGAGGAAAGCTAGAGTGGTAGCCCTCTTAAAACCAGGGAAGGATCCGGCGGATACAAAGAGTTTTAGACCTGTATCTCTCTTGTGCCACCTTTTCAAGGCCTTTGAAAGAATGATACTGAACCGGATCGCAGAATATGTGGAGACTAAAATTTTTCCAGAACAAGCAGGATTCAGGCCCGGAAAGTGCTGCTGCAGGCAAATTCTTAATCTCACCCAACATATTAAAGATGGTTTTGAACGGAAGGAAATAACAGGAGTAGCGTTCATAGACCTAACTGCCGCCTATGATACAGTTAACCATCAACGGCTACTCGCAAAACTATACGAAACTACAAAGGATTTCCGACTAACAAGGTTAGTGAAATGTCTCCTCCAGAATAGACGCTTCTACGTAAAGCTCCAGTCCAAGAACAGTCGGTGGATGGACCAAAAAAATGGGCTACCACAGGGAAGTGTCCTCGCGCCGATTCTATACAACATATACACCAACGACCAACCCATACACCAACAAACAAGGCAATTTATTTACGCTGATGATACAGCGGTGGCAGCTCAGGGAAGAACCTTCAATGAAGTCGAAGTGAAACTGACAGATGCCCTGGGAGACTTAGTTCTATACTATGATAAAAACCATCTGAAACCCAATCCCACAAAAACCCAGGTATGTGCTTTCCACCTGAGAAACAAGCATGCCCGAAAGTCGCTGGAGGTGGAATGGCGTGGTCAGATGCTGGAACACAACAAGACGCCAAAATACCTTGGCGTCCGTCTGGATAGAACTCTGTCTTACCGATACCACTGTCAAGATGTCAAGAAGAAAGTAAGTGCCAGAAATAATATCATCCGCAAGCTAACTAATACAAAATGGGGAGCACAACCACACACTCTCCGCATTTCTGCCTGGGCATTATGTTTTTCGGCCGCGGAGTTTGGAGCACCAGTATGGACAAACTCTGCTCACGCAAAGAACGTCGACGTGGCTCTAAATGAAACGGTCCGTATAATATCGGGTTGCCTGAAACCGACACCTATCGAAGAGGTATACCCCATTGCTGGAATTGCTCCACCACCTATCAGGAGGAAGGTCACGTCAGAGGTAGAACGGAAAAAGCAGGAGACGGACCGAAGACACCCCTTATATGACCACCAAACTCAGCCAAGCAGACTAAGATCTCGGAAAAGCTTCCTGAAAACATCAAGATCCATCCCCGAAGCGCCAGAGACGCGCCGAATACACCTATGGCAAGCGTCAGCTACCGCGACACATTTTCCTCCCTCGGAGGAAATGGCTGCTGGACACAATTTACTGTATCCGACTTGGGAAGCGCTAAACAGACTAAGAACCGGCGTTTCACGTTGTGCTAGTAACCTGAAAAAATGGGGATACCAGGAGGACGATACCTGCGACTGTGGCGCGGTTCAGACCAGCCGGCATCTACTATCATGCACAGAGATGAGAGAGACCTGCACAGAACAAGACTTAATTATAGCAAATGACAGGGCCAACTATGTGGCCAACCATTGGAAATACAGAATTTAAAGTTGTTGGTGTTCCGGACACGGAAAGTAAGTAAGTACTGCCAGTGGCGTCCACTAGTGGCAAAACCCATTTAGACGAACCACTTTTGTAGCTGCCAAAAATATTGACGAAAGTTTACACGGTGAGCACGTAAAATGAATTTTGATTCCGAAAGATTTTTAATTGAATTTCAAAACAGACCGGCTATATGGGATAAAAGAACCCGAGGGTATAATTATAGGGATTGAAAGGAAAAGCGTGGGACGAGATTTGAATTTGAAAGGTAGCCCTATCGAAAAGAGTAAATCGGGTAAACAATATTTTCTCTATTTATATTTACATTTAATTATGCTTTCTGACGAGTAAGAAGACTTTCCTCGTCTGAATCCATCATTGAACTGAACAAAACAAATACTCACAATCTTGTTTGTTTATTTATGTTAAATAGTGGGGTCCAAACCTTTGCCAAAAAAAGGTTTTATTGTTTGTTGTAGAAAACAAAACGATAAGATATCGGTTAAAGAGGGTTGCAGGTTAACATGTTTACATAATATATTTAATGGCATCATCTCCTTAAAAACAGGACCTCATTCAGTCAGTTGTAATGGGAGTCTTACTATTTATGTGTGTTTTTTTTTATATTGAAAATTGTATCAAACTATTTTACGGCGGTAGGATACCAGATGTACTGGTTAATTGTTCATGTGCTTCTTTCAGTGATATAGCTTCTTTTGTCTGGTTCTTCCTAATTTCGTTTATGGAGTTTATTGGTATTTTTTTAAAAGGGTAGAAATTTTAAAAAATATTTAAAACTAAAGGACATCACAAACACTGACTTTGACGAACACACTTTTATAAAAAAGATTATTAGCCGGAAAGTTTTTAATCATTTGAACAAGCTTCCTTTTTTTTCACTCATTACATTAAACGCCGCATCCTTCCAAACGATCCACTTTGCAGCGTAGTCGCCGGCGCTAGAAAATCGCCTGTTGCAACCACTCTGTGGATCCACAGAGTAGCGCTGTAGAGTGGTCCGACTGGTTTGGCCCTTAGAGTACAAAATGACGCGTTTCATATAAGTAATCTGCGACGCATTATTGGAATATTTTCCAAGCGGCGCTGCTTGGTACTGTGTACATCGGTTAACAGATTTCTTGGTTCGTGGTCGAAATTATTTTCATTCATTTCATCGGTCCCCGTTGGAGGACAGTCTAACCGTACTCCGGTGCAAATATTTTAGTATTTGCACCATCTTTTTCGTTTCTTTATGGTCCAATTCAGTCTTCTTGCAAAGCCTCTTTGACAAGGAATAGATTCCGAAACAGCAGATGTCAGAGGATGGCAAGAGTCTCGAATTGAATCAAAACGAAACGATTATTTTCTTTTCTTGTAGATAGTTCAGTCTTGCTAAAGACGCATGAATGTAAATGAAATTCTAATGAAATTAAAGTATTAAGGTGGTACGCGCAAAATCTTGGTCTAACGCTATTTAAATGCATTAATTTTTTTCGAATCCTAAGAAAAGTAATAAATATTTTTGGAAAATTTAAACGCAGAATGAAAGAATACATTATTAGCGAGTGCTGAAAGTCCCTTAGAATAAAAAAAAGTTTATTTTAAATGAAATATTTAAAATTAAAAATCACACTAAATTCTCTCTTTTTTTTCACCCCGGTGACTTATTAAAATAAACATTATAGCAGTCTTTAGGGACTTTCGGCCTTTGGCAATAATATAGTCTTTCATTCTGCGTTAAAATTTTTCAAACATCTTTATTAGTTGTCTCAAGATTCAAAAAAAAATTAATTCATTTAAATATCATTGCACCAAGATTTTGCACTTACCCTCTTAAGGAAAAGAACACACAACACTAGAAACGACAAAATAAGAAATTATAAAAACTAGTTCAAAAAATCTTTAATAAGTAATAACCAGAAAAACAATGAAATAGTTTTGGGCACGTACGGAGGATGGGAGAGAAAAGATAGCAAAAGAGAATATTAAAAACTAAAAGTGTACAGAAACGAAAGAGAGGACGGACAAGAAAAATCTAGACAAACGAAATTATAATAAAAATTGAGAGATAACTGCACAGAAATGAAAATGATATCTATAAGAAAAACCAAATGTAAGAAGAGAACAGACACCAACACAATAAAAAATCCGACAACCTAATGGGTAAAAGCAGTTTAGAGAAAAACAAAAAGAGGGTCTTCCTAGTAAAACATTAATTCATTATTTCCAAAGATTTGAAAAAAAACAACGTGTTTTTTTATTGCAATTTAACTGCTAAAAATATATCTGAATAGTCATTTATTATTTAAAAAAAAATAAAAGTCCTTAGTTTTTTCATAAAAATATGTTGCGTATACGCAACAATGGGATTTTCCAGTACAAAAGTTTTTTTTGCAGCATAAAATAGGCATACATATATTAATAACATATAAAAAAGGGGTACCATCATTTCGTCCTGTTATCTTTATTCTGATATTTTATACTTTGAGAAAACTAATGACAAATCCCGTAATGAATGGAAATATAACTATTTAAAATAATATCATACAACAAACAGACACTTATAAATTTCTGGGACATGAGATCAAAATAAGCAAAGATAATAATCAATCACATGAAATTAATATAGAGGCGAATATGCGTTACATGGACAGCATTTGGCAAACTAAGCCATATTCTAAAAGGTTCAATTTCCATGTGCCTCAAGCCAAAGGTCTATAACCAATGTGATTCGCCCGTACAAACTTATGGAGCAGAGACTGACGCAAAAATCCGCGAATAAACTCAGTTACACAATCAGTCATGGAACGCGCAATGCTGATTTGTGAGCCTTCCAGACCACATCTTCCAGAACAAACGGACAAATCAGGCAAAGATCAGGAGTTCAAGATGTCACTGAAAGAGCAACGACGCTTTCGTGAAACTGGGCAGGGTACTTAGCTAGAACACAAGATGGACAGTGAATAAGAGGAATCATGGAGCGAAGGCCCAGAAACTATAAAAGAAGACGAGGACGACTAGATATACCGACGCGACGACATAAAAAGAGTAGCGGGAAATTGGCTACAAGTGGCCCAGTGTAAAGAACACTGGAAAACACTGAGGGAGGCCTATGTCCAACAGTGGACGCGATTGGCAGATTGATGATGATAAAAAAAATTTAAGGCACTCGGGGTAGTGCCGATAGGAGTCAAAACTTCTGGCGAGTCAAGTGCCTTCGGGTACACACTCTTTCTAATTCAATACTTTTTTCTGAATTTCCACTTCAAAAATTTATTTCGCCGAAGTGATGACGGTCGCTAATTTAATACTTTTCCCCCATCCAAAAGTGCACAACGTCCCTAAAGAAGTTTTCACTTCAAAAAAATATTTTTAAAAATGTTACGTGTATGCAACGCTGGGAGTTAATGGGTTAAACTAAACATCTACAGAGAATAATTCCCCGATGACCTTTATTTAATTCGATATTCAGTGCTAAATATTTGTCGCAGTAAATATTTGTTTCAAGTTATTTATAGTTAGTCGTATCGCAATTGCGGAACGTAATATTGAGTAATGTCTGTGCGAGGCTTGTTTGCAGTCCCATGTACACACGGCTATTTTCGAGTTTGAACATGTATCAACATGCAAATATCGTGCTATTTCATAGCTGGTGCAATTTGTTTATTATTCCTACACGTTTATTGACATCTTTAATCACGTTAATATCATTAAGCTCGTTCAAAATTCTAATACGAGGGTAGTTGATTATGTTGTTGAAACTGGTCATTTCATGTCATCATTATGTATAAATATAAATCATGAGGTTTGACATAATTAACAAGATAGTCAGACAGGCCAGACAAACTAACACAGCCGATACCAGTGGAAAGAGGCATACGTTAAGAAGACTCATTGTGTCCGCTGCTGTTTAACCTAATCATGGATGAAATTATTCATAAAATCAAAAACCAGAGTATAGGGTACAGAATGGGTGAAGATATTATCTCTATAGTATGCTACGGAAATAACACCATACTTATTGCAGAGAGTGAGGATGACCTTCAGAGACTTTTATATCAATTTAATATATTAGCAGGAAAGTTCAAAATGATAATATCACCAAATAAAGCAAAAAGTATGGTAATCTCTAAAGATTCAATAAGGTGCAAGCTGGAAGTGGACAGCAAAATAATCCAGCAAGAAAGAAGTATCAGCTACCTGGGTGTGCTAATGCACAGTCATGGAGATACAGAAGCGGAAGTTGCCCAACAAATAAACAAAGCCAACAGAATAGCAGGATGTCTTAAACACAATATCTGGCGCAACAAACATCTACGGACATAAACAAAGGCCAAGATATATAGGACAGTATATAGGCCAATTATGACTTACGTCTACTTACGTAGAAGATGTTCTTTAGCATGGGCATCAGTTGGAAGATTACAAACAGTTACAAATTTTAAATTAAAGGTGCCAAATGCTTTAGAAAAACTTTCCGACACATGGAATTGAAACATGGGATTTTAGCAACGACTTAGTACACAAACTTTACGTGATTCAGAAATCAATGGAACGGAGAATACACACCATTAAGCTCAGCGATCAAAAATTTAATAAAGAAATAAGAAGAGGAAATTACAAAAGTAGCAGATTTAATCCAAAAGCATAATTAAGTGCCATGTTAAAATAGAACTGAGCAGGACACACAACAAGAATGGAAGGCAACGGTTATGCGAAGCGAGTTGTTAAATGGCGACCAAGGGCACATAAAAGAAGTAGAGGCAGACCTCAAACCGGATAACATTAGGTCAATGACCATCATCATCTTCAATGGCGCTACAACTCTTCGTGAGTCTTTGCCGCGTTTACTATTGCCTTCCATGTTTGTCGGTCCTGTGCCACTAATTCCCATTGTCGCACTCCCATTTTCTCTAGATCTTCTTTGACTGCACCTTTTTACCTTTTCTAGGCCGGCCTGCAGACTTTCTTCCATCTGGTCTTTCCCAGAACACATTGTTTATGAGGCGATTGTCATTACTGAGCATCACATGCCCTGTCCATGTTAGTCTATGGGCCTTTATATATCTGACTAGATTTTCTTTTCCGAATAAAGATTCTAGGACTCTAGGTCAATGACTGGTAAATAATATTAAAATGTCAATTAATTAGCTTCAGAAAAATATCAGAAAATATTTCATCAATAACATATACTAATACAAATCAATAACAATAAAAAATCTGTTTTGATTATGACAATAGCAATATACATTAAATATACATTAATTAAAACTAGTCTTTTTCTCATGATCATCTTTCAGTGCGTCACAATTTTTCGATTTCTCTCTAACGCATTAAATTGTATGTGACAGAAAAAAAGGCACGTCTGTGAATACTTTGGTAATTATTCTAGTTTGGTGATTATTCTAGTTGTCGATAGATGGCGCCATAATCAGAAAAGAATTATTTATTAAATAAAATAATACTATTATCAATATAATCTGTACAATTTATAAGACTATACAAATGAAAGAAAATACCATTTTATAAATGCAATAGACACAATTGATTTGGTTTTATTCCAAATTGAAAATAAAATTTGACAACTGTCAGATTTAACTAAAATGTCACGTTAGAATAAATGTCGTAAATGTGTATTATCACGGACTTACCTTTTTTTCTATAATTTGTGACGCACTGAAAAATGTTCATGAAAAGGAGAATATATAATTTTATATAATCGGAACACACAAACTCGTTCAACTCTGACAGTAACATATTATTCAACAATTGATATACATTTTGATCTCTGTAGCTTTTATTATTTTATAGGTTAAAATAAACAGAAAATTACATTTCGTGTTCAATGAACAGACAGAAATTATTATGTTTTCTTAAAAAGCTCAAATGGATGTACATTTGGTAATAGTGTCATTAATTTGCTGTTTCAATATTAACTGAATTCAGCGGTTAGTAATAGATTAATATAAATATTAAATAGGGATATCAAAGAGCTTGCTTCATAAAATTTAATTTTGGTTTTGGATAATTATTTATATAACTATAAAAACAACTGACAAGTTATTCTACGGTGAAGATCAGATTATGAATACCTCTTATATAATTGAGAGATTCGACCGTTACTTGATGGAAATTCATTTCATCTAACAATAAAACATTTTCAAGACTTTCACAAAATCTATTATAACCTAATGTCACTACATGTTTCGGCAGGCTGCCTTTCTCAAATCATTTATTTTACTAGGGGAGTGCATATAGAATTTCACTTCGGAAAAAATCAAACAAGATAGAACTTTTTGTAATTTCGTTAAGAAATGTTTAATAAACAACATATCAAAAAGTTCTACTCGAGAAGCGGGTGCTTCATTTTTTATTAAACAAAAATGAACTACGAAGTTTGATGTTTTTTTAAATAACTCCGAAAATATAAATTTTAGAACAAAACTGACTTGACCATTGAAAAATTCAGAAAATTTTACAAAAAAAACCTTATATAAAGAAATTTCTAGAAGTAAATCTGTATCTTCTATAATTTCTTATTTATAACGCTAAAGTCACCCTTCTCACAAACATTGGCGCACTGTAAACTAGCGTACGGCGAAGTGCACGGTTGAGTTATTTTAATGTAATTCTTTAACTAATGGATAAAATGAAATTTTACAAATTGAACCTAAAAGAAGAATAATTAAGCTATCTTATGGTTATAATAAAAAGAAATAAAATATATGGGGATAAGTACGGTGGGGGCGGAAATTGAGCCTTACATGGATTTTGTTTAAAAATGATTTAAAAATGTGTAACTAATACAATTTTTCTTATAAAACCCTCAATTTTGCACAATTTACCTTTCCTGCATCGTACTAAATGATGTTTCATTCAAAAAATCTCAAAAATTTAATTCAAATGATATGACGTCTTAAAAAATGTAATTTTTGAAATCTTCGTAGTTTTATAGAATTACCACCACTTTAAGACGGTATTACTCAAGTTTGAACAAATCTATTAGTTTTATAAGTGCTTTTTTAAATATTAGGATGTAATCTTTAAAATGCACTGAATTGTTTTACTTTAGAAATGAAATAGACTATTTCTTTTTGAGAAAATTAAGAAAGAAAACAAAAATGTAATAAAAAAACCGAAAATTAGCAGCTAAAAAAATGTTTATATAAAGTGATCAAAACTTTTTTCTGTAAAACTTACCTAAAATACATTTAATAATAAACTTCAACAATAATAAAAATTCAGCAAAAAAATTTTTTTTTAGCTCTTATACAGTATGTCTGCGTAACTTTGAACCTATTGATAACTTTTTTATTATCAGTTTTACGAAAAAAAGTTATTCTTTATAAAATACTGTGCATCGTATATAATCTAAGATGCAATCATCAAATATCAAATTTAATGAATTTTATACAAGGTATGATAAAAAATATAAATTTCACTCAAGAGTAAAGTATCGTTCAATTTCACAATATCGAAAATTGTTATTAAGAAAAGTTCTTTGGAATTAAAAAAATTGTTTTAGTGTTTAATTACATCTTTCTAATTAAAATTTTGTGAATAATAAAGGCACTTAACTCTTAAGAAAAATTCATATTTTTTACATACCTCGTATAAAATTAAAAAAGTTTAATATCTGATGGTTGTATCTTAGATTTTAGACCAAGGAGGGCATTTTATGAAGAATAACTTCTTTTCGTAAAAGTGATAATAAAATAGTTATCATAATTGTAATAAAATGATGATGAGTACCTATCCGTAATTTGAGAAAAAATTGAAAAAATTTTTTCGATTTGAATAATGTAATTGCATATTTAAACATAGGTTTTAACTGCAAACAACTTTTCATAATAGCATTTTTTGATATTCTGAAATATTAAAAGTACTTTACTCTTAAACGAAATTGATATTTTTGACCTAACTCGTATAAAATTGATAAAATCTGATATCTGATGGTTGAGTTTTAGTCTTTTGACTATCCAGAGCATTTTATGAAGAATAACTTTTTTTCGTAAAATTGGTAATAAAAAAGTTTTCCATGTGGTTCCTAGCTACGCAGACATACTGTATAAGAGCTTTTGTATAAGAATTTTCAAATTGTAATGCCATATTCGGATTCAGTATAATCAAAAACAAAATAGAAACATATTTGATCAAAGTAAAATGATGAATTTAACGATATTTTTAAAATTATTAATACAAAAAAGAATTGTCATTGTTTAAACAATTAATAAACAATTAGCGGCCAAATCCGCGAGTAGAACTTTTTACTTTAACCTGTACATAAACTAACAAAAAAAGTTTTAGAAAAATATAAGCTTGTTTGAATTTTTCCGAACCAATGCATGTTTTCGTTCTAATTGCACTCCCCTATACTATGTGTTTGCATTTTAAAGTCTCTAATTGAATAGGATGAGGAATGGGAAACTGTTTGTACCAAGTTGGTCATTCAGAGTTATTTAATTTATTTATTTCATGTATTTTAATTTCCATAGATTTCTAATAAGTACTCAAAAAACTCTCATAAGGCTGTATAGAACATTGATAGTCCCCGTTCTCACATATGCATCGGAGGCATGGACGTTAACTAAAACAGATGAATCCGCTCTATCGATTTTTGAAAGCAAGGTGCTACGCAAGATATTCGGAGCGGTCTGTGATAACGGAATATGTAGGCGTAGATATAACTTTGAGCTGCAGAATATCTACAAGCATACGTTTGGTGGAAAAGATATTACTACTATAATTAAGCGAAACTACCTACAGCGGGCAGGACATGTAGCCTGGGCCCCTGAATCGAACATGATAAAAACAGAAAAAGATTTTAACGGCGCAACCCATGGGAATGAAAAGACGGGGTAGAACAAAGCTGAGGTGGATGGACGGGGTAACACAAGATGCCGAGAAGATCGGAGTCGGCAACTGAAAAATGCAAGCAACGGACAGAACAGAATGGCGTAGAAAGCTTAAGAAGGTCGAGGCCCTCTAAGGGCTGTTGAACCAAGATGATGATGATGATGATAAATATTCTAACAAGGATAGCTTAAGGCCTTTATTTTGAATATAAAAGATTTGAAACTTTTTATTAAAAGAATGATTATGATCTAGAAGGTGACGTGTGTACGTAGATTCTGTTTTTCTATTATTGAAAGCCCGTCTGTGTTCCGCTATCCGTTTGTAAAAGGTTCTGCCAGTTTGACCGATGTAAGTTTTTGGTCAGTCACGACATGTCAGTCTGTGTACACCACTCAGTAATTGCTTGTTCTTTTAGCTGTTATTGTTCCTAATGTATTTGCTTAAGGTGTTTGTTCTAAAAGCTGGTGTCACTCCGTTATTTTTTATGTGTTTGACTATTTTTGTTGATATTTTGCCAGCATATGTGATAGAGCAGAAGTTACTGGGTTTTTTCTGTGGCAGTGGGAAGAATAATTTCAGGGTTGTCTTATGGAGTTTTTAGTTTAAAATTTTATTAATTGTTTGTTCGTTGTACCCATTGTTTACTACTATTTGCTTAATGATGTTCTATTTTATTTCGGAGTTATTTTTTGACACGGGTTATTTCTTTGAATTTGATTCTTGAACTCTATTATATTTTTTTACACAATATATTGGATATTGTAGTGCCTAATTTATTTTTATTAAAGTACATCACAAAAACAAAGTTCATTTTTTGTAACTTTGTGAAAAATACTTTAATATTTCGTTTTCTCTTTAACTTATATACACCTAAAGTATATTTTGGCCTAGAATAACCTTCAAGTTATATTATAAAAGGGTCACACTTGGAAATATGTTGCTGTCGAACTTTTTCCTCCGAAATATATGTTTATACTGTTTCGCATGAACAGCAGCCATTGGTTGCGTCGCGTCGGTCGGAACGGAAAATATTATAAGAGGAAAAATAAGTATAAAAACGAGAAGAAAAATATAATATTTACATAGAATGCCTAATAAAATCCAATGATAAAAAATACGATATAAAAAACCTATCTGAGTGTTAGAAAAATAAAAATAATATTTATTACCTATAGTCGAGGAAATGAAGCTGGAAAAATGGCAAAAATTTTTTCGTCCAGCATCCATTTGTACAAAAATTTGGGATTAGGCTCATTTTACCCTCTAGTTCATTTTCTATATTGAGCCGTTTTACGCTTTTGGTTTTTTAAGGATGAAAACCACCCCTAATTGTAAAAAATTTTAAAATAACATTTTAAACTTTAATATTGTCAACATTTGCTTCTTATTAGTTACATAATGATTGTTTTGTGCTTTAAGATATAATATCACAATATTTCATCCCTTAAAACCACCCTTGTTGGAGCTATATATGAAAAGTTTAAGTATCCTAAAAGAATAATTTCGGCTTACATCAATTTACATAAAAATTTGGAGTTAGGATCATCTTACCCTGTACTTCATATTCTATATCATGCTTAAGGGCGTTGATTATTTTTAGGGGTATAAACTACCCTTATTGTCAAAAATTTTATAAAAACATTGTAAATTTTAATATAAGTAAAATTTGGTTTTGACTGGTTACATAATGATTGTTTTATGCTTTAGGATATAATATCATAATATTTCAACCCTTAAAGACCACCCTTAATAACATTGCAATTTTTATAATTAGACAATTTAATAGAATACAGCAAAAAACTAGAATTAAAGAATTAAAAAACATTTATTTACACAAAAATACGAATTTACAAAAAGTTTTTTAGTTATCCAGTATACGAACCGGCTCTTTGGTATCATATAGGCACATTGAAAATGGGAATACAAAAACAAATATGGAGATAAGAAACCAACGGAAAGAAATGGCAGAATTGAGGGAATACAATAACATACCAGCAAACGAATGGGAAAGATACTTGACGAAACTGTTTAAAGGAAAGGAAAATATTAATCAAAACAATAACCTATCTGAATTAAGACACAAAATAGAAATCAGTTTTTAGGAAGTAGCATTCACTCAAAAATAGAAAGTCACCAGGACCAGACGGAATAACCAACAAGCTTCTAAACAAAGTGTATAAACTGTTTGTGGAAATTAGTAACAGCTGGTTGCTTTACAGAATAGATAATTAAAGACCTAAGTGAAAGAAGGAGGTATGTTACAAAGCCTACCTTTTGAAATATGGGCAGTTAAAATTTTTATTCGTCTACTTTTTTCAGGAAAATGTTGTTTGTGTTATTCGGTTTTATTTACATTGCTATAAGCATTCCATTACAAATATAATGTTGATAATTTGTTTTTATTTTTAGTATTTTTCCTACAAATAAATAAAAACTGTACATACCGCCTTCTTCCGTTAATTTTAGTTTGTATAACTATCCTTTATCTGAATGGATGAAGGGGGTATGTGGCATGATATAATACTCTATAATCAGTTTTACAGAAATTTATGTAATTGAACACAAAATAATCTTCTTTTTTATGTGCCCTGTTCGATTATTGAACGTTGGCTATCAAATTAATTATAGTTATTTTTTTGATGGGAGCTCGGTAAAGGGATGCAGAGGATCCGTTAAACCATTCTCACAGAATTTGATTGCATATAGTGGAGTTCTTTTTGTTTCTATATTCGTCGTCTGCGGTCTTATAAATTGTAAAACTCGCAGATTAAGGATGTACCAAGTGAAATAGGTATAAATATAACAAAACTAATAAATTGAGGTAAAAATAAAATAAAAATCTGTGGCTAACGGACCCGCATCCAAGCCATTTTTTCACTCTCTCTCACACACACACAAAAGGATGTACCAGAAAGAACTTTCAACACGAAAAGTTTCAGATTTAAATAACTATTTACCATTTTAATTTTACTTTAGTGGTAAATTCTGCATCTTAGACTTTTCAATTTGTTATTATTTATACTCGAAAGTATTGGCTGATAATTAATTCTACACTCAAAGCTGAGTACGTTATCTCCTATACATTATAACTGGAAAATTATAGTGATTCAAAAATGTATATTTGCGTTAAAAACAAATCTCACTAATACCTGTTACCCAACGTCCAGTGGCGCTCTCAGGCAGCAGACTATTCCCAGACTTAATGCTCAACATTCTTTAAGGTCCGCCTAATATCTTCGGACGGTTTGGCCGGGAACATGAAGCGGAAAATCATTCAAATTAGGATTGACCCTTTTTCCCGCAGAATTGAGTGTAATGCCACTTTTCATAAGAGAAATTTATGTATGTAATGTCGGAAAGATATTGCTTGTAGCGGCTGGGAACGAGATACGGCTGAAACGAACGAGCGAGAAAAATTCGCTGTGTTGTTGTTTGGATTATTTGTAGTATATTATGAGGTTTTTCTGCGTTTCTGTATTAAATTTTGGAGCTCTATCGGTGTGCTGTATTAGTGGAAGTGGCATAATTTTATTTTTGATCAAAAATTGTTTATTTAACACTAGAATAGTATGTTATGCAACGAGCATTTAATGATGGGCATTATGAAGGTAGTATGAGGGATACGAAATGAGACGGCTAGCGTCGAGTTTCGTATAGAGTACGAGCTTCACAATGATAATTAAATGCAAGTTGCATACACGATTTTTTTATGACCATTCACAACAAAAAATATATTCAAATTTATTAATTTTGTAACGCAAACAAATTAAGTAGTTTGTCAGTTTGGCAGTTTATTTATACAGTATGTCCCTGTAAGTTGTATCCATATGGAAAACTTTTTTAATATTAATTTTACGAAAAAAAGTTATTCTTTATAAAAAGCTCTGCATGGTCCAAAACCAAAGATTTAACCATCCAATATCAAATTTTTTGAATATTATACGAGGTATGTCAAAAAGTTTGAATTTCACTCAAGAGTAAAGTAGCTTTATTTTTCGTAATATTGGAAATTGCTATTACGAAAAGTTGTTTGGAATTAATAACTATATTTTAATATGCAATTACATCCTTCTAATTAAAATTTTTTTTTTGAGAAATTATGGATAACTATCATTATTTTTTCAGTAATTTCAATTCTGATAACTCTTTTATTATTAATTTTACGAAAAAAAGTGATTCTTAATAAAAAGTTCTGGATGGTCTAAAACTTAAAATACAACCATCTTATATCAACTTTTATTAATTTTATACGAGGTATGTCAAAAAAGATAAATTTAGATCAAAAGTAATGTACCTTTATAGTTCAGAATATTTCAATTAGAAGGATGTAATTACATACTGAAACATAGTTTGTAATTCTAAATAATTTTTCATAATAACAATTTTCGATATTGTGAAAAATAAACGTATTTTACTCTTGAGCGAAATTCATATTTTTAGATATACCTCGTATGAAATTGATAAAATTTGACAAAAGATGGTTGTATTTTAGATTTTAAAACATGCAGAACCATTTATGAATAACTTTAATTAATAATAAAAGAGTTATCTAAATTAAAATAACTGAAAATAATGTTAGTTATCCATAATTAAAAAAAAAAAAAAAAAAATTCAAATAGAAGGATGTAATTGCATACTAGAATACAGTTTTTAATTCCAAACAACTTTTCATAATAGCAATTTTCAATATTGTGAAAAATATAGCTACTTTACTCTTGAGTGAAACTCAAACTTTTTGACATACCTCCTATAATATTGAAAAAATTTGATATTTGATGGTTAAATCTTAGGTTTTGGACCATGCAGAACTTTTTATAAAGAATAACTTTTTTTCGTAAAATTAATAATAAAAAAGTTTTCCATATGGATACAACTTACAGGGACATACTGTATATTTAGAACTGTCAAAGCCTATGTATTTGACTTGCCATTGGCCACTGCGCGTGTGCCACCTTTATCGCGACTCTATTGGTTAAAAATCTGTATCGTAATGAAAATCTGTATTCTAATGAGGTTGATTATGATACAGGTAGTGACATTATAATTTTTATAGAGTCCTTTTCATGAGCATTTTTCAGTGCGTCACAAATGATAGAAAAAAAGGTAAGTCCGTGATAAACATTTATGACATTTATTCTAACATGACATTTTAGTTAAATCTGACAGTTGTCACATTTTATTTGCAATTTGGCATAAAAACAAATCAATTGTGTTTATTGCATTTATAAAATGGTATTTTCTTTGATTTGTATAGTCTTATAAATTGTACAGAGTATATTCGTAGGTATATTATATAATTCGTAAATATTTTCTGCTTCGATTATAGCGCCATCTATCGACAACTAGAATAACTATAATAAATGTTATAAATGTCTGTAATCACAGACGTGCCTTTTTTTCTGTCACATACAATTTATTGCGTTAAAAAGAAATCGAAAAACTGTGACGCACTGAAAAGTGCTCATGAAAAGGACTCTAATATAGTATGAGAATAGAAAAAGATTGTTATATTTGTAGCATTCCATTTTCCTAGCCCTTAAAAGTTTTGATAGTCATGTACCTACCCATAATATTTCGTAAACTGAGACTACGCCCTATTTTCAAGTTTCTCCCTATGAGTAGTTGATAAATGAATGAAGATATTATATCATTCAAAACTAGTTCGAAGGGTACTCGTTTACCTTTTGAGTAATCAATTATTTGGATTTAATCGAGGACCGCAATCTATTTAGTAATAAGATTATGTATTGATTTTCGTATCTGTTTTTTCTTTTTTAGTATTGTTCTCTTATTATTCTTGTTTTTCTTCTTATTCTTCTTCTTTTTGTATATCCATGACTCTGTTTGTTTTTTCAATGTGCCTCCAGTAACTTGTCATGCCATCGCTTTCGTGCTCTTCCTACTGATCGTCTTCCTATTGCGAAACCGTCTCTCGCCGTCCTTACTCATTTGTTGTCGTTTGGCTTATATGGTCATTCCATTCCACTATTCTGTTTCTTACCCATTTAATGTTCTCTTCCTTGCCTCTCCGTACCTCAACGTATCATACAAAAGACTCCTCCCCTACGCCGAACAAATAGTGGGAGGATATCAGTGCGGTTTCCGTCCTAATAAATCAACAACGGACCAGATATTTACAGTGAGGCAGATCCTTGAAAAAACCATATTAGTCCTGTCGCCAGAGGGGGTACAACGGCCTTCTTAATTCAGATGGACTTACCCAAGTTTTTTTTATGTATTTTGGCCCGTAGAACACGAATTTTTTGGGTAACAGTTGATCCGGATGTCGATAAGATTGTTATAAACAAAGAACTTGAGGAATTACATAACAGCGATTTCTCGAGAACTAAAACATTTTTTTGTATTTTTTGGGTCATTCTAACCAAAAAATGTTCCTTCAAGTTTTTTCGTAGGATGCATAGTTTTCGAGATAAACGCGGTTGAACTTTCAAAAAATCGAAAAATTGCAATTTTTGAACCCGAATAACGTTTGAATAAAAAATAAAATAGCAATTCTGCTTACCGCCTTTAAAAGTTTGAGTCAAACTGTATCTGTTTTGAATATTTGCATTGATAAAAATTTATTTTTTGATTGTTAAAAAAAGCTATAAACACATAGTGTTTCCCGTGCCTAATACATGCGTTTTAATGCATGCTACATAGAAATAGCCCCGCTTGCACTTCTACCTCGGCTACCTACTCGTTCGATTTTAAATGAGAAATCATTGAAAACATCACTCAAGCACTAGCTGTTTATAGCTTTGTTTAACAATAAAATAATAAATATTTAGCAATACAAATAATTAAAACCGATAAAATTTGACTTGAACTTTCAAATGCGGTAAGCAGAATTGCTATTTTATTTTTTAATCAAAAGTTATTCGGGTTCAAAAATTCCAATTTTTCGATTTTTTGAAAGTTCAACCGCGTTTATCTCGAAAACTATGCATCCTACGAAAAAATTTGTTGGAACATTTTTTGTTAGAATGGCCCAAAAAATACAAAAAAATGTTTTGTTTTGCGAGAAATCGCTGTTATGTGATTCCTCAACTTCTTGGTTTATAACAATCTTATCGACATCCGGATCAACTGTTACCCAAAAAATTCGTGTTCTACAGGTCAAAATACATAAAAAATTTTTTTTTGGGTAAGTCCATCTGAATACAGGAGGCCGTTGTACCCCCCCTGGCGACAGGACTATATAGTTCGGCGTCGACAGTAGGGTGCATCAAAAAAGGTGAAAAATTTTTTTTTGCGATGGAAAAGTAATACCTCACAAAAGTTGCCCAATCAACTGTTAAGTATTTTGGTAAATTTTTTTTTAAATTCGAAGATATCTTCTGCTCCCCCAAGACAATTAAAAATTTTGAAAAAATGGTAACAGACGAAAAAAATTTTTATTTCGAAACGAAAATGTAATAGCTGACAAAAGTTGCCTAACACACTCTTTAGTATTTTAGTAAAATTGCGTTGAAATAAAAAAATATTTTCTGCCCCCCACGGCAACTAAAAATTTGAAAAAATACATTAATATACAAATTTCTGTTGTAAGGGAAATGTAATACCTTATAGAACTTAAATAAATAAATTCGGTTTAAATTGGAAAATATTTTCTCGTTTCACAAGGCAATTAAAAATTTTACTTACGAAAAGTATACTAAAACATTCTTTTTATAACAAAATAGCCTAACTTATCCATCTCCCTGACGTCACCCAAGTTTTTTAATACTAAAATAAATATAAAGCAAATTACAAAATTAGGTATATAAATATTACAAAAAAATATGGTAAAAGCATTCTATTCGAAGATGTCTTCCGATTTAGCATTAAAGTCAGGCATAGTTTTTCTGGAATCAATTCGAGTTTTTATAAATCCTTCCCTCGAATACGCTCCACAAACTGCTAGAGAAGCTTGTGTCACAAGCTTGACATATCGTTCTACACATTGCTTGTGGCAGTGATATTTCTCAATCCCAATGTTAAACGGGTCTAAGTTAGGATTTTTAATAAAATCTCGCAGATTGCCACCCGAAAATCTAGAGAATATAGGTGGTTGTGTAAGGTGATATTCTTGTTAATTAATTAACTCAACGTACTCGTTTGAATCAAAATTTTTATAGGAGAAAGCTTGAAGACCCAAACGTTTTTTGATTTGGTCACTGGCAAACAGCCGTATTACATCACCATTATCGCCAGTATTTACGACTGTTTCGTCACATGCAACAGCTGGATTTTGATACTTTCTGATATACCAGACAGCGGATACCCATATCCGAAATATTTGCACCCTGGCTCATGCACAAGTGTTATGTGTTCTTCCATGATCGATTGACCATAATACTTGGTACTGTTTCTTACTTGAGCTAAAGTTTTGTCTTTGCGTCGGTAACTTTCTTCTTTTACCGTTGTTCTCTCTGATTATATTTGTTTTTGTTTTCCCTATCAATCGAGCTTATCACCATTTTCTGGGATCTCTTTGATTTAATAGAAATTCGCGGTAATCCAGAGGAACTTTTTGAGATTTGCTACAAAGACAAGAGTTAATTAAAGCATTGAATTTTATTTCAATAAAATTTCATGGTTTTGCATGTTCTTAAATGGTTTCATAAGTTTCATATGTTTGTCATGATAGGCTTTTAAAAACTGAATAATTCTTGTATGTTAAATTATTGGAATTAAAGCCTTTTCCATATTCCCTCCAATTTAATTGCAACCTGTTCGGCAATACCACAAAATTCTGGCTCTTTCTTGATGAGTTTTTTATCCTCAATCAACCAGAAAACTTCATCACTTGTTTATATTTCGGTAAAACATTTTCAGGTTTATTTGGTGGTACCAAATATATCTTGTGGACCGCCCCAAAAATAAGGCGGTCCACAGCTAGCACATCTTGATTTTATACCCCAAGGTCCTGGTTTATCTATTTTAAAAATCTTTAATTTACAAACAATAATAATAACAAAGTAACGGACTGCACCAAACATAAGCGAAAATTACACGCACGGACTCACAAAGCGGGAAATTTCAAAGGGGTTGGGGAGACTGAAAAAACAAATAAAACTTTAAATATCGTTTAAATTTGCAATTGACAACATTTTATGTTTTCTTTAATTGATCTTAGATCGAGTTAGCACATATTTTATTCCAAATAAAAGATATTGAAATTTCCCTAAAAATCAGATATTTGATAAAATTCAAGGCCGTTGGGGGGCAGAAGATTCGTTTAGAAAAAAAATTTAAAAATACTAGTATGCTAAAAAATAACACTAGCAACTTTTTCACGCTATTACTAGCAACATTTCCAACTTTTATTTTTTCGATGCACCCTAGTCGACACCCACCACATATTCGTTGACTTCAAAGCCGCATACGACTCCGTTAATAGAAATAAACTTCTACTTGCTATGGTAGAATTTCGAATACCGTTTCATCTTGTCCAATTAACTGAACTTACACTCACAGGTGCAGAGAATATGGTAAAAATCCAAAAGGATCTCTCAAGACCCTTCCATTGCAAAAATGGACTAAGACAGGGTGACGGACTATCGTGTCTCTTATTTAACCTGGCATTAGAGAAAATAATTCGAGAGTCCCCGATTACTACGAATGGTACTATCTTTAACAAATCAGTACAATTTGTCGGGTACGCAGATGACATAGACATCATAGGTAGGCCCACCAGTGGCGTAACTAACGCCAATGCAACCAATCCGGTGCATTGGGGCGCAGGCCTTAGGGGGGCGTAAAAAACTGATATTCTGGAAATATTTTAGCAAAAAATATGTTGAAGCAAAACTCCCTGTAGCTTCCCGAAAAAACAAAATGAAAAAAAAATATTCGTGGAATTTTATTCCGTTAGCGCAATAACAGACGGGCGACTGTGGCCGGGCACTCTGTGGATCCACAAAAATAGTTTCCGATGATTTACCGTGAGTTCTTATGTGGCGTTGACGTTGCATCACAGACGAGAAACTGTGGCCGGCCACAAATACTTCTAGTTAATGGTATAGAAAATAACTTATATTTCAATAATAACTTTGAAATTTCATGTTTCAGGGTCTCTATTAGTCCCAATTACTGCGGCAGTGTAGCTATGTTTTTATTTTCACGGTGCAAGTAGATGGCGCATAAATCGTTTAATTTTCGAAATTTTTTTATGAAAATTATTTTACATGTACTTCTTTTTATAGTAAATTCTAATGCAAATTTTCAAAACAATTAGTACAGTTCTTCGTATTTTAGAAATTAACAAAAAAGTATGTGAATTTCGTAGTTTTACACTAGGATAGCCCCTTAATTTTACTTTTAATTAATTTTTTGAATAATAATGTTTTTTAATAATTAACTTTAAAATTACTGTAATATTTCTTTGAGTAATCTTTCTCTGATTTTGAATTTTGCATATAGTGGTATTTTTAAAAATACGGTGCATATACAAGAGATTTTCAAAACGAACTGCGCATGTTTCTTGGAATGAATAAAATACCGCAACTGGAATATTCCAAATGAAAGAAGCTTAAGAAGAAACCAGGTCGATTCTGTATATTCTGCGGTATACCAGCGGATACAAAGAGTTTTAGACCTGTCTCTCTTTTGTGTCACCTTTACAAGGCATTTGAAAGAATGATACTGAACCGGATCACTGAATATGTGGAGACTAAAATTATTCCAGAACAAGCAGGATTCAGACACGGAAAGTGCTGCTGCAGTCAAATTCTTAATCTCACCCAACATATTGAAGATGGTTTTGAATGGAAAGAAATAACAGGAGTAGCGTTCATAGACCTAACTGTCGCCTATGACACAGTTAACCATCAACGGCTACTCGCAAAACTCTACTACGATAAAAACCATCTGAAACCCAATCCCACAGAAACCCAGGTATGTGCTTTCCACCTTAGAAACAAGCATGCCCGAAGTCCGCTGGAGGTGGAATGGCGTGGTCAGATGCTGGAACACAACGAAACGCCAAAATATCTTGGCGTCTGTCTGGATAGAACTCTGTCTTACCGATACCACTGTCAAGAAAAAAGTAAGTGCCAGAAATAATATCATCCGCAAGCTAACTAATACAAAATGGGGAGCACAACCACACACTCTCCGTACTTCTGCCTTAGCATTATGTTTTTCGGCCGCGGAGTTTGGAGCACCAGTATGGGCAAACTCTGCTCACGCAAAGAATGTCGACGTGGCTCTAAATGAAACGGTTCGTATAATAACGGGTTGCCTGAAACCGACACCTATCGAAGAGATATACCCCATAGCTGGGATTGCTCCACCACCTATCAGGAGGAAGGTCACGTCAGAGGTAGAACGAAAAAAGCATGAGACGGACCGAAGACACCCCTTATGTGGCCACCAAACTCAGCCAAGCAGACTATGATCTCGGAAAAGGTTCCTGAAAACATCAAGCGTCAGCTATCGCGACACATTTTCCTTCCTCAGAGGAAATGGCTGCTGGACACAATTTACCGTATCCGACTTGGAAAGCGCTAAACAGACTAAGAACCGGCGTTTCACGTTGTGCTAATACCTAAAAATATGGGGATACAAGGAGGACGATACCTGCGACTGTGGCGCGGTTCAGACCAGCCGGCATCTACTATCATGCACAGAGATGAGAGAGACCTGCACAGAAGAAGACTTAATTATAGCAAATGGCAGGGCCATCTGTGTGGCCAACCACTGGAAATACAGAATTTAAAGTTGTTGGTGTTCCGGACACGGAAAGTAAGTAAGCCTGCATATTTGCCTGACTTTGCTGATAAGTCTTGACTTTGAGAATAAGTCTGGGAATAGGGGTGCACGAGGAATATTTGCATTGGGGCGCAGGTCAGACTAGTTACGCCACTGAGGCCCACAGAATCTCTGACTGAAGCATTTCGGTCGTTCAGAGCATCTGCACAGAGAATGGGACTAAATATAAATCTTCAAAAGACCAAATATACATATGTGTTGCACTAGGTCAAGCAACCCGACACCTAAAAGCATAATAATTGATGACCTATAACTGGAAGGTGTCGACACCTTCATATACTTAGGCTCGCTGCTAACTAAAGATAACAATGTCAGTGAAGAAATTAAAAGAAGAATAGTGGTCGTCAATAAGTGTTACTATGACTTAAGAAGACAGATGACCTCAAAAATGCCTAGAAAAATGAAACTGACCGTATACAAAACACTAACCCGTTGTCCTAGGTGAACGACAAACGCGACAACGCGACACGACGCGACGCGACGCGAAAATATCAAGTAATGGTTGTATTTGTGTATGGCCTACGTTTTCGGGTTACTCAGTTCACGACAAGACGCGACGAAGTGCGAACTTGATTTGTTCGCGACGAGACACGACACAGTGTGACGTCCCATTGCTTTTTTCAATTCAAATTATGCTACACGATAGTTTAATAAATAAATAAAAACTAATAATAACTATATGTTACCAGTGTTTTTTCATTAACATATCTTAAAGTCAGTAACAGCCTCTCCTCAATAGAATTTGGTTTTTGAAAATTACTTATTGATAGTTATTGATAGCTCAGTTAATAATACTGAATCCACAAGGAAAAGAAAAAGGTTTTCCTGTAGTTGGCTGTATACCATCAATCACAAAATTGGAAAGAAATCCTTTGTAAAAGGTATAAAAATTTTTTTATTAAAAATCCCTTAAAATGGCTACATCACAACAAAACGTTTTCGATTTTTTTAAAAAATCATCATCAGTGTTCAATAAACTGGATGCTAGCTGAGCCACAAAAGAAAAATATTTGGGTAAAAACCCTTTACATAAAATATAGATGCCTTAAAAGTGCATACTTCAGTAAAAAGACCTGTGATGGTCACATGGCAAACAGGATAATGCCCTAATGTAAGATATACAGGTTTCCCAACACGTGGGATGCCATTAAGTCATTGAAATGTGATCAACTCAATTTGGATCCCACGTGTTGGGAAACCTGTATACCTTACCTTAGGGCATTATCCTGTTTGCCATGTGACCATCACAGGCCTTTTTACTGAAGTATGCACTTTTAAGGCATCTATATTTTATGTAAAGGGTTTCTACCCAAATATTTTTCTTTTGTGGCTCAGCTAGCATCCAGTTTATCGAACACTGATGATGATTTTTAAAAAAAATCGAAAACGTTTTGTTGTGATGTAGCCCTTTTAAGGGATTTTTAATAAAAAAAATTTTATACCTTTTACAAAGGATTTCTTTCCAATTTTTTAATAATACTGAGTTTAACAGCTGCAATGATATAATCGAAAGTGAATAAGCCACAATACTCTTTAAACCAACGTGGATTATTTCATTAATTTTGGATATAAATGATTAAACTCTCCAAATTTACTCGTTCTAAATATATGACATTTGTTGTCTTTCTTTTTCGTTTATGGAAATTTTAGCTAAATATTTAAAATAGGAATTTTCTAGTAACACTGCCGTATACTTCCCCACACTTAAGAATAGGAATGAATAATGGACATCATCACGTTTGTCCTGGTTTGAGTGATGGAAAGCGACGCGATGCGACGCTACATAAGCCACACGTCGCGTGAATTACTGGTCGCATCGCATCGCAACGCATCTCATCGCGTCGCGTCGTTTTCCGTCGCTCACCTAGGACAACGGGTTTTAAGACCAGTGTTAACATATGGTTCAGAAACTTGGTCACTTACACAGAACGACCAAGAACTGCTCAAACGTTTCGAGCGAAAAATACTAAGACGAATATATCGACGGCTCCTAAGTATACTGAGTCAACTAACAAATTAAGGTATTTTGCATTTTTTGTTGTTATGGACATACCAATTCATTGCCTATAGACAGGTATATAAAAAAATCGAAAATTTAAAAAAATAACCGAGATAAAGTGGCGTCAATTGGTATAACTGCAGCTTCATTAATTATTTTACGCCGTATACCGAGCCAAGTACAGTAGTACCTGTATACGCCGCATCCGGAGGGATTCATCCTGGTACAAGTGTCACCTGACTCAGTGTACGATGAACGAGAGTTACGCCACTGGATTCTGCAGATTCTACGATACTAGAATCTGCGCAATAATACCTTATAAATAGAGGGACTTTCATATCATAATAACTTTTTGCTACTTGTATTCAACTTTTGCTTAACTTAGTTCAGTTTGTTTAACACTTCTGTTGTTTCACATTTTGATTTATATTTTGAAAATAAAATACTTTTTTAAAAACTCTTTCTCGAACATCAAATACATAATTCGAGGGTTCGATACGTTATTGGTGTGTTAGTTATTCTTTACTAAAACTATAGATAGTGTTGTGGTGTTTTTTTATTATAACTGTAAGTTTAAATAGTAAAATGCAGGGTGAAAGGGGTCGAAAAATATTGACTTTACTTAAAATGATTTTAACAGTATTGATTTATTATTAACCCTTAAGTACTAACATCTTAAATTAATGGCGCAAACACTAACTAACCGCCTGACAGACGGGTTTCACATTTTACTGGTTATTTTTCTTTTGTTAAATATTATAATGCAAAAAAATATTTCGATGACTTACTGAAAGTATTACTTATCTAAAAAACACAGTAATTGATCTAGTTTTTCTGTATTTATTAAACTACAAAACATTATAACAAGAATGGAAGGATTGTTTGTGTGACTTTTTATTCCTGAAAAAAAGTGGGATAAAAATGAAACAAATTAAAGAATTTTGATAAAAATTTACAATCGAGTTAAACAAAGAGTAATAAACATGAAAATAAAAAAAAATTTAAAAAATATTAAAACAAAAAAAAACTGACAGGCACTAAAATTTGTACAGTGTAGCAATGGTAGTCAGTGGCAACATTTTCATCACAAATTGATCCCACTTCGCTTACGTCGTCTTCTACCTCATCAAGTCATTTCAAAAGAGTTTCCTCATAGTCTTTATCCCCTTATTTGAACTTTTTGACGGACTGGGGCACATTATGTTAAATGACGAACTGGGCACAAACACTAACCGTCTATTAGACGGAAATCACACTTTGAGTCTAAATATCTTTCGAATAACAACCTGCAGCAAATTGCCGAATCCAATACTAGTAAATAACAACCCAACTTGAAAAGTCATAAACGGATGACCTTCAAATTTTTCTAGGAAGGGAAATATCCCACTTTCAACAAACGATGCCGTCTGAGAGACGGTGTATTAGTACTTAAGGGTTAATATATAACAGTATTAACCTAAAAATGTCACCGATATGAACGAAAAACAAAAAAATGTCACCGATATCAACGGAAAACCTGAAAATATTGTCCTTTTCATGATCATTTTTCAGTGCGTAACAAATGATAGGAAAAAGGGGAGGTCCGTGATAATAGACATTTATGACATTTATTCTAACATGTCATTTTAGTTAAATCTGACAGTTGTCACATTTTATTTTCAATTTGGAATAAAACCAAATCAAATGTGTTTCTTGCATTTATAAAATGGTATTTTCTTTGATTTGTATAGTCTTATAAATTATACAGATTATATTTGTAATATTATTATCTAATTAAAAAAAAATTATTTTTTTTATTATGGCGCCATCTATCGACAACTAGAATAATCACCGAACTAGAATAATTACCAAAGTAATACTCGACGTGCCTTATTTTCTGTCATATACAATTTAATGCGTTAGAAAGAAATCGAAAAACTGTGACGCACTGAAAGATGATCATGAGAAAAAGAATATCACCGATACCAATGTTCAGATTATGGATGACAGCGGTAAGTAACTTGATCTTTTGTAAGCTCATTTAAAGGTACTTTACTTCGTATACTGGTGTAATTTAAGATACACCCGTATACGAGAGAAGTATTTTTCGTAGATTGTACTTGAATCAGTTGAAATAAATAAGTGGGTATATTTGCAAAAGTTTTCTTAATGTGTTTTTTAAAATTAGGGGAAAAGCTGTAAAAGGAAATTTGTCCAAGTAGTACCTACAGAAAGCTCTGAATGAGAAACTAGACGAAGTTTATCTCTTTTGTTGAATGGTTCCTATAAATAAAGAAAATCTCTTATTTCCTTTCTTTTTTAAATGGAACACATTAACATTTTTAAATTAAAAATTTTTAATGCGTATTTAAATTAAGGGAAAATTTCTGCAGGCTGATTCTATTATTTTATATTATTTTTCATCATTATGATAACTGATGTTTTTTGTTAAAACCGCTACTTAATGGAATCTATTAGAGTTACTTAAAATTAAACGCGAAAATAAAAATAATAATAAAAATTCCACTATATTACTAAAAAATCTACAATTATTTTTTGACCACTAACGGTACATCGTCAAGATTATGACAAAAAATTGATATATGATTATATACCTGATTTTTATTAATCATTTTTTGAGATTGCTAGCTGTATATATAAATTGATAGAAGACACAGTAGGTGCAGGTATCAAAGATTATCGATTCTGGTCCGATAACTGTGGAGGTCAGAACAGGAACAGGATCGTTTTCTTAATGTACATGATAGCTTGCTCTAGGTTTAACATCGACATCGGGCATCGCTTTGTGATAGTTGGTCATACTCAAAATGAAGGTGACAGTATGCATGCGTTAATAGAAAGAGAGACCAAGAACAAAATATTATTTACTTCTGAACAGTGGTACACTGCTTTCAGATTTGTTAAAACAGATGATAAGCCGTACAAAGTCAGGGAGATATCACAAGATTTAATTAAAAACTTTAAAGCAGAACTGAAAGGAATTAATAACTGAACAACTACAGGTGATGGATCTAAAATGCAATGGCAAAAGATTACCTCTGTCAAATCAAAATTGAAGCTGCAAATCCTTTTAAGATCTTATTTAAAACAAGTTATCAAGATAATACTAACAAATAGATAGATTGCGTGAACAACACTAAAGCTACACGAAGAAGAAAAAAGTTTAATTTTGATGTTAATGACATAAAAATCTGTTACGACAAAACCATTCCCATTGACAAAAATAAGCATAAAGATCTATTGGATCTTTGTAAAAATTTGTTAATCCCTAAAGAATACCATTTATTTTTTAACCATTTATGAGTAACATTTTCTAACAGAGAGGAAAGTGATTAAGTCTAATTAAGTTCTGAGGTTGATGCTTTGTAGATGTTACATTGTTTATCTTATGCTAAAGAATTATTTTTATTTTTTTTTTATTAAAGATATTCTTCTTTAGCGGCGAATCGATTGAGGGTAAAATTGTACGTGATCTGCGCGCCTGCGCACACTGACAGTATGTAGTTCTGACAGTATGTAGTTCATTGCTAATCTTTCAAGATAGGTATGTATGTATCTGTAACCGTGCAAATAAGTCATTAAAAGAATATATTAGTGGTTTTAGGAAATGTATTATTTATTATAATTCTTGTGTTTTTGGATTTGTGTTTCCCTGTAGTAAAATAATAAAATATTATATAAGCATAACATTTTTACACTATATGTCGCCGTGTTGTGTAATTATATCCGAAACTTACATGTCTATTTCTAGGGCCTCGCTGGAGTAGTGGGAAATGCGTTAGCACTGAGATTGGAAGGTTGCGGTTTCAATTCCTGGGCGATTCATTTTTTTTTATTTTTGGTTGTTTTAATAAAAATTTTTTGAAAGTGGTAGATAAGTTAGTTTGATTTTTAAATAAAATACAAATAACCTTTTAAGTATATTTACTTGTTTAAATTATTTATTATATAATAGAAGAATATCTTCTTACGTGCGTACAAAGTACACACACATTCTTTTTTTTACCAACTTGTTACAGTAAATCAAGTACCTGGTACCTTAATCTAAAAATAATAATTAGTTTAGGTTCCGTTTTTATTAAAAATTGTTGATTTTTGTTTATAACTGCATATGGACTGCTATTGTTTATTGTAAAGAAATATTGTAATAAACTTTTAAGTTTTTATTAAAGCCAAAAGTGATACTATTTTTTTATTTTTGCTATTAGACCAGTATACAATTTTTAACATTATAAGATTATTTACCCCGTATAGTAAGTCAAGTTTTAAACAAAATCGTATAAATAACCCCGAATCACCTGGTGTCCAAGGTCAGTGAAACGTCATCTTCTAGAGTTTCGATGGGTTTCGGTATTAAACTGATGTAAACAGATTACTCACGGGTTTTTAGGGTCGCTAAACACGAATATGCTATAAGAATTGACCTCCGGAGTACCTGGTGCCCAGGGTCGCTATTTTGGCACTAAATTGATGCGACTGGACTACTCGCGGGATTTTTGAGGTCGCTGAATATATAATACTTATTTTAAAATATTATGAAAAGGTAAGAAAATTTCTAGCCAGTGTAAAATAATTATCTTATTCATTTTAAACCACATTTATTAGAAACGGCGTATATAAATGTAACTGGTAGTTGATCCAATATTCATTATAATATTACGATATATACTGGTGTATATGCAATATCTTTTTATTTAAGTAAATAATTTAAAATAATTTTTCACAAGTAAAAAGGTCTTATATCATTATATTTACACAGAAAAAATCTATATGTTTGCGTAGAAACACATCGAAATATCGTAATTGTTATTAAAATCGCTCTTCTCCATCAATTACTATTCTAGCAGTTGACTCAGTATACTTAGGAGCCGTCGATATGAAGGCATAAAAGAACAAGGTTTCGTAGCGCAGGCGTTACAACTTTTAGTTGTATAGAAGTTTTGGAGAACCTGACGTTGTAAAATGCATTAAGGTAGCACGCCTTAGATGGATAGGTCATGTAATCAGACGAGAGGAAGATGCCATAGTCAGAAAAGTTTTTGACCGAAGAGGGCCGATAGGACAACGAAAAAAAGGAAGACCGAGACTAAGGTACCAAGACAACCTAGAAAATGATTTGAAATCTATTGGAATTGGAGCATGGAGAAGAGTTGCCAGAGACAGGGGCGAATGGACGATTGTTCTGAAGAAGGCTTTGGCTCATAGAGTGCTGTAACGCCACTGATGATGATGATACCTTGCATCTCCGTCGTATACCTGCACTTTTAGCTCTGTCCTTTGGGATCGTGCAAGTTCGGAAAAGCGACACCTGGTTTCATAGCTCGGCAACAGTTTGCGCACTTTTAATTATATTGGCCAATCATATTGGTCCTGGTTACTGGACAATAATTGTCAAGGCCATAGCACAAAAAATTATAAGAAGAAAAGTAATACTAAGTTTGTTATTAAAAGGTACAATCCGACAAGCGAGACCTGTCGGATGACCTTCTCGAATTGTGTATTTCTCGTTGTGTAAACGACAGCTATCGCTTGTCGGATTGTACACGATTATATGTAGTAGATAAAATTAATTATTAAAATGCACCACTACAAGCAAAATACAATTAATTAAATTTACTTTTATATAATAATTGCATATCATATAAATATTGTGGAGCAACATATAATTTTTCGTCTTCATTGACAGTAGATATGAAATATACGTCAATTTGACAATTTCAATTGACAATGAATTCATTAATAAAGTTGCAAGATTTCTCCACTATTCGCGCCCGATCGTTTCTCGTATCCCCTCCAAGTACTTGCACACGGCGTATATAGTCTAGGCGAAATTACACGGTTCAACCAAATTGAATCACTTTGGTGGAATGAAGCGGAAATGAAAGCCATGCTACTTAAACAATCTGAAAAGGAACTGTTTAACACATATGCTTTGAAAGATGTCGTAAGTTTATAATGAAGTCATACGTTTAGGAGATGTATAAAAGAATCATCGAAAAAAAAAGCTCGTAATACAGTATATAATACGTAGGAAATGACATCGTTGATGGGTGCAATCATGGGTATTAAGAAGATAAGCCTTAGGAGCCGCTTTTGGTTGACCGTTGTATCTTTGTTAACTCACAAGTATAACTAGTACGCATACTTTTAATTTCCAATTTTACCTCTTCTTCGAAGTTATCAAGTAGGTATCTAAAGTTAAAATATAGGGGATTGCATATAGATTTTTACTTCGGAAAAAATCAAACAAGATAGAACTTTTTGAAATTTCATTAAGAAATGTTTAATAAACAACATATCAAAAAGTTCTACTCGAGAAGTGGGTGCTTCATTTTTTATTAAACAAATGAACTGCGAAATTCGATGTTTTTTTAAATAACTCCGAAAATATAAATTTTACAAAAAACTGAGTTGACCATTGAAAAATTCAGAAAATTTTACAAAAAAAAAACCTTTTATAAAGAATTTTCTAAAATTAAATCTGTAGCTTCCATAATTTTTTATTTATAACGCTAAAGTGACCCTTCTCACAAACATTGGCGCACGGTAAACTAGCGTTGGGCGAAGTGCACGGTTGAGTTATTTTAATGTAATTTTTTAACTAATGCATGAAATCAAATTTTACAAATTGGACCCCAAAGAAGAATAATTAAGCTATCTTACGGTTATAATAAAAAGAAATAAAATATCTGGACATAAGTACGGTGTGGGCGGAAAATGAGACTTAAATGAATTTTGTTTAAAAATGATTTAAAAATGTGTAACTACAATTTTTCTTATAAAGCTCTCAATTTTGCACAACTTTACTTTCAAATATATTTATAAACGATGTTTCATTAAAAAAAATTCAGAAATTTAATTCAAATGATACTACGTCTCAAAAAATGTAATTTTTGAAAACTTCGTAGATTTACAGAATTACTACCAATTTTAGACGGTATTACTCAAGTTTGAACAAATTTATTATAAGTTTATACATGCCTTTTGAAAGATTAGTTAGGATGTAGTCTTTAAAATGCACTAAATTATTTTACTTTAGAAGTAAAATAAACTATTTCTTTTTGAGAAAATTAAGAAAGATAACACAAATCTAATACAAAAACCGAAAATTATCTGCTAAAAAAATGTTTATACGATCAAAACTTTTTTCTGTAAAACTTACCTAAAATACATTTAATAATAAGCTTCAACAATAATAAATGTCCAACAAAAATTTTTTTATCTCTTATACAGTATGTCTGCGTAACTGGGAACCTATTGATAACTTTTTTATTATGAGTTTTACGAAAAAAACTTATTCCTTATAAAATACTCTGCATCATATGTGATCTAAGATGCAGCCATCAAATATCAAATTTTATTAATTTTATACGAGGTATGTCAAAAAATATGAATTTCACTTAAGAGTAAAGTACCTTTATATTTCACAATATCGAAAATTGTTATAAAGAAAAGATGTTTGGAATTACAATATATGTTTCAGAATTCAATTACCTCCTTCTAGTTAAAATATTGTAACAAATAAAGGCACTTAACCCTTAAGAAAAATTTATATTTTTTACATACCTCGTACAAAGTTGAAAAAGTTTGATATCTGATGATTTTATCTTAGATTTCAGACCAGGTTGAGCATTTTATGAGAAATAACTTTTTTCGTAAAATTGATAATAAAATAGTTATCATAATAATTGTAATAAAATGATGATTGCTATATCCGTAATTTGAGAAAAAATTCAATTTTTTTTCGATTAGAGTGACGTAATGGTATATTTAAACATAGTCTTTAATTTCAAACAACTTTTCATTATATATATATATATATATATATATATATATATATATATATATATATATATATATATATATATATACATCCTACTATCAATTTGGCATCGATACATTATGCATTTACCATCGATTTGGCATCGTCTTGCAAAGTGGCATCTGTATATCGATGCCACTTTACACTACCTTAATAACTTTATTCCTGTACTTACTACCAGAAGTCTAATCAGCTCGGTAGTTAGAGATTTGATTCCTTGATGTTACTTTAATATATCAGCTTTCCTTGTTTACCTCTTACTAAGTTATATAAGTTTATTCCATAAAATGTTTGAGTCCAAAATGATCGTACAGTGAAAATATTATATACATTTAGTTCAGTGTTTTACCGTTTTGTCGCTGCCGTTATATACATGAAAACGTATATCCCACTTTCATTATCAATCATTTTGGCATCAGAAATTTGGCATCACTGTTGAATACAATATTATTCACAACGAAAAATAGACAATTTGAGAATGTATATATTATTTTCATAAAGAAATCAGTCTGGCATCATGTTTTATTGTTTTCACCCAATTTTGAAAAAATGTGAAAACTTTGTATTATCCACGTCCGTCTGTCCGTCTGTCTGTAACCACAACTCCTCCGTCAATATACCAGCTAGAATGACAAATGAGGTATCAAATGAAAGCTGATAATCCAAGGATGGTACTAAAGGTGAGATATTTGACCTTGGCGGTCTGTCCGTCGGTCTTTACGACCGCGAATATAACTCCTCCATCATTATACCAGGTAGAATGACAAATGAGGTGTCAAATGAAAGCATATAATCCAAGGATGGTACTAACGGTGAGATATTTGACCTAGGCTGTCTTTCCGTCGGTCCCTCCGACCGCAAATATAACTCCTCCGTCATTATACCAGGTAGAATGACAAATGAGGTGTCAAAAGAAAGCTTATAATACAAGGATGGTACTAAAGGTGAGATATTTAACTTAGGCGATCTGTGCGCCGGTCCCTCCGACCGCCAATATAACTCCTCCATCATTATACCAGGTAGAATGACAAATGAGGTGTCAAATGAAAGCTTATAATCCAAGGATGGTACTAAAGGTGAGATATTTGGCCTAGACAATTTTTCTGTCGGTCCGTACGACCGCGAATATAACTTCTCCGTCATTATACCAGGTAGAATGACAAATGAGGTGTCAAATGAAAGCTTATATTCCAAGGATGGTACTAAAGGTGAGATTTTTGACCCAGGCTGTCTTTCCGTCGGTCCGTACGACCGCGCATATAACCCCTCCGTCGTTATACCAGGTAGAATGACAAATGAGGTGTCAAATGAAAGCTGATAATCCAATGATAGTACTACAGGTGAGCGATTTGACCTAGGCTGTCTTTCCGCCGGTCCGTACGACCGCGACTATAACTTCTGCGTCTTTATACCAAGTAGAATGACAAATGAGGTGTCAAATGAAAGCTGATAATCCAATGATGGTACTACAGGTGAGCGATTTGACCTAAGCTGTCTTTCCGCCGGTCCGTACGACCGCGACTATAACTTCTGCGTCTTTATACCAAGTAGAATGATAAATAAGGTGTCAAATGAAAGCTTATAATCCAAGGATGGTACTAAAAGTGAGATATTTGGCCTAGACAATCTTTCTGTCGGTCCGTACGACCGCGAATATAACTTCTCCGTCATTATACCAGGTAGAACGACAAATAAGGTGTCAAATGTAAGCTGGTAATACAAGGATGGTACTAAAGGTGAGATATTTGACCTAGGCGGTCTGTCGGTGGGTCCGTCCGACCGCGAATGTAACTCCTCTATCATTATACCAGCTATAATAATAAATGAGGTGTCAAATGAAAGCTTATAATCCAAGGATGGTACTAAAGGTGAGATATTTGAGCTGAGTACTCTTTCTGTCGGTCCGTACGACCGCCAATATAACTCCTCCGCCATTATACCGGGTAGAATGACAAATGAGGTGTCAAATAAAAGCTTGTGGGTGAAAACCTAGGACTTACGAAGTCCAATTTAAAAATAGGGCATATCAGAGATATGCCTTAGACATCATAGAAGACAATGATACAGAAAAATCAAACAAGCAATATGTCAAAAGGGCCTTAGTTATGTATCTTCGGTCCTGTTGGTCCAATCGTGATGTATAGCACCTCAAATGATAGGATTTGACAAACAGAATACAATGAGAGAAAAATCAAATACAACCTCATGTCAAAAGGGCCTTAGTCGCGTATCTTCGGTCCTATAAGACCAATCGTGACGTACGGCATCTCAAATAATAGGACTTGACAAATAAAATACAATGACACAGAAAAATCAAATACAGCAACAAGTCAAAAGGGCCCTAGTTATGTATATCTAGTCCTATTGGTCCAATTGTGACGTACAGCAGCTCAAATGGTAGGGTTTAATGAACAGAATACAATGACACAGAAAAATCAAATACAGCAATATGTCAAAAGGGCCTTATTTACGTATCTTCGCTCCTATTGGTCCAATCGTGGCGTACAGCACCTAAAATAACTGGATTTGACTAATATAATACAATGACGTATGAAAATCAATTACAGCATCATGTCAAAAGGGCCTTAGTCTTGTATCTACGGTTCTATTGGTTCAATCGTGACGTACAGCGTCTGAAATGATGGGATTTAACTGGCAGAATAAGATGGTGTAGACAAATGAAAATGACGGCATGTAATAACACTTTAAAATTGTAGAAATAAAATGGATTAACACACATGGTATGACATATTAGGTGAGAGTATTTAACAAATAGAATACGATTACATACGTCCAGTTTTTGACAAGCGACTTCTCTACATATGATAAACGCGAAAGGGCCCCAACGTTCACTGCTCGACATAGGCCTCCCGTTCACTGCATATACCCACTGCTTTCTGACGCTGTGACTTGAGAGGATAGGATTTAACGAATAGAACGACAAAGAAGACTAAACAAGGCAGCTCACGGGAAAAACACAACTGTCCGTTTTATACTCTACAGGGAAGCATCAAATATTCAACGTAAGAATATATTAGAGTATAACGGTATGATAAATCTTTTTCTTCTTTTTTTCATTTAGTGCATTCCGTACGTTTTTTAAACATAATCAGGAGAAGTTGTTGAATTTCTGAAGTCTATAAAAGAATTTCTTAACAAACCTTTTTTTAATTGTGTTATGGATTATTTTTAAGAATGTGTTTAAAAGGCAGTTCGCAGGCTTATTGTTCAATGGTCTTATCACTTTCAAGCGCCTGTCTTTTTTGTAGGACTCTTAATTGTTACTTGTGATTTCAACCATTCTAGCGGGGCAATGCCTTTTCTATAACTGAAATGAATATTGTTATCCATTTAATTTTTTTCCTCAATTAATTGAATGCCTCCTACTGGTGTTTGGTCTAAGCTTACCGCTTTTCCCCATTTAAGCTAAACTGCTCGTCAAAAGTTAGGGATATAGAAAATTATGCTCATTTTCATAGCTAATTTTTTCGAGAACAGATTAACGGTTTCCACTATTTTTTTTTAATATTTTAGATTTTTCTTTAGTATTTACACAGTTGTGCAAAGGTTTACACAAACTTCTTTTTTGTACTTATACCGAGTGGTAGGTATAAGTACAGAAAAGAAGTTTGAGTAAACCTCTTGATAGGTATTAGTTACGTATCTTCACTCCCATTGGTCCCAACGTGTCGTACGGCGGCTCAAATCATTGGAATCAGCCAACAGAATACAATGACTAGGGAGCGGATTTATATGCGATCAATTTTGATGAAATATTCGCATATATATGCGGTAAAAAATTACGAAATATGCGCAAGATATGCACAAAAATTCAAAAAATGCGCATTTCGGGAAACCACAAATTTTCTGTCTTATTTAGTAATCTTATTTATTATTTTTCAAATAAAATCATTTTTTATATATGCAATTTATTCACAGTTTTTACAAAAACTGCTACCAATAGTTACCTATTTAAAATAAAACAACAATATCACTATAAATATATCTTCGATTATAATTCACTACAATGTGTTTTTCCAAATTCTTTACGAGGAAACATATTCTTTGATCAGACAAAATATTTTTATAACTTGAAAAACTCCTTTCAACATCGATAATTGGTGCGTATTTAAAATAACTTGTTAATTTCCGTTAGAAAATCGTAAAACTTTGGCTAAAGGTGTAAATTCTCTTAACAATAGAGGATTTAAAAAATCACCAGAATTATAGGTAGGTACCTACCCTAATAGCACAAGGACGTCCAATGGACGTCCTTCACGGACTTTAGGGACGTCCATTGGACGTCCGTTTTCGTCCGAGGAACGTCCTTTATACGTCCTATTTTGGTCCAAATGTCGCGCTACCGAACGTCCATTGGACGTCCATCTAATGTCCGAGGGGACATATATTGGATCTTAATCGGACGTAAATTGGACCTTAATCGGACGTCCTAGGGGACGTAAATTGGACCCTAATCGGACGTAAATTGGACCTTAATCGGACGTAAATTGAACCTTAATCGGACGTAAATTGGACCTTAATCGGACGTAAATTGAACCTTAATCGGACGTAAATTGGACTTTAATCGGACGTAAATTGGACCTTAATCGGACGTAAATGGGACCTTAATTGGACGTAAATTGGACCTTAATCGGAGTAAATTGGATCTTAATCGGACGTCTTAGGGGACGTGAATTGGGCCTTAACAGGACGTCCAATTTTGGTCCAAATTCCACGTTGCCAAACGCCCAATGGAGGTCCACCTAACGTCCGAAGGGACGTTCGGTGGACGTCAATTGGGCCTTCATAGGACGTCCCAGTTTGGTCCAATGTATTGCTGCCGATCATCCATCTAACGTCCTGGGAGGACGTTCGGTGGACGTCTAGAGACGATATTTATACCTGTGGAGAATGTATTGTGGGAAATAAAAAATATATTTTTTAAGGAACTTATATTACATCTTATATTAATTTACAATTATTGGATATTAGATTATTTACATTAAATTATAATTACATTTCTCCAAGAAATTAACGCACCACCTTAAAAATGGGCCATTTTTGATGTCTCGAATTTCCTAAAGCCATTGTCCCATCTAAGTGATTTTTTTAATAATATTATATCCTAGGCTATATGGGCTACCTCCATAAGCTTGTCATGCACGGGGAGCTATACTGTAATAATATTATATCACATCGCTGAGGGAACTCTACATTACATATACTTTTCGAATCAAAACTTTTATTCTCTTAATATTATTACTTAAAAAATATATACTACATTCGTCTCGCTAAACTCGAAAAATAACTTATAAACCATAAAAATCTCCAAAAATATAAATGACATAAATGAGAATTGGCACAATTATTATTATGGTTTTAAGTTGATTTTTCGGATTTAACTACAATATTATGCAAAAAATTATGTTATATCGCAGATTTAAAATGGGTTTATCTCGAAAACAGTTATATTAAGTTTAGCGAGATGATTGTAGTACACTTTTTTTAAGTAAAAATATTAAGAGAATAAAAGTAGACTGGTACGCAGTCTGATTTTTGCATAAGAGTTTAATGAAATGGTAACAAATCAATTGGAAGTTCTGTCCGACAAAATACATGGAACGTTTTCGGTAGTCTGATGTTCCAAGTTTTTAACCTGTTCCACAATTAAAACTTCCCCGGTTCCAGTATTCCCGTACATCAAAGTTTGTCCGACTAGACACCGTGAAGCTATTAACAAATTTTCAGCTTGCTGTTAATCAACTTTTTTTATTACGCGGGATCCAGGTCTATAAATGAATACAATAAATAAGTAGGTAGGTACATATTATACACTTATTTATACGAGTACAATTAATAGTAGAGCTGGTTTTTGGGATGTTACAAGCAGCATTTGTATTTCCACAGAGATACTTATGACAGAAATAATAAAATACCGAGACGGACTATTATTATAATAATTTACAATAGGACCCGACGGCCGACGCTATAGGGACAGGTAAAATTTATGACTGAACAATGCACCGAGCATCGATACAAGCAATATGTACCGGTCGAAGTTTATTTTTTATTGTGCCAAATGGACGTATATAGTACCTACCTTTAAAAATCGAATACACAAATTAAAAGATATTTAACAACCATAAAGATTTGTCAAACTCTATCACCGACTTCATGAAAACAAGTATTACTACATTCTTTGATGGTTTTTGCTGTAAATTTTAAAGGATTGACATGAAATTTGGCATACGCATAGCTAACATGCCAAAGAAAAAAAGTGATATTGTGCCAATGTGTGCTATTGCCCTGGGGTGAGTTTCACTCTTTCTCTGGGGTGAAAAACGTTCAAAATAAGTCCGGACTTCGATAAACTGATTAATATTAAGCAACCTTTATTCCATACTTACAAAGTATGTGTACTTACAAATTAGTATGTGAATTTGGGGGGTGAGTTTCACCCCGAGGAGGGGTGATATACAAAATATAGATAGATACACAAAAGATATACAAAAATGTTTCAAAACATCGAAAAAATGTGGTAAAATGCAAATATACATATCATATTATGATAAAATTGCGATTTTGGCGATTTGCCTTTTTGGATAGAATGATGATGATGTTGATTAGGATAAAACTGCGAAGAATTTTTTTATCGAAATATAGTAAAAAATATGAAAAATATACCAAAAAGCTTGAAAAAATATGTAAGTATGTAAGGAAAAACATAAATAATTAAATAAACTTTTGACAACACAACACAAAAGTTTGAAACACTCACTATTTGGATTGGTTGTCCTGGCTTGTGATTTTCTTCTTTGCAGATGACGCTCACGGATCGATGTCAATGTCCAACGGACGTCCGAGCACGGACGTCCAATGGACGTCCAAAGGACGTTCATATTTATTCAACACGTAAGTACGTCCAACGTCGGACGTCCGAAGGACGTTCATTTATAGTCCATCCGCATTAGGACTAAAACTGGACCTATTTTGGGCACACGTACGCTCAACTTCAAAAAGATGCTCTCAATATTCATCTGTAGTAAGGATACATTGATAAAAATTATATTTTTGCTTATTAGAATTAACCACCAAACTTCTATCATCTTGGTAACGGGAATAATAAAACATTATAAAGTCCACTTTACATCAACAATAATTGAACAAGAAATTGACGACAAGTTATTCAAGGTCAAATTTGGCTTATACAAAACACAATTCTACTTCCAATTTTGCCGTGAATAAACAGAAAATAAAGAAATTTGACAAAATAAAACATATCCAATTGTTCTATTTCATCAAATTCCTTCATTTTCTTTTACAAATCATACATTTTGTACTCGTCAAATTTGGCCTTGAATAACTTCGTCAATTTCTTGTTCAATTTATTGTTGATGTAGAGTGGACATAACGAATAATTTACCGATCAGATTTTCACACTTTACATAAAAACAAAAACATGTATTAGATATTAAACTACATATACAGTTTTGAATTAAATATGATTTATAATCTTTTCCATTTAAACTATTTTATTAACATAATTAAGTTAATATTTTATTAAATAATTTTGCTGTTTAATCCCCTTATTGGTAGAATATGTCCAATATGGACGATTGGAAAAGGTCCGTATTTCGTCCGAGTACGGACGTCCAAAGGACGTTCATATTTATTCCACCCGAAGGACGTCCAACACCGGACGTCCGAAGGACGTACATATTTAGTCCACCCGAAGGACGTCCAACGCCGGACGTCCAAAGGACGTACATATTTAGTCCACCTGAAGGACGTCCAACGCCGGACGTCCAAAGGACGTACATATTTAGTACACCCGAAGTACGTCCAGCGTCGGACGTCCAAAGGACGTCCGTTTATGGTCCATGGACGTTAGGACCAAAAATTGACCTATTTTGGACGTCCAAAGGATGTCGTGTGCTATTAGGGTATTAAATATAACAAAAGTATATAAAATTCGGATTTCCGGGTAAAACATCCTTCGTCATTTTAACATCCTACAATCATTTCATAACGGCGGCGTATTATCCTATAAGTACTTTGTGTAGAGATCGTTTATTTTCTAAGAAAAAATGAAAGGCGGTTAATGAGCTGTCTCTCTTGGTTCTCGAATTAATACAGACCACAGCCTGTGCGTGGAAATATTTTGTCGAATTAAAAAATTTAAATTTTGTTTTGGACTAATGAAATAAAACATTTTAGTAGTTCCAAAATGACACAAAATCTAGGCATCGGATAAAAAAGTTTATTTGAAGAAAGTGTATTTTTTTGTTCTTCTTAATGGCGGTACAGGCTCGTTTTTTTAATATTGTATTTAATTACAGAATAATTTTCAAATATTACCTAATATATTTTTCAAATTGGGCTCTGTACCGCCATTCTTTATTATATTACGGATACGTGTGCCAAATATCTTGAAAAAATATTCAAAATTACAGCCGCAATCTTGGAACGCGTTTTGGCTACCTGTTGATCGCTACTGTATCACCTTAAACAATTTTTTAAACAAATTCACAAAAATAATTTTTTCATTACGAACGATTTTTTAGATAAGTTGGGTTATTCTGAGCAAAAAAGGTATCTTGAGATTTTTCTCTAAAATTGATTTTTGTCGAGTTATATGGCCATTTTCGCATTTTTCAGGTTTTAAATCGCGTATAACTCGACAACAATCAATTTTAGAGAAAATTGACAAGAGACCTTTTTTGTTCAGAATGTCCAAAATTATCTAAAAAAAAATTGTTCAAAGTGAAAAAATTATTTTTGTGGATTTGTTTAAAAAATTGTTTAAACAATTTTTCGACCACGGCACCTTGTGAATATGTTATAAGGACCTCTTTTTGAGTAAGTTTGTGCAAAAAAATCGAATCGGAATAATTTCACTAACAGGGGCGACGATAAATCCGGGACTATAGCGCTAATTATTAATAATTAAAAATAACAGCTTTGTAATAAAATAATGACAAAAATCTCTTAAGGACCTTGAAGCAAGGGTTTGAAACTTGATCTGCTCACTTTTTAATTTCATAATAATAACTTTTAATCGAGTTATTAAGACTTAAAAATGGCCATTTTCGCATTTTTCAAATTTTTAATCGCATATAACTCGACAACAATCAATTTTAAACAAAAATAGCAAGACACCTTTTTTGCCCAGAATGACACAAGTTATCTAAAAAAAATTGTTCGAAATGAAAAAATTGTTTTTGTGAATTTGTTTCAAACAAATTTTTTAAACAATTTTTCGACCAATGCACCGCCCGGCACCCTTTGGATATGTTATAAGGACCTCTTTTTGAGTAAGTTTGTGCAAAAAAATCGAATCGGAATAATTTCGCTAGCGGGGGCGACGATACTGCCCGGTCTACTTTTGATGCTGATGGTGATAGAATAGATACTTTTTATATAACAAAAATAAAACTTTTTTTAAACTCTTTAAAAAATTTGTGGCGGGTTTTCCCCGAAAAGTGCGTTATTTTTTGGACATTTTACGTTGAACTAGTCGATTTGGAATTTGACGAATAAGAACCAACTTTTGATTAGCTCCAACTCTGTTTTTATTGTGTGTCCAGACTTCATACATACATCATTTTTTTTACTGTTTTATAAGCTTTATATTTGCTAGGAATAGTTTTTCGATCAAATACTTACTTTTTGATTTATTTGCGAAAAACCATCTAAAAACAAAAGTTACAAGGAATTTAATTAGTTTATCCACTTACGGACTTATTTGGACCTATATTTTTTCACACTCGAGAAGGGGGTGGTACTCATCCCCAGAAAAAAAGCACACACTGGCACTCTGATGTTCATTTCGCGAAATATCGCAGGGTTCGTATTTAAAATTTTTAATTTACTCCTCACCCCTTTCCGTGGGGGTTCGTTTTTGGTATCATTCGATAGACTTTTGAAAAATATTGAACACGCATTTTTTAGTTTTTCGATCTGACGTTCATTTCGCGAAATATTCGCTTTTTTGTGAAACTTTGTGACTCGCCCATCATTTCTTCAGATTTGGGAACACTTAATAATCGGAGGGGGCCAAGTCAGGAGAGTAAGCAGCATGAGAAAGTAATTAGAACCCCAACTCGAATTTTTGCTACTGTCACAACGCTCTTGTGAGTCGATGTATTGTCTTAGGTCTTGAGAACACTTTTTTCTTCTGCTTATGGAGTCGTTTTTCATTCATCACATACCGGAACTCACCACATAAATTTTGAAGACCCTGACATCAAAACTGTATTAAATTATATGTGATCTAAGTAAGTTAATGAAAAGTCAGAATAGATAGAGTAGAACACTTATAAAAAAAATTGTAACAAGCAATTGGACATCGTAAGTTCTAATTTTTCACAAAAAGTGACCGGAAGTTGAACCGGCAGTCGATATTTGAACCCTTCGTGTAACTTTTTGTCAGCTGATATGACGGATGAATTTTGTTCACCTACAGATATGGACGAACAGACAGGCATGAAATCGGAAGTATGTATTTGTTCTGGTCTTTCTTAGTCGTGTTGACCAATAGTTTGTACTATTTCGACGAATTTAAAACAGTACTTTCGGTTGCAACTCTGGAACAGGCAGTCCGAGGTCAAACTTCTCACATGTAATATCATATTTTGGTTATAGGCTTTCATTTGACACCTTATTTGTCATTCTTTCTGTCCTACTAATAGACGAGTTGTGTTTATTGACGGACAGACATGGATAATTCTAGGTTTTCACATTTAATGATAAAAACAATAATTATACAATTCAGTTAACCTGACTATATCATTGTGATAATGACTTCTTATCTAAAAGTGACAACGGCAATAATTGCCGTTGTAATAATTATTATTCCATTCACTCACGATAAAATATCGCAAAACCTCCAGATTTTAAAGAACCGCCTGGATTGACATAAAATTTGGCACACACGTAGCTAAAATGCCAAAGAAAAAAGTGAGATTATGCCGATATGTTCTCTTGTCCTGGATGTGACTTTCACCCCTTCTTGGAGGTGAAAAAACATACGTGCAAAATAAGTCCGGAAGTGGATAAACTGACTAATTCTAATTCTAAGCAAATTTTGTTCTATAAAAGTTTTAGGTCAATACTTTTCGAGGTATGTGGGAGTGAATATGTTTATTTTTCATAGAAAAACACGTTTTGGACGTATTTTCGCAAATAACTCAAAAAGTAAGTATGTACATATTTTATCGAAGAAAATATTCCTAGCAATAATATAGCTTATGAAAAAGAGGTGTCAGTATAAGGTCTGTAGACCCAGTAGAAGCAGGGTTGCAGCTAATGAAAAATAGGTTCTTATTCGTCAAATACCAAATCGAATATTTCAACGTAAAATAACCAAAAAAATAAAGCACTTTTCGGGAAACACTCATCATAACTCTTTTAAAGTTTTTAAAAAAATTTTTTTTGGTGTTTTTAAAACAGTTTCTAGCGTGAAAAGTAAGCAAGTTACGCTGAAAATAAAATCGTTCCCTTTTTTTTGGCAAAAGAAAGTCATGAAAATTAATTGTTACCGCTTCACACGTTACTTTAGATAAATGTATTGTTTATACAGGGTGTCTCCGAAAATAGTGCGTTCCTTTAAGGTGTGGATATAATACACAATTTAGAACAAAAAGGTGTTGTAACATTTTTTCCTAAAGTTAACCGTTTCAACAAAAATTACGTTGTTCTCCATAAGAGTAAATTTTTATTTTCATAAATTTATATGACCTGGCAACATGGCGTAGAAGAACCTGTGACTGTGAAATTTAATCTAATGGGACCCCTTGTTTATTTACTAATTGAGTATCAATTTGCATATCAAAATGTATTTTCGATTTTTGGTCAAACGGCTGAATTTAGAATAAAATGTTATAAGACTCTTTTGCTCTACATTGTGCTTTCTATCTATACCTTTAAGGAACGCACTATTTTCGGGGAAACCCTGTATATGATCTGTAAGTTGCATTGGTTCAAAATGCTTATTTTTGAAAGGGGTTTTGTTGAAAGGCCTCGAACGAATCACTAGTCACGAGTATGTATATGCAAATTTTGAACAGCCATATCTTAACCAATTTTTGTCTTCCAGAAAATCAAAAAATTCCAAATATTTAAAAAAGCAACACCTACATTTTTACTCTTTAAGATATTTGGTATCACTAATAATTTTTAAGTTATTTTGACAAAAGTCTTTTTTTCAAAATTAAAGATTTAAAAAAATTTACTTTAAAACCAAATTTTTCCACAAATAAGCACTTTGAACTGATGAAACTTACAAACACAAACAATACATAAAGTTACTTGTGAAGTGGTAACGATTAATTCCATTTGGGCTGTTAATTAGAGGGAGTTTTTAGAATATTTTTAACCAAAAAAAAAGGAACAACTGTATTTTGAGCGTAACCTGCTTACTCTTGCTGCTGGAAACTTTAAAAAAAAATAAAAATAAACGTTTTCTTAAACACTTTAAGAAAGTTGTAATAAGTTTTCCCAGAAAAGTGTTTCATTTTTTTTTTTCACGTTAAAATATTCGATTTGGAATTTGAGATATAAGAGCTTATTTTTCACTATAGTCTGTTTTTAAACAAGAGGAGTCATTCAAATTTCCCGCGCCGTACACCTTGTTTGTAATTGGTACAACCTCAGGAAATTTTACTCATATCAAATTTTGACACTATTGGCATTTCATAGGTCAGTTTATTTATTTTATCAGCAATTTTTGTATTTTCTGCGTTCTTCCTTTTATTTTTAGATTTTTAGTCAAGATTACCGTCAAAGGCCGATATGATCAACCAAAAAAGAAGATTTATCTGATGATATTTCTAGTGACTTTCTTGGATGTGAATCTGCCATTTAGTTTACCTACTCCTCTTGGTTTTAAAACAAAGCTTAGCAATAACTCTGCTTCTACTGGGTCTACAGACCTGACACATATACCATTTTTTCACTTTTTTATAAGCTATATTTAGGTACTATTTGCTAATTTTTTTTCAATAAAGTACCTACTTTTTGAGTTATTTGCGAAAAACCGTATGAAAACGTTTTTTTTTTTTTTGTTGAAAAATGAACATATTCACTCGCAAATATCTCTAAAAGTATTGACTTAGTGAAAAACGCTATAAAATAGAAGTTGCTTAGAATTAGTCAGTTTATCCAATTCCGGACTTATTTGAACGTATTTGTTTTCATACCCTATAACCGACGAAACTCACCTCCAGATCAAAAGCACATATCGGCACAATATCACTTTTTTTCTTTAACATATTAGCTATAGGTACGTGTCCCAAATTGTATGTCAAACCAAGCGTTTCTTCAAAATTCTGACCAAAAACCCTAAGTAAATTAAACGAAAATATAAAATGAATTTTTCAAACAAATATTTTAAGTCGGTATGAGAAATTTTAATTTAACAGATGAAATCAAATAAACACAATTCAACTCGTAAAATATTTAGACCCTTGCTTGGTAATCCAGCTGAACAGGTAAAGAACCTACCTTTTATGTAGTTTATAATCTGAGAGGATGGAATATTTTACCAAAATATTCCATCCTCTAAGTTTACAATAGACCTTTTCTACCTGTCCTCAAAAGATCGGTATTTGTAACTCGTGGCAACGTCGAAAAGCGGCAAAATGATGGGAAATACACATTTTTATGTGGTGGAAGTCAAAATGGTTATGAAGTGTAAAAATTTTTGTATATAATTTAAATTTTTAAAATTAAAATTTTAGAAAACTGAGAACGATACAGGGCGTTAAAAAATGCGCTCAACAAACATACACGAATTAAAATTCGAAAATGATAGTATTTCTTGGTGATGCCAAATGACTGCAACATGAAAAGATGACATAATGATAGCGGGATGTATATATATATATATATATATATATATATATATATATATATATATATATATATATATATATATATATATATATATATAAATCCTACTATCAATTTGGCATCGATACATTATGCATTTACCATCAATTTGGCATCGTCTTGCAAAGTGGCATCTGTATATCGATGCCACTTTACACTACCTTAATAACTTTTTTCCTGTACTTGTTAGCAGAAGTCTAATCAACTCTGTAGTTAGAGATTTGATTCCTTGATGTTACTTTAATATATCAGCTTTCTTTGTTTATTCCTTACTGACTTATATAAGTTTATTCCATAAAATGTTTGAGTTCAAAATGATGGCACAGTGAAAATATTATATACATTTAGTTCAGTGTTTTACCGTTTTGTCGCTGCCGCTATATACATGAAAACGTATATCCCACTTTCATTATCAATCATTTTGGCATCAGAAATTTGGCATCACTGTTGAATACAATATTATCCACAACGAAAAATAGGCAATTTGAGAATGTATATATTATTTTCATCAACAAATCATTCTGGCATCAAGTTGTTTTCACCCAATTTTGAAAAAATGTGAAAGCTTATAATCCAAGGATGGTACTAAAGGTGAGAAATTTGACCTAAACTATCTGTCCGACGGTCTGTCCGACCGCGAATATAACTCTTACGTCATTATACCAGGTAGAATGACAAATGAGGTGTCAAATGAAAGCGTATAATCCAAGGATGGTACTAAAGGTGAGATATTTGACTTAAACTTTCTGTCCTTCGGTCTGTCCGACCGCAAATATAACTCCTCCGTCATTATACCAGGTAGAATGACAAATGAGGTGTCAAATGAAAGCTTATAATCCAAGGATGGTACTAAAGGTGAGAAATTTGACTTAGGCTGTCTGTCCGTCGGTCCGACCGACCGCGAATATAGCTCCTCCGTCATTATACCAGGTAGAATGACAAATGAGGTGTCAAATAGAAGCTTATAATCCAAGGATGGTACTAAAGGTGAGACATTTGACTTAGGCTGTCGGTCCGTCCGACCGCGAATATAACTCCTCCGTCATTATACCAGGTAGAATGACAAATGAGGTGTCAAATGAAAGCTTATAACCAAAGATGGTACTAAAGGTGAGAAATTTGACTTAGGCTGTCTGTCCGTCGCGTCGGTCAGTCCGACCCCGAATATAGCTCCTCCGTCATTATACCAGGTAGAATGACAAATGAGATGTCAAATGAAAGCTTATAATCGAAGTATGGTACTAAAGGTGAGACGTCGGTCCGTCCGACCGCGAATATAACTCCTCCGTCATTATACCAGGTAGAATGAAAAATGAGGTGTCAAAAGAAAGCTTATAATCCAAGGATGGTACTAAAAGTGAGAAATTTGACTTAGGCTGTCTGTCCGTCTGTCCGTCCGACCGCGAGTATAGCTCCTCCGTCATTATACCAGGTAGAATGACAAATGAGATGTCAAATGAAAGCTTATAATCCAAGGATGGTATTAAAGGTGAGAAATTTAACTTGGGCTGTCTGTCCGTCGGTCCGTCCGACCGCGAATATAACTCCTCTACTATACCAGGTAGAATGACAAAAGAGGTGTCAAATGAAAGCTTATAATCCAAGGATGGTACTAAAGGTGAGAAATTTGACTTACGCTGTCTGACCGTCGGTCCGTCCGACCGCGAATATAGCTCCTCCGTCAATATACCAGGTAGAATGACAAATGAGGTGTCAAATGAAAGCTTATAATCCAAAGATGGTACTAAAGGTGAGAAATTTGACTTAGGCTGTCTGTCCGTCGCGTCGGTCAGTCCGACCCCGAATATAGCTCCTCCGTCATTATACCAGGTAGAATGACAAATGAGATGTCAAATGAAAGCTTATAATCGAAGTATGGTACTAAAGGTGAGACGTCGGTCCTTCCGACCGCGAATATAACTCCTCCGTCATTATACCAGGTAGAATGAAAAATGAGGTGTCAAAAGAAAGCTTATAATCCAAGGATGGTACTAAAAGTGAGAAATTTGACTTAGGCTGTCTGTCCGTTTGTCCGTCCGACCGCGAATATAGCTCCTCCGTCATTATACCAGGTAGAATGACAAATGAGATGTCAAATGAAAGCTTATAATCCAAGGATGGTATTAAAGGTGAGAAATTTGACTTGGGCTGTCTGTCCGTCGGTCCGTCCGACCGCGAATATAACTCCTCTACTATACCAGGTAGAATGACAAAAGAGGTGTCAAATGAAAGCTTATAATCCAAGGATGGTACTAAAGGTGAGAAATTTGACTTACGCTGTCTGACCGTCGGTCCGTCCGACCGCGAATATAGCTCCTCCGTCAATATACCAGGTAGAATGACAAATGAGGTGTCAAATGAAAGCTTATAATCCAAGGATGATACTAAAGGTGAAAAATTTGACCTAGGCTGTCTGTCCGTCGATCCCTCCGACCGCGAGTATAAATCCTCCGTCATTATACCAGGTATAATGGCAAATGAGGTGCCAAATGATAGCTTATAGTTCAAGCATGGTATTAAAGATGAAAAATTTTACCTAGGCTGTCTGTCCGTATGTCTGTCCATCCGCGAATACAACTCCTCCGTTATTAATACAGATAGAATGACAAATCGGGTGTCGAATGAAAGCTTTTAACTTAAGGATGGTATTATTAAAGATGAGAAATTTGACGTCGGAGTTCCGGTTTTAGAGTTGCAACCGTAAGTATTTACTATTTTAAAGTTGCCGAAAGAGAATAAGTGATATATTATTCAACGTGGCTTAGCAAGATGAGAACAAATGTAAAATTTTGGTTTTTACGTAATTTCCGCTTAAAAAGTTATAACCGGAAATGCCATTATTCGCGGTGTGCAAGTACTTGGAACGGATACGAGAAACGATCGTGCGCGAATAGCGGAGAAATATTGCAACTTTCTTAAATAATTCATATTGTCCATTGAAATTGTCAAATTGACGTACATTTCATACCTACTGTCATTGAAGAAGAAAAATTATATGTTGCTCTGCAATATTGATATTATATGCAATTATTATATGAAGGCAAATTAAATTAATTGTATTTTGCTTGCAGTACTGCATTTTAATAACTAATTTTATTTACTACATACAATTGTTTACGTTTTAATAACATAACCTGAATCTTATTTTTTCTTCTTATTATTTTTTTGGATTATGGCCTTGACAATTATCCAGTAACCAGGACTAATATAATTGGCCAATATAATTAAAAGTGCGAATAAAGTTGCAGAACGTAGAAACCAGGTGTCGTTTTGCCGAACTTGCACGGTCCCAATAGACTCAGAAATAGTATACGAACACATAAATCGAAGCGTATTGAAAGGTTTGAATCTTTAGAGTTATTTCTGTGTAAACAGTTTAGTAAAAATGACTCAAAATTAGTAAATTTGTATATCAATCCACGCAAAGTTACACGAAGAATTCAAATATCGACTTCCAATTCTACTTTCGATTACTTTGGGTGAAAACCTAGGACTTACGAAGTCCAATTACTTGTTTTCTTTAAAAACAAGACATGTCATAAATATGCCTTAGGCATCATAGAAGACAATGACACAGAAAAATCAAACAAGCAGCAGGTCAAAAGGGCCTTAGTTATGTATCTTCGGTCCTATTGGTTCAATCGTGACGTACAGCGCCTGAAACGATGGGATTTAACTGGCAGAATACGATGGTGTAGACAAATGAAAATGACGGCATGTAATAACACTTTAAAATTGTAGAAATAAAATGGATTAACGCACATGGTATGACATATTATGTGAGAGTATTTAACAAATAGAATACGATTACATACGTCCAGTTTTTGACAAGCGACTTCTCTACATATGATAAACGCGAAAGGGCCCCAACGTTCACTGTTCGACATAGGCCTCCCGTTCACTGCATATACCCACTGCTTTCTGACGCTGTGACTTAAGAGGATAGGATTTAACGAATAAAACGACAAAGAAGACTAAACAAGGCAGATCACGGGAAAAACACAACTGTCCGTTTTATACTCCACAGGGAAGCATCAAATATTCAACGTAAGGATATATTATAGTATAACGGTATGATAAATCTTTTTCTTTTTTTTTTTTTCATTTAGTGCATTCCGTACGTTTTTTAAACATAATCAGGAGAAGTTGTTGAATTTCTGAAGTCTATAAAAGAATTTCTTAACAAACCTTTTTTTAATTGTGTTATGGATTATTTTTAAGAATGTGTTTAAAAGGTAGCTCACAGGCTTATTGTTCAATGGTCTTATCACTTTTAAACGCCTGTCTTTTTTGTAGGACTATTAATTGTGATTTCAAACATTCTAGCGGGACAATGCCTTTTGTGTAACTGAAATAAATATTGTTATCCATTTAATTTTTTTCCTCAATTAATTGAATGCCTCCTACTGGTGTTTGGTCTAAGCTTACCGCTTTTCCCCATTTAAGCTAAACTGCTCGTCAAAAGTTAGGGATATAGAAAATTATGCTCATTTTCATAGCTAATTTTTTCGAGAACAGATTAACGGATTCCACTAATTTTTTTTAATATTTTAGATTTTTCGTTAGTATTTACACAGTTGTGCAAAAGTTTACCCAAACTTTTTTTTGTACTTTTACCGAGTGGTATAAGTACAAAAAAGAAGTTTGAGTAAACCTCTTGTTAGGTATTAGTTACGTATCTTCACTCCCATTGGTCCAAACGTGTCGTACGGCGGCTCAAATGATAGGAATCAGTCAACAGAATACAATGACACAGAAAAATCAATTACAGTAAAATATTGAAAGGGCCTTAGTTACGTATATTCGCTGCTATTTTTCCAATCATGACGTACGGTGGCTAAAATGGTAGGAATTAACCAACAGAATACAATGACACCCAAATCCGGTGTCGGAAAGCTGGTCGAGAACACTTCGTCGACGGAAAATTGGTCGACAACAGTTGGTCGACAAACAGTTGGTCGAATGCACAATTCATCGAATGGACAATTCATCGACGAACATTTGATCGAATGGAATTTTCGTCGACAAACTGTTATTTATCTTTAGGATAAAGGGATTAATGGTGACAAACGACGGGTAACTGGAATATTGTATTATATATTTTTTTTTGGGTTTTGTTAATTTTGTACCTAAATCTTACCGGAGGTATTGCGCCTTTTATAAATGTGTAGTTGTGAATTAAGTTTTTGATAATAAAATCAAGAGGGTAAGAATCGCTTTACTTTTAAACTCTTCACTTTTGGCGCATCATGGACGGCTCGTTTTTAAAAGAATCGTTTTAATTTTTTTTTGTATAAACATGCTCTTTCATTCGTTTAAATGTTGCTTTTCAAATTTTCTAATATTTATAAACAAAGCCCCGGTGAATTTTTGAAAAAAGTGGCTAACTCGGGTTTTAAGGGTTGTAGGGCATTAAATTTTTGTTTCAGTTTCTATAAGAATACCAACATGTCGAATAAAAAAAATTAACTTCCTACGTGTTGTTCTGAAGCTATTTTCTTGTGGCATTTTTGGAATTAACTAGTTTTGATGGGAAATAAGCCACAATTTTACTAAAAAAACTGATTTTATTAACGTTTCGACGCTCAAATCGGGTGTCGTTGTCAAAATAAAACCATTTTTTTTTAGTAAAATTGTGGCTTATTTCCCATCAAAATTAGTTAATTCCCACATGTTAATGCGGTTGTTATTTTAATTGTTTATTCGCGAACTCAATCGACTATAGGTGGCAGTGCAGTTGCATGAAAATGGCCGATGTAATTGGGATAATGCATTTTGATATAATTAATATTTTTATTGATGTAATTAATTAATATAAATAAATCATTCATTAAATGAACACACCAGACAAGCATTCAATCGACATTGATATATAGGTTAACGGATGTTTTGTTTAAATCTTCATCCCAATTCCTCTAGTTCAAAATAAGCGGCAGCACCCTCGCTTGAGTTCGCGAATAAGCTTAAAATAACACTACTTTTTCAAAATTATTTTATAATTATTTATAATATTTATTATAAACTTTTTATTCAAGACTTGATCAAATTTGATAAATTGAACCTTTCTCTTTGGTTTGATGTCTTTAGAATTTATGTTGACCTAATAGTTTATGCATAATAACGCTGTAGATAGAAGCTTTTTGGGATAAACAATTTCAATTTTGCAATAACTATTAGGTAAAACTTCTTGAAATTTTAACGGCTGAATACTTCTAATATTGTTCCTTTACTTACGCGAAAATAAAGCTTTTAGTGTATTTTTAGAAAAGTTATTAATTATTTTCAAAAAATCGACTTTTGAAGCTATTTTCCCAATAACTAAGCAACAAATTAACAAAAAGAACTTTCCAAACACTCATTTTAAAGAATTTTCTATGCTCTTCAGTAAAATTGTATCACCTTTCCATACAGCATACCGGTCTCCACCTTTAATATTTACAATCAAATAGCGATCTTTAATTGTTTATATATTGTTTATAAGTTAAAAAGTACGTTTGATTTTTTGCATAATTTTTATATTGGATACTGTTGTAACTAAATTTACCCTAATGCCATAAGCAGTTCTTAGATACCTGTATCAACGGATGTCACGAAAGAGGCCATTTATTTGCTAATTTCTCTGGTCTATCACACCCTTTCTTATCTGTGTTTACAATCCAAATCATTAAGCCACATAAAGAGGTAGGGCAATAAACTCACTATAGCTATAGAAATGCTTTTACTACAAAATTTTAAAAGATAAGAGTTATAACGGAACAAGTATGCATACCTGCATTTTAAGACCCAGGTAGATTTTTGGGGATGACACAATGACACTAAAAGATGGCTTTGCCGATGATTGCATTCAATTGAGATGGTAAGTAGGTATGAATCACCTCTAGTTATATTTTAATGGCTTTGTAATTTAACTTCATGGGGTACGAAAGAATTAAGAAACTTTTAAGAATTTGAAAAAACATAGTTTTTGGGGGGTTTGGGTGTTTTACACAATTTTTGAATATCCCTAAAAACTCAGTTATTTCAAATTATATATACGTAACCTATAAAAAACCTTGAGTTAGTCTATTTTGAAGTATATAAAATGGAGAAAATCCCAAAAAACTACCGAAAAAACCAGTTTTCCGGATTTTTGAAGATGGCGCACCTTACGAATAAATCTGAAAAAAGTCAGAAATACAGATTTTGATAAAATTCACAAAACGCAAAAAAATTAGACATGCAGCCATCGCCAAAAAAAGTTATACGTACCTATTAAAAAAACAAAAAACATTGAGGTTATGTACACTCGACCTTCGGGTCCATAAAAATATATGTTTTGTAAAAGCCTCAGCTGTGCGTGTGAATTTTTTGTAATTTATAATTTAATTGCAAACCAACTTAAAAAAAAATAAAATCGAAAAATTGACATTTTTTGATGTGGGGAAAGGGGAAGGGGGTGGTGGGCTAAAATTGCGGTGATTCTTAATTTTTTTAATCACATAGAACGTAAAAAAATAAAAAAAAATATTCAGGCTGTATCGACTTCAAAATAATACAGCATCATGCCAAAAGGGCCTTAGTTATGTATGTTCGGCCCTATTGATCCAATCGTGACGTACGTCGGCTGAAATGATAGGAACTAACCAATAGCATACAATGACATAGAGAAATCAAATACAGCCTCATGTCAAAAAGAATAGAATAAACAAAAATTTCTTTTGAATTAAATATTTGAAATAAAAAATCACACTAAATTTTCTTTTTTTTTCACCCTTTCACTTATCAATATAAACATAAAAGTTTTTAGAGAGTTTCGCCCTCGGTTATAATGTAATCTTTCATTCTGCGTTTAAATTTTTCCAAAATTCTTATTAGTTTTCTCAGGATTCGAATAAACTGAATGCATTTAAATAGCATTGGTCATAATTTTGCGCCTACTCCCTCAAGGCTTAAAAAATGTAACATTTCAAAGGAATGGAGATATTTCAAAGATTCGCTGAGACTATAATTTTTATCTAATATACATATATCTGTAGTCCATCCACTCACGGTAAATATTGCAAAACCTCCGAATTTTAAACAACCGCTTGGATTGACATGAAATTGGGTATGCACATAGCTGACAGGTCAAAGAAAAAGTGATATTGTGCCGACGTGTGCTTTTGCCTTGGGAGTTAGTACAACCACTTTTATAATGTGAAAAGACATACATTCAAAATAAGTCCTAAAGTGGATAAACTGAGTAATTCTAAGCTAGTTTTTGTTCTATAGATTTTTTCTTAACATACTGTTTGAGTTATTTGCAAGTGAATATATTATGTTCGTTTTTCAACAAAAAAGTCACGTTTTTAGACGGTTTTAGAAAAAAACTCAAAAAGTATTTTAACGAAAAATATTCTTAGCAAAAATATAGCGTATAAAAAAGTGAAAACAATGGTGTATGTATGAAGTCTGTAGACCCTGTAAAAGTAGAGTTGTAGTTAAGAGGAAACAGTAGCGATCAACAGGTAGCGAAAACGCGTTCCAAGATTGCGGCTGTAATTTTGAATATTTTTTCGAGATATTTGGCACACGTATTCGTAATATAATAAAGAATGGCGGTACAGAGCCCAATTTGAAAAATATATGAATATGTGGAAATTACTCTGTAATTAAATACAATATTTAAAAAACGAGCCTGTACCGCCATTAAGAAGAACAAAAAAATACACTTTCTTCAAATGAACTTTTTTATCCGATGCCTAGATTTTGTGTCATTTTGGAACTACTAAAATTTTGTATTTCATTAGTAGTTCCAAAATGACACAAAATCTAGGCATCGGATAAAAATTTTATTTGAAGAAAGTGTATTTTTTTGTTCTTCTTAATGGCGGTACAGGCTCGTTTTTTTAATATTATATTTAATTACAGAGTAATTTCCACATATTAATATATTTTTCAAATTCGGCTCTGTACCGCCATTCTTTATTATATTACGAATACGTGTGCCAAATATCTCGAAAAAATATTCAAAATTACAGCCGCAATCTTGGAACGCGTTTTGGCTACCTGTTGATCGCTACTGTATCACCTTAATGAAAAGCAGGTTCTACTTCGTCAAAATACAAATCGAATATTTTAACATGAAATAACCATAAAACGAAGCACTTTTCGGGAAAAACTCATGACTTACAACTGTTATAAAATGTCTAAAAAGTTTTATTTGTATTTTTATAAACGTTTCTAGCATCAAAAGTTAGTTAGCATCAAAATGAAGTCTCTTTTTTGTTAAAAAAATGTAAAAATCACCGCCTAATTTACTTATGTATTGTTTATGTGATATGTACATTTTTTACTCTTTGAGATATTTAGTATCACTAATGTTTAAGTTATTTTAAACCAAGGCATTTTTTTTCAAAATTAAAATTTTTTTATTTTAAAACCAATTTTTTTTAATAAGCATTTCTTGCCAATAAATCTTATAGATCATATAAACAGTATAATATAAGTAAATTAACTAGGGCGGTAACTATTAATTTCATATGGAATGCTAATTAGGTGGTGATTTTCACGATTTCTTTTAGCAAAAAAAGGGACATATTTTATTTAAAGCGTAACTTACTTTTGATGCTGATGGTGATAGAATAGATACTTTTTAAATAACAAAAATAAAACTTTTTTAAACACTTTAAAAAATTTGTGGCGAGTTTTCCCCGAAAAGTGCGTTATTTTTTGGATATTTTACGTTGAACTAGTCGATTTGGAATTCGACGAATAAGAACCAACTGTTGTTCAGCTCCAACTCTGTTTTTATTGTGTGTCCAGACTTCATACATACATAATTTTTTTTACTGTTTTATAAGCTTTATATTTGCTAAGAATAGTTTTTTCGATCAAATACTTACTTTTTGATTTATTTACGAAAAACCATCTAAAAACAAAAAATACAAGGAATTTAATTAGTTTATCCACTTACGGACATATTTTTACCTATATTTTTTCACACTCGAGAAGGGGGTGGTACTCATCCCCAGAAAAAAGCACACACTGGCACAATATCACTTTTTTCTTTGACATGTTAGCTATGCTTATGTCAAATTTCATGCCAATCCAAGCGATTTTGTAAAATCCAAAAACAGTGAGTAAATTGTCCAATGATATCTTTAAAAAAGACTAGTGCATTTTACAAAAACTTAGGTCAATAAATAATATGAAAACAGCGGAATATCAACCAATGTTGAATGTTTTTACAAAGTATTGTTTATTTTTCGCTACTCGAAGGGGACAACTATTAAACTGGTTTCTTCCACTTCCAGACAATTTTTTAACCGCATATGACATCAAAACCAGAATTAAAAAAATTCGGTTTCGACCTCTTAATACACGTAAATTGATCAAGTATATTTTTCTGTGACTATGTGTGTCACTTCCGGGTACACCATTTTAACCGGAAGTGGTGTAAAACTAAAAAAAGTATTTCTTTGTTCTCATTTTTCTAATGCGCGTCAAATTTCTAATCGCTAGTACCATCTATGGGTTATAATCTTTCATTCAACCTCTGTGATTATATCTGACAGACGGACGGACAGACAGGCATAAAACCGGACAGGCATAAATATTTGTTCTCGTCTTTCTAAGGCGCGTCGAGTAATACATAGTTTGTACTATTTCTGCGAATTTAGAACAATACTTCGGGTTGCAACTCTTTATCCTGAAGTCGGAGGCCAAATTTCTCACCTTTAGTACCATCTTTGGGTTATAAGCTTTCATTCCACATCTAATTTGTCATGTTTTAACCCGGCATCCGACAGGTGAACTTTTTTGCCACTAACAGACAGGTGGGATGTGACAAACCCCAGCATTGAAAGAGTTAAAGAATCTCAAAAAATATCTCTACGTTTAGATTAGTTAACAGAAACAGTAAAGATGCAGTAGAAATAAACAAACCAAGACACGTTAAATGATACTAGGAGCACTCCCGAATCATAATTTACAATGTGTAAACTTTGGAAATCATGACTTGGAATTTACAATGTATATACTGATGTGATCTTGATTATTGATATGAGATAATATTCTTATATGTCACTTAATTTAATCAATGTATTAATACTAATCTAATTAATTAACCAGATCACATATCAATATGTTTTCAATCTCAGGGCGAATTATAAATTAATTACTTACTTTCGTGGCTTCTGAATATTTCTTAATGGTTCCTAATCGGGATAGAAAAGAAAAGAGTAAAAAAAAATACAAATATGGGTTACAATTATAATCAAAATATTTTTTATTTTATTCAAAAGGCAATCAATGCTTAATATTTGCTATTTCTTATTATTCTTAAACATAACATTTACAACTGGGAATTTTATTTCCTTTTGGTTTTCTATTGAAAGTTTTTATTAACATTTAACTATTAGGAGTTATTAGGGACAACTCTATTTAAGTTTGATGACGCTTTTCTGATATTATTGATTATGTTATTCAATTTTTTATGTGGAATTTAATACGAAAAACCCATACATTCATGTCCAAACAAATGAGACTGACCTTTTCCTGGTGAACTGAAAATGTCCTCACACAAAACCCTTTCCTGCTATCCTTGGCTGCGATCAAACCTCGTCCTGGCTTCCAGTGATGTTCTCCTTTGAAAAACTAGCTCGAATAGCTCTCGTTCCTGCTTTTGTCGTGATGCTGTGTTCTACCTTTTTCGAAACTGCTATCAGCTACCGGGACACTCTGGGCTCAAGGAGGTTCTTTTACTCTCGACCTGGCCTACTTCTCGTTCCACGATAGATACTCCACACTCACGGAACTACCGGCTTTCTCACTCCTCGAACACTACCGTCTACTACTCGACTTCACTTCTCGACAGCTCAAAACATTCTGATCCCACTTTGTCATTCATTCACCTACTTTCTCAATATCCCTTCCAGATTCACAAATCAACCTTCCACCACCAACTCTCATTCTCAGTATTCCTCAAAAACCAATTTTTAATCTTTCTAAATATGCTTAATGGATTTCAAAAGAAAATATTTAATTCCCATTCTAAAATCACTTTCTACTATTTACAAATTTTAATGACCTATTCTCTCTTTCAAATGAGTCTTATTTAGCATAGGCTAATGATCGAAACCTTCCGCGAAAAACGATAATGAACTATCATCTATTTCACTGAGTTTTATTTAGCATAGGCTAATGATCGACCTTCCGAGAAGAACGATAATGGTACGCGTCATTCACTTTGTTTATTTTAAGCGCACTGTCCCGAGTTCCGTCTAATCACTTCTTAAAATTAAATATAACAATTTGTTGTATACAGGGTGTTCTAAATTTATATGCCCGTGGTTGAGAAAATTGAAAATATTTTATATTAAATTGAATCCTGTTTACAACCATCAAAATTTAATTTTCATATCAAATAGAAATATAACAATACATTGTAAATAATTATGATTCGGGAGTGCTCCTAGTAGCATTTAACGTGTCTTGGTTTGTTTATTTCTACTGAATCTGGATTTTAAATTTAGTATAAATTTCTACGTATTATGACTGTTTCTTGTTGAGAATAAAGAAAAAACTTCACCAATTATGGTTTCATTTCGAAAACAACGCACACATCTTATGGAAAATATAATGTCACTCAAATTCAATAAAATTTATACGAATAGATCCGTTTTAATTTACCGATCAAATCTTATCATTGCGCCAACTCTCTATTTTCAAAAATAAGAGCAGAAATTGATACAAATAAATCTGAAATCAAATGGGTAGGTACATAAGTTAGAGAGAGAAAAAATATTTTAAACTACCCAGATTTTCGGTACTCCATAAATCAGCGGATTAGTTTCACTAATCCGCTTAGGCCCAGCGGGATTTAAGCTCTTATGAATAGCACTCGGAGCAATAATGATTGTAACTTTAACACTTTTAACACTTTATGGACTCCAAAAATGTGATTTCGATAAACTTTAATTGCAATTTGCGCCGTAATTAATCATAATTAAGAGTTGGCGCAATGATAAGATTTGATCGGTAAATTAAAACGGATCTATTCGTATAAATTTTATTGAATTTGAGTGACATTATATTTTCCATAAGATGTGTGCGTTGTCCGTATTATGACTGTTTCTTGTTGAGAATAAAGAAAAAACTTTACCAATTATGGTTTCATTTCGAAAACAACATAAGTCCACAAACTTTAAAACATAATATCAAAAAAATAAGCAACATTTAAACTTTTTTGGTCTTTCAGATATAGGTCTGGATCCCGCGTATGAAAAAAAAGTTGATTAATAGCAAGCTGAAAATTTGTTAATAGCTTAAGGGTGTCTAGTCGGATAAACTTTGATATATGGGAACACTGGAACAGGGGCAGTTTTAATTTTGGAACAGGTTAAAAATTTGAAACGGTCACACCACGAAAACGGCACATGTATTTTGTCCGACAGAACAGACTTAAACTCTTCGAACAGAGATTAAACTCTCATGCAAAAATTAGACTGCTATTTATCACCAAATGGGCCTTTTAATGAGTAGAGCATGTAGAATATGTCAAATGACAGGAATCATGACAGGTGATAAATAGCAGTCTAATTTTTGCATGAGAGTTTAATCTCTATTCGGAGAGTTTAAGTCTGTTATGTCGGACAAAATAAATGTGCCGTTTTCGTGGTGTGACCGTTCCAAATTTTCAACCTGTTTCACAATTAAAACTGCCCCTGTTCCATTGTTCCCATATATAAAAGTTTATCCGACTAAACACCCTTAAGCTATTAACAAATTTTCAGCTTGCTATTAATCAACTTTTTTTTCATACGCGGGATCCAGACCTAATAGATGCATTTATAACCCATAATACTTATATAAAATATAGTATTACTATCAGAATCTCTAACTACTAATGGAAAGATTTTTACGTTTCCTGAAAAATTTACACATTGTAACATACAGTGCTTCCATAAAGTAACGCATAATTTCATTATTTCGTAAACCGGCGACTTTAAGGAAAATTTTCGAAACAGGTCGATTTTTATTTTTAAATTACAATTTTTTGGCATATTACATATCATACTAGTGATGTCATCCATCTGGGCTTGATAACGTAATCGATGAATTTTTTAAATGAGAATAGGGGTCATGTGATAGCTCATTTGAAAGGGTATTTAATTCTCTATTTACTAATACAAACAATAACATAATTATATATACAGGGTGTCCAAAAAGAATTCTTTAATTAAATTAATTGAGACAAAAAGAAAAATGTATGTAACTTATTTAATTCAAAATTCGTTTTACTTTTGTCAGAAAATTAAATGTTAGAGCTGCCATCCACCTGCCTCTTGGAAGTTTAAGATTACGCTTAAGCGAAAATCAATATTTAGGTTTTAAATAAAACATTTTTATGTTTGCTGGCACCAATAAAATATATTTAGAATTAAACAAATTACATACATTCATCTTTTTATACCAATTAATTTAATTTAAATAACATTTTTTGGACACCCTGTATAAATAATTATATTAACAATTATATTATTGAATAGAGAATTACATACCCTTTCAAATGAGCTATTACATGCCCTTTATTCTTATTTAAAAAAATCAACGATTACGTCATCACGCCCAGATGGATGACGTCACTAGTATGATATGTATGCCAATAAATTGTAATTTAAAAATAAAAATCGACCTGTTTCGGTATTTTTCCTGAAAGTGTCCGGTTTGTGAAATAATGAATTTATGCGTTACTTTATGGACGCACTGTATATTGTTTCGCAATGACCCATTAAATTATTATAAATGCAATTAACCATTGACCATGTCATGAAAATGGCAATATAAAATTAATTTTTCAAATGTCAAACTTTAAAATTTGTTTTTGTTAACAAAAAAATAATTTAAATATCTATTATGAAATTCGTTACAAACAAAATCTGATATTTCAACTAAACGAAACAAAATACACAATAAAAGTGAATTATTAAACTCATTCAGGGACCCGTTCAGACAAAAGAGCCTACAACTGGTTTTTACCTGAGTGCGAGTGGAAGACTTGTAACGTGAAGCGATCGATATTATGTATCTAACTAGGTACTGTCTTTTCCGTAAAAATGTATATCTTGGCAACATCCTGTTGTTGCCAAAGTGATGTTTAAGCAATGTTTTTGACCTACGGGGGTCAAATTGTCGTTATAGTGTAAGGAATAAAATATATAAATAAATCGGATTACTGAAAATCCGACAACGGTGCCAAGCTTAAAGAAGTGTACTAAGCGAACATTCACGGATTATACCTAGAAAATGATAGCATTTCTAGGTGATGCCAAATGACTGCAACGTGAAAAGATGCCAATTTAATAGCGGGATGTATATATATATATATATATATATATATATATATATATATATATATATATATATATATATATATATATATATATATATATATATATAGTGACTGTACACCCCGATATGGGGCTAAGTCGCGTAAGCTTTCTAGATCCTATTTCTTAGGGAGGATCAGTCCCTTTTGCTTATGTTATCTTCTTAACGATTTCTCTCCATTTTTTCCTATCTCTAGTTTTTCCCCGCCATTCTCTGACTCCTGCGTTTTTTAAGTCTTCTTCAACTTCTTGCAACCACTTTAATCTTGGTCTTCCTCTTTTCTTTCTTCCTCCTGGATTCCATTCTATCATAGCATATGTCACTGCTTCATCTCCTGCCCGCCAGATGTGACCTAACCATCTAACTCTGCATTGCTTTATTTTGGTCACGATATCTTCTTTTAGTACTTTCTTAATCTCTGCATTTGTTCGGCTTCGATATTCATTTTGCTCTGTTCTGATTGGTCCCAGTATGGTTCTCATGATCTTTCTCTCCACTATTCTTAAGTTTTCTTCATCTTTTTTAGTCATCGTCATTGTTTCTGCTGCGTATAATAATATTGGTCTAATTATGGTGTTATACATTCTCATCTTGGTTTTAATAGACAGTATTTTGCTTTTAAGTAGTGTTTTATTTGCAAAATAAGCTTTATTCGCTGCCAATATTTTTTCTTTTATTTCTGGTATTCTTTCACCCGTTTTGCTTATTGTCACTCCTAGGTATTTGAAATGTTCTACATCTTCAAACTCTGAATTTCCTATTTTGGTTTTTCCTTTTATTGCTGGTTTCCCTAGTCTTAATATTTTCGTCTTTTCTTCATTTAATGTGAGTCCCATTGTCTCCCCTTTCTCTTTTATTTCTTCTAGCATTTCTTTCATTATGTTTCTATTTTTTGCAATAATAACAATGTCGTCTGCATATGCAATGATTTGTCCACCTCTTGTTCTTAGGTTTCCTTTGTTTATATTTCGTAGTACATATTCTAAAGCTAGATTAAACAGTGTCGTGGATAAGGCATCCCCTTGTTTCACTCCTTTATTTATAATGAATTCATCTGTCTCGCCTCTTTGCGTCTTTATGCTAATTTTGGTAGTTCTCATTGTCATATTTATTAATTTTCTGAGTTTATATGGGATTTTTAATTTTTCCAGGGCAATCATTAGTTGTTTTCTCTTAATCGAATCAAATGCCTGTTTGAAATCGATGAATAGCATTTCTAATTGCAGTTTGTATTCATTTGCTTTTTCCATTATTTGTTTTATTGTGTGTATAGCATCTACTGTTGATCTTCCTTCTGTGAATCCACATTGGTACTGTCCCACTCTCTTCTTCGTGATCTTTGACAATCTTTTTCTTATTATGGAAGTCAATATTTTATATGTTGTGCTTAGTAGTGTTATTCCTCTATAATTTTCACAAATTTGTTGGTCTCCCTTTTTATGTATTGTTATTACCTGCCCTATCTCCCAGTCCTCTGGCATCTTCTCTTCCTTCCATATATTTTTCAATAGTGATAGTATTTTTTCCTTCAGTTCCTTTCCTCCATATTTTATAAGTTCCATGTTAATTTCGTCTTTTCCTGGAGCTTTTCCATTTTTGCTCTTCTGTATTACTTCCTCGAGTTCATCTATTGTTGGCTCTTTTGAGACTGCAATGTGTATTTCGTCTGCTTCTTCGTCCACCGTTTCCTCTTCTTCGTACATTTCTTCTCCAGTGTATTCCTCCGTTAAGAGTTCTCTGTAGTGATCTGCCCATACCTGCCTATATTCATTGTCTTCTACAATGACTATTCCCTCTTTATTTTTTATTCCGTTTGTTTTACCTTTGTATTTTTTGGTTTGTTCTTTAATATTTTTATAGAAATGTTTCGTGTTTCTATTTGTTCTTTCCTGTTCTATTTCTTGCATCTTTTCATCTGCCCATCTTCTTTTATTTTGTCTTATAATTTTCTTAGCATCCTTTCTTAATTTTTCATAACTTTCTCTGTCTTCCTCTTTATCCGTTCTCAGCCATTTAATTCTTGCTTGCACCTTTTGTGCTGTTAGTTCTTTACATTCGTTGTTATACCATTCGTTTTTTGTTTTCTTCTGGTGTTTGCCTACCTGCTTTTTTGCAGCTTCTTCTATTGACTTTTTGATCATGTCCCATTCTGATTTGATGTCCTCTGCTTTATATTTCTCTCTTATTTGCACTGTTACTTCTTCTTCATATTTTTTTCTAATATCTGCATTCTGCAATTTATTGACATTCCATTTTTTCTGTTGATTTTTCTGTTTAGTTTGGATTTTAACTTTTTGTCTTATGGTGGCTGCGACCATATAGTGGTCTGAATCCGCACACGCACCTCTGAAAGTTCTCACGTCCTTCATTGAAGATTGTTTTCTTTTGTTTATTAGTATGTGATCAATTTGGCTATACGTTTTCTTATCAGGTGACCTCCATGTTACTTTATGCATTTTAGGGTGTTCAAATTTTGTTGAGCTTATTATCATGTTTGTTCTTGTTGCTAGGTTACATAGTCTTAGACCATTATCATTAGTGTTTTTGTGTACGGTGTGTTTTCCTGCAATTTGCTGTAAAAAATCTTCTTTTCCAATCTGGGCATTGAGGTCCCCTAGTATAATTATAACATCTTCTTTGGGTATTTTTTCCATCTCTTCTTCTATCTTATCATAAAAATTGTCTTTATCGTCTGTGTTGCTTGTTTCTGTAGGTGCGTATAGGTTTAATAGTGATATATTGAATGGTTTATTATTTATTCTTACATACGCAATTCTTTCACATATCGGTTTAAAGTTTATGACTTTTTCTCTTAGCTGTCCTAGAATCATGAATCCCACTCCTTTTTGTCCTTGCTTCTTTCCTCCTGAGTATCATAGTGTAAAGTCTTGTTTATCAATCTGTCCTTGTCCCTCCCACCGTATCTCTTGCAGTGCTGCAATATCTATTTTATACTTTGCTAGTTCTTTGCTTATTTCTAGCATTTTTCCTGGTGCCAACATCGTTCTTATATTCCATGTGCTTATTTTCAGTTCTTTATGTTTTTTATTTTTTTGTTTTCGTCTTGTATTTTTGTTTCCTTGTCTGCTCTTATTTATTTCTTTTTTGTGATACATCAATTTATCTGCACTCCTTTCCTTTTTATTTGCCTCGTCCGTCGCCAAATAAGTATTGTCTTGTATGCTCTCATCAGTTGCTAGTTTTTTGAAACGTTTTGAAAAACCTTATCCAACTGATTCTTGTTCTTATTCCATTTCCTCTCCCGTCCATCTATTATCAATTTGTTGTGCTTAATTTGGACGCGTTTTCCTTTCTTTATTTCATCATTTGCTATTTTGACTATTTCTTTTTGTATTTGTAATTCCTCTTTCGTTAAATCATTGTTTATATATATTCTTTCTTCTTTTACTTCTTTAAGTTTTCTTTTATTTTCCATTACTTTTATTTTTTCCTCTTTGTTTGGCAATCTGACTAAACATGTTTTGTTTCCTAATTTCACAGCTTCTTCTATCTTTATATTAATATCTAGTTCTTTTTTCATAAAGTTCTCCATTGTTTCTTTTAGTAATATTCTATCTCCCGTATCTATTGTCATTCCCTGTACTATAACATTATTTTCTTTTCTTGCTCTATCGAGTCTTTCAAGGCGCACTTTTACATCTTCCAGTTCCTTTTTCATATGTTCATTTTCTCTTCGCACTTCACCATTCTCTTGTCTTAATTCTTCTAATTCAATTCGGAGTTCCCTCATTTCTTCTCTGTATTGCCTTTGCTCCTCTTTAATTTCTTTTACGTGAATTTTCAGATCTTGTGTCTCTTTCGTTAAGTTTGCCATCATATTTAATATTTGGTCTAGTTTGTCTTCCTCTGTGTTCCTTTTATCTGGGGTTCTTGATACTTTTTTGCTTTTCGAAAAAGACTGCTCTTCATTTTCTCTATATCTTTTCCGATTATCGTCGGATGTGTAATCGTCGGGGTTCATTTTCTTACCGAAATTGCTCGCGATAAAATCACCCTCCCCACCTATCGCGCCGGAGGAAGATGATTTTCTCAAGCAATATGTTTCTCTTTCGAATGTGTTACCCCTAAATTGAATTAAATTAAATTAAATTATTTTACGTTATTTTGGAGCAGTTCGATTCAACAGTTCCCATCTTTAACTTTCAAAATTCCAGTTTCTGGAGCTTGTAATCAACGTTCTAATGATCTACTTTTTTGGCTTGATGTTGAATTAAATTGTATTTGTTGTTTTAAGTTTATGTATTCATCATCATCATTCTCTTTGCCTTATCCCTATGCGGGGTCGGCTTCCCTAATTGCATTTCTCCACACAATTCTATCTTGGGCCATATCAATGTTAATCCCCTTTACCAACATGTCCTGCCTTATCGTCTCCCCCCAGCTCTTCTTTGGTCTTCCTCTCCTACTCCTTCCAGGAATCTGCACTTCAGCTATTCTTCGTATTGGGTGGTTAACGTCTCGACGTTGAACATGACCAAACCATCTTAACCTATGCTCTCTCATTTTGGCATCAATTGGTGCCACACCTAGACTTCCCCTAATATACTCATTTCTAATTTTATCCTTCTTTGTCACTCCACTCATCCATCTAAGCATTCTCATTTCCGCCACATGCATTCGCTGTTCCTCTTTCTTTTTCACTGCCCAACATTCAGTTCCGTACATCATAGCTGGTCTTATGGCTGTTTTATAGAATTTTCCCTTCAGCTTCATTGGAATTTTTCTGTCACACAACACACCACTCGCTTCTTTCCACTTCATCCATCCAGCCCTAATTCTACTGCATGCATCTCCATCTATTTCTCCATTACTCTGTAATACCGATCCTAGGTACTTAAAACTATTGCTTTTTACAATCATTTCACCATCCAAAGATACCATTTTATTTGTAGTAGCTCCATCTTTAAATGAACATTCCAAATACTCTGTTTTTGTCCTACTAAGTTTTAAACCTTTTTCCTCCAGAGCTTGTCTCCACTGTTCCAGTTTTTGTTCTAAGTCTCTTTCACTATTTCCTACTAACACGACATCATCAGCATACATTAAGCACCATGGAATGTTACCCTGTATTTTCGCTGTTATCTGGTCCAAAACTAATGAGAATAAATACGGACTAAGCACAGAACCTTGATGCAATCCTACTTTCACATGAAATTTATCAGTCTCTCCCACACCTGTCCTAACACTAGTCGTTACTCCCTCATACATATCCCTCACAATCTTTACATATTCACCAGGGACTCCTTTCTTATTGAGTGCCCACCACAGAATCTCTCGAGGAACTCTATCATATGCTTTCTCAAGATCAATGAATACCATATGAGCGTTTGTTTCTTTACTCCTGTATTTTTCCATCAACTGCCTTATAATGAAAATTGCATCTGTTGTTGATCTACCCTGCATAAAGCCAAATTGATTCTCGGATATTTCGGTTTCTTCACGTATCCGTCTATCAATTACTCTTTCCCATATTTTCATGGTGTGGCTAAGCAGTTTTATAGCCCTGTAGTTTGTACATTGTTGTATATCTCCCTTGTTTTTGTAAACAGGTACCAGTATACTGCTTCTCCATTCGTCTGGCATTTGTCCAACTTCCATAATTCTATTAAATAGACCTGCTAGCCACCTTGTTCCTGTCTCTCCCAATGCTCTCCATACTTCCCCAGGAATATCATCTGGTCCTACCGCTTTTCCTTTCTTTATTTTTTGAAGCGCTTGAGCCACTTCCTCGTTGGTTATTTTGGTGACCATTGCTGCTACTGTCTCCGTTGACTCTACAGGCTGTCTGTCAAATTCTTCATTTAATAAGCTGTCAAAGTACTTTCTCCATCTCTTTTTGACATCCCTTTCGTGAACTAGTATTTTATTATTTTCATCTCGGATACATCTAATCTGATTAAAATCTTTTGCTTTCTTTGCTCTCTGTTTGGCTATTTTATATATCTTCGTTTCGCCTTCCCTGGTATCAAGTTGATCGTATAGGTTTGAATACGCTTCTGCTTTAGCTTTTGCTACTGCTACTTTCGCTTTCTTTTTGGCGACCATATAGTTTTGAAGATCTATGTCCGATCTGGTTTCTTGCCACTTTTTATATAATTTTCTCTTCTCTTTTATGTTTCCTTGTACTTCATTTGACCACCACCAAGTCTCTTTATCTTCAAACTTCTTTCCTGACGTTTTCCCAAGTATTTCAATAGCCGTATCTCTAATAATATTGGCCATTTTTCTCCAAATTGTGTTAGGGCTTCCTTTCATGTTCCAACATATTTTTTCTACTATTCTTTCCCTGAATAGACCTTCCTTCTCATCTTTTAGCATCCACCACTTGATTTTTTGTGGTCCTCTCCGATATTTTTGTTTAGTTTCGCTTTTTACTTCGATGTCCAGAACAAGCAGCTTATGTTGTTGGCTTACTGTCTCACTAACTATTACCTTGCAGTCCTTGCATTCACGTATGTCTTCTTTCCTTATCATGAAGTAGTCTATTTGGGATTGATGTTGTCCACTTTTGTAGGTAATAAGTTGAGTTTCTCTCTTTTTAAAGAATGTGTTAACAATCGCCATATCCAATGCTGTTGCTAATTCTAGCATGTCATCTCCAGCTTCATTTCTAGTTCCAAAGCCTAATCCCCCATGTATTGTTTCATATCCTGTCTTGGCTTGGCCCACATGTGCATTGAAATCACCTCCTATTATAACTTTCTCCTCCGCTGGAATATCACTCAGTATGTCTCCCAATTGATCATAGAAAGCTCTTCTTTCATTCTCACCCAGACCTGTTTGAGGAGCATACACACACACAACATTCAATACCTCTTTATCAATTACAAATTTCACTGACATCATTCTATCACTCGTTCTTACAACATCTACTACGTTATCTTTCATTTCACTATCAGCAATTATACCAACTCCATTTCTAGTGTTACTACTCCCTACATACCACAATTTATATCCATCACCTAGTTCTTTCGCCCTTTGTCCTTTCCACCTAGTTTCTTGAATACAAGCAATTTGAACTCTTCTTCGTTTGAGCGCATCCACTAACTCCAGACTCTTACCTGTAAGACTACCAAGATTCCAAGACCCTATCCTGATTTTTCTAACCTGCAATGGTGTTCCCCCTGAGATAGTCCTCACCCGGAGATCCGAATGGAGGCTCATTTTACTTCCGGAACATTTTACCTCAGGAGATGCCATCATTTCAGTATAAGTTTTTATTTCGTTTGGAGAAGGTCTTTTCATTATTATGGCCTGAAAAGATTTTTGGATATTTGATGCCTGAATGCCTTTTCTATCAGCACCATACCCTGCCCTGTCCTGCACGTTTAGCCAATACACCACCAATGCAACCAAAGTGCAGTATTACCCCACACCCGCCTGCATTTTTCTGTATAGGCCAGGATCCCTACTGTAAGGACTGCCCTATAAGCCAATGTATTGTTGCCCGTATCCCGCCACTAGGAGGCACGTACTTCATTCGGGATACAAGTATACATACGGGATACATTAAGTTTATGTATTGTATTTAATATTATTGTACTTACAGTCTGTTTCAAAAGTTTATTTCTATAACTTCACTTAACACTAATCGTCTTTGACACACTGTAACTAAAATCACTTTAGAAACTATTTCTTATTCGCCAAAAAATTGAATTTTTAGAGAGCCTGATTTTTCACGTGTTGATCTGCCCACACTAGAGATGGGAATCCTCACTTTTCATTATAGCATTTTTTTATATTCTGGAATATAAATGTACTTTACTTTATATGTATAACGAAATTCATATTTTTGACATATCTTTGAGTATCCAGAGCCTTTTATGAAGAATAACTTTTCTTCGTAAAATTGATAATAAGAAAAATGTCCATGTGGTTCCTAGCTTCGCAGACATAATGTATAAGAGCTTCTAAGAATTTTCACGTTGTAATGCCCTATTCGGATTCAGAATAATCAAAAAAAAAAAAACATAATTTGATCAAAGCAAAATGATAAATTTAACGATATTAATATTATACGATTTCAATATTAATAAACAATTAGCGGCCAAATCTGCGAGTAGAACTTTTTACTTTAACATGTATATAAACTAACAAAAAAAGTTTTAGAAAAATATAAGCTTGTTTGATTTTTTTCGAAACAATGAATATTTTTGTTCTAATTGCACTCCCCTAGTATTCAATTAGCGATTTAAAAGCATATCCACGACAATCCCGGTTTTTATAACCCTTTGCAAATAAGCCACAATTTGACCAAAAAAATGATTTTATTAACGTATAATACATGTCTGAATTGACGATATAAATGAGACAGATTAAATAAATTATTAGAAGATTTTTTTACTAAGCAATAAGATTTTTGTTTAATTTAGTATCATTTTGTATTTTGACAACGACACCCGACTTGGGCGTCGAAACTTTAATAAAATTATTTTTTTGGTAAAATTGTGGCTTATCTTCCGTTTAAAATAGTTGATTATAAAAATGCCACAAGGAAATAGCTTCAGAACAACATTAAGTAGCTTTGTTTATGTAATCACTTGATATATTTTTTGATAATTTCGAGTGCTTTATAAATCTAGGGTTAAGATTTAAAGTCCTTTTTAAAGTTTCCATGAATTGAGTTTTATTTTTGTTGAACTGTTATCTATCTGTTATCTATTTGTTATCTATCTGTCTTCTATATGTCGCCCACATCCATACCCACCCCTAATAAAGCTCCCGATAATGAATAACATGGCCTGAGTATTTTTCTTTAATAAGATCGGCTTATTACCATCTAAAGTCAACCTTTTTCCATGTAAGGATTTTCTGCCATTCTGCCGTTAAATATTGGGTCTATTGAATAAAAAGAAGTATTTGCTTATACTTCCACGTATTTAAGTATTTACTTAATAGTAATTAAATAAAGCATTAAAGAAATGACTTTATTCAATTATTATGAAATTAATACTTAAATATTTGTAGGTAAAAGCAAATACTTCTTTTTATTCAATAGACCCAATAACCTCTCTTTAAAAACAATGGTGGTTTTTTGACCATGTTAAAGGTATTTTAGTCAAATTATTATTAATTTGGCTTAATGCTCGATTATTTTCACATAAATGATATTGGCCAAAACTCTAATTAAACAAAACATTAATATAAAAAAACGAATTTGAAATTTAGAACATTTCTCGAGGCATATCTCCACGAACTCGCAAATGATTTTAAAAATTTCGGTGTCACATCTTCCCTCCTACGAAAGAATCCCCCCAGGTCTGCCTAGAGGTGTCGTACTTTTACCAGACAAGTAAGCAAGCCTTTAGAGTTTGTTTTTGAGCTGGGAGTTGACGTAATCATCCGAGACATAGCCAGCGAAATGGGTAGTGACTTGTGACGCGCCGTGACGGCTCAATTACCGGGGCCCGTGGCGTGTTGGAGCAATAATTCTGAATAAATGATGCTAGCACGTCTCTCCTACGTTAAATGAAAGTCCCAATGGCGTGAAAGAAAATTTGGATTTACGAGGAGACGAGGAGGGTACATGATGTCGTATCAACTTTGTTGTTTCAATCTCTCAAACCTACTGAGATTTCTATTATTTCTCATAAAGAGTTGCGTAGGACTAATTGATTAACAGATATTATAAATGTATTGCGTGCCTCATTCGAGCAGGGATGAATTACATCCACATGTTTTATCAAAATCTTAATACATCAACTTAACGTCACATTATTTGTTTTGTTACATATTTTAATAGCCAGGGAGGTAGTGTCAAATTTGACCGGAGCATTTTAGCATGGCTGCTTTCTTTTTATTTAGTTAGGTATTCCAAAGCTTATTAACAAATGATGTGTCAGCTGGCCCAAAACCAGGGATTTTAGACAAGAAAAGGTAAAATATGAAACTTGATGGAAAAACGCTACAACTTATGTCAAATATTTATCTACGTGACTTACAATTCTTAATAGCCTTGTTGACTTCTCTCCCAGCTTTCACTCAAGCCATCCGGGTTCAAATTCTGGCGTTGATTTTTTTTTTGTTTTTAAAATTGACATTTTATTTTGAAAAATAATTATTTTTATAATAAGGGCGTTATTCAAGCGGAATACTGGATTTATTGTGTTTTGATTGATTTGCACATTTTCGATAGTTATTTTCTATTGGATATATGTATTACGCTTGGAAGGAATTGGCTGTAACCACTGGATATATTTCATGACACATGACAAAGCTATTTAGTATTAATTTAACTCGCTCCTCATACAGACAAACATCCATTTTTATATACATATTATAGAGAACAGGGAAATATTTAGATTCCTATTAAAAATGGGGGTTGGTGATATAAAAGTGAAAAATTAGGGTGGTATATATCTTTTGGTTCTACATCATAATATGATATAATATAATATATCATATATGATATAATATGATATTACATTAAGAAAAAACAGTTTGTCCAAAAAATAAAAAAAATGTCGGGAGGGGGTAGGGAGGGCAACCCCATTTTTCACTTAGATTGGTCGTACTAACTCAGGAAGCTTCAGGGGTTTATTTACAACAACTTTGCTTATTAAGGTCAATCATAATATTTATGATCAAATGCATAGGTAGTTCTATTTCATAAGTTCTATACATAATTCTATAAAAGACATACAGATTTTTTTATATTGTATCGTATAAATAATACAAACGTGGTATTATATAAACATAATTATTTTTCAAAATAAAATGTCAATTTTAAAAACAAAAAAAAATTCAACGCCAGGATTTGAACCCGGATTGCCTGAGTGAAAGCTAGGAGAGAAGTCAACAAGGCTATTAAGAGTTGTAAGTGACGTAGATAAATATTTGACATAAGTTGTAGCGTTTTCCATCAAGTTTCATATTTTACCTTTTCTTGTCTAAAATCCCCGGTTTTGGGCCAGCTGACACATCATTTGTTAATAAGCTTTGGAATACCTAACTAAATAAAAGAAAGCAGCCATGCTAAAATGCTCCGGTCAAATTTGACACTACCTCCCTGGCTACAATACTGTAATTAAAGGTTTTCATACCTTACACCGTAGCTTGTTTCAACTACCTGTACACTGGAGGTTTCACATTGAAAATTGTCAGTTTAAGCCGAAAACGTTTTGTGATTTTCCATAATTTTTTGGGTAATTTTTAAAGATTTTTTAATAAATTCATATACCATATACGGCAGAAAATTTTACTTCAATATTAATGCAGATATTTTAAGATGAAACGTCTGTGGTAAACCTAAATATTAACTTACAATTTACAGTTAATAATTTTAATAGAGCTTGAATATTAGTTATAAAGTTTTAAGTATACCTCGTCCAATTTACTTACCGTTGCACGTCATCCACGCCATAGCCTGTGACACGATACCAACACGAAATATCTAGGAGATAGGTGTGTTCTTTTTTAGAATCAAAATGATTCTAAAGGGGAACACACCTACCGCCTAGATATTTCGTGTTGGTATCGTGTCACAGGCTATGGCGCGGATGACGTGCAACGGTAAGTAAATTGGACGAGGTATATGTACATAAGTGAAATATTTTAAGATACCAGAGTTATTTAAATGATGTTTGCTGAACACAACAAGTTTTACCTTTGACACCTTCTACTATGCCATGGTTTTTAATAAAAATCTACAACACGCTTTAAAAAATCCAAAAATTTGTTTTTTTTTGTACAGATTAGTACATTTTTAAGTTTTAGTACCTTCTAGATAAAGAACTAATACCTGGTTGCACTAACAGATCTTAAACTTAAGACTGCTTTAAGCTTAGCTTACGAAACTTTCGCGTTGAACCATTGAACCTTAGATCAATTTTCAGCTTCCCACAATGGATTGCCACGTGGATTGCAACTTAAACCTCGTCTCAGTTAAGACGTGCATAGATAAGAATTAATAATTAGGATGCAACGTAAGTAAGACTTAAAGCGGCCCTACCTGTAAAGTGAGGTGGGCTAAGCGATAGCTTAAGATTTGTTGGTGAAAACAGGAAATAACTTGAAATCAATATACCATTAATAAACAAAATCAGTTGTATAAAAAGGAACTAGAAGTTTGATTGTTCTTCAGCATCGAAATCGTTTTGCGCATTTTTACCTCATCGAATTTTTGAATGAGTTTTTGTAAAAATTATGGAATTTCTTATCTATTAATGTCAAGAATTTAAAAGATAATAGTACCCGCTTATTAATTTGAAATTTCAGGTTTTTCTGCACAGATATTTCGGCTTCTTTCTTTCGCAAATCAGATTTAAGTTCGAAAAGGAGAAAATTTATTCAGATCGTATTTTAACCCTTATCCGGGCAACACATTTTACTTACGTAACTGAGAAACTCGGGTCCGTTGGGCCCACCACTGTTCTTGAATGTACTATTCATATTTACCCATATATTTCCAATATTCTTTTTTGATTTTTTATTAAAGTTAAATTTAAATGGTCTAGATCAGCGTTTCCCAACCAGTGGGTCGCGACCCACTAGTGGGTCGCTGACAGATTTCAGGTGGGTCGCGGCGTGGCTCTTACAGTAGCTGATTAGCGAACAGAGTACAGAATAGCGTATCATCATGGGTGAGGGATGGGTCGCAAATATGAAAAAACATCAGAAGGTGGGTCGCCAGACATAAAAGTTTGGGAACCACTGGTAGATTAAAAAAAAGGTGCTACTATAGTATGCGGTCTACCTCGAGGGTACGATCTACCTGAAGAATGCACAAAATAATGAAATGCAAGAAAACTTTTGTAGAAAAAATATTTATTCACAAGTAATAAACATTTGAAGCCAAATAAGGACTTAATTACTAAATAAATAAAAACTTTTGTAAATCTACTAGGCCATTTTATTTAAAAAGAGGGGTTGATGTTTACGAATACCCTGGAATCTGGAAAAAGAGTGTTGTTTCTTTTCATTATTGTGTGAAAACCCTTCTGAGGAAAAATTATGGTAATTAGCAGCTCATGTATAAAGTACCGACAAAAACAATCTTTACAAAATGAATACGCATAAGTTAGAATAATATTTATTATTATTTTACTTTTACAAACTAATACTTTATCATATCAATTTACTATTTTAGTTGGGACTAAGCCACAAGATTAGCTTATTCCCAACTAGAATAGCAAATTGATATGACAAATTAAATTATTAAGTATTAGATTAAATAAACAATAAAAATAAAAAAAACATAGATTAGTAATTAATTTTTTCTTTTATATATTTGTCATTTATTTATTTTTAGGAGCTTAGTTGTCGAAAAGAACATCGATGTCAAACGACTGATAGCAGATGCATTATTTATTTCAAAATATGTATAGGTACCTACCTAACAATATTATTGCATTCCAACAATGATTATCAATTTTTAGAATTCATTTAGAACAGATATAACACCTATTGTAAGCATCTCTTTGATGTTTACATCAAAAAGATGTTTACATTGTTTGCTACACGTTTAGACTTTATTATTGGATTTCCGAAATCATAAAGTCGTTTAGATAATCCACAAAAACATTACCTGACTGCCAGATTAACTTCTGTAACAAAGATTTAGATTTTAGGTATAAATACAAATAGGGTCCAACGGGCCCGTGTTGCCCCTTTACGTGACAAAATTCTTTCGACGCAACAATTTCAAAAATGATAATGAATATTTTGAATAGCTCATCACTATGTTGAAGGAAACATACCTCTAAACAAATTCAGTGATGCATAAAATTCAATAAAATTTTTTTTATCAGTTTATGATAAAAGAATTGGCGTCTCGGGCCCGTTGGACCCACCTTGCCAGGATAAGGGTTAACTGAATAACTCCAAAATATTAAGTGTATCTCAACCATTCTATTTTGAACATAAAGCCGTTTTTTAACCAAGGATAGCTCTTATAAACTGACACCAACTACGAGGAATCATATCCTAATTTTTGCTCCATCATAATTCGAAGATATTGATTATCCAAGACGTTTTTTCATTGAATACTGTCGCATTCAAGTAGAGTGTATCTTGGTAGGAAACACTTGTTACTAATAACCTTAAGATTTTCATTTTTTCTAGAGTGTACACGTGTACAGAAATATAACTGTCACGTTAATGTTCCATGTTCCTATTTTGGCCGCCACACACATCTGAATAAGTGTATACCTGCTCTACACTTGTAGGTAACTGAAGGAGATATACAAGGGGCAATCTAATCCGATACCTGCCCCTCCTTGAAGCTCACTTCACATACAACAGTCTGCTATACTGTTTTTGTTGCTTAGTTAAAAATAAAAAAAAATACGCAGATATCTTCAATTTTCACAGTCTTTCCATCTCTTCTAATGCTTTACTATTGCACGGTGTAGACCCTGTTAATTTCCACTCCATCCATTAATAGTCGAGGAAATGAAGCATTTTGGCTCGCAATTTTTTCGTCCAGCATGGATTTACTTGAAATTTTCACAGAAGGTAGGGAATAGTCCAAGGATAATTTCCTATATCTTGCCGCTGTACGCTAAAATCTTGGGGGTGGTTGCCACCCCATCTCGGGGGCGGGAATTTTTTATTATATTTTGAACATGTAAATCGATGTAAAAAGTGATTATAAGAAAAAAATATTTTTTACATTTTCTTCGTAAAACTAATATTTTTCGAGTTATTCGCGCTTGAAAGTATCAGTTTTTCGATGAAAAAATCGACTTTTTTAGAGGGTTTTTTGAGAATACCTCGAAAAATATGCATTCAATCAAAATAACTGTACATATCAGAATTATATCTTTTAGTAACACAAACCAAATTATTTTTCTATAATATCGCTAAGACCAACACAAACCGAGATACAGCATGTTAAAAGTTAGCTTTTTTCGTCAAATGCATAATTTGAAATATTCAATGTAAAATAACGGAAAAACTTTGCATTTTTCGAGGAAAACTTAAATAATCTTTTTTCAATTATACACCTAGGCCTTTCAGAAAAAAATAATAAAAAGTTTCTAGTCTGAAAAGTATGCGACTTATGATCAAAACAAGGTCGGTACCTGCTTTTCTCTATGAAAAAATCAGTGAAAACAACCCCCTAACTACCCTCCTGATTAAAAATTGGTCTTCACCTTTCCGTAATTTCTTTTTGTATTTGTATTATAAATACACCCAAGAAGCATAACCCATTTAAAATGCCTAATTTTAGAAAAATTGTGAGTTTAAAGAAAAATTAATTTTTTGGAATTTCCCATTTTTTACCTTTTACTTCAAAATATCCCGAAAATACTGGAGATACTTTAATAGATAAAATTCTCTTGTGCATAGATTTTCATTACAGTGAAGAGTTAGCGAGATATAGCTGTTTAAACCTCTATTTACGAGCAAACACCCCCTTATTCGAGCCCTTTAAACCCACCCTAATTAAAAACTGAGGGATCTTTCGGAATTTAGTGTACACAGTCTTATAACTCTTCAAAAATACTACTCTTGAAAAATCTTTTCACCGCCAAAAATGAAGGAGCTATGTTTATAAAACGAATTTTTTTTCGAAAAATTCGGATAGTCCGCTTATGGATAATTTTCAATGTATGTATAATACCACAGAAAAACTATTTGTATTTGTATTTGTACATATTTGTAAATTCGTATTTTTGTGTAAATAAATGTTTTTGTAATTCTTTAATTCTACTTTATTTTTCTGTATAGACCTATTAAAATATATACTTAAAAAAACTGTAATGTTATTAAGGGTGGTTTTTAAGGGTTGAAATATTATGATATTATATCCTAAAGTATAAAACAATCATTATTTAACCAATCAAAACCAAATTTTACCCATATTAAAGTATACAATATTTTTATATAATTTTTGACAATAAGGGGTTGTTTGCACCCCTAAAAATAATCAACTCCCTTAAGCATGATATAGAATATGAAGTACAGGGTGGGATGATCCTAATCCCAAATTTTTATGTAAATCGATGCAAGCCGAAATTATTCTTTTAGGATAAGTAAATTTTTTATATATAGCTCCAACAAGGGTGGTTTTAAGGGTTGAAATTTTATGATAGTATATCTTAAACCATAAAACATTCATTATGTAACTAATAAGAACCAAATGTTGACAATATTAAAGTTTAAAATGTTATTTTATAATTTTTTACAACTAGGGGTAGTTTTCACCCTTACAAAACCAAAAGCGTAAAACGGCTCAATATAGAAAATGAACCAGAGGGTGTAATGAGCCTAATCCCAAATTTTTGTACAAATCGATACTGGACGAACAAATTGCGAGGTTTTGCCATTTTTTCAGCTTCATTTCCTCGACTATAAGGGTTCGTAGCAAACTTTGAATTATTACGCCAAAACTAATTCTAATGTTAATTGTAGCACAAAACGTCTCTACCGGTGGCTTTTCTAAGACTACGTTAAAAACACGAATTTTTTGAATTTGAGTTTTGGTTGATATTTTGTTTCGTATCGTATTGAAATTGGACACAAATAAAACTTTATAGAATGCAATGTAATACTCCAAATATTTAAGTGGTTATAAAATCGGTATTTGTGTCTATTTTAAAACTTCCTTGCTATGACCTTCATTAATCCTGCAATAAGCAGAAAAATCGCTTCTCCCAAGAAGCCTTCTCCTTTTCACGTCAATATCTCAGCAAACACACAAAACTTTTTCGTTTAGAGTAATAGTCCATTTGAGCGATAGACGAAAATCTCTAAAAGCAAAAAAAAGTTTTTTTGAGTATCTGTACTTCCCTTTCGGTATATTTGCGATTATGTTCGCAAATACTTTCTTGATAATTCTCCAAAGGAAACTGTGGAATTTCTTGCGGTGGCTTCCGGTCTGGCGGCGGTCCAACTAATCATTCCGGAAATCGAAAATCCTAAATTATTTTTCTTAGGGGCTCGAGGAAAAACCGATCGTGGGGGTGGGGTAATCTTCTCTAGAAGGCGTTACATAGCTAATAAGATATTATTTGTTAAGTTGACTATTTCTCTTCCAATTCCAAAGTATTTATCCATTTATTTCCATGCCAATACTTAACATTTAAATGATAAATTTTTGCGTTGGTTTAAAATACTCATATCAGTTTAGAACTATGTATGGAATTAGCGGTACCTATACAGGGTGTCCCGAAAAGATTGGTCATAAATTATACCACACATTCTGGGGTCAAAAATAGTTCGGTTGAACCTAACTTACCTTAGTACAAATGTTCTCATAAAAAAAGTTACAGTCTTTTGAAGTTACAAAATGAAAATCACTTTTTTTCAATATATCGAAAACTATTAGAGATTTTTTATTGAAAATGGACATGTATCATTCTTATGGTAGGAACATCTTAAAAAAAAATATAGTAAAATTTGTCCACCCCATAAAATTTTATGGGGGATTTGTTCCTTTAAACCCCCCCAAACTTTAATATACCTTCCAATGAATTTATTATTGTGGTACCATTAGTTAAACACGACATTTTTAAAATTTTTTGCCTCCTAGTATTTTTTCTATAAGCCAGTTTTTATCGAGATGCTGCTTCTTTTTTAATATATTTACATAAAAATTTTATGGGGGTTTTGTTCCTTTAAAGCCCCCAAATGTTTGTGTACGTTCCAATTAAACTATTATTGTGGTACCATTAGTTAAACACAGTGTTTTACAACTTTTTTGCCTCTTAGTCTTTTTTGATAAGTCACCTTTTATCGAGATATGGCTTCTTTTTCCAAATATACCTAATATGTAAGTTATAAATAAATTATCAGATTATTAACAGAGGTGTCCATAATCATACTTAACCATATACAAATATGTGGAGGACTCAAAAAATATTCAAAATATCTCGATAAACACTGGCTTATCAAAAAAGTACTAGGAGGCAAAAAAGTTTTAAAAATATTGTGTTTAACTAATGGTGCCACGATAATAATTTAATTTGAACGCACACATAAGTTTGGGGGGGTTTAAGGAAACGAAACCCCCATAAAATTTTTATGGGGTGCACAAATTTCACTTAATTTTTTTTTTAACATGATGCTGCAATAAAAATTCCACATGTCCATATTCAATAAAAAATCTCTAAGAGTTTTCGATATATGAAAAACAAAATCGATTTTCATTTTTTAACTTCAAAGGGCTGTAACTTTTTTTGTGTGCACTATTGTATATAGGTAAGTGAGGTTCAATCAACCTACATTTGACCCCAGAATCTGTGGTATAATTTATGACCAATCTTTTCGGGACACCCTGCATAATAGAATTTCGTAACACTCTCCAACAATGTAATTGTTTCGGGAACATTGAATTTTTGTATCTTGTTAAAATAAAGCATTAATTTAATACTCTGAGTGGTTTAAAACTATCCCAGAGAAACTGTAGTTCAAGCCAATGGCGCACGCCTCGCTAGTGAAATCCTGTGGCTTGGTTCTAAAAGTAGTCCTGTCGCCAGGGGGGTTACAACGGCCTCCTTAATTCAGATGGACTTATCCAAGTTTTTTTACCCGTACAACACGAATTTTTTGGGTAACAGTTGATCCGGATGTCGATAAGATTGTTATAAACAAAGAACTTGAGGAATTACATAACAGCGGTTTTTCGCAAAACGAAACATTTTTTTGTATTTTTTGGGTCATTCTCAGCAAAAAATGGTCCTACAAGTTTTTTCGTAGGATGCATAATTTTCGACATAAACGCGGTTGAACTTTCAAAAAATCGAAAAAGTGCAATTTTTGAACCCGAATAACTTTTGATTAAAAAATAAAATAGCAATTCTGCTTACTGCATTTGAAAGTTCAAGTCAAATTCTATCGGTTTTGATTATTTGAATTGATAAAAATTAAGTTTTTATTTGTTAAACAAAGGTATAAAAACATAGTGTTTCCCGTGCCTAATGCATGCGTTTTAATGTTACGTAATCTACGTATATAGTACAAATTGTGTGTATGCGCGCCTACTCGTTCGATTTCAAATGAGAAATGCATTGAAAACATCATTCAATCACTATGTGTTTATAGCTTTGGTTCAACAATAAAAAAATTAATTTTTAGCAATGAAAATAATCAAAACTATAGAATTTGTCGTGAACTTTCAAATGCGGTAAGCAGAATTGCTACTTTATTTTTCAATCAAAAGTTATTTGGGTTCAAAAATTGCAATTTTTCTATTTTTTGAAAGTTCAACCGCGTTTATATCGAAAACTATGCATCCTACGAAAAACTTGTAAAAACATTTTTTACTTAGAATGACCCAAAAAATAGAAAAAAATGTTTTGTTTTGCGAAAAATCGCTGTTATGTGATTCCTCAAGTTCTTTGTTTATAACAATCTTATCGACATCCGGATCGACTGTTACCCAAAAAGTTCGTGTTCTACGGGTCAAAATACATAAAAAACTTGGGTAAGTCCATCTGAATTAAGGAGGCAGTTGTAACCCCACTGGCGACAGGACTAAAGGGTCAATGTCAAAATCTTCACATTTGAGAAAACTGCAGTTGGAGTTTTTGCCAAAAATACTTTTATTTATAGTTTCATTGTAATACAGGCTGTAGTCACCAAATTTTGCCCAGAGGATAATATATTTGAACAGAATAAGACTGTGTTTTTATTATTCTTTCCTTGATTTAAAAATTTCGAAAAAAAAGACGACATTGGCCCTTATTGATTAATTTTTTTAGTTGTATTTATTTTATTTTGAGACATTGGCCATTATAACTAGAACAATAATAAACATAGTGGCTTTATACTAATAGTTTATTATGTAGCAACATAGTTAATTGTAGACAAAAATTACAGAAATAAAAATTAATAATAGGAAGATACAAATGGTAGTAAAAGATACATAAAAATAAAATTATTATTATTAAATTAATGGGAGAAACTGTTTCAAGAAACGTTCCTTATCCTGAAAAATCACTTTCTTTCTCCGGAGCTTCATCTGGAAAGTATTCCAGTATATTATTATTTGCAATTATTTGTTAGTCTGCTTTAGTTTCTTTCATTATGTCTCAACCGTTGGAACTTCTTTTCATGTTCTTCTATAGAATTTGCTATCAACTGGTTTTGTCCAGAGCTAGATAACTGATAAAACTCTGTGAAAAGTTTTTTCACGTCTCTTGAGTAAATTTTTTAAAGCACTTGTTCCAACATATGCAGGGTTTAGTTGCTTAGCTGGTATTGTTTTTCCCGAAACCGCTTTTACTCTTTACCTTCTGATTTTAGTGATTTTCTCACGCTCCGTGTCCAATTGGGAGGATCGCGCTTTCATTTTCTCGTAATTTCTTCTTTGTCTTGTTTTCTTCTTCATCTGTTACTATCTCCTAAAGTTTTATTGCCAATACCTTCAAACTGCTCGACTACATACTGGTCGTCTGTTGGTACATATGAGGAGCTTTTTTACAAAACTGCATAAATCCATTTCCGGCTAAAATACATGTTTTGTTGAATTTCGAGAGTTTGGCCTGCCCTAGATCTTGTATATAAGTCTCATGTGTTAAAATTTAATATTTTCCATTTAAAATGAGCCTAACAATCACGTTTCGTCCACAAAACTTAATTAATCCACTCAAAAACCTTTACCCCATGTCCACTCTTTTTTTTATACAGAACTTAACATCTCCTTCTTTAGCTAACCAATAAAATTAGTTTTTGTGTTACAAAACTGCATAAATCCTCCGGTCTGCAGAACTATCCGTCTACTATTTTTGTTTGGTTTTAAAAGTATCCTCTAGAATTAGATGTTGATTCGTGAAACAAAATATAATATTCGTTAGTTCTAAAACTATTCACGGGTCGCACTGACAGTGTGTAGCGTAGCCACGCCATGCCACGCTGTGCCCAGATTGTTGTATTTGTTGTATTTTTTTACAAAACGCGATATCTCCAACAGACACATGGCTATATTTTGTTAATGCAAATCAATAAAAATAATGATAATTAACGTTTTATTTCTCTAAATCTAACCTCAATTGATTACGGTCTCAGAAATTTCGAAAGTTTTAGTACAACAGCTGCAGCACGTTTTTACGTCTCCTGAAAATTTTTGAAAAGTGGATTTATGCAGTTTTGCAAAAAAGCTCCTCATATTCATCATCACTATCTTTAAATGGTTCTGGAACTCTAGAATCTGTATTTTCTGTGAGTCCATTATTTCTGACTGATGCTGATTTTGTATGAATTACCATTACTGTAACATACCTAATACCTAATCTTTCTTGTCCTTAAATTAATATCAATTTTACTAATTCCAAAACTTACTAACGGCGCCGATACTGCTGATGCCATAGGTGTAGATATGTGTCAATTGAAGCTAGAAGCGCAAAGGTATACATTGGCCCACTGAATATTCCACTAAATAATAATGTCAGTCATTGATAAAAGGGCCAATGTATATATTGGCCCACTGAATATTCCCCTAAATAACAATATTACTAATCAATAAAAGGGCCAATGTCAAGATTGGCCCTATTAACCGAAACTGATGTGAATTATTTCATTATGACATTGGCCACCATTACATTAATATTACGGCTTTCTGGTTGAATTTGACATTGGCCGTTTTACCATATGAAAGTATGTATCAAACGATGTTTAATGCACTGGTTTACTCAAAACAGCAAAAAATTAACATTGGCCCTTTTAGCTCCAAGCCACAGAACTAATATTATATTACCTACGCGAAGTTTTTGATTCTGTCAATATGACTTCAATGAAAAAAAGACCAAATACCATCTTAAAGTTTAGAAAAACGCTCGCCAATACGTAGATCAATCATTAATTTTGGTCCAAGGGTGTGGGATTTACGACCCTCCCTATTTGGAAGTCTGTTTTTCGTTCTCGCCCCCAAAACTACCAAAAATTTCCAAAAATTAAGTCCAACCTCTGCGGTTTGTGACCTTTCCGACCTCCAAAAACTAAGTCCGACCCCTGCGGCTTACCTTTCCAACATATGTCCAATTTGGAAATCGATTATACCATTCAAAAGTTACCGAGCTCAGAAATTTGACTCAATTAATATTTAAAAAGGTGGAAATATTTGTGGATGTGTGGGTATGTGTTTGGAAAAGTTACACTGGCTTGAATTTTTTTCTATGTTTTAAGAGCGGGTCGCGGCCGATTCAGAACCTGTGTAGTTTGTGACTTGTGACCACCAATAAGGCAGTAGGACTGGGTGGATAAAACAGGGCATATTTTTTGGTCGAAAAATTTGGGCCGTTTGGTCGAAAAACTAAAAAAAATGTTTTGTTTTTTTGAAAATTAGATACTAAAAATTTTCACCTACGAAAGGCGCCAATAACTGAGCGTTTGTAGGAGGACTCCAGCCTGGTCTAAAGGTCTATACCGCCGAAAACTCAAGAATACGAGGTAAACAGTAGGTACCCTGGGCACCAAGTACTCCGGAGATCACTTCCGATGTCATATTCGTCGTTAGAGACCCCAAAAAAAATTTTTAATGAGTTTAAGGAAAACTCTACAAAACGAGATAAGCAGTAGGTACCCTGGGCACCAGGTACTCCGGAAATCACTTACGACGTCATATTAGTTTTCAGAGACCCCAAAAACCTCCGAGTAACAAAATAGAACTCATTTCCGCCGATAATTGACGAGTTCTGATTTTTTTTACTGTTTGTTTAAGATGGACATTAAGAATACATTTTTTGTATGTAGTTTTTCAATATTATATCATGGCTCCGGTTCACAAAGTTTCCTGGCGCATTCACGAATAGAATGCAAAAAGAATTATTAAGATCCGTCTTGTCGTTTTTTTTTTCGGAATTTCATGAGACAAAATGACTATGGTTTTATATTTGTAATTTTCATGTTATTTACTTTGTGATTACTTTAAAATTTATGTGAATTTTGTATTTCCATTGGCAACATTTTTTGTTTTTTGAAGTTATACTACTTTACGCGCGCTATAAGGGTGAATTTTTATATGTTAAAACCTGCGATCCCGGCGCATGCGCATTATAACTTTGTTCTGATTGGATGTTCAAATGGCATGTCAAAAATTATCCAATATGGCAGCTGTAGCGCAGCTGTGGTTTGGACGGTTGACGGTTTTTAAAATTTGTGGGAAGAGAAACAACAAAGGTTAGTTAATAGTTATAGTCAGTGGTGTCATGGCAAAATTAGCAGTGCGGGAACGCAGTGCCGGAACGCACTGCTAATTTTTGTTTACTAAACCCAAATTCTCTATTATTTTTTTCTTTTCTTAACCAGTGCGGGAACGGCGTTCCCACGCGTTCCCACACCATGACACCACTGGTTATAGTGCCTTTTTAAATAGTTTTCATATTATATTTTTTAACTTATACTTCAAAATGTTTTAATTTATGTATGTATTAGTCCAGAAAAGGTGTGGAAAGAATATATTAGTGTTTTTAAATATATTTTTCTACAAACGTGTTAAAAATGCAATTTTTAGGACTCCATAGGAGCGTTAAAAATGCTACTTTAAGGCACTAGTGCTTTAAAATTTTTAAGGCATTGCAGTTAAAAGTGAATTGTCAAATTGTGAAACGTCAAAATATTTATATTTCATTTATTAACATTAATATTAATAATACAACTTGCACAATTTTAAAAAGGTGGTTTAAAAGGTTTTTTATTATAATTTTGTGTCTTGGGATTTGTCTTCCTTGGGCGTAAAATAATAAAATATCTATTTTTATATTTCACTTGTCACCGTGATGTATAATTATGTATGTATATCCGAGAGGTAACTGGCATGCGGCTTGATGGCCTTGTTGGTAGAGCATTGGACCAGAGATCAAAAAATCGCGAGATTGAGGGTTCAAATCCCGGACGATTCATATTTTTTCTTTTTTTTTTAATATTTGGCATTGTTAAATTTTGGTTCATTTTTGGTAATTATTGTTAATTTTTTGTATTGTAACTGTTAAGTAGGTATGTTTATTTCGTTGAAATTATATTATAAGTATAACTTCTTACGTGCGTACAAAGTACACACACATTCTTTTTTTTTTTTCTTCTTTTCAAAGTTCTAACGTTTCAACTGCAGAAATCAATGTTCCTTTCCGAATGTCGTTGCCGTAAGATCCATCCATTACTAAGCTTGTTTGCAGGTTTTGTATTAACAGTTTTTCCTTGGGATATGTTAATAGCCTGTAGTTCAACCCTTCCCCTTTTTGCGGGCTTGACACCGTAATTGGCATCTACTGAGCTACTCAGTCCTGCTCAACATTAAAAAACAAACATTGATTTCTCTCGTAAATTTTCTCTCCATAATATTATCGGCTCAAATAATACATGTTACACTAGTTAAAGCCGACAATGGTTGAAAAATTCTTTATTGTCTTCCGTAATCAAATATCATACACTGAAAATTATTTTTTACTAAGCCCGCAACTTCGCTGGCATTATGCTGACATCCATTGTCTTGTATTCTAATATTATCCATTTCTTTTATATTCCTACTACACGTGAATGGACCGTCAAATTTATGTATGCTGTTAGCCCATTCCTCTGTTGAAATATAATGTAATACAATTGCAAAAAGCATTGTTCATTAGGAGACTAGCCAACTGAATCATCGTGTATGTATAATACAATTCGTAATGAAAGTTTTTTGTAGTAGACCGTACAGAGGATTCAAAAAAATTCAAAATATGGTGAACAATGTATTCCATAATTTTTTATAACATAAAGTTATACACTTATAACATGCAAGTATACAGGATGTAACAAAAATACAGGTCATAAATTTGATCACATATTCTGAGACCAAAAATAGTTCGATTGAACCTAACTTACCTTAGTATAAATGTGCACCTAAAAAAGGTTATAGCCCCTTGAAGTTACAAAATGAAAATAAATTTTTTCCAATATATCGAAAACTATTAGAGATTTTTTATTGAAAATGGACGTGTGGCATTCTTATGGTAGTAGCATCTTAAGAAAAAATTATAGTGAAATTTGGACACCCCATAAAAATTTTATGGGGTTTTGTTCCTTTAAAGCCCCGCCAAACTTTTGTGTACGTTCAAATTAAAATATTATTGTAGTACCATTAGTTAAACACAGTGTTTTTAAAACTTTTTTGGCTTTTAGTACTTTTTCGAAAAGTCAGTTTTTATGGAGATGTTTTGAATATTTGTCAAATCCACCACATATTTGTATATGGTTAAATAAGTTTATGGAAGTCTGGGCTGATTATCGGAGAATAGGCCATTTTTGGGAAAAGTTATTTACCAGCCATTTTATTGCTGGAATCGAAGCTTGTGATTATATATATTAATAATATAGGTATGCAAAGTCCGCAGATAGTGTGCTACTTTTTTTATAAACAAAATGGCGCCCGAAAACCGTGTTTATTTCAATTATTGCTCTATAACTCCGAAGATTTTAACTTTACAACAAAAACACTCAAATAATAATTCACCGCAATTAAATTCTCCATAGAGGTATGTTTTTTCCGATCCGCTCCGACGAAAATTTTCCTCGGAAAATCCGGGTTTTCCCAACAAAACCTTTAATTTTCAAATAAAGTTTTAGATAAGTAATTATCGACCAATAATTAAATAATTTGGTGACTTAAAAGCCTTCTTGGTTTGGATTATAGTTCCAGAAGCTGGTGAAAATTGAACGAATATTTTAGCAACAATTTAAATGTAAATTAATAATTTACGGTCGCAATAATAACCAAAATAATTATGATACACTGATCAAACTTTGAAATCTTAGAAAGATGAGACGCCTATTTAACATTTTGCCGACAAAATATAAATTTTTTATTTTTTTGCATAATCTTTAAATGTTAAAAAAAGTAGTTATAAACAAATTAACGGTTATTAGAAATTTTTTATTATATTCTAAATTTAAAAAATAGTTAAAATGCCTATTTCAAATATCTTGAAAATGAATATTTTAATTTGTTTATAACTATTTTTTTAAACATCTAAAGATTATGCAAAAACATAAAAAATTTATATTTTGTCTATAAAATATTAAATAAGTATCTCATCTTTATAATCTTTATAAGCTTGATCAATGTATCATGATTTATTTGGTTATTAGTGCGATCGTAAATTGTTAATTAACAATTGAATTGTTGCGAAAATATTCGTTTAATTTTCACCGGCTTCTGGAATTACAATCTATACCAAGAGAGCTTTGATGTCACTAAGTTATTTAATTATTGATTAATAATTACTTACCTAAAACTTTATTTCAAAATTAGAGTTTTTTTAGGGAAAACCCGCATTTTCCGAGGAAAATTTTCGTTGGAGCAAATCAGGAAAAACATATCTCTATGCAGAATTTAATTGCGGTGAATTTTTATTTGAGCGTTTTTGTTTTAAAGTTAAAATCTTCGGAGTTACCCAGCAATAATTGAAAAAAATAGGATTTGTCGGCGCCATTTTGTTTATAAAAAAAGTAGCACACTATCTGCGGACTTTGTATACCTATATTATTAATATATAGGATCTTATAATTTGATTCCATCCATAAAATTGCTGGTAAATAACTTTTCCATGAATTTTACTAATTAGCTCAGAGTAGTAATATGAAAATTTATGTATGACTTACATTTTTAGGTATATTTTGAACCATATTAAAAAAGAAGCCACATCTCGATAAAAGGTGCCTTCTCGAAAAAATACAAACAGGCAAAAAGTTTTAAAAACGCTGTGTTTAACTAATGGTACCGCAGTAATATTTTAATTGGAACGTACACAAATACTTGGGGGGTTTAAAAGAACAAAACCCCCATAAAATTTTTGTGTAAACATATTAAAAAGTAGGAATCAACTAGATAAAAACAGCCTTATCGAAAAAATACTAAAAGGTAAAAAAGTTTTAAGAATATTGAATTTAACTGATGGTACCACAATAATAATTTAATTGAGACGTACACAAAAGTGTGGGGGGTTTAAGAGAACAAAACCCCCACAAAATCGTTATGGGGTGCACAAATTTCACTATAATTTTTCTTTAAGATGCTCCTGCCATAAGAATGCTATATGTCCATTTTCAATAAAAAATCTCTAATAGTTTTCGATATATTCGAAAAAATCGTTTTCATTTTATAACTTGAAAGGGCTGTAATTTTTGTATGTGCATATTTGTACTAAGGTAAGTTAGGTTCATTCGAACTATTTTTGGTCCCAGAATATGCGATTTAATTTAAGACCTGTATTTCTGTTACACCCTGTATATTTAGAAATCATTATAACGGCGTCTTTTTTTATTCAAAAATTATGGGATTAATAAAATATATTTGCTTTTTTCTCCCCTTCTTTATACCCTTGCAGGTGTCGTTTTTGGGTTACGTTGTATTTCTTATCCTTTTAGTTACTTCCACGTTTGACGTTCTTTCAATCCATGATTTTCGTAGGATTCTTCTGTAACACCAAAATGGCGGCCAAAATTCTTCAAAGGCGGCCAACTTGTTCAGATGTCCATACCAGTTTAATTGCCTCTAAATTATTTTGTTCATTATTGGTTCCTGTTTAGTTATACAGTCGAACCCGCTTATTAGTACCTCTTAAAGGAATATCCCGGTTTAAGGAATAGAAATTTGAGGTACCGAAACATTTCTAGTAGCAACCAATGATCGGTTATTAGAATATTCCGGTTATAGGAATACTTTTACTTGGCACAGAGGATATTCTAATAAGCGGGTTTGACTGTACCTCTTATTGTCTTATTTTTTATTATATCCTGTTTGGTCTTTCCGACTGTAGCTCGTAGATGTGTCATCTCTATTGCGTTTATCCTAATATTATGCTTTTTTTGCAAAGTCCAATTTGCACTCGAATATAGTATCGTCGGTATCACAACCGTATTATATATTTTCATTTTTGTTTCTTGGGGTAATTCTTCTTTCTCAAAACAGGCGCTAGTGCATAGTACAATCTTTTTGATTTGTTTTGTCTGTTTGTTACTTCGTGGTCTATTTTTCGGTCATTGGTAAATTACACTTTCAAGATAATCATATGCGCTAACTATTTTCAGTTGAGCAGTTTTGCATTTTATATTTATATTTTATTTAATTTTCTTCCCTTTCACCGATGACCAATATTTTACTTTGTTCAATGTTAATTTAAATTTTTAGTTTATCTCTTTTCTCTGTCCATCCGTTTATAAGGTTTTGCCTTATTTTCACGAAATCTGCTATAAGGACTATGCCATTCGCATAGAATAAAGCTACTATTTTTACTGGCTGTAATCTATCGTATCCTATCATTGTTCATATTTAGTTGGTTCTTTATCCAGTATTTCTACTCAATTCGTTCATGACTATTATGAATAGTCGCGGGCTAAGTCTGTTGTCTTCTTTGATACCTCATTGTCTTAGCCTCTTCTCTGCCATTTGCTAGTATATTTTAAAACATACCGATGACAAACATATTGCTCTATAATTTTCGCAGGTGACTTTTTCTCCCTTTTTGAATTTTGGCACTATAAGTTTAATTGCCAGTCTCTTGGAATTCGTCGCTCTTTCCATGTCCCTTTGTATATTTTCCATAACCAGTTTATTCCCTCTGTTCCCATGTATTTTACCATTTCCGGGCCTATGTCATCACCCCCCCCCCCAGATTGTCTTGTATTCTAATTATGATCCCATTATTTGTATTAGAGTGACAATTTTAACTTTGTATTAGAGTAACATTAGTATTAGATTAAGAATAAATAAAAAAGGAAATATTAAATATACACACACCCAAACTTATATGGAATCACCTGCTATTTCTTATTATTTCGGGGGGCGAATTTAAAAAAACGAACACACGAAGTCAAACAATATTTATTTTAAAGCAATTTAATAACAAATACATAACAATTAAATAAAACAATAACGTATTTAACAAACAAATTGAAAGTAGTTGTTTTAAAGTCAATAGCATACAAAATTTCAATGTCAAACAAATAACGTTTAACTTGTTTTAATTTATTTTTTTTTTGTATTTTGTGGTAGTCAGTGTTATCACCTCTAGTCCTTATGCAAGCTTCAGTTTGCGTGGGCACGCTCCTAATCAAATATCAACATTTTGTTGTGGTAGGTTGCTCCATCCTTTAAAAGCAGCTTGTACTAGCTGTGCGGTGTTTTGTGGATTATCCCGGTGAGCTCTAATTTTTCTTTTAAGCGTATCCCACAAATACTCTATAGGATTAAGCTCGGGTGAGCAAGCAGGCCACTCCAAACAAGGAATACCTTCTGCTTCAATGATGTCTGTAGTCACTCTAATGGTATGTAGAGGTTCATTATCATGCAATAAAATTAAATTTTCTCCTGTTGCGCCTCTCCAGAGTCTGACTACAGGTTATCAACATACCTGTGAGCAGTTAAAATTGATTGTATGGAAATTAAAGGAGTTTTTTTACGGATCACAATTCCTCTCCAGAACATTACACTTCCCCTTGTATATTTGTGAACAGATTTGACAGTTTTCGTTCTTGCTTGTCTTTCTCGACCTCTAAGTACACGATTTCGTGGGTCATCTGATTTTCCATCTGATAACATTAAATTCTGACTGTTTTTGAAAATAGCACATTTGGTCAATTCCCAATGTTCCAGTTTTGGTGGTGAAGACACCAATTTAGGCGATCAATCTTGTGCTGCCTGGATAACTCGAGTACTTATAACTGTCACCTGTTGTATACTTCTTGGTACGAACTCTTCTTCTTATCCTTTCAACTGAAACAGATACACATGTAGCTTCCAAAAGCTGCCTTTGGAGCTGCAGGTGAGAAATGGTTGGGTGTCTTCCAGCTGATTGGACAATTAAACGATCATGGAGAGCCGTTGTTACTTTTGGCGACATTTCCTTGCTTTATTTTTGAGCTTTCCTAGTTCCTGTTACCTAGCATATGTTTTGGACAGAACGCCCTGTATTACGCCTAGCTCTGCAGCTATGTCCATCTGAGAACATTACTTTCTCCACAAGACCAATAATATTTCCTCGTTGTAAGTTCTATAACCCCACATGAGGCATATTTTCGTTTTTTTGACGCAAAAATTAGTTTATTTATTTTCGTTCAACTTGCAACTCAAGCAAATAATCTATACCGTACCGGGCTGTACTATCCGATTGTCTTATATATTTGTTTATTTTCAATAGAAACCTTTAATCTTCGCAACAATATCAAGTTTTTTCAAAAAAAATAAATATTACTTTGAAATACATGGTGATTCCGTATAAGTTTGGGTGTGTGTATGCTTGCCATAATAGTATGACGATAGGCGATATTTTGTTAAACGATTGGACCAGAACAGACCAGACGACCAAAAAAACTTCTTCTAAGATAGCGAGATTGATAACACTGGTAAACACACAGGTTGCTGCCGGAATTTTTTTTACTGTTTCTAGGTAATTTGGGTATGCTGAATCCAAAAATGCCACCAGATTTGCTCCATCAGATCGTTTTCAGAAAATACGACAGACCACATTTCTAACCTACCTATAGGGTAATTTAACGCAGTACCTACGTAATATATGTAGTAATGTAGTGCTGCTACTCGTCAAATAAACAAAACAAGAATAAAAAGTAACATATTTATTGAACAATAATATACTTACAAAAATCATCACATATATCTGCCAAAAAAACTTAACTTTTCATCTAACCAAACCAGCATCTCAGCACAAATCTGTTATTCGGCATCACCCAAAAACTTCCTTTTATATAATTTTTTTGGAAAGGCTTTAAAAGTACGATCCCTTTGAAGACTCCAGCAGTAATTTGCCATCATGTGTGAGTGCCCATCTCCCCTGATACCTCTCTTCCATGGTTTTGATATCTTGGGGGAAGCGTATAGGTCACCAAGATTTTCTGGGAAACGGTCTAAGTGGCTGTAGAGGTAATGAATTTTAATACTCATATGACAACCGTGTTTGTTAATATTGGTAAGCATTTCTTCCACTATATCCCGGTAATTTTCCGATTTATTGTTTCCAACAAAATTTTTCACAACTTTCACAAAAGAGCACCATGCATTACATTCAATTTCAGTCATCGATTCTGTAAAATGCGTATGCGTAAGTTGCCGTATCTGAGGCCCATCAAATATTCCGGCTTTCAATTTTTCTTTACTAAGTGCAGGAAATTTGCTGGACAAGTATTCAAAATAAGGACGATTCTGGTCTAAAGCCTTTACAAATTGTTTCATCAGCCCTAGTTTAATATGTAACGGAGGTAATATGATCTTCTCTCGGTCGACCAATGCTTCGTTAACTACGTTAGCTTCTACTTGAACTGTAGTATCTCTAGAACACCATTTTCTTCTACTCCAGTATTGGTCCTTAGCCCTGCTATCCCAAAGACACAGGAAACAAGGATATTTTGTATAGCCACCTTGTTGTCCCAGGAGAAAGTTCACCATTTTAAAATTAACACAGATCACCCACTGATGTTGGCCATACTTATGTTTTTAGCACCAGCGGTATTGTTTTATAGTCTACTTTCATTTTTGTAGAATGAATAATGGGTATACTTCCATATTTGTTGCCATTATGTACAAGGATACACTTTAAACTTATAGTCGGAGAGATAGAAGCGGATTTTGTGCGTGATAAGTAATATGGAAAAACTATACGGGGATATGTTGAATTAGCTGTGTACATGACTTTCACCAACGGCCGGAAACCAGAGTTGGGGCCGAGGGTAGTTATAAGGGGTCAAAGTCGCGGATTTTATTATTTTTTTTATGACGCTCCTGATCGAGATAGTGCACCAAAATTTGGGAATAAGTAGATCATCACGTAACTAAGCAAAATCGCTAGGGGCGGAACGCTGCGTGGCTGACAAAGGGGTGGGGGTAGGGGTGAATATAAAAATTATAAATGGTTTTTTGCGACGTTCGTGATTGAGATAGTGAACCAAAATTTGAGAATATAGTTCATATAAGGGTAATTATAAGGGTATAAAGAGTAGTTATAAGGGGTCAAAATAGCCGTTTTTATTATTTTTTTTGTGACGCTCATGATCGAGATAGGGCACCAAAATTTGGGAATAAGTAGGTCATGAGGTAACTAAGTACAATCTCCAGGGGTGGAACGCTGCGTGGCCGGCAAAGGGGTGGGGGTAGGTGTGAAAATAAAAAATATAATGGGTTTTTTGCGACGTGCTAGATTGAGATAGTGCACCAAAATTTGGGAATAAGTAGACCATGACTTAGCTAAGTAAAATCCCCAGAGCCGGAAACCAGAGTTGGAGATGAGGGTAGTTTTAAGGGGCCAAAGTCGCAGTGTGTATTATTTTTTTTGTTACTCGGCACAACATTTGTCCCCCACGCAGCGTTCCGCCCCTGGAGATTTTAGTTATTAATCTCATGATCTACTTATTCCAAAATTTCCAAATCTCGATCACGAACGGCAAAAAAAACCCCCATATATTTTTATACTCACCCCTGCCTACCACCCCTTTGTACCCCAAGCAGCGTTTCGCCCCTAAAGATTTTACTTAGTTACGTCATAACCTACTTACTCCCAAATTTTGGTGCTCTATCTCCATCATGAGCGCCACAAAAAAAAATAATAAAAACCGCGATTTTACCCCTTATAACTACCCTCGTCCGCCACTCTGGTTTCCGCCTCTGGGGATATTACTTAGTTATGTCATGGTCTACTTATTCCCAATTGAGCCCCTAGAAATTTTACTTAGGTACGTCATGACCTACTTATTTCCAAATTTTGGTGCACTATCTCGATCATGAGTGTCATAAAAAAATAATAAATTCCGCGACTTTGACCCCTTATAACTACCCTCGGCCCCAACTCTGGTTTCCGGCCGTTGGTGAAAGTCATGTACACAACTAATTCAATATATCCCCGTATAGTTTTTCCATATTACTTATCACGCACAAAATCCGCTCCCAGCTCTTAGACTATTAGTTTGGAACTGTCGACAAAAAGACGCCAGTGATCTGGTGTATACTCTGATACACTTTACTTAAGTACACTTTAATTAGAAGTCATTAGTGTGCATTTGGCTTAGAATTTGTTAAGTTTGTTTATAAACATATTGCAATTATAGTGGTGGAATATACAGATATGTAAGAATGTTTAAGAATTTGATAAGTATGTTATATCTCGAAAACTAGAGCTGATACAAAGAAAAGGTTTGTATTTTTGGAATCAACACACATGAATTAACCAAAATCAGTTGATTTCTTTTCGGCAGCAAAATAAAAAAACTTTTTTGTTGGGCTGTGTAATCAATGGCACAAATACTTAAGATAGAACAAAAAAAAGCCTAATTTCTAAGATACGAGGAAAAAAAAGAAGCAGTAAAAAAAACCAAAATGAAGAAAAAAGATATGTGGTGAGAAATTTACATATTTGAAAATTGTATCCCAAAAAGATGGTCTGGATGTAATTTGACATTATAAAAACATTCTGATTATTTTCAAACTATGAACAACTAGGTGAGCTTATTAAAAGTATCAAAATAAAACAAAAAATAATTGTGGGAGATATAAATTTGAAACTAGGAAAACAAAATATTTATAAGTATTGTTGTGATTTTACTTCTGAAATCTAATGATGTTCTCAGATGTAATTTATCTTAATTAATTAATCAATAATTATCTCATCAATGAAACAGATCAAATACCAATATAGTGTCAATCTCAGGGCTAAATTATAATATCAATTACTTACTTTCGTGGCTTCAAAGTATTTCTCAGAGGATTCCTAATAGACCCGGCAGTATCGTCGCCCCCGCTAGCGAAATTATTCCGATTCGATTTTTTTGCACAAACTTACTCAAAAAGAGGTCCTTATAACATATCCACAGGGTGCCGGGCGGTGCCGTGGTCGAAAAATTGTTTAAACAATTTTTTTTAAACAAATTCACAAAAATAATTTTTTCATTTCGAACAAAATTTTTTTAGATAAATTGGCTTATTCTGAGTAAAAAAGGTCTCTTGTCATTTTTTTCTAAAATTTATTGTTGTCGAGTTATATGCGATTAAATATTTGAAAAATGCGAAAATGGCCATTTTCAAGGCTCAATAACTCGATAAAACGTTATTATTATGAAATTCGAGAAGTCACCAAATCAAGCTTCAAATCCCTTCTTCAAGGTCCTGAAGAGATTTTTGTCATTATTTTATTAGAAAGCTGGTATTTTTAATTATTAACAATTAGCGCTATAGCCCAGGATGCGTCGTCGCACCCGTTAGTGAAATTATTCCGATTCCATTTTTTTGCAGAAACTTACTCAAAACGAGGTCCTTATAACATATCCACAGGGTGCCGGGCGGTGACGTGGTCGAAAAATTGTTTAAACAATTTTTTTTAAACAAATTCACAAAAATAATTTTTTCACTTAAAACAAATTTTTTTTAGATAATTTGGGACATTCTGAGCAAAAAATGTCTCTTCTGATTTTTTTCTAAAATTGATTGTTGTTGAATTATACGCGATTTATAATTTGAAAAATGCGAAAATGGCCATATAACTAGACAACAATCAATTTTAGAGAAAAATCACAAGAGACCTTTTTTACTCAGAATAACCCAAGTTATCTAAAAAAAAAATCGTTTACAATAAAAAAATGTTTTTGTGAATTTGTTTAAAAAATTGTTTAAACAATTTGTCGACCACGGCACCGCCCCACACCCTGTGGATATGTTATAAGGACCTCGTTTTGAGTAAGTTTCTGCAAAAAAATGGAATCGGAATAATTTCACTAACGGGGGCGACGGATGCATCCTGGACTATAGCGGTAATTGTTAATAATTAAAAATAACAGCTTTGTAATAAAATAATGACAAAGATCTCTTCAGGACCTTGAAGGAGGGGTTTGAAACTTGATTCACTCACTTTTTGAATTTCATAATAATAATGTTTACTCGAGTTATTAAGCCATGAAAATGGCTATTTTCGCATTTTAAAATTTTTAATCGCATATAACTCGACAACAATAAATTTAAAAAAAAATGACAAGATACCTTTTTGTTCAGAAAAAGCCAATTTATCTAAAAAAATTTTGTTCGAAATGAAAAAATTATTTTTGTGAATTTGTTTAAAAAAAATTATTTAAACAATTTTTCGACCACGGCACCGCCCGGCACCCTGTGGATGTGCTATAAGGACCTCTTTTTGAGTAAGTTTCTGCAAAAAAATCGAATCGGAATAATTTCGCTAGCGGGGGCGACGATACTGCCCGGTCTATAATCGGGATAGATAAAAGAGAGTAAAATAATACACACATACGGATTTCAATTAGAAATTATAAAAATCGATTATTTTATTTAAATGGCAATAACTGCTTAATATTTCTTACATCTTATCTTTCTATCTTTATTTAATACAACAGTTACAAAAATGGGAATCTTATTTCTTTATGTCTCCAAATTTATTTTATTTATAATGAACTATTATGATTTATCAGTAACAAATTGATTTAGGTTTGCTGAAATTTTTTTAATAGTGATTGTGTGGCTCAATTTTCAATGTGGTATTTAATACAAAAACCATACATTCATGTCATAACAAATTAGACTGACCTTTTCTGATGATTTTACAATGTCTTCACACAAAACACGTTTCCTTTTGGCTTGGGTTGCGATCCAACGACTCGTCCAAGTCTTCCAGTAATGCCTCGGCTCCTTTGAAAACTACGCCTCGTACAGCACTCGTTCCTGCCTTCTCCTGATGCCGTGTTCCACCTTTTTTAAACACTTCAACAAACCGGGATACTCTAGACTCCTGGAGTTATACACTATCTCCTCTCGGCCTATCACTCGTTCCACGATATCTTACTTTTTAATTTTCAAAAACAAAACTAACTAACCCGGCGTTTCACTTTTTTGTACACTCTTCTCGAAAACTGAACTTCGCCTCTCGATCCTCAAAACACATTGCCTCTCATTGCTCATTCATTCTCCTCCTTCCAAAATACCCCTTCCAGCATTCAAAAATCAACCAATCCCAAGCAACTTTCAATTATCCGTATTTAGCAACACAAACTTCTTTTTTCTAAATATCTTAATGGATTTCAGGAAAAAATAATATTCCCCATTTCAATTTTAGGTTCCACATTAATTCTCTTTACAAATTTAATAACCTATTATCTTATTTACTAGAATATGAGTTATCGGTGGTTATTGACAACCTTTCCACGAACACTTTTTTTTAAACATCACTCTAATTGTTTACTTGAGTGGTATTGTTCCTGGGGTTCGTAAACACTTCTCCGAAACACTTTCTTAGAAACTACCTATACAAAATTTGTTTTTTACAGGGTGTTCCAAATTTACATGCCCGCGGTCGAGAAAAACGAAAACCTTTATTTTTATTTGAAACTTAAATATAACTATAGACTTTTATTTCTTATGTCAAATAGGAATGTAACAGTATATAACAGCTGGTATAAACCTGCTTAAGGAAAATAAAGATAAATCTTGGAAAGAAACAACACAAATGGCGAAAAACAAAAAATTATGGAGAAAATTCATCATAAACTAGATAACCTCCTTCGACACCTAACAGTAGAAGAGGAAAGATTAGATGGTATGTGAAAATACAGTCGAACCCGCTTATTGGAATAGCCTTCGTGCCAAGCAAAAGTATTCCTATAACCGAGATATTCTAATAGCCGATCATTGGTGGTTAGTACAATGTAGCAGTTATGCTACGGACCATTTAAAATTAATTACGATTTTCGATTCATTCAATTATATTTCATTAAAAATACCCCTCTAGAAAATTCTTTGGAGACGCCTATTTAATCGCTTAGGTGCCTATTTTCGCAGCGAAGCAAGAGGAAAGCACCGCGCATGTTTCTATCGGATCGATACGAATCGATTTCCGATAACATTGAACAGCAGTTGGTCAGGAAACGGCTCGAAGGGCGGATGGCGCGCCGCTAGTAAGGTTATTCCCACTTTTAAGTGACGGGATTGAAACAAATTTTCGATGGAAATCAAATAATTAGAAGGAAATCAAGCGTCAGCTAATCCCATCTACAAAACTAGATAACCAAAGTTAAACATCTCTTTGGACTTCTTCACATAACAGAAGTGGATATTCCGGCGTGCCTGCCTTGTTTCAGTAAGTACATAATACATTTATCTCTCATTCCTTCCTTGTGAAATCCAATGCATCATTGTAGTTAGATCTTTCGGTAGATTAATTTACCACATAAGTTTATATATAATTCATAGTATAATAATGATATTCATTCTCATTTGCAAAGGAACATTCAATCAAGGCCATAGTTTTTTTTAGTCCAAACCTAAATTTTAATATCTTTTATACCTGATCGTTAGGCTTTTTACTTAAGGTTTTTTTTATCTGTGATTTATAAAAAGTTTTAACGAGTATCTATACAGCCTTCTGTCACGCCCATCTAATGCGCACGTCCCTGTCATGTCTGAATTGAAGTAAACTTCAGAAATTTTGACATGACATATGAATACCTAACCTACCTAATATTTGATGTTTTTGTTTGGGCCTGTTCAATATGTACTGCTACTGTTCTTGAAATACATCATAACTAATTAAATAAACTTTATTTTAGATCCCGTAACTTAGTTATTTAGTCACACAACGTGACTCTATCACGTTGATTATGTACTACCTAGTTAGATTGCTAGCCACTCTGTGATGGTTTATCCCTAGAGTGGGCTGTTTTTGTTGGATAATACACCATACCGGATTTTATTACAACCAGCATCTTCACCCAGGACCTTGCAGTAGGACTTACTCACCACAGCAGCCAACCGTTTTATCGTGCCAAAAGGGAATTTCCTACGGAATTCATCTCTATGGACTTGCAACCCTACTTTTAACCGGCTGTTGTGTAAAAGCTAAGTTTATTTACTTTTTCTGTATTTACTTTTGGGTAAGATATATTTGCTACATTGTAAACTTTTCGTATGCATACGATTAGGAAGAGTACATATATTTTCGTGATAGATAGGGTTTTAGGTCGTTTTTTTTTCTTTTTGATTCAGTATAAGTAGGAGTTAGTTAAAATAAATAAAATCAGGTCTTGTTTAATAATCATAAATAATTGTATCTTAAAATTTAATAGGGAATCGGGTTGTAAAATTTTGTCGCGGATTTTAAATAGGGAATACGTCTCGTAGGTTTTTTTTGTAAAATATATAAAGAGTCACTGACCAACTCATTTATATAGACCTTTTTGCTATTCCAACGGACTTTTGATTTGGATTTTGATTTTAATACTTTTGCTTGGCCAGTGATAGTGGATAATTGCTTGTTGAGTGGCCTTTGCGGTCCTATTTTATCTTTTCCCCATCCACTATCACTGTTATTACGTTGCGTTATATGTAAAGTGTTAACATTTAATATTTATTATTAATATATTTGTATGTATTAAGGTTGGTGTTTTATTTCAGTCTGTATTACCAGTATATAACATAGCAAGACAAGCTCAGTATTTAGTATTTTGTATTTCAGGTAGTTGTAACCAGTGTCATAGAGTTCATGTTGTTCGTTACTTCAAAATCTCGAACCTGTCCAACTTCTTGGTTCTGAGAGCCGAGTTGTTCGTTCGAGTTGGCGCCCTTTTTTCTTCTTCTTTCTTTGTTGTAACTCGATATTATTTTATCTCTAGCATTCTTATCTATTTTCCTTCCATTTTTGTATTAATAGTCTCATTTTCTTCCTAGTTACTATCATTTCATTACCAAATTTTCTTCTTATATCTCTAAAGCCAATATTCGGTGTATGGAAGCTAGCCCGAATACTCATACTTAAGATTTAGTGTCTCTCTGCCCTTTTGATTTTTTTTCCTTCTGAGCTAAGCCCCTCTTCTTTTGTCTTAAATCTCTTATCATTTATTTTACCCATCTTTATTCAGTTCTTCTCTTCAAAAATCTCTATACCCAGAGTATAGAGGTTTCAATTGGCGCCCAACGTGGGGCTTCTTTTACATTTTTGGCTTTAAAAATATTTTCTTTAACTTTTGGTTTTATCTTGGTGGTTTCAGTGCCTGTGTTTTTATATTTTCATTTTAACGTTTAGTTTATATTTCAATTTTTTTTTTGGACAGTATCTTGTATCTATATCTTGAATAAACTTGTTTTGCTATGGTATACTGTGTTGACTGAATGGATTGCTTTGTTTTGATTGGTCAAATAATTATTTTGAATTAATAATAAATAAATTGAAAATTTGAATATCTTGAATTTAGCTATTTTACAAGTCCGGAATAGCATTAAAAGTGAATCACTACCTTGAATTAAAAGTTTTTTCGATTTTAGGTTTATCGGAAGTTGTAGCAGTACATTTCAACGGATTTCACGACTGGACCAAACAAATAAACATTACTGGTATAGGTATCCACTCACAACATTAACTTGAGGACAGAGAGTAAGTTAAACTTTACCTACTTACATTTTATCTCATTCTCGTGTTTATTTCCCAGTTGTTTATAATGGCATCGTTTAAGGTAGAACATATGTTTATTTTGTTTACCTGGTTAACATCTGTTGTTATGCCTTTTATCTTATTTTATCTTATTTTATCTTATCTTAATGTTGACTAATATCTTAGTTTTGGACTTGTTCATTTTGCTGTGAGTTGCCTCTTGAAAGTCCAAACTACATACCATAGGAGTACAGGATGGATAATGGGAATTTTCCCCATCTTGAATTCTGGGTTAAATAAGTATTTACAGGGATAATTGGAAAACGCTTTTCAAAAAAAAATATATTTTCCTTGATTTATGGTTTTGTATGGTTGCGTACGGACCATGCCCATAAATTGTTACAGTCGCTTTACTGTGTCAGGATCTAGCGTGGGTTCAGGACTGATCACCCCGAACTTGTGCACTTTACTTGGCTCAGAAATACATTAATATCTATAAGTTGTTCCCAGAGTGTCTCAGGTTGAAATTAGAATGTGTCATATAGAATTCGATCGTTCTGATATTCAGCAGTAAGTAAGTCTGTTTAACTTGGTTGTCATCTCCTATGCTGTTATCTTTTAAATGATTTGAGTTTTAACATATCTTTACCTGAAGTGAGTTTACCTTTACCTGAGGTGAGTTTATCTTTACCTTTACCTGAAGTGAGTTTATCTTTATCTTTACCTGAAGTGACTTTACCTTTACCTGAAGTGAGTTTACCTTTACCTGAAGTGAGCTTATCTTTACCTTTACCTGAGGTCAGCTTATCTTTACCTTTACCTGAAGTGAGTTTATCTTTACCTGAAGTGACTTTACCTTTACCTGAAGTGAGTTTACCTTTACCTGAAGTGAGCTTATCTTTACCTTTACCTGAGGTGAGCTTATCTTTACCTTTACCTGAAGTGAGTTTATCTTTATCTTTACCTGAAGTGACTTTACCTTTACCTGAAGTGAGTTTACCTTTACCTGAAGTGAGCTTATCTTTACCTTTACCTGAGGTGAGTTTATCTCTACCTTTACCTGAAGTGAGTTTACCTTTACCTGAAGTGAGTTTATCTTTACCTTGAGTTTATCTCGTACCTTTACCTTGATGAGTGCATCTCTTATCTATATCTGATTGAATGTATATCTTATCTTTATCTTGATTATTATAAAGTCCTAAGAATCTGTCCTTCTCTGTGCTTGTCGTGAGTAAAGAATTGGATCACGTCAATAGTGCAGTTTAGGTATTACAGTTAGGACCCTAATTATATCTTACCTTTTGTGCATACCCTCTACCACGAGTAGATGTGGGCTTGCAATTATCTTTACCTTTTAGCATACCCTATACCAGGAGTATAGTGGGCTTGCTAGTATCTTTACCTAGATTGTGTCTTCCTATCACTGCTCAAGAGAGTAGATGTTAAGGATTATCTTTTACCTTGATTTTTAGTTGTTGTTGATATCCAGAACCATATCATTATTTATGTTTAGATTTGTAGTAATGTAGTTTCAACTAGTCTTGATGAATTAGTCCCTCATTGAATTCTCGGGTGATTAGTAGAATTTGTTCGCTCTAGTATCAATGTGGGTAAATTTGATATGTTGATTGTTGTGTATGGTTCTTGGTTATACTGTGTTAGGTGTTGTTAATACACACCTGTAATTTAGATTTAATGATGGGTTACTAACACTTGAGAATGCAGATGGTAAGTAGTGTTAAGAGTTGACTTACTCTATAAGGTTGTATAATTATATTTAGAATGTAAGTGATTAACGTGTAATTATTTGTTTTTCTCTATCTTTATTTTTACTAAATTAAAGTAAATTATTATGTTGAATTATCTATGTCGGTCAGTTACACATCCCTTCTATGTTCTATACTTTCTGCAAATATGATTAAATATATCTCGCGTGGCCTCTATACTATGTATGACTTCGTTCCTGATTTTTGTTCCGTCCTCTCAGCAAATAGTATGACTGTTGAGCCTACCATCATTATGTTTTTATCCCACAACGTTACTCCTTTACCGTGTCCACCCTCAGGTTCGCCCTAGCGTCAGTTAGTTCTGGAAAATAAAAAAAAGAGGAAACTTGTGGAGTTTTCCTTTTTTTTTGCTGGAGATAAGGGAGAATGTAGCAGTTATGCTACGGACCATTTAAAATTAATTACGATTTTCGATTCATTCAATTATATTTCATTAAAAATACCCCTCTAGAAAGTTCTTTGGAGACGCCTATTTAATCGCCTAGGTGCCTATTTTCGCAGCGAAGCAAGAGGAAAGCACCGCGCATGTTTCTATCGGATCGATACGAATCGATTTCCGATAACATTGAACAGCAGTTGGTCAGGAAACGGCTCGAAGGGCGGATGGCGCGCCGCTAGTAAGGTTATTCCCACTTTTAAGTGACGGGATTGAAACAAATTTTCGATGGAAATCAAATAATTAGAAGGAAATCAAGCGTCAGCTAATCCCATCTACAAAACTAGATAACCAAAGTTAAACATCTCTTTGGACTTCTTCACATAACAGAAGTGGATATTCCGGCGTGCCTGCCTTGTTTCAGTAAGTACATAATACATTTATCTCTCATTCCTTCCTTGTGAAATCCAATGCATCATTGTAGTTAGATCTTCCGGTAGATTAATTTACCACATAAGTTTATATATAATTCATAGTATAATAATGATATTCATTCTCATTTGCAAAGGAACATTCAATCAAGGCCATAGTTTTTTTTAGTCCAAACCTAAATTTTAATATCTTTTATACCTGATCGTTAGGCTTTTTACTTAAGGTTTTTTTTATCTGTGATTTATAAAAAGTTTTAACGAGTATCTATACAGCCTTCTGTCACGCCCATCTAATGCGCACGTCCCTGTCATGTCTGAATTGAAGTAAACTTCAGAAATTTTGACATGACATATGAATACCTAACCTACCTAATATTTGATGTTTTTGTTTGGGCCTGTTCAATATGTACTGCTACTGTTCTTGAAATACATCATAACTAATTAAATAAACTTTATTTTAGATCCCGTAACTTAGTTATTTAGTCACACAACGTGACTCTATCACGTTGATTATGTACTACCTAGTTAGATTGCTAGCCACTCTGTGATGGTTTATCCCTAGAGTGGGCTGTTTTTGTTGGATAATACACCATACCGGATTTTATTACAACCAGCATCTTCACCCAGGACCTTGCAGTAGGACTTACTCACCACAGCAGCCAACCGTTTTATCGTGCCAAAAGGGAATTTCCTACGGAATTCATCTCTATGGACTTGCAACCCTACTTTTAACCGGCTGTTGTGTAAAAGCTAAGTTTATTTACTTTTTCTGTATTTACTTTTGGGTAAGATATATTTGCTACATTGTAAACTTTTCGTATGCATACGATTAGGAAGAGTACATATATTTTCGTGATAGATAGGGTTTTAGGTCGTTTTTTTTTTCTTTTTGATTCAGTATAAGTAGGAGTTAGTTAAAATAAATAAAATCAGGTCTTGTTTAATAATCATAAATAATTGTATCTTAAAATTTAATAGGGAATCGGGTTGTAAAATTTTGTCGCGGATTTTAAATAGGGAATACGTCTCGTAGGTTTTTTTTGTAAAATATATAAAGAGTCACTGACCAACTCATTTATATAGACCTTTTTGCTATTCCAACGGACTTTTGATTTGGATTTTGATTTTAATACTTTTGCTTGGCCAGTGATAGTGGATAATTGCTTGTTGAGTGGCCTTTGCGGTCCTATTTTATCTTTTCCCCATCCACTATCACTGTTATTACGTTGCGTTATATGTAAAGTGTTAACATTTAATATTTATTATTAATATATTTGTATGTATTAAGGTTGGTGTTTTATTTCAGTCTGTATTACCAGTATATAACATAGCAAGACAAGCTCAGTATTTAGTATTTTGTATTTCAGGTAGTTGTAACCAGTGTCATAGAGTTCATGTTGTTCGTTACTTCAAAATCTCGAACCTGTCCAACTTCTTGGTTCTGAGAGCCGAGTTGTTCGTTCGAGTTGGCGCCCTTTTTTCTTCTTCTTTCTTTGTTGTAACTCGATATTATTTTATCTCTAGCATTCTTATCTATTTTCCTTCCATTTTTGTATTAATAGTCTCATTTTCTTCCTAGTTACTATCATTTCATTACCAAATTTTCTTCTTATATCTCTAAAGCCAATATTCGGTGTATGGAAGCTAGCCCGAATACTCATACTTAAGATTTAGTGTCTCTCTGCCCTTTTGATTTTTTTTCCTTCTGAGCTAAGCCCCCCTTCTTTTGTCTTAAATCTCTTATCATTTATTTTACCCATCTTTATTCAGTTCTTCTCTTCAAAAATCTCTATACCCAGAGTATAGAGGTTTCAACAAACGTTTCGTGACCTCAAATTTCTATTCCTTAAAGCGGGATATTCCTATAACAAGTATTCTAATAAGCGGATTCGACGTAATAAAAAAACAACAACTCAGGTTTCACTTAATATTGTCATTGATTAATATTTTACAACTCGTGAAAAAAACATTTTTAAATTTTTATGAGTGCAAAATTACAGTCAAATTGTAATTAAAATTAAAAAATTAAACTTACACGCCCAAAAGTCAACAGCTGTTAAAAAAGCAGACATGCGTTATCTGGATGAGCACGTCCGATAATTTTTCGGTTACCGCTCGAAACAAACGACTTGAACAGCTTTATTGTGATTTTTTATTTTCCTAACATGCCTTATCGCATCAAACAGAGTCATATTGTTAATAGGCAATCATTCTTTTCCGGACGTAAAAAATATATGGTGTGTGTCTACTCAATTTGGCGCAAAAACCGATAGAAGTTGTCAACAGCTTGTTTTTATGAGGGAGCCACTGGCAGTGGTGTTAGCCGCCAAAAGAGAAATAAAACTTTATGGAAGTTTTGAGGGGGAGCGCTAGGGTTTTTTATCACGGTATCTCCAGTGAATGTAGGGTAGTGTGTCAAGTTGTGGCTGCTCGTTGTTGCAACTTGATAGCGAACATAAAAATATAGGTACCAAAAATTTTATATATGAGACAAATTTAAATAATTTAAGCGGAAATATACCAGAAGGACTATAAACACGAAGCAGGAAATTATATTTGGTAGAAATAATATCGTTTGACAGCTGTCACTTCGTAACCCGTTTTTGGCTACGTTTAGTTGTGTTATTTAATTACACTTTTTTTACGACTTAATATTTCTTTGTTTTCATATTTCAAGTAATTTTTGAGAAACGGGCAGTTACGTATATTATATGTTATAGGAAGATAAGTACTTAGTCAATATTAAACCATTCTTTTAATATTATCTTTCTCGAGTATTCTAGGACTTCAATCAGAAGGTATAAAATTTCTTGTATGGGGTCTCTGTGGAAACGGGCTGCATCTTGTGTTGGAGGAAGTGAGAGGAGATTAAAATGCATTTTTTGTCACTGTTTTAGCGAATCGTTTGTATCTCAGTATTTTCAGAGAATCGTCTTTATTCCCGCCATATAAAGAGACGAAAAACGTCCGCCGACAACAAGAGAAAAGATGGCTCGACTTTCCCACTGACAAATAATTTTCCCTAGAGGTTTCTTACAAATAAAATAACCACCACCTATAATGCGCTCTTACAAAAAACATGAAATGCTTATCTAATCACAAAAATACAAATTTTGCCCACAAGACTCTCAATAGTATTATCTATAAAATTTAAAATATTTTTACAATTTTTAATACGAATGCACGTGGCCAAATAGGTAGCACAACTGTAAGAATAAGTCAAGTAGAGAGGACCGACTGCTGTACCACCTACGATAAATTATAATAATAAAAGTAATGGCAGACAGATATTCAGTCCGACAGGGAAGAAAAATGACGCAACTGAAAATTTTGTCAATTCCTGTTTATTAAAGATGATACAAAAGGACCGAACTGTAAAAATGTGCTGAGCCACTGTAGGGTAGTTGCGTCGTTACTTAAATATGCGCTGTGTTAGGCCTTGTTTCAGATGCATAATAACGCAATTGTAGATAGGGTTGAAAATGGGGCGATTAAATTAAGATAATGAAATTCGAACCAATATCGATGAAAATAAAAGCCATCGTTGTCAAAAGACAAACGCCATACCGATGCACCTGGACGATTACTCTTCATTTAATCCCTATTTTATATATTTAAAAATCGTTTTTTATATATTTAAAAATCGTGTTTTTGTTGCTGCTCTGAAGAATTTTACATTTTGCGGTTGCATCATTCTTGTTCTGGACCGACGAATTTGTCCTCAAACAACTTCTTGGGCCTTTTCTATATATGCTTAGGGTTCTAAGTTTTATAGTGAGGAGAAAGGTCAAAAATAGATTAATAATAGCATATGAATGTTAAAATCATAATAACTTGTATAATTTAAAAAATATTAAGATAGAAAAGTAAGCCTAACGTTTTGTTTTTTTTTTGAGTCCCTATGAGCATTCGAGAATCTGGTCAAGTTTGGAGCGCTGTAAAACCTACATAAATAAATAGAAATAAACATCTTTATAGTGGAAACTGTTCGCTGAAAAACTCTCTACAAAATTGCTAAAATGTTATTTTATTTTAAAATGAACTGAAAAAAAGTTATAACCTCCAAAAGAAACATGTTAAAAAATTTTTACTTATTTTTGCTTATATCTTCTTTGTCGTTCTCTTGACGATAAAAAGTAATAGAAACAATATTATAGAAAATTTAGTTTGCTACATTTTATGTTTAACTAGATTTTTTATAGGGTCGGTAGTTTACGAGATATAGGGCGAAACAACTTTGCACTCCTTTTCCAAGATGGCGGCCGGGGGACGAGGGTGGCGACCCTAAAAACTTGAACTTAAACTTCTACTGAAGCCTCCTACATATTAAAAGAATAAAATTGACTCGTCAAACAAATGCAAGGTATGGCCTAAAACATGTAGCATTTTAATGGACTATTTATAATAGTCCTGTCGCCAGTGGGGGTATAACGGCCTCCTTAATTCAGATGGACTTACCCAAGTGCTTTTTTTTAGGTATTTTGACCCGTAGAACACGAATTTTTTAGTTAACAGTCGATCCGGATATCGATAAGATTGTTATATACAAAGAACTTGAGGAATCACATAACAGCGTCACATAACAGCGATTTTTCGCAAAACAAAACATTGTTTTGTATTTTTTGGGTCATTCTAAGCAAAAAAAAGTTTTTACAAGTTTTTTCGTAGGATGCATAGTTTTTGACATAAACGCGGTTGAACTCTCAAAAAATCGAAAAATTGCAATTTTTGAACCCGAATAACTTTTGATCGAAAAATAAAATAACAATTCAGCTTACCGCATTTAAAAGTACAAGTCAAATTCTATCGGTTTTAATTACTTGCATTGCTAAAAATTAATTTTTTTATTATTAAACAAAGCTAAAAACACATAGTGATTAAATGATGTTTTCAATGCATTTCCCATTTGAAATCGAACGAGTAAGCGCGCATACACACAATTTTTACATATAGACAAGGTGAAAACGGCGGGTTCGACGGGAAAAATATTCCCATGAGATTTTTTTGCATAATCACATTCGTGAGACATCCCAGAATAAGGTTCAAAAAGTCGCCCACGTGAAAAGTGGGCCAATTTTTTTTTTAACAATTTTTTTTTAATCAAATTGCAAGAATCAATATTTTTGTCCCGAACAATTTTTTCTTTGATTTTTTGGACCATTCTGGACAAAAAAGATCTCTTATAATTTTTCTCTAAAGTTGATCGTTTTCGGCTTACAAGCAATTTAAAATTGAAAAAAACGAAAAATGGCGATTTTCAAGGCTTAATAACTCGGTTAAAATTTACTATTATGAAAGTCAATATATGACTAAATTAAAGTTTAAAGCCCCGCCTACAAGATCCTGAAGAAATTTTTGTCATTATTTTATTACTAAGCTGTTATTTTTAAGTAATAATAATAAGCGCCATGCACGTGTGCGGGGCTGTAAATGCTGAGTGCGAGAGAGAAGCCATTCCAGCAGTCCAATTGTACATCTTACTCGCACTCACATTTACAGCAGCGTCAATACGATCTAACCACTCATTGTTATTAATTAAAAATAACAGCTTAGTAGTAAATTAATGACACAGATTTCTTCAGTATCATGTAACGGCGACCTAAAAGTTTGATTTAGTCACTTTCTGACTTTCAAAATAATAATTTTTGACCGAGATATTAAGTCTTAAAAATGGCCATTTTCGCGTTTTTCGAATTTTAAATTGCTTATAACTCGAAAAATATCAACTTTAGAGAAAAATTATGAGACCTTTTTTGTCCAGAATGCTCCAAAAAACCTAAAAAAATTAGTACGGACCAAAAAAAATTGTTAAAAAAAAATTGGCCCACTTTTTTCGTGGGCGACTTCTTGAACCTTATTCTGGGATGTCTCACGAACGTGATTATGCAAAAATATCTCATGGGAATATTTTTCCCAACGAACCCGCCGTTTCCGCCTTATCTAATAGATTATGTACATTAAAACGCATGCATTGGGCACGGGAAACACGCTTTGTTTTACAAATAAAAACTTAATTTTTAGCAATGAGAATAATCATAACCGATAGAATTTGACTTGGTCTTTCAAATGCAGTAAGCAGAATTGCTATTTTATTTTTTAATCAAAAGTTATTCGGGTTCAAAAATTGAACTTTTTCGATTTTTTGAAAGTTCAACCGCGCTTATCTCTAAAACTATGCATTCTACGAAAAAACTTTTAGGACCATTTTTTGCTGAGAATCACCCAGAAAATACAAAAAAATGTTTTGTTTTGCGAAAAATCGCTGCTATGTAATTCCTCAAGTTCTTTGTTTATAACAAACTTATCGACATCTGGATCAACTGTTACCCAAAAAATTCGTGTTCTACGGGTCAAAATACATAAAAAAAACTGGGGTAAGTCCATCTGGATTAAGGAGGCCGTTGTATACCCCCCTGGCGACAGGACTATAAGAAAACACATATTATTTCTTATGATATGATTGTTTGTATTACCAATTATACTTTATTTTGAACAGATAATCCTTATCGTGTTAATAAAAATTATTATTTTTCCAATTAAATAATATTTTATTCAGTTTATCTATTTATTTGGGCTTTGTAGGTAAACTATAATGTTTATTGCTAGGCCGTACTAGTTTATCTTGGAGTGTGCCTATTTATATCGGGATCAACTAGTTTGGCCTAGGGCAAACTAGTTTATCCTACCGGGCTTAGGACAAACTAGTCTGGCCTAGGCCAAACTAGTTTTTCCTATCGCGTTCAGAAAAAACTAGTTTGGCCTAGGCCAAACTAGTTTGTCCTGAAATCGGGTTTGGTCGGTAACATACAAACTATTATAATAAAAATAGTTTAAGCAAGGCAGTCACTGATTATGTCACTCAGAAAAGTAAATGTAAACCAAATATAACATGGGTTAGAACTCCACCACCTAAACATTATGTTAAATAGGATAATACGAATAAATCACCCTACTCAACAGTAAAAGATAAGTAGTTATTTCTTTTAAATGACAACCTATTTTTAAACTAAAAAGTAAAAAATAGTTAAAAGACTGATAAGCTTGTACACACTTGAATGAATAGAGGAAATAAAAATGTAGTGTATCAAAGTGTGTAAATAATTTATTTCTTTAGCTGAGCGCTTTCGACATAAACGTCATCTTTGGAGCTAATGCTAAAATAAAAAAAGAGGTCTTGTAAGAAAAAGAAGTACAAAACTCTTTTTTACTTACGTCAATTGTTAAAAAAAGTACCGCTACAAAATTGAGGTGTTAACATTTGCATCTTGTGAAAATAAATTTTGGTTGGATATGCTATGTTCTCCGTACAACCCCAAACAGTAGAAACAGAAAAACGGCCACATTACACGTTACACAAACACAAAAAATGTTTTTTTTCCATGGTATAGGTATCACCCATCCTATACCATAAAAAATTTTTTTTTGTGTTTTTGTAACGTGTAATGTGGCCGTTTTTCTGTTTTTACTGTTTGGGGTTGTACGGAGGACATAGCATATCCAACCAAAATTTATTTTCACAAGATGCAAATGTTAACACCTCAATTTTGTAGCGGTACTTTTTTTAACAATTGACGTAAGTAAAAAAAGAGTTTTGTACTTCTTTTTCTTAGAAGACCTCTTTTTTTATTTTAGCATTAGCTCCGATGATGACGTTAATGTCGAAAGCGCTCAGCTAAAGAAATAAATTATTTACACACTTTGATATACTACATTTTTTATTTCCTCTAAAAAGTAAAAGTGTAAACAAAGAGAATATCCATTTGAGGAAAGCCGAGAAAATAACAGTGCTTAAAAGTAATAAAAAGCTTTCCTTACTTCGAACAAAATAAACCCATCAAAAGTTCAGTTAAAAATCAAATTGTAAAATAGCTTCAAAAGCCAAACCAATCTAAAACTCATAACAACATCTCAAAACTTCGAAAGACCTTCATTGTGCCAGAAATGTCTCGCCAGATTTCTGGAGATAAACAAAATGAAGCTGATAAAAACCTCCTCTTTTCGCTAAAAAAACGGACCCAGTTAATCCTCTCCCTATTTTCTTATGGAAACGATCCATCAAAACAATACAAGGGGAAAATCGTGGCTATGTTGCCGAAGGACGTTTCTATGGAAATAAGATATCTTTATTGTTGACAAAAGTATACTAATTGTACTCTGAGTACCTTAACAAGTGGCAATCTATTGGTGAATTACATGTGTCATAATAAAATAAAAGACAAAAATATAGTCCATTGGCGTATCTCCAGGAATTCCAAGAAATTAATTTGTTCTTGTGTCTTAGGATATGGACCAGTACATATACCATAGATCCGATCATATTGGTTAAATAAAATATATATTATAAAAATGAAACAAATATATTTCTTTTTGGCTAGAAATTGATTCTAGATTTAGGCATTTTGGGGAAGGTCTCGAAGGGAAAGATTATGTAAAATTCAATTACTACCTTAGTTGATACAAGATAAATTTAAATATACCAAAAAACAATTTAAAACTTTTTGTTGTTGGTGTCCATATAAAATATTTTCATATTTTGAATATTTTGAAAATGTTCATAGTCCAAATAAATAGACAATATTTGAATCAGAACGACAAAACGGCTGGTGTGGATGGAATTATCGCAGAATGATAAAACCACACTTAAACCTCTCAGTGGATATGTACTACTTACTATTTAAAAAAACTTGGAATGAAGAAAACATACCAAAAATTGGGGTGAAGGAGTTATAATAAAGCTACCAAAGAAAGGAAATCTCACACTCGGCGAAAACTGGAGACCAATCATTCTTCTCACTGTAGCTAACAAAATAATGGCCAGGATAATATTGGAAAGAAAAAAGATCCCATAAATGAAAACTTAAGAATTAACCAAATAGGATTCAGACCGAACAGTTCCTGTATTGGCCATATAAATACCCTAAGAATCATCCTGGAACATCAGCGGAAATGAATCAGGAAGTTTATATCAACTTTGTAGACTTCGAAAAAGCGTTTGGTTCAATAAATCGTAATATGATGTGGAGGATATTAAAACTCTATGGAATACCAGACAAATATAAAAGAGTAATAAAGCTTTCCTACGACGAATGTTTTGCTAGAGTTGAACATGAAGGGGAACTATCCCAACAAATAAGCATCAAAAAAGGAGTAAGACAGGGGTGTGTCTAGTCACCGACGTTGTTTATAATAGTCATAGATTGGATACTGAAACAAACTGAAGATAAAAAGCAGGTATACAATGGTCACCATTTAAAAAACTAAAGGATCTAGAGTTCGCTGACGGCATATTGTGCCTCATAACATCAAACAGACAACACATGCAAAACAAAATTACCAGATTGAACAACATAGCAAAAACAACCGGCTTAAAAATAAATCCCAAAAAAAAACGAAAATATTATCAAATGGGGAAAGGGGCGGAAATATTTAAAAGGGAAGCAGATAGAAGCAGTAAAAGATTTCTGGTATTTGGGCAGTCTGGTAAATACAACAGGAGGCATATAAAAGGATATAACACAAAGAATAAGCTTGGCACAAAACGCTTTCAACTCTTTACGCAAGATATGGGCCTCGACAAACATCAGCAGAAGAACAAAGCTACGATTATTTGAAACTAATGTAAAGTCTGTCCTGTTATAGGAGCAGAAACATGGAAACACCATAAACAATTCTTTCAGAAAATACAATCCTTCATTAACAGGTGCCTACGTATTACACTGAGAATATTTTGGCCAAACAAAATCACTAATGAAGAATTATGGAGCATAACAAATGAAGAAAGGATAGAACATACAATAAATAAACGGAAATTGAAGTGGATAGAACACACCTTAAGAAAACCAGCAACAAATATTGCTAGACAAGCTCTACATTACAATGCTCAAGGCAAAAAAAAAGGGTAGACGTAAAAAAGAGAGCGATGTAAAGAAGACATCAAAAAACAGAAGAAAATGGAGAAAACTAGTAAACAAAATTGGACGGAACTCAACAGATAATGCGTCAGACTAGCAACCTTACCATCATACCGCATACTGCTACTTGAAACACCGCAAGGTGCCCTTTGTTGCACTTGGAAATGTATGATTATGATGACGATGATCCAATCAGCTACGCTATTGTTCAACAACTAGGGTAGACATTGATTTTGTATTTTATTGAAAAACTATCCTTTGTTAACAAGATTTTGTCTTGGCACAATTGGGTGTAAGTGGCACTCCACTTGTTATACTTAAATATTCTCTTTTCAAATATGCAAACGGATCATATATGGTGTTGTTTCAATGTCACATTTACTTTATACTTTTTTGTTAATCCTGACCTGAATTTTTTGTGATAAGCAAGTGGGTCGTTTGCGTTGTGAATAAGATATTGGCTCGTATGAATAAAAATGAGAATGTAGTTTATACTCCAAATGTTGGAGTATATACTTTATCTACTCTTATGTACTGTGAGTAGAAACTCATCACATCAAAACATTTTATTTCATATGAAATAGAGTATAAACTTATACTTTATGTTTACTCGCGAGTTTATACTCCGTTTTCATTCATACCACTATTATGTACATCAAATATAAAAAATATACAGGGTGATTGTAAAGTTCTAGGTTCAGAAATAAATAATAAAATTTGCTAAAACATCCTGTAACCCTATTATGCAAACCGTTAGAGACAATATACATATTATGTACTATAACTACAGCCTTTTTATCTCCATAGAGAGGGTTTGAAATCTTCAAAATATATCCCAGTCTATGGCGCCGTAGTCCCGGCAATAATTCCCGAGGTACATGAAAAGGTCTATCTGCTAAACTAGACCATCCAGCGCTCCGAATTTGTAATGGCCGCTGTCATTATCAGGGATCATCACTTCCGAAACACTACCTTCGTTTATCCACAGACTGTCAGCAAGGAGGCTTTTCCCATTTCCTCTTTCTCATTTTTTTAGTCCCAGAAGTTGGGTTTTTATTGGGAGGAACTCAGCTCCAAGGAGCGCCCGGAAGGCCCTCATCGCTCCTAAAACATCATCACTCTAAGTTGACATTTTCCTCCTTCCCCACACTCTGACTTACACAATCTAACTCAGTAATTCGCCTCTTATCAAAACGTATTCCCTTTATTATTACTTTACAATATCTCTCCTCTTACCTTTGTGGTTGGTACAGCTGTCTTTCTTCTTCTTCCTTTTTAATCATTGAACGCACATTTTTGCTAATACTAGTCCAACCTGCTTTATTTTCAATAATTTTCCCAATCATTTCTCTCACACTCTGTTACAAAATTCACACCTGCCTCTCTTTTCATTCTGTTCCTTTCTACTATCCATCTGTTGCACTCTAACGTCGTATGTGTTGCAGTGTCTGGATGTCCGCAGTATATGCACTCTTTTATGTCAGAAGAAACAAGCTCAAAAACACCCGTGTTTTGTGAGCAGCTGCGTTAGGAAATAATTCAGTCTCCTATGACTACAGCTGTGATGATTATCAACCTCCTAAGAGAAGACGGTACCTAAAGAAAAAGATGACCACAGTCAATCCGTTTTGGTGTGTTCGTATGGTTTCTTTCTTATAAAAACAACCCTTCTAATGGGGTCTAGGACGTTTCATCGTCGCCTGTTCATCGCCGCCCGATTCATCGCCGGCCGATTCATCGCCAGTCAGTTGTTAATCGCTATCTGATATGTTTCCGAATTTTCAACAATTACATTTATTATTTATTTTTAGTATTAATTAGGAATTCTAGGAAATGCGAGATATGACCATTCCCGTTGCCATACTTAATCTTTTAATAGACTTTTAAACTTTTATAATATAAAATATATTATAATGATAATCTTTTAAATTTCACGGTCAACATTTCCAACCAAGAGAATTCCAGAGAATAAATTCCAAAAGAACCCAAAATTTCTGTACAAAAATTTAGGGGAAGTAGAACAGTATATTTATCTTTTTAATTGTCATAAGTTTTGAACTAATTTAACGTCGTGTCGTGTCATCTCCCATAATACAAAATCAACTGACTAACTGGCGATGAAACGGACGGCGATGAAACGGACGGCGATAAAATGGACTGGCGATGAACCGGCGGCATCGAAACGGCGGCGATGAACCGGCGGCGATGAAACGTCCCATTCCGTTCTAATGCCATTATGAGCAGTCCCGTCAGAATTCTGATAACGACATAAAAACACCCACAATCAATGGAGAAACATAAACAACTCCAGGAATTCCTGATCCTTGAGATTAGCTGGAAAGGCTGCGAACGATTCAGATCAGATCTAACCACGGAAATCCATTAAGTTGTAAGAAAACATAGTAATCTAAGGGTCAAAGAACTCTCAAAAAGAATATAGAAAGAAAAATGATTAGCTTTGATTGGCAGACACCAAAAATGAAGGTGTCAACCAAAAGGACAAGTAGGTCCTTTTGGACAAATAAAGGAAGCGACCAGTGTACTAAAAAAGTTAAAGAGCATACTTACGTTCTAAGTATGCTCTACAATTAGGCGTACAAAAAACCTTTTAAAAAAACTAATAACTAAAACTAACCACAGATCGTGTGTTTTCTGATTACTCAAAAAACTTATTCGCAAACAGTAATTTAATATTATCTCTATAGAGATATGTGGCGCTGGTCACAATCTCTTCATGTCATTATTTCTCAGATAAAATGTGCCTACTCTTATATGTTATAACAGACTGACTAATAAACATTGAAAAAAAATTTATAAATTGACGTCGGCAGCCATTTCGACAAGAAACTAATAAATGGAAGTTGTGGTGTTTGACTATTTATAACTGTAAGCAGACTAATTAATATTTTAAGAGTAATATGTACATTATAAAGGGGTACCTACTTAAAAAATTCATTGTACCTGCAAATGTTTAATGCACTTTGAACACACTTACAGCCAGACATTTCAATTATAGGGGAAGATCAGAAAATAGTGCGTATGTTAGGCAATGGAACTGCTACAGTTTCAACTTATAATTACTTTATATTTTTTTGTGGTATTTTGATTAGTAAGTGGACCGTTTGGGTTCTGAATGAGACATATTTCTACCAAATATACAGGGTGATTTTAACCCTTAACTACAGAGATCCTGTATTTTTTACCGGCGGGCATTCCCAAAATGTGGATTTCATGGTAACCTCACCACTTACAAGTTCATGTGTCTCTGTACCTCTCGGGGCTCTCGGGTAGTTTATAACAATGCTAGTCAAAGCGTGTAGTGTGTATTGTCAATATTTTCTTTTCTAGCACACATCAAAAATCTTAACCGGTAAAAATTACCAGATGTCTGTTTTAAGTAAGTATTTGTATATGAGTACTATATTTGTAAATCTGAAATGTTTATATTATTTTTTTGTGATTTTAGGAAAAAAAAGTAAACAAATGGACTGTGGAAGTCATCCTGGAGCTTCAATGAAGGTTAATTTTGACGATAAAAATTTTGAGGCCACTTTGCAAAATGGAATTGCCATTTAATTCTGTGATAATTTTACCCCTTGCAGATTTTTTCTCATGGATGTAAAAATTTTCGTAAATGATTTTTTATGTTTCCTTTGTCATTCTATGTTACGTGTATTTGTTAAAAAAAAGTCTAAAATTTTGTTCATAGCATTAATGGCCGTTTGTTCCTATAGACCAAAAATGTCACCAAAATTCTCGTTTAACAGATTATTCTTTAAAAATCTTGTATTATATTATTAAAATCACTCATTTTACCATTTTTCCCAAATCTAGAGACTCCAGAAATACACATAATGCATATTTTTTTGTTTGTTATTTTTAACTTTATATTTTGACTCTATTTAATAATGACCAGTAAAAAATACCGGGAATCTGTAGTTACGTGGTAATATTGGGATGTCTGTAGTTAAGGGTTAAAGCTATGGATTCGGAAAGAAATGAGCAAAATCCTTGAAATCTGTGAAACTGATCTCGGTTTACAACTTTCCTTACCCGCTTTATTTTTTCAATGAAACACCCTGTATAAATATTGATTCCTCCTATACATTTCTTTTCGTCGATTTTGGTTTGTTCGTATGGTTTCTTTCTTACAAAAACAGCCCTTCCAAAGTCATTATGGCCAGTCCTCTCAGAATTCTGATAACGACATAAAAACACCCACAATCAATGGAAAAACATAAACAACTCCAGGAAGTCCCGGTTCTTGAAATTAGCTGGAAAAGCTGCGAACGATTCAGATCAGATCTAACCACGAAAATCCATTAAGTTGTAAGAAAACATAAGCGCGTTCATGTGAGACCCGTTAAAAATGGGTGAATTCGGCTGGCAGGCAAGATGTGGGTGGTCCCGCTTTTTCCGCTTCTTTTTTGTTTCTTTCCCGGCAGCGGCTACAGCGCCGGCGACCGGGAATGAAACTGTAATGTGTTTTAGAGTATCAAGTAAATTAGTTGTTGTACGTGTTGGTTTTTCTTGTATGGAAATAAAGAAAGAGCTGCATAAAAAGTGCATTTGCGTCACGGGCTTTCTGTGTGTTTACATTATTTGTAGGGAAAAACGAACGCAATAACTGCTGGCACTGATTTAATACACGAGATTTACTACTTTATATACGTTTTTTTTTTAATTCTCTATGACAATTACCAATGTTAATATGAACACGATATATGGGGCTGTGACTATTATCTTGTAATTATACTCCTCCTCCTCAGTCGTTTCCTCATTGCTGAGTGTCGTGATTCCCTATAATACGAGCAACTATCTCTTTCCATCGGCTTCTGTCCTGAGCTTCCCTCATGGATTCAGAGAATACTTTTCCACTGGCTTTCTGTACTTGATCCGTCCATCGAGTAGGTGTGCCACCTCTACTTCTGCGCCCTTCAACGTTTCCCGAAATTATAAGTCTCTCAAGATTATCATCACTTCTTCTTGCAATATGGCCGAAAATTTTAAGACGGTGGAGAGGCAAATAGAGGAAAGTTGAGTCTGAATATTAAGCTCTTGGAGGATTGAGTGATTTGTTCTCTGTTCCGTCCATGAGATCCAAAGCATTCTTCTCCAGAACCACATTTCAAAGGCGTCAATCCTTTTTCTGTCGTCCGATTTCATGGTCCATGTTTGGGATCCGTAATTAAATATGGGAAAAATTAAGGCACGTACTAATCTTATTTTGGTGTTCTTCGACACCAAAGGTGGTGTTCTTACCGTTCTGTAATTATACAGAGTGGACCAAATGTATATTCATCATCATCATGGCATCTACACTCCTAGCGGAGTGATTGCTGCCCTTTTTGGGCTCGTCCGATTCGTTTGTCGGGGTGAATCAATCGGCATTAACATTTTGGTTTTACAATTGGTTGTGTGACTTGGCATCTTCTACAATCTTCTTAAGGTCCTCTACTATGTGGTTCTTCCACCAAGTTTTGGGTCTTCCTCGTGGTCTGCCTGATACAGGTCTCCATTTGGAAATTTTCTTAATAACGGCTTCTGGATTCCTCCTTTCTATATGTCTCATCCATCTGAGTCTCTGTGCCTTGATAAATCTGACGATATCTTCTCCTTTCAGAAGTTCTCTTACTTCGTGGTTCATAAGTTTTCTAAATTCATTATTACCTAAGTTTAGTGATCCTACTATCCTCCGAGTTATTTTTATTTCTAGGATCCTCAATCTTTTTTTCTCTTTCTGAGTCAGACACAATACTTCAGCACCATATGTGACTACTGGTCTAATTGCTGCTTTGTAAATTTTCAGTTTTGTATTCTGAGTAAACTTCTTATCTTTGAGGAAGTTACTGTATTTCCAGTCGGTTTTGTTCCCTGCCTGGATTCTTTTATTAATTTTGATACTTCTATCATTAGTTCCATAAACCGAGACTCCCAGATAGGATATTTAAAATGTTCTACGTTTTCAAATTCATATTCACCAATATTAAATATATATTAAATATAAAAATTTTTAAGCTTATCACATTAACTAGTGGTCCAGAAAGCCACTGCGCATCCGCTAGGAAAAATATTCTAATTCGGATTTTTACACAATCTTACTCAAAAAGGACCCCTTTTAACAAATTTGCATGTTGCCAGGACCAAAAGTTGGTCAAAAATTTTTTTACCGTTTTTTTTTGTTTTTTTCCTAAAATAATTTTTTTTGCATGGAACAAAATTTTTGTCGGTTTTTTGGATCATTCCAAACAGAAAAGGTCTTTAGTGACTTTTCTCTAAAGTTGATAGTTTTAAGATGAAAGGAATAAATTCGTTATTTCGTAAACCGGTGACTTTAAGAAAAAATCCCAAAACAGGTCGGTTTTTATTTTTAATTTATGATATTGTGGCGTATATAGTATACTAGTGACGTCATCCATCTGGGCGTGATGACGTAATCGATGATTTTTTTAAATGAGAGTACGGATCGTGTGCTGGCTCATTTGAAAGGTTCTTCAATTCTCTATTCAGTAATATAAACATGTACATAATTTTTTATAAAGGGTGTCCAAAAAATTTTTATTAAATTAAATCATTTGGCAAATTGACAAAAAAATTAAATTATTGGACACCCTGTATAAATAATTATGTAAATGTTCATATTACTGAATAGATAATTGAAGAACCTTTCAAATGAGCTAGCACACGACTCCTATTCTCATTTAAAAAAATCATCGATTACGTCATCACGCCCAGATGGATGACGTCACTAGTATACCATATACGTCACAATATCATAACTTAAAAATAAAAATCGACCTGTTTCGGGATTTTTCCTTAAAGTCGCCGGTTTACGAAATAACGAATTTAATCCTTTCATTTGCACCATACTCCATACACATGCAACGGTGGAAAATAGTGTCGCGCATGCTTGATTGGCAATTAAGAAACAAAGGGGTTTTTGATATTGTATTGCAAAAAACTCTTTGAGATTTCATCAATCGATGTTTAAAGAATATCTACCTACCTTGGCAAAATTCCAATTTTCAGTTTTTCACATAGTTTTTGAGGGTTAAAAAAGGCCAATTTCGTAATTTTTCAATTTCTAATCGCTTATATGTCAAAAACTGTTAACTTTAGAGAAAAGTCACTAAAGACCTTTTCTGTTTGGAATGATCCAAAAAAACTAAAAAAAAATTTGTTCCATGCAAAAAAAAACAATTTTAGGAAAAAAACTAAAAAAAAAAAACGTTTAAAAAATGTTTGACCAACTTTTGGTCCTGTCAACATGCAAATTTGTTAAAAGGTGTCCTTTTTGAGTAAGATTGTGCAAAAAATCCGAATTAGAACATTTTTCCTAGTGGATGCGCAGTGGCTTTCTGGACTATAGGTTTTTTCTTGAGCATGTTAGGTATTTTGTTTTGTTTTGATTTATTTCTAAACCCCTTTTGGATGCTTCTTTGCATAACTTCGTAAATTCTTCATTAAAACTGTTTAGGTTTCTGCTAATTAATACTATGTCGTCAGCATACGCCACAAGCTGTGACGTCGATGTCATTATCGTACTTTCGTACAGAGAGTCGCCTTGTCGTACTCCACTTGCTATTTCTATATTTTTGGTGGTTCCGTTATCTGTAATTATTGCTGCAGTCGATCCTTGCATTGTCATTTTCGTAAGCTTTATAAGTTTCATTGGTATATCTAGGTTTTTCATGTCTTCTATTAGGTCGGGTCTTGTTACACTGTCAAAGGCTTGGTTGAAGTATATGAAAAGGATGTGTAAGTCGATATTATGTTCGTAACATTTCTCAATTGATTGTGTGATTATGTGAACTGCGTCTATTGTTGACCTACACTCTCTAAATCCGTGCTGGTAGTCTCCTATTTTAGTTTCAATGTATTTTGAGAGTTTCTGTCTGACTACTTACTTACTTACTTAGTCCTAAGCCTTTCTACCTTTAGGTGTAAGGCTGGTGGAGTTGAGTTTGGCATTGTAGTCTCCATGCTTTCCGATCTTGCGCTAGGTTTCTTGCACTTTCCAATGTCAATCCCTTCTTCTCGACTTCTTTCCTGATTTCATCTACCCACATAACTCTTGGTCTCCCTCTTTTGTTTTTCCCCTGCACTCTCGTTTCGAACACTCGTTTTGTTAGCCTCTCGTTCGACATTCTACACACGTGCCCGAACCATCTAAGTTGTCCTTCTACTATTTTTTCATTGATTGGTTCTAGTTTTAGGTTTTGTCTAATTGTTTCGTTTCGTATTTTGTCTGTCCTTTTTCTGTTTGCTATTTTCCTCAGGAACCTCATTTCCATAGCATTGACTCTGGATTTTTGTCTCCCCGTCAATGTCCATGTCTCGCTGCTATACATGATTGTTGGTCTAACTACTGATTTAACGACTGCCGTTTTTACTTTTTCCGGTATCCCTTTTTTCCCAAAAAATGTTGTTTTCATAGTGTTAAATAAGCTTCCTGTTCGTCCCATTCTCTCGTTTATTTCCATGTCTTGTTTACCATTTGATTCGATTATTACTCCTAGGTATTTAAAATATTCCACTTGCTCTAGTTGTTTCCCGTCTAATTCTATTGCGTGTGTCTTCCTCGTATTTGAAATTATCATTGTTTTTGTTTTCTCTGTATTAATTTTCATATTTATGTTTGATAGTTCTTCTTCTAGGATTTCAAGATTGTTCTGTAAGTCTTCTCTGTTTTCTGCTATCAATACCATGTCGTCTGCAAATAGTAGCTCCGATAGTTGAGTCTGTTTCATTTGCCAGTATCCTAATGTTAGTTTTCTCATTCTTCTCTTGGCTTTCTTTATCGCTTCATCCAGTACCACTGAGAATAGCAGTGGACTCAGCACGCATCCCTGTTTGACGCCTTGACTCAGCATGCATCCCTGTCTGACTAATGATGTCAATATTTTGTAGCAGCTGTTTAACAGTGTTACTCCTCTATATTTGTTACATTTTGTGGTTTTCCCTTTCTTAAGAATCGGAAATATCCATCCAGTTTTCCATTCTTCAGGCATCCTTTCTTCTTCTTAAATCCATATTACTAGGTCGTTTTTTTTCCGCTGTAGTTTTCCTCCGCTTCGTTTTATTAACTCATTTGGGATTTCATCTGGGTCTGCTGCTCTCTTTTGTTTCAGTTTTCTTATTATACGTAAAAATTCCTTATATGCCGGCTTTTAGATTTCGATTTCATTTTTCTGAGTCATTTTTCTTTCTGAGTCTTTCTTTTTTCTCCTATACTCTTCCATATATTCTTCTCTACCTGTCTTTAGCCATTTCTTTCGAGCTAGGTGTTTTTACCCTGGTTGCTGTTTCGCAGTCTTCATCATACCATTCTTTTTATCCTTTTATTTGTTTGTATCCTATTACTTTTTCTGCTTCTATCGAAATGTGACCGTTTATTTCTTTCCATGTTACTTTTATGTTATTAGGGTTCGAGACTTTTAAATGTGCTTCAAACTCTTTAGAATAATCTTTCTGAACAGTATCCGAATCTACTTTCCTTACATTCTAATTTTTCTTTTCGTGAATTTCTTTGGGCCTTTAATTAAAATGTATATTAACACCTAATTATCTCGTAGTAAAAATGTATTCACTTTTCTTGTGAATAGGGTATATTAGTGCAGGGTTTCATTGCTCTGGCATTGTTTTCCTCCTACTTTTAATATGTCTTCTGGCACTCCGCCTTCTCCAGCCCTTTATTATTTCTTAGGTGTCTTACTACTTCTCTTAACTCCTTTTCCTTCTCTATCGATTCTTGTGTTTGGTGTTGTTTTGCTTCTTGTGCTCGTTATTTTGTTTCTGTTCCTATTTGTCCTTTATTGTTTAATATTTGATCGAAATAGCTTAAATAGTCTGCACATCTGTTTAATTTTTTTGTCGTGTCTCCTTACCACCGTGATTTCTGCAAAACATTTTACTTTTTTGTGATACTGGTCTCATTTATACTCCTTGATAAAAATTTCTAATGTTTTTGGGACATATCTGTTTTGTATTATTTCTAGTTGTTTTTTCAGTAATTTGCTTTTCTTTTGCCTTTATAATCGTTTAACTTCTCTTCTTTTGGTTTTACAGTGCTTTTAGCTTGTTCCTGTGTTGTTTTATTTTCTATTTTTGGGTTGTTCTTCTGCGCTAGGATTCTTTGACAGTCCTCATCAAACTAGTGATCTCTCTTTTCTTTTTCTGCTTTCTCAATGCTTAGGCTTGCCGCTTCTATCCTTGCTATTTGTATTAGTTCCCATTTCTCCTCTATGTTCCCAGTCGTAATTCTTACGAATCTTTCGTTTATTTCGTCCTCTATTCTATTTGCTCCCTCTTTATCTTGGAGCTGCTCTACTTAATTGGTATTTTTTTCGTTGTGTTTCTTTTCTTGGTCGTCTGGCCAAATTTTTCTTTTGACTATTATTATCAATATAGGGTTACTGTCAGCACCTGCTCTGTAGCTTCTACAATCAGTGACTGATCTATTGTGTTTTCGGATCTATTAGTTCTATTCCATTGTCATAATTTTATTTACGCGGGCTTTTATCAAACATTCTTTTAGGCGGTTTTATAAGGAAATAAAAATACTAAAGGGCAATAAGATAAATAACCCTGGATTTATAGAAGATATTACCATAAATTCCTTGATTTATTTGTAATTATATGATCCTCAGTTAAAAGCGTACACTCTCCTTTACACGAAAAGCATAAAGATGTTTCCTTTAAAGCTCAAACCCACCAATCCCAATTTTCCTGTTAAAGAGTCTAATCAAAAATCAGTTCATTACCGTAGATGTTTTAGGCAAAATACGCCTCTTGCATTCAAACTGGGCTCAATGCAGTTATTTCATCAATTAATTAGGAGAGTGCCTCATCGCAGCTGGCTCGCCCCTTCTGAATCCTAAACAAGCAAACTTGGGATATCGGTGTAAAAAGGAGAACGAAAGGAAAATATATCTTCTTATATTTACTAATAGTCTGGGAGCCGAGTTGTGGTTGGAATACGGTGCCTTTAGTCCTTATTAACTCATTTAAGGCCACCGTCCTTTTAAAAGGCCTCGCTACAAAGATGCTTGTAACTTAATTATTTTGCTAGTTATTAAGAGATGGCGTGCTGTTTCGTGTAATAAGAAGCCATTTTATTAAATAAAATTAACAATTATTGTATAAATCTGGTGTTTTCTGCATAATTTTTGAGGTTACCTGAAAGACTGTTTACAGTTTCCAAACATGACTGATAGAAGGTGAGTAAAATATATTGTTTAGATCCCTTAATTTCAAAGATATTTTATGTATGTATTTAAAATGCCTTTATTATTACATATAAAAAGTTGTATAATAGAAAAATTAGTACCTATTATTTTGGATATTGGTTATCAAATTTTGGTGTTCTTTATAAAGAACGGTGGCGTTTTTCGCTTACTAAGTACCTATGAATATTGTTTTAGGTACTGGACAAAACCTTTGACTTTAAGTGAGTTAATGGACGAGATAGAAAATCTGTCAGATAATGAACTTCCTGATGACATAATTATTTTTCCACCCAAAGATGGGGAAGAGACTGTCGAGGACAGTGGTGATGAAGATGCTGTGGAAATAAGTAACTTGCCAGGAAATCAACCACGAGGGGTAGGCAGAGATAGTCATAAATGATCCAAAAACCCATACCAAATCCGATATAAAAGAAGATGAAGACGACATCCCTTTGCCGCACTCTAAAAAGAATACTTTAAAGTCTAAAAAACAAGCAGCTCCTACAGTAAATGTGAAAGAACAGAAGAGCAAACGCCGCAAAAACTATCGATGGACCAAGAGAGATATAGATAGCAAGATTTCAAGTTGGAGTATAATAGAAGGTCCAAAAAACATCATTTCCCCGGTAGATATTTTTTCTTATTTTTTGATGATACAGTTATTCAGATGCTTGTTGAATTTTCAAATATGTACGCCAATTTACGTAACCGTGAAGGCGATATTACAACAAACGAAATTAAATGCTTTATTGGAATTTTATTATATAGTGGATATATGAGTGTTCCTAGGCGAGATATGTACTGGGAAAAATCTCCTGATTCTACTCACGACCTTGTAGCTAATGCAATGTCTAGAAACCGTTTCAGATTGATTATGCAGAATATTCATTGCTGCGACAATGCAAAATTAGATACACAGGACAAATTTTCAAAGGTTTGACCACTAATTGACGTAATGAATCAAAAATTTCTTGATTTAGCACCACAAGAATTACACCACAGCTTGGATGAATCAATGGTTCCGTATTATGAAAAACATGGATCCAAGCAGTTTATCCGTGGTAAACCTATCAGATGGGGATATAAGTTTTGGGTGAGGACTACTAGGCTAGGTTATGTGGAGTGGTTTGATCCATATCAGGGATCTTTATCCACTATTCAAGATAAATATAAACTTCTTGGTTTGGGACCTAGTATTGTCTTACAATTTGTTGATGCCCTAGAAGTCAAGGCTTCCAAATTACCCTATGATATATATTTTGACAACTACTTTACCACGCTGCTCCTTTTGGAAGAACTTACATCAAGGGGATGTAAAGGAACAGGTACAATAAGAGAAAATCGCCTAGGTAAAGATTGTGATATTGAGGGTTCAGACACACTGAAAAAGAAAGAAAGGGGTTCGTTTGACTACTGCACGGCAGAAGAAAGTGAAATAGTAGTTTGCAAATGGAATGACAATAATGTTGTTTCAATAATATCCAATCATAATCAAATATACCCAACAAAGCAAGTACAACGGTATTCTCAAAAAGAAAAAAAGAAGGTGCTTGTTGATCAACCTAATATTATAAAACAGTATAATGAAAACATGGGTGGCGTCGATCGGGCAGATGAAAATATCAGTTACTACAGAGTAGCCATCCGTGGCAAGAAATGGTATTTTCCCATAATAAGCCACATAGTGGATCTAGTAGAACAAAATGCCTGGCAACTTCATAGAATTAGTGGCGGTAAAATGGATCATTTACAGCATCGTCGCACAATTACAGTAGGCATTCTTGAATCTTTTAAAAAGACAACAAAAAGAGGGCCTAGCAAACCTTCAGCCAATTTGCATAGTCACTCAAGATACGATCGGATGGACCACCTTATTGTCTACAAGGATACTCAAACTCGTTGTGCTGCTTGCCACAAAAAATGTAATTTTTTCTGCAATAAATGTAATGTAGCACTACATCCAAAATAATGCTTTTATAAATATCATACAAACTAGATATTTAACATTTTTGTATGTTAATTTGTTGAAATAATTAGAATAAAAACTTTCGTTTTAAAATTTTGGTACTATTAATTATTTTGTTATTCGCAATCATTGAATATGCCACCGTCCTTTTAAAAGGACACCCTTTTTTGAAAAACCTATCGTATTTTTTGCCAAATTTCTTCCATACTTTATTTCTGTCATCCTTAATAAGCCTAAAAATTAAATATCTCATCAATATAAAAGAATAAAAGTTTCGGCGTTAAATGGGTTAATTAAATATATAGAGTGTCCCAAAAGTAGGGGAACGGTCGAATATTTCGCGAAATGGACATCGGAGCGAAAAAATTAAAAATACGTGATTAATAATATTCAAAAATATATCAAATGACACCAAACACCACCCCCCACCCGACCTCCTGGAAGCGGGGTGGGGAGCAACTCATATTCGAGATATTTTTTCGAATTGTAGATAGATGGCGCTATAATCGGAAAAAACGATTTATCATGATACCATAAGTAAATTATATAAACGGTCTAATATCTCAAGGAATCCACTTCCAAATGAAAAACCAAAAAAAAACGTTATTAATATTTTTCAAAAACCTATCCACTGACACCAAACACGCCACCCCACTTCACATCCTTTATTTCGATATTTCACACGAATGAGTTAAGATGATTTTGAGTACTTGAGAAAGTGTGACCAAAAATAAAAAATATGACAACAACTTTTGCGAGTCATACCACCGCGTGTTATTCCCTTATGTATTTGAATGACTGATAAAAGAAAAATAATTTTTGAATTGTGTAACATTTATTAATTCCTACCTGAACACTTTCTGCTTATAAAGCCATCATCAGAGCTATGGTCAAATGTTTAAATACCACTATAAAGAAAGGGATCCCATGTTTTGTGTTAAAAAATTTTGAAAAAATTCCTTATGTTGTTTTTTGCAAGCTTGGTCGGAGGTCGAATTTTGAAAAATGCATTAAAATTTTTTATCCATGATAGGGTTCAAAGACCCACCATTAAAGTAGACGCAACCCACCTCAACGAGATTCGAATGCAAACCATTTCCCTTTTTTACTAGAAGGTGAACCGCTCTTTGATTTTAATGTTTTCCTCTCATGGTGAAATACACAACGTAAATTATTGATTTTCTTTTTTATATCACTTACAGTACATTCAAATTTATCTGATAACTGCTTCAACTTATAAATTTTTATCTTATTGTCTTTATAAAAATTAATTTTCGTATTACGAGGAAAACAACGAAAAGCCCCAGATGCAAAGTTTACTACCTTTTAACAATTACAATAATTGAAATAAAAATATAATAAACAATATTTTAAATCCAAGACTTTTCGTTAATTAACTGCTTTCTGGCTGCATCCCATATCTCCGGATTTTACAATATATAATTACAAGAGACGACGAAAGTAGGAGAAAGCAAATAGAGGACGCTTAGGCCACGCATTTACCTTCCCTTCGTCAAGGAAAAGGACCGAAAGACAGTTTCTAAATACTCAAACTGAGTAAAAATGAAAAAGATAAAGAAAATCAAGGCAGGTTTTGTTTATATTTGATTCAGAGGTGGACCACCATCTCCATATAGCTATTTCAGCATCCTTATGCCTCATCGGTGAAGCTCAGAAGTCTCAACTCTGAAGGAAATACAAACAATTCTGCCAATTTAAGGCAAACCATCGCAATGCAATGAACCCACCTCTGAGACGCAATTCAGCGACATCTCTCGTATTACGAGGAAAACAACGAAAAGCCCCAGATGCAAAGTTTACTACCTTTTAAACAATTAGAGTAATTGAAACAAAAATATAATAAACAATATTTTAAATCCAAGACTTTTCGTTAATATACTGCTTTCTGGCTGCATCCCATACCTCCGGATATAGGAGAAAGCAAATAGGCCAGAAGTCTCAACTCTGAAGGAAATACAAACAATTCTGCCAATTTGATTCAGAGTTGGACCACCGATGAGGCATAAGGATGCTGAAATAGCTATATGGAGATGGTGGTCCAACTCTGAATCAAATATAAACAAAACCTGCCTTGATCTTTTTTATCTTTTTCATTTTTACTCAGTTTGAGTATTTAGAAACTGTCTTTCGGTCCTTTTCCTTGACGAAGGGAAGGTAAATGCGTGGCCTAAGCGTCCTCTATTTGCTTTCTCCTACTTTCGTCGTCTCTTGTGATTATATATTGTAAAATCCGGAGATATGGGATGCAGCCAGAAAGCAGTTAATTAACGAAAAGTCTTGGATTTAAAATATTGCTTATTATATTTTTATTTTAATTATTCTAATTGTTTAAAAGGTAGTAAACTTTGCATCTGGGGCTTTTCGTTGTTTTCCTCGTAATACGGGAGATGTCGCTGAATTGCGTCTCAGAGGTGGGTTCATTGCATTGCGATGGTTTGCCTTAAATTGGCAGAATTGTTTGTATTTCCTTCAGAGTTGAGACTTCTGAGTTTCACCGATGAGGCATAAGGATGCTGAAATAGCTATATGGAAATGGTGGTCCAACTCTGAATCAAATATAAACAAAACCTGCCTTGATCTTTTTTATCATATATAATTTTCGTAATTTAGTTATATGAGTCTTCAATAAATAACATTGTTTTTTTTCAATATTCCACTCCATGTCGCACGATAAAAAGCCGCACCGATCCGTTAACTGCTGGATAGCGGCGATACTGTTCAACACGTTGAAATTTGCCGAACGGTAAGGCCCGGAACTTGGAACATGGAACTTCGCATAAGAATGGTTCGATGTTATATATTCCCAGTACTACTTTACGGGGTTGAAGCATGGACCCTGACAAAATCGCTTTTAAAAAACCTAGAAGCATTTGAGATGTGGGTCTACCGCCGTATTCTGAAGATCAGTTGGGTAGAAAGAGTCACAAACGAAAGGGTTTTACAACGTTTGAATAAAAGTTGCGAAGTAGTGAACACGGCTAAAAAGCGCAAATTGGAATACTTTGGTCATATAATGCGTAACCCAAAAAAATACGACATACTTCACCTTGTCATGCAAGGTAAAATAATGGGAAAAAGAAGTGTGGGCCGCCGTACAACTTCTTGGCACAAAAACCTACGCCAATGGTTTGGGAAAACTAGCACTGAACTATTTCGTGCGGCTGTAAATAAGACAATGATTGTTAATATGCTGGGCAGCATGAGAGCCAACGATCGACAAACGGTCTCGGCACCTTAAGAAGAAGAAGGCCCGGCGCAAATTGAACCTAAGCGAGACACAACCTGCAGCGGGTAACTGCGTAGACAGTTTTGCGCATCCTACTATCAGTGCATTCGTTCACAGGTCTCGCTTGGGAACGTTTGTCATCGGCGTATAGTTTTCTTGGGCCGTGGGACGCGTGACTTACCGCCAGATGTTTATTTTTACTTGTTTTTGTTTGAGAGATGGACTTATCTGAAGTGAATACGGGTGGTACCTAAGTGCAATTTATTATGATAAATAAAAATATTAGCATAGTCAACACCCCGAGTGAAAACTGCGTTGTCTTTGTCATTAAATTCTGATAACTTTTGGTAGACTAAATAAGCGGCGATACGAAATTAATAATCAAGGTTATGCCTTTACAAAAACACATTATTAGAAAAATAAGGTGAAAAATTATTCATGTTACTTAAAACCGTGATCGATAAAAATATCATATTAACCTCAAATTCAACTTGTCGACAAATTACATTTTTGTTTATTACATATTACATTTTTTATGCTTAAAAATTAAAAAAGAAATATGCAGAGAGTGTTATTTTTTATGACCGATCAGTAGCGGATGGATTATTTATGAATTATGACCTGCAGTAATTTTAAATGATTACGATCTTGCAGTAATTATAAATGATTGTGATCTGAGCAGTTAATAGGGCTTTTCATTCACAGTCATTTGTTTCGAGCTTCTGTCATATGTCACATAATATAAATATATCTACGACATACGTTATTGGTATCTACAATAATACAAACCACAGACGTATGACATAGATATATTAATATTATGTGACACATGACAGAAGCTCGAAACAAATGACAATCGATGAAAAGCCCTATTGAGGAATATGAGTTATGACATGACCGAGATGTAGGGGAGAGTTTATTTTAAATATGTAGGTATTATCTGCAGAAATAAAATACTCAGTGTAAGATATCTTTTTATGCACCCGCTTATGATCAAATTTGATGTTTTCGAAAGACATGCCGCTACGACTACTAGGGACGTGTAGATATTTTTAAAAAGTTACTAGTTACAAGTACGGAAATATCAATTTTAAGTTGCCTACTCAATTCAGTACAAGGATCAAACATCAGATACATCAGTATATGTACTCAGTACCACTGAGAACCGGTATTAAAAGTAACCGTTACATGTCCGCACTGATTTTGCCTGTCTCTACTCGCCACGTCTATAGCTAACGGTTGGGTCGGGTTGTGTTCAATATGCGGCACGCTAGAAAAATAAATGCACGGGTCACCCGTCCAGCCGGCGCAGGTTGTGTTGGCTTAGTGTGGCGTCCTAGCAACAACAGTCAACATGTGGCATGCGAAAAGGTGACTTGATTTGTGTCGCTTTCTGTCTCTTGAATGGAAAGACTTTGTGTAGCATGCGACAATGACGCATGCCTTATGTTGATTAAATGTTGCCTCAATGGAATTGCGCCTTTACTCCATTAGAACTATTCACTTTCCGTATTCTTCGTTTTTGGTTTATAAATTTTAGCAATTACCTTTTAAAACTTATAGTTAAATTAAGATCTAAAAAATCAATTTTTGTCTCCCCTGAAATGAGTTGTTTTTTGTGTTGGGACACTTTTCTTCCGGATGAGCGATATCTGGCCCATAGACTAAACTCGGGATTGGGGATATCGGTGTAAAAAGGAGAACGAAAAGAAAATATATCTTCTTATATTTACTAAGTGTAGCGCGTGAGAATGGGAGATTCGTTTTGTTCTAATTGTTTTATTGGAGATTTAGGCGGATAAGAGATACTAAGGTCGGTCTTATGCTGGGGGATTTATTTTATCTCGTGATGGAAAAAATATTTGATTTTGGTAAAATGTGTTGGTTTTACGAGTAGACATGAATTTAAAAAGTTTTATTTAATTTTCTTTGTGACTAACGGTTAGTCACTTTCTTCTTCATTTACTTCAGTAAACGTAAACCCAAAATTTAAGTATTCTCGAGAATACGTTCTTCATTTTATTTTTGGGACCACTCTCGCCTGTGCACTTGTTGAGGCTTCACTGGTATCTAATGCTCGCTTACGCCAGTTAAAAATTTTTCCATGATTTTGTATAAATTATATTTAGGTACCTACTACTTGGGATAATTTAGTACCATGAACTGCAACACGCAAACTAGAACATACACATTCACAATAAATTTAACAGTTACAGAAGGACTGACTGAACTTACTCGACTGACTGGTGATGTGGTGACTGGTCGCCTCACCTGGTCAGAACTGAGGCACGATTGCACGATGGAACTGAGGAGAGAGAAGATGCAGGTTGCAGGCAGATGATCAGTTCCGATGCGGTGTTGCCACATATTAATAAAGCCTAATTTTTTCGGTAATTTGGTAATTAAATTAAGATCTTACTGTTTTTTGTCAAAATACTCAAAGTATATTATTATTGCATAAATAGATTGTACCAGGGGAGGGGCGTGATAAAAATAATTATGGAAAATTGGGTCGCAAATGGTAAAAGGTTGAGAAACGCTGGACTAACTCATTGTGATACACAAGTGACTATAAAAGTAATAAAAGTATTGGTGGTAAATCAGTGACTATCTTTGAAAATGAATTTTTCCAGATTACTCGAATATTATACCAGTTTCCAGTTCTGTAACAAAATCTACCCTTCTTTCTTTGTTTCGACCCTCCTCTGCTTGCTCATCTTCAGAAGCTTCGCCCTCCTAGAGTATCTGCGAAACCTTGGTCATTTAAACTTTGCAAGATTTGCAATCGGCGGTCTCGAGCGTACAATATATAATGATGAGTACGCCAATAAACAGCAAAATAACACAAAACATGGACAACATAGTACGTTGTAAAATAAAAAGATATGAAACTATTAGAGATGTGAAATTATTATTAGAATCCTGTAAATTTACCATATATTGATAGTTTTAGACCTTTAGACGTATCCCCCACCCCCTTATCTATGGACGTATCGGAGTAATTTGGCAACTGTCACTGTGACAGGAGAATTTTATGAAATCCCTATTGTGACAGTTTTAGTTGACACAATTCTCCTATACGTCTAAATGTGGGAAACCATCAATATAATTTAAATTAATGTAATTAGGTTTCTATTGATTACTTCTCCCTCTACTAGTTTCGCCCCTTTTTATTTCACAATATATTATGTTTTTCGTCTTCAACGTTATTTTGCCAGTTGTTAGAGCACTCATCCACTGTAAATGGAATAACAAGTTTGTGTACAATAAAGAGATAAGAAGGGCGAAAAGGGAATCTCGAATAAGGTTCTACCAGACTATTTCAGATATATCTGCCAGCACAAGAATCCACAAAAGTCTTTAAAAGGATCTGGTTAAGGGACCAGGACTACTTAAAAGACCTGATGGTACCTTTAAAGAATCTAAAAAAGGAACTCTAAAGCTCTTATTACATAACCTCTTCCTAGGATCAGAAATTGTTGAAGTGCAGCTAAAAACCTAGAAAGACCTAAACATCCTAGGAAAGAAGACTGCGAATTCTCTGCAAAAATATCGTCAAACTAGAGAACGTAAAGTGGGTCATAAACCACTCTGCTCCATCTGGATGGAATATTTTCTGCTTTACTGCAAAACGAATTGGACATATTGAATTGAATCGTATTGCGCATCCCAACAAATGTTCTACCTAAATCATGAAGGCTTTATATAATTTTTGTTAACCGGGCTTCCGACACGTCAACTTTTTTGCCACTAACAGACAGGTAGGGTGTGACAAACCCCAGCAATTGAAAGAGTTAAAGAATCTCAAAAAATATCTTTACGTTTAGTTGTATGTGATATCTGGAACGTCAACATCTTTAATCTTGTCAGGATAGTCACTATTTACACTAACATCGTCTATTTCTTCACCTACTTCCGAATCAGTCTTGTCAATGCATTCGTCACTGCCTGCTTCATCTCATAAGGCCTGAAGGCGTGCTTATTCTCGTTTGTAATTCATTTTAGCTTAGACTAATTAAAAAATGTGTTAAAATCTGTAATAAGTACAATTCACTTATACCCACACTTACTTATTTATAGGAGTAAAACAAAATAAAGACAATTCTGCAGAAAGTACTAAATCCAACTCGTGGGGTGTGACCACTTTCAATGCAAATGTACTTGCTGAAACTAAACAGACGACTAAAAACTATGTGCCATCACTTAGATGAATATATAATAGAAAGCTATCTAGCCGCTGTGGTCACTACATGCAAAATTTCCTTATGTTTTAGGCGCTTCAGCATTGTTGGTGTGTACTACACCCCACCTGTCGGATGCCGGGTTAAAACAATAAAGAAATTAAAAATGAATAACCATTTTCAACTTCGTTTCAAAACGAAAATACAGCCGAACCATATTCTAGTCCAATCAGAGAGTGCAGCAAGCACCTCTACCGGTTTCGAAACTTATTAGTCTCTCATCAGGAGGCACATATGCTGCTCTCCCCGATCCAACCAAAACAAACCCCAGCGTGCAGTCGCGGATTGCAACTAACGACTGCCATTTCGTTCGTTGCAATCCGGGACTGCACGCTGCGGTTTGTTTTGGTTGGATCGAGGAGAGCAGCATTTGTGCCTCCTGATGAGAGACTAATAAGTTTCGAAACCGGTAGAGGTGCTTACTGCGCTCTCTGATTGGACTAGAATATGGTTCGGCTGTATTTTCGTTTTGCAACGAAGTTGAAAATGGTTATTCATTTTTAATTTATATTTACTCCGATTGGAGTACGAAGGGAACCATTCTCGTTGGAACTTTACCACGCTGAGCAGATGGGACGTGAATTGTAAATTGTAGAATTCTCTCATCTTCCTTAGTCTCAGCATCCGTATGGCTTGCATATTGTAGAAGCATCGGAGGTGTAACCAGAGAAGGTTCCCATTGTTTTCATTCTGGTGGGGTGTAGAATAGCATTATGTTATTTTATATGCCATTAGAGTGAAAACTTAATCTACTTAATAAAGAAATTCTTGATTAAATATTCAGGAGAGAACATTAAGGGATCATTCAACGGCAACTAGCATGTATATCAAGAAGGAAAATAAACATCCATAAGGAAACATTTTCCTGTAGCTGGCTGTGTACCATTAATTACAAAAATTGAAGAAAAATATCTTGTGTAACAGGTATATTAGTTTGAAAACCCCAGTAAAGGGCTATATTAAAATACAGAACGTTTTCGCTCTAAAGAGAGCATCATCAGTGTTCTAAGCAAGCTCTACATGCTAAGCCGCCAAAAATGCATGAATTAAAACCCTTAAAATGCCGACCAAAGGTCTTACATTGGCATATTATTTATTAAACCCTGACGATGGGTGAAATTTAAAAGGTATACCTCAGCGCACCGTTTGACTATACCACAAGCATATGGATGGTTGAGTTGATTTCTCTGTCTTCACAAAGAGGTCTTTGCGATGAAAATAAACAGAAACAACGTTGAACAAGGTAGTTCTCACTTCATCGCCATCAATGGTGCTACAGCCCTATGAAAGAGCCTCGACCGTTCCAAGTCTATTACGGCAGTCAGTCCAATCAATTCCCAACCGTTGCCAGTTTACTGCGCCTATTTTTCTCCCATCCTCGTTTACACCATCCTTCCATCTTAGTTTTAGCCTGCCCCTATTTCTACTTCAAACAGGTTGTGACATAAGGATTCTTTTAAGAGGGTTGTTCTGCTGTGATCTTGCTAGGTGTCCTGTCCATCTTAGTCTTCCTATTCTTATAAGAAATACTACGTCTTTACCACCAAATGTATGTTTATATCTGTGGTATACCTCGTTGTTGTATCTCCTCCTCCAGACACCATTTTCACAGATGCCATTGAATATTCCTCTCAGGATCCTTCGTTCAAATATAACCAGAAGGTTTTCATCTGCCTTGGAGATGGTTTATGTCTCTGATTCATATGTCAACACTGGTTGTATAAGGGTTTTGTATGCCATCATCTTAGTTTTCTCCTCGTTAACTTGCAGGCCCATATTTTTTGAGGCATTTGAGAAGGTGGTATACATTTCTTCTAGCTTTCGTGTTGTGCGGGCAACTAAGTCTACGTCATCTGCATATGCCAAAATTTGTGATGATTTTTTCTCACTTATAAGATAGTTCTCAATTATAAAGTAGAAATTGCTTTAACCGACTTTCTAGATATAGAAGGCTAATTTGATAATGCACCATCAAATTTTCTTTAGGATGCAGCAACAAAAAAAGGGATATCCGCTGCCGTATATAACTGAATCAAAGCAATTCTGGATAGTAGGCTGACTCAAACAGGTCTGCAAGGAAATTGATGACCAAAACAGCTTGGGGTGCCCACAGGGTGGATATTTCTCCCCTACTGTAGTCACTCCTGGTGGATGACTTGATCTCACTCCTTGAAGCATAGGGGTTAGAAGCTCTGGCTTATGCGGAAGATCTAGTAAGTATGGTAAGAGAAGAATAAGGTAATGTGCTATTCAGCATACCCCAAAGAACATTGGATATCCTTACTAGGTGGTGGGTGAGGGAAGACTCCCTGTCAATTCTAGGGAAACCGCAGTAGTAAGTGTCACAAGGGGATGGAACCTAGATATAATAACATCTGAATGCCCGCTTTTAATGGAGAAACTGTCAAAGAAACGAATGAGATCAGATATCTAGGAGTAATATGAAATAATCGTCTTACATGAAACACCCTATTTGGAAATAATAACCAACAAAGCAAAGCTTTTTCTTTGATGTTCCAATCACAGCATCAGATCAACAAGTGAAATCTTAGGAGAAAATTTTACAATTATTATTAATCCAGTCGGGTTAAACGAATAATAGGCCTAACCTTGCATTAGGAGCTGCCCCAAATTTTATTTATCTAATCTTTAGGGGTGTCAATAGTAGTATAAATGTAAAATCTCGAGTGAATTCCACCGTTGCGTTAGCCGCCATCTTGATTTTAAACCAGAACCCTGTTTGCTCAATATCTCCGCCATTTTCAACTTTTCGATAAAAAGTATAGCAACCAAAATTGTTGAAAATATATGATTTTATATCATTTCTATTGCTACAATTTTTTCGTGCCGTCGATGTGTTCCGAGTTATGGCGGAAAATATTGACAGTTAGCGCATAATTATTGAATTATCTGGTTTATTATTAGCTCTATGACAAAATGGTACTATACAAGAATAGAGAGAATTAAATTCTACACAATTTTAATCTCTTTCATTTTTTTGCTAAAGTTAATATTTAAGGTAGTACGAATGCGATAATCGCGCGAGCGTAAGACCCGATTGATTTTGTAGCAATTGTTTTTGTTCAATATCTACGCCGTTTTCAACTAAAATTATTCCAAATATGATTTCCTATAATTTCTTTTTAACAATTTTTTTCATGCGGTTGGTATTTTCCGAGTTAAGTGGGAAAATAGTAAAAAGTGGCTGGGGAGCATAATAATTACTGAATTGAATCTTGTTTCCGAGCTTTCCTAAATTTTATAATTCTATCCTTTAGGGGAGATCAATAGTCGTGTAAATTTAAAATCTCGACTGAATTCCGCAGTTGCATTAGCCGCCATATCGATTTTAAAGGAGAACGGTTGTTGATTAATAGTAAAAGGGCTATACGGGTACGGGCGCAATTTGACCCTTTTTTACATGTAAATCTCCATAAGAAAATCTAAGGTCCATTCTGGTCATTTTTTGAGCGTTTTGTGGTGGAGGCGCTACTGCTCGTCAGATCGTGACGTAATAGGGCTCGTTGGAAAGGGGAGGGGGTAGCAAATACGTTAACACAAAAACAAAGATGGCGGCATTGCCAAAACGGCATTCTTCGTTGCTATTGGTCCGATTTTGACGTATGGGGTGTCAAATGAAAGCGGTGGCGACACAGAAGCCAACTGTCAATTCTTCTTCTGTCAACGTTCAATATTAACTATCAATTCTTCTTCTTCTTTCCGTCTATCGCAAATTGTACAGGGTGTAGTCAGAAAGTCAAACCAATTCTTCTTCTTTTCAGCCGCCACAGTGGTTATTCTAGTTGTTTGTTAAATCGGCGTTCACAATTCGTTCTTATCTGCCAAAATGTTATCTGTCACTTCAAACATGGATGCAATGTCAAGGGGACATTAGGTATGTAACGACTAAACGACTTAACGTAGAGAGACGCACGACTCATCGCTGATAACGTACACGACATAATAGAATCATTCTTTTGATATGTCCAAACCATCCCTCTCTCATGAATTTTATCAAATACATTGCAACGGTATTGCAACAAAACAAACATTCGAATTCGTTTACATGCACACACACACGCGCGCGCGCACACACATAAGCGCACACACACTTCTCCATCTAACAATTAGATCAAATCGCCTTCTCATATCCCTTGCCGGCTACAACCTTTTCATGACGATCGAACGCCATCAGGTACATCTAAAAAACCGACCATCAAAGCAAACACACATTATATTCTTTAACTATGTCCAGTCCATCCAGCACCTATCTGTCACCGTAAAAAAACACTCCTTCAGTCTGCACTATTATTCTGAATATGCATATAATTTTTATGAAAATTGCTAAATAAATATTTTCGCATTTCGCAGCCGTCAATTCTTCTTCATTGTGTCGAGCCTTCTTCTTCTTTTTCGTTTGTCATGTTGATATTAATTCTTCTTCTACCCAGGCCACATACTGAGACTATATGCTCAACAAATTACGAAATAACAGTATATCAAACATTGCTGTTACACTCTACTGTGATAGCCAAAAGGCTATTACATCGGATCTTCGCTATTATCGGTTCGATTTAGACGTAAAAGGCGCCAAATACACAAACCCACCGTCCACTGCTCGACATGTGGCTACTTATTATTTTTCTTTCAAATAAACTAGTCAAATGTCCACTTTTCTACAAAGATCTTTCATTCTTTCGTCTATAAGTAATTTTTGATCAACCCCGTATATCTGTACAATTACTAATATTTTTATACATTACAATAATTCACACGAAAACTCTAATCTATATTTCTAAAATTCTATTATTTTATAATGTTTATTTCACGATTAATTTTTGATCAACCTCGTATATACAAGTAGTAATATTTTTAATACATTTCAATTAAAATAGGTGAAATGTGCTACCAAGCATAAATTTACGATGATGAAAGAAAGAAAGAATATCGGACACCGAAAAGCGGTGAAGACATAAAAATTTTGGATATTTATCATGATTTAAGAAAAGCAAATCGACGACAGCATATTTTAGGAGACGTTTCCACCGGAAATAAGAAAAAATATTGTTGATGGTGTACCAAAGATACTTAAGTAAAAAGCATTACATCACTCACATTTTAAAAAAGTAAGCTTTTTAACCAATTAACCAGAAAAAAAATACTTAAAAACTTACCTTAATAATAAACAATTAACTACACTAACATTCCAAAATCGCCGACAGTTCGAAACAATGGAAAACGGAAACATTTCTTTTTCGTTAAAGCATAAAAGTCACGAATGCCAACAATAAAATACTACGAAAAAAATACAGTAGGACTACGACACTAATAGATACTGCCCTCAAGGACGTTTTTTTTTTAAATAATTATTTATTTAAAATATCAGAAATGCGCGAGGGATTAAATTTTATACCCTTCGTTGTTAACGATTACAATGTTATATCAGACTGAAAGTATAATCAATAAAAATTAATTACATTAAAAAATAAAAAAATAATATTCACAATTTTGCAGTTTTCGAATCAGGTCGGTTATAGTCCAAATGCTGACTCATCGGGTTGAGGTTATTGTCGCATGGAGGTCAACGACTTTAAATCGCACAACCAATTAAAAAGAAAATCATAAATTTCTTCACTTTGGTGTAATCAGGTAAAGCAAACTGAGTGCTTGCATTTATTATCAAAAAGTCACGATATTGTATCTTCGTTGCTATTGGTCCGATTTTAACTTAGAAGAAAACCACTGACGTAGACGATACACATTTCATCGGTACATGAAAATAGTTCAATGGCATGACAGGCATTTGTAGCAGGATCAACGTTACCCGCAGTAAAAGGCGTACCATCAAACTTACAAACCATCAAAAATAAAGGGAAGAAACTCAAAAAATGTGACATTTTTTGCTTAAAAATTTTGCTTTTTTTATTTTCCTCTAACGTAGATGTAGACATGATAAAAAAGTATACTTAAAAAAATACAGGGCGCAAATTTAAATTTAAGAGTAAATTATACTTAAAAACAAAAAGCTGAACTCTCAAAGATGTGCCACGAGACTAAACGAGTCCTTACGAATTGGTTAAATTTATCTACCAATACAGTTGTCTACACTAATTGATTATTTCACGCATGCGGCATTAACACGGTCAAAGTTCAAAATCTTGTTGTCTAGACTTGAAACTAACCAAGCTAATACAAAAATTTCGACCTTCTACTTACAAGATACGGTAAATATTGATACAATAAACAAGAATTGACAGACCGCAAAGAAGAAAAAATTGACGTGACAAACGAAAAGAAGAATTGACAATAGCTCAAAACAATGAAGAAGAATTGACAAACCGTAAAGAAGAAGAAGAAGTTGACGTTACAAACGAAAAGAAGAAGAATTGACAGCAACATGACAAACGAAAGGAAGAAGAAGTGACAATGGCTCAACACAATGAAGAAGTGACAAACCGGAAAGAAGAAGAAGAATTGACAGAAACATGACAAACGAAAAGAAGAAGAAGAATTGACAGCAGCATGACAAACAAAAAGAAGAAGTGACAATGGCTAAACACAATGAAGAAGAATTGATAAATCGAAAAGAAGAAGAGGAAGAAGAATTGACAGCAACAAGACAAACGAAAAGAAGAACAATTGACACACGAAAAGAAGAAGTGACAATGGCTCAACACAATGAAGAAGAATTGACAGCAACATTACAAACGTAAAGAAGAAGAAGAATTGATAGACCAAAAAGAAGAAGAATTGACAAATGGCTCGACACAAAGAAGAAGACATTAAATACGATTTCATTATTCATAAAAAGCTACATTTCACATCTAATACTGGTATTAAATACAATAATTTCATTAGTCACACAAAACGAATGTGTCAGCAAAGCAAGGCACATTCTTCATCTAATATTACACCTGTAACATGATATTGCAATAGTAAGAATATAGGGCAATGACCGCAAAAAAGCAACGATTATATTTTTAGCAACATCGACAAAAACACCTAGCAAATTTTACATGACTCGTTAAAACGGAAATTAAAACTGCAACTTCTAGAAATAATATTCACATGTCGTTTAATATTGCATTTTAACCTGATATTGCAATAATAAGAATGTAGGGCAATGACCGCAAAAAAAGCATCGATTTTATTTTTTAGTATACGATTTCATTATTATGACACAACACATTCCACAATACATGTTAATAACGGAAATTAAAACCAAAAGTTCTAGAAATAATAAGCACATGCCGTTTCAATAAATCCTGCAAGTACATGTAAATTATAATGCGTCATCTAATTAACCTACTATATAAATAGAAATCGGAGGATAGTCAGTTCAGTGATTTTCTGACAAGCATAAAATAATAATTGTGTATAACCAATTATGTCCGAGCTATAGTTAGCATCTGAACGTTTCGCTAGTAAGTTCGCAGTGCAGTGATAAATATTGAATCAAGGTAAGCGACTTTTGTTGTTCATTTGTTAAACATTTTTTATATGTATTTATTGTGTACTGGTGTTTCATATTTTAAATATTTTTGAAATAAGTTCTTGTGTTATCTACTTGTGGTTGCTTTATGTATTTTTAAAATAATTACGTGCAAAAAAATTCACGTCTACTCTGCTTTAATAATTTTGACTTCTATTTCTCTCTCCCCATTTTTTTGTGCAGGCCTTCTATGTACTTGTGTTTGTCGTCTGTATGTCTCTGTGGTGGTCTGTACCTTCTGTTAGCGTGTCTCTGATGACGTATGTATGTCTCCGTGGTCGTCTGTGCCTTCTGTTAGCGTATCTCTGATGACGTCTGTATGTCTCTGTGGTCGTCTATGCCTTCTGTTAGCGTGTCTCTGATTACGTCTCTATGTCTCTGTGGTCGTCTATGCCTTCTGTTAGCGTGTCTCTGATGACGTCTGTATGTCTCTGTGGTCGTCTGTACCTTCTGTTAGCGTGTCTCTGATGACGTCTGTATGTCTCTGTGGTCGTATGTGCCTTCTGCTAGCGTGTCTCTGATGACGTCTGTACGTCTCTGTGGTCGTCTGTGCCTTCTGTTAGCGTGTCTCTGATGACGTCTGTATGTCTCTGTGGTCGTCTGTACCTTCTGTTAGCGTGTCTCTGATGGCGTCTGTACGTCTCTGCTACCCTCTGTTACCCTCTGCTATCCTCTGTTAGCCTCTGCTATCCTCTGCTAGCGTGTCTCTGATGACGTCTGTACGTCTCTGTGGTCGTCTGTGCCTTCTGTTAGCGTGTCTCTGATGACGTTTGTATGTCTCTGTGGTCGTCTGTACCTTCTGTTAGCGTGTCTCTGATCACGTCTGTACGTCTCTGTTACCCTCTGCTATCCTCTGTTAGCCTCTGCTAGCGTGTCTCTGATGACGTCTGTATGTCTCTGTAGTCGTCTGTACCTTCTGTTAGCGTGTCTCTGATGACGTTTGTATGTCTCTGTGGTCGTCTGTGCCTTCTGCTAGCGTGTCTCTGATGACGTCTGTACGTCTCTGTGGTCGTCTGTGCCTTCTGTTAGCGTGTCTCTGATGGTGTCTGTACGTCTCTGCTAGCGTAGATGCTTGATATCTCACACGTAGTAACTGTGGTCATCTGTGCCTTCTGTAAGCGTGTCTCTGATGACGTCTGTACGTCTCTGGTAGCCTCTGTGGTCGTATCTGCCTTCTCTTGGCGTATCTGTGATGACGTCTGTACGTCTCAGATACCCCTTTGTGGTCGTTTCTGTCTGCTGTTAGCATGTCTCTGATGGCGTCTGTACGTCTGAGGTACCCCCTCTGTACTTACGAGGTTCAGCAATTAGTAATGAAAGTGGTGTGGAGTATTCCAGATTTTTAGATGTTTATATCTAAAAATGCGCGCATTACACAGACGTCATCAGAGACACGCTAGCAGAAGGCACAGACGACCACAGAGACATACAAACGTCATCAGAGACACGCTAACAGAAGGTACAGACGACTACAGAGACATACAGACGTCATCAGAGACACGCTAGCAGAGGCTAACAGAGGATAGCAGAGGGTAACAGAGACGTACAGACGTGATCAGAGACACGCTAACAGAAGGTACAGACGACCACAGAGACATACAAACGTCATCAGAGACACGCTAACAGAAGGCACAGACGACCACAGAGACGTACAGACGTCATCAGAGACACGCTAGCAGAGGATAGCAGAGGCTAACAGAGGATAGCAGAGGGTAACAGAGGGTAGCAGAGACGTACAGACGCCATCAGAGACACGCTAACAGAAGGTACAGACGACCACAGAGACATACAGACGTCATCAGAGACACGCTAACAGAAGGCACAGACGACCACAGAGACGTACAGACGTCATCAGAGACACGCTAGCAGAAGGCACATACGACCACAGAGACATACAGACGTCATCAGAGACACGCTAACAGAAGGTACAGACGACCACAGAGACATACAGACGTCATCAGAGACACGCTAACAGAAGGCATAGACGACCACAGAGACATAGAGACGTAATCAGAGACACGCTAACAGAAGGCATAGACGACCACAGAGACATACAGACGTCATCAGAGATACGCTAACAGAAGGCACAGACGACCACGGAGACATACATACGTCATCAGAGACACGCTAACAGAAGGTACAGACCACCACAGAGACATACAGACGACAAACACAAGTACATAGAAGGCCTGCACAAAAAAATGGGGAGAGAGAAATAGAAGTCAAAATTATTAAAGCAGAGTAGACGTGAATTTTTTTGCACGTAATTATTTTAAAAATACATAAAGCAACCACAAGTAGATAACACAAGAACTTATTTCAAAAATATTTAAAATATGAAACACCAGTACACAATAAATACATATAAAAAATGTTTAACAAATGAACAACAAAAGTCGCTTACCTTGATTCAATATTTATCACTGCACTGCGAACTTACTAGCGAAACGTTCAGATGCTAACTATAGCTCGGACATAATTGGTTATACACAATTATTATTTTATGCTTGTCAGAAAATCACTGAACTGACTATCCTCCGATTTCTATTTATATAGTAGGTTAATTAGATGACGCATTATAATTTACATGTACTTGCAGGATTTATTGAAACGGCATGTGCTTATTATTTCTAGAACTTTTGGTTTTAATTTCCGTTATTAACATGTATTGTGGAATGTGTTGTGTCATAATAATGAAATCGTATACTAAAAAATAAAATCGATGCTTTTTTTGCGGTCATTGCCCTACATTCTTATTATTGCAATATCAGGTTAAAATGCAATATTAAACGACATGTGAATATTATTTCTAGAAGTTGCAGTTTTAATTTCCGTTTTAACGAGTCATGTAAAATTTGCTAGGTGTTTTTGTCGATGTTGCTAAAAATATAATCGTTGCTTTTTTGCGGTCATTGCCCTATATTCTTACTATTGCAATATCATGTTACAGGTGTAATATTAGATGAAGAATGTGCCTTGCTTTGCTGACACATTCGTTTTGTGTGACTAATGAAATTATTGTATTTAATACCAGTATTAGATGTGAAATGTAGCTTTTTATGAATAATGAAATCGTATTTAATGTCTTCTTCTTTGTGTCGAGCCATTTGTCAATTCTTCTTCTTTTTGGTCTATCAATTCTTCTTCTTCTTTACGTTTGTAATGTTGCTGTCAATTCTTCTTCATTGTGTTGAGCCATTGTCACTTCTTCTTTTCGTGTGTCAATTGTTCTTCTTTTCGTTTGTCTTGTTGCTGTCAATTCTTCTTCCTCTTCTTCTTTTCGATTTATCAATTCTTCTTCATTGTGTTTAGCCATTGTCACTTCTTCTTTTTGTTTGTCATGCTGCTGTCAATTCTTCTTCTTCTTTTCGTTTGTCATGTTTCTGTCAATTCTTCTTCTTCTTTCCGGTTTGTCACTTCTTCATTGTGTTGAGCCATTGTCACTTCTTCTTCCTTTCGTTTGTCATGTTGCTGTCAATTCTTCTTCTTTTCGTTTGTAACGTCAACTTCTTCTTCTTTACGGTTTGTCAATTCTTCTTCATTGTTTTGAGCTATTGTCAATTCTTCTTTTCGTTTGTCACGTCAATTTCTTCTTCTTTGCGGTCTGTCAATTCTTGTTTATTGTATCAATATTTACCGTATCTTGTAAGTAGAAGGTCGAAATTTTTGTATTAGCTTGGTTAGTTTCAAGTCTAGACAACAAGATTTTGAACTTTGACCGTGTTAATGCCGCATGCGTGAAATAATCAATTAGTGTAGACAACTGTATTGGTAGATAAATTTAACCAATTCGTAAGGACTCGTTTAGTCTCGTGGCACATCTTTGAGAGTTCAGCTTTTTGTTTTTAAGTATAATTTACTCTTAAATTTAAATTTGCGCCCTGTATTTTTTCAAGGATACTTTTTTATCATGTCTACATCTACGTTAGAGGAAAATAAAAAAAGCAAAATTTTTAAGCAAAAAATGTCACATTTTTTGAGTTTTTTCCCTTTATTTTTGATGGTTTGTAAGTTTGATGGTACGCCTTTTACTGCGGGTAACGTTGATCCTGCTACAAATGCCTGTCATGCCATTGAACTATTTTCATGTACCGATGAAATGTGTATCGTCTACGTCAGTGGTTTTCTTCTAAGTTAAAATCGGACCAATAGCAACGAAGATACAATATCGTGACTTTTTGATAATAAATGCAAGCACTCAGTTTGCTTTACCTGATTACACCAAAGTGAAGAAATTTATGATTTTCTTTTTAATTGGTTGTGCGATTTAAAGTCGTTGACCTCCATGCGACAATAACCTCAACCCGATGAGTCAGCATTTGGACTATAACCGACCTGATTCGAAAACTGCAAAATTGTGAATATTATTTTTTTTATTTTTTAATGTAATTAATTTTTATTGATTATACTTTCAGTCTGATATAACATTGTAATCGTTAACAATGAAGGGTATAAAATTTAATCCCTCGCGCATTTCTGATATTTTAAATAAATAATTATTTAAAAAAAAACGTCCTTGAGGGCAGTATCTATTAGTGTCGTAGTCCTACTGTATTTTTTTCGTAGTATTTTATTGTGGGCATTCGTGACTTTTATGCTTTAACGAAAAAGCAATGTTTCCGTTTTCCATTGTTTCGAACTGTCGGCGATTTTGGAATGTTAGTGTAGTTAATTGTTTATTATTAAGGTAAGTTTTTAAGTATTTTTTTTTGATAATTGGTTAAAAAGCTTACTTTTTTAAAATGTGAGTGATGTAATGCTTTTTACTTAAGTATCTTTGGTACACCATCAACAATATTTTTTCTTATTTCCGGTGGAAACGTCTCCTAAAATATGCTGTCGTCGATTTGCTTTTCTTAAATCATGATAAATATCCAAAATTTTTATGTCTTCACCGCTTTTCGGTCTCCGATATTCTTTCTTTCTTTCATCATCGTAAATTTATGCTTGGTAGCACATTTCACCTATTTTAATTGAAATGTATTAAAAATATTACTACTTGTATATACGAGGTTGATCAAAAATTAATCGTGAAATAAACATTATAAAATAATAGAATTTTAGAAGTATAGATTAGGGTTTTCGTGTGAATTATTGTAATGTATAAAAATATTAGTAATTGTACAGATATACGGGGTTGATCAAAAATTACTTATAGACGAAAGAATGAAAGATCTTTGTAGAAAAGTGGACATTTGACTAGTTTATTTGAAAGAAAAATAATAAGTAGCCACATGTCGAGCAGTGGACGGTGGGTTTGTGTATTTGGCGCCTTTTACGTCTAAATCGAACCGATAATAGCGAAGATCCGATGTAATAGCCTTTTGGCTATCACAGTAGAGTGTAACAGCAATGTTTGATATACTGTTATTTCGTAATCTGTTGAGCATATAGTCTCAGTATGTGGCCTGGGTAGAAGAAGAATTAATATCAACATGACAAACGAAAAAGAAGAAGAAGGCTCGACACAATGAAGAAGAATTGACGGCTGCGAAATGCGAAAATATTTATTTAGCAATTTTCATAAAAATTATATGCATATTCAGAATAATAGTGCAGACTGAAGGAGTGTTTTTTTACGGTGACAGATAGGTGCTGGATGGATTGGACATAGTTAAAGAATATAATGTGTGTTTGCTTTGATGGTCGGTTTTTTAGATGTACCTGATGGCGTTCGATCGTCATGAAAAGGTTGTAGCCGGCAAGGGATGTGAGAAGGCGATTTGATCTAATTGTTAGATGGAGAAGTGTGTGCGCGCTTGTGTGTGTGTGCGCGCGCGTGTGTGTGTGCATGTAAACGAATTCGAATGTTTGTTTTGTTGCAATACCGTTGCAATGTATTTGATAAAATTCATGAGAGAGGGATGGTTTGGACATATCAAAAGAATGATTCTATTATGTCGTGTACGTTATCAGCGATGAGTCGTGCGTCTCTCTACGTTAAGTCGTTTAGTCGTTACATACCTAATGTCCCCTTGACATTGCATCCATGTTTGAAGTGACAGATAACATTTTGGCAGATAAGAACGAATTGTGAACGCCGATTTAACAAACAACTAGAATAACCACTGTGGCAGCTGAAAAGAAGAAGAATTGGTTTGACTTTCTGACTACACCCTGTACAATTTGCGATAGACGAAAAGAAGAAGAAGAATTGATAGTTAATATTGAACGTTGACAGAAGAAGAATTGACAGTTGGCTTCTGTGTCGCCACCGCTTTCATTTGACACCCCATACGTCAAAATCGGACCAATAGCAACGAAGAATGCCGTTTTGGCAATGCCGCCATCTTTGTTTTTTGTGTTAACGTATTTGCTACCCCCTCCCCTTTCCAACGAGCCCTATTACGTCACGATCTGACGAGCAGTAGCGCCTCCACCACAAAACGCTCAAAAACTGACCAGAATGGACCTTAGATTTTCTTATGGAGATTTACATGTAAAAAAGGGTCAAATTGCGCCCGTACCCGTATAGCCCTTTTACTCTCCGCAATTTTGAACTTTTCGACAAAAACGGTACGAACTAAAATTATTGGAAACGCAATTTCCTACAACTTCTTTTCCGCAATTATTTTATGCGATCAATATTCTCTGAGTTAACGGGGGAAATAGTGGAAGCGGAGGGGAAGCATAATTATTGAATTGTCTCATTTACTATTAACTTTACGACATAATTGTACATAAACAAAAATAAAGAGGATTACTTCCAAAGAAACACCAACCAAACTAAGCACATAAAAGACATAAATTGCGCCCGTACCCGTATAGCCCTTTTATCTCCGCAATTTTGAACTTTTCGACAAAAACGGTACGAACTAAAATTATTGGAAACGCAATTTCCTACAATTTCTTTTCCGCAATTATTTTATGCGATCAATATTCTCTGAGTTAACGGGGGAAATAGTGGAAGCGGAGGGGAAGCATAATTATTGAATTGTCTCATTTACTATTAACTTTACGACATAATTGTACATAAACAAAAATAAAGAGAATTACTTCCAAAGAAACACCAACCAAACTAAGCACATAAAAGACATAAATATTAACGTATATGCATTAAGTTCACTTAATTTTATTAACTAGTAGTTTTTATTGGTTCAATTTGTCTGTCGATAATTAAGTTTCATGTTAGCTAACACATTTTAATATTTCAACAATTTTTTTTAAATTTTGGACCCTGTCGAGGGGAATTTTCCCATTTCCCCCCCTCGAAGACCCGCCACTGGTCTCTCGAAAAATTGTAGTAAATCGTAATTGCAACAATTTCAGTCTCTACACTTTTTGTCGAAAAGTTGAAAATGGCGGAGATTCGGAGATATTGAGCAAAAACAATACTCGTTTAAAATCAAGATGGCGGTTAACGCAACGGTCAAATTCAGTCGAGATTTTAAATTTATACTACTATTGACCCCCTGTAATGATAAGAAAAATAAAATTTGGGGCAGCTCGTAATGCAAGGTCAAATGCTATCCCGACTTTGCTAAATCGAACATTTTTTACATAAACATGATCGCATCGTTGATGCAATTATTTCTGTAAAATAAAAAATATTACTTTTGTTTTTACTCGATACATCACATAGTTTTAGTTTTAGATATAGTTCTGACTAATCTGATACCAATAGAATTAGTGTAAAACCAAATAAAGAATTATTATTATTCTGAAACAATTTTTTTGCCGAATAACGAATGATGATGAACATTATTCCTTTTTCTGATATATAGTATAACTTACTGATAGATCAATCGAACTTGTCAAACTCCAAAAGCGAAGACAAATAGCGAAATAAACGAAAAAACCGCGAACCAATCGATAGAAAAGAGTTACTTACCGTCCGGTTCCCCAAGTTTTTCACTCGGCAATGGAGCATGACCGTTTTGCCGACTAGTCCGGTGATGTTGGAATTTATCGAAGTGTCGAAAGAGGGCCCGGTGCCGGGTGTTGGCCACTCTTGCAAAAAGTCCCGGAATTTTTTCGACCCGACGCTCTCCTCCGCACCTAGGGAAGAAAAGAATGAAGTTAGTATGTTGTAGGGTATAGGGTAGATTCGAGGGATGGTAAATCGAGTTTAGAAGGGTTGGCAATATGGTTGCTTAAGGTTTGGGGTTGCTTAGATAAGCTGATATTTTATTTAAAGCGTATGCTGTTTTCGTAACAGGAAGATTCAATTGAAAAACACGTCTATTACCAAGTTAGACAAAAATTCAGTATTCGTGATACTTAATATTACGATTTCAAAAGTAATCATCTTTTCGTGTTATATTTTAGGGATGTATAGGGTGGCCCATCCTATACGCGTCGGTCTCTGTATGAAAACGACTTAATATTCAAAGTTGTTTTTTTATTCAAACATTGTGAATTATAAAGGGTGCTCTAAAAGGAGTGGTATGTCAAAGATCGAAGTATAACAAGGAATATTAAGCTTGGGTTGGTCAATTCCCTTGTTGTTTTCACAGCTATACGTGCTAAAACATTTACTCTTAAGAAATCGATAGAAGCACGATCGAAGCCTTCAAAATATAGGTCTACTCAAGAATGCTACGCATGTCCTGGAGACAACATAGAATCAACCTATCAATAGGGAACTTGACAATTTTTTTATTTATTTATTATATTTGTCTACATGTAGAAACAACACATACTAAATATCAACCCTCAAATCGCAATATTTAAATTACAATGAATATTTAAAGTTGTGATCGCCAGCTATCCAACACGAAAAGCGCAGCACGCTATGTGACGTCACGCTGCTCGTTCCAGGATAAGAGAACAAAGAACTGGCAACACAGGAAGATTGTTTATGCGTGTATAATTTCTTTTTATCTGTGCTTTAATAATATTGATAATAATAATGGAAGCAACACAAAATCAATATTACAAATATTGTATCGTTCCCATGTGTTCCAATACCACATATAAAACGCTCTGATTACTATTTATTCGTATAACTCAAGATCACCAACGTTGTTTAAAATGGTTAAGGGCATGCAAAAGAAATGAGAAAGATATTTCACAGAAAACATGTGAGGATCATTTTAATGAGAGTATAAAAGTCAGACTCTATTTTCATCTACATATCAGTTCAATAAGTACTTATTTTATGTTCAGTTCTTTGTTACACATTGCTATAATAATATAATGCAATTATATAATACCTAATATAATATATTATATGAATGCAATATACAATATAATAGGTATTTACTATAGTATTACAAAGAACATGATGTTTTTAATACTAATTTTTACCATTTTACGATTCCTTATGATATTATCCTATAATGCACCGTTGCAATATTTATCGCTTTCGCCCGTTTATAGGGACGATCAACAAACTGTCTGACGTCACAACCGATTCCGCCCGTTGAAAGAATAATTTAAATTATGCAGTTTTAATTGCTTATATTTATTTCATAATAATAAAATGAGTTTTTTTTAAACTGGGGTTCTTTGAACAGCATTAAATAACGTTTATCAGTAATATTTCTGAATCATATTAGTGTAGGAAACAGAGGTTGAACCTTGCAAAATGGACACAAGTCCGGTTTTATTTTTTTTCTGGCATATCAAGGGGTGCTTATTATAAGACTAACTTTTTCTGAAAAAATTTCGCCCCGGAACCCCCCTTTTCACCCCTTTAAAGGGGGTAATTTATGGTTTTTGCAGAACGTAGCCCTTCCTGTACCTTTTACAAAAAAATTCTTTTATAGAAATATGAAGAAGACTATATTTTCTACGATTTATTTCCGACAGCATCTCTCTATCATCCACCGTTTAGCAAGGGTGGCGCCCCAAATTTGACAAGTTTTTAAAAAAGATGTTTTAAAAAAATATATATTTTTCCGTAATTGTAACGGAAATTAAAAAGAAATGCTGCGGAAATTATTCACAAATAGATGATTGATTTTTTGGTATAGGTTTCACTTAAGGGTAATGGCCCTTTTTTTAATTACAGGGTGTTACATTTTAAAAAACCCCTTTTTATACCATCTGAACTGTTTATGCTAGAGCAAAAAGACTTTTAGCGATTACCCACGTACTGGTGTTATTTACAAATTTGTATAATGCACCCCCATTTTTTTCCCGGAACCACCCAAAAAAAAAGAAGAATTAATAAATAAAGTGATTTTCTTGGAATCCTTCACACACAGTGCCCTTCTTTAAGATGCTTCATATATCATTTTGTGCAAGTTATTATTACCCATGCATGGACACTAAAAGCGATTTCCTAGTACAACCCCTGTAGCCAAAAACAATAAATAAAATGGGGGGTTGAAATTTTTTTTTTGTTTTTTGCTTTTTGATCCATATGGGCATATGCTTCATTAATAGTGCTTTTCAAAAATATATATGGTTATTGCAACATCCCTGCGCAAACCACCCCTATCCTTGAAAATATACTGCAGAAACTACCCCTACACCTTATCCAGCATGTTTTTACGATTTTCTCATTACCTATTCATTTTTTTTAAACAAAACTTATACAAGGTTAAAGACCACTATTTACTCTAAAAATTAGGTCCCATTCATTTTTTTCGTTTAAGCAACCGTTACGGCACAGTGGCGCCGTAAACCTCATATATGCTTTAACGGGCTCCAGTTTTTGTTTATTTTTTCGTCATCTGTTTGTTTTATTGATAAAGTACTTATGTAAAATAAAACAACACAGTTTAACCTACAAATCATGACCTATGCACATTTTACATTCTTTGCTCCCCAAAGCTACAGTGGTGGCCCAAAATAAATTTTTTCATATTTTCGCCACCTACACGCATTTTATTGCGGTAATGCTATCTTAATAGCACAATATTCACCTAAGCAGTGGCTGATCCAGGGAGTGGTGATGGGGGCGATCACCCCCACCCCTCTCAAACCAAGTGATATTATATTTGAAGATTATAAAAATATTCATTTATTTTTATAGAAATACTTATATTATATTAATATTATTTTTATAAGAATGACTTTTTATGCTTTAGCGACAGTGGCGGATCCAGCATCGTTAAGAGGGGGGTGCCAATTGGTTAAATTTCTATAAAAGTAAATGAATATTTTTATAATCTTTGAATATAATATCAATTGGTTTGAGACGGGGTGGGGGGGGGGGGGGTAAGTGATCACCCCCATCACCCCTCCCTGGATCTGCCACTGCGTAGCGACCACGTAAGGGTAAATATTGTGCTGTTAAGGTAGCATTAATGCAATAAAATGCATGTAGGTGGCGAAAATTTGCAAAAATTTATTTTGGGCCACCACTGTGGCTTTGGGGAGCAAAGAATGTAAAATGTGCATAAGTCATAATTTGTAGGTTACACTGTGTTGTTTTATTTTGCATAAGTACTTTATCAATAAAGCGAAAAGATGACGAAAAAAAAAAAAAAAAACTGGAGCCCGCCAAAGCATATATGAGGTTTACGGCGCCACTGTGCCGTAACGGTTGCTTATACGAAAAAATGAATACGACATAATTTTTAGAGTAAATAGTGGTCTTTAACCTTGTATAAGTTTTGTTTAAAAATAATACATAGGTAATGAGAAAATCGTAAAAACATGTTCTCCAAGGGATAGGGGTAGTTTCTGCAGTATATTTTCAAGGATAGGGGTGGTTTTCGCAGAGATGTTGCAATAACCATATATATTTTTCAAAAGCACTATTGATGAAGCATATGCCCATATAGATCAAAAAGCAAAAAACAAAAAAGAATTTTCAACCCCCCATTTTATTTATTTTTTTTTGCTACAGGGGTTGCACTAGAAAATTGCTTTTGGTGTCCATGCATGGGTAATAATAACGTGCACAAAATGATATATGAAGCATATTAATAAAGGGCATTGTGTGTGAAGGATTCCAAGAAAATCAATTTATTTATTAATTCTTCTTTTTTTTGGGGTGGTTCCGGGAAAAAAATGGGGGTGCATTATAAAAATTTGTAAATAGCACCAGTACATGGGTAATCGCTGAAAGTCTTTTTACTCTAGCATAAACGGTTCAGATGGTATAAAAAGAGGTTTTTTAAAATGTAACACCCTGTAATTAAAAAAAGGGCAATTACCCTTAAGTGAAACCTATACCAAAAAATCAGTCAATTATTTGTGAATAATTGCCGTAGGCTTTCTTCTTAATTTCCGCTACAGTTAGGGAAAAATATATATTTTTTTAAAAACATCTTTTTTAAAAACTTGTCAACTTTAGGGCGCCACCCCCGCTAAACGGTGGATGATAGAGAGATGGTGTCGGAAATAAATCGTAGAAAATATAGTCCTCTTTATATTTCTGTAAAAGAAATTTTCTGTAAAAGTTACAGGAAGGGCTACGTTCCGCAAAAACCACAAATTACCCCCTTTATAGGGGTGAAAAGGGAGGTTCCGGGGCGAAATTTTTTCAGAAAAAATTAGTCTTATAATAAGCACCCCTTGATATACCAGAAAAAAAATAAAACCGGACTTGTGTCCATTTTGCAAGGTTCAACCTTTGTTTCCTACACTATATATTTTATGCAAGTTCCGTATTCTGGAAGAGCATCATATTATACAAGACAAGCTAATAAGAATAAGCTCCCCGAAGAATAATCAGAGAAGTGTAAGAAAAAAGGATCTCGGAATATAAAAAGTTACTCTAAAATAGAAAAAATTAATAAAATTTTTGTTTTAGTCAGTGCAATGAAAACTGTTTCCGGCATCTAGACTTTATGGCGATAATCCCAGACGATTATAATAACGAATTTGGGATTATTGGCGAGTGTGATATGTGTTATTTACGAGTTACAGATAAAATAGCATCCAATGGAGATTTTTGTGATTATGTTTAATTTTCTTATGGGTGCGCTTTCCCTAATTATAGAATTGAACCACCATAACTTTCATAACTACAGTGACACAAATCAATATCTGAAATACAACACAAGCCTTCATTATAAGATATTTAATAAACATAAACATGCTTTTTCTCTATTACTGTTATCAGTATCAACATATAATAGTAGGCATAACTATCCCTGATTCATGATAGTTTATTCACAGTAATTTTAAGGACCATTAGTATAATAAGTCGCGCAATGTTGCCAGCTGTACTTGCTTTTCTGCGGATAATAATCAAATGAATTCAAATGCATCATTTTCTTTTTTGGAAAACGGTTAAATTTACAAAAATATTACATATAAGACTTTTGTTTTGTGGTGCACTCAGCCCATTCCTTTAAGAAACATAGTACTTTCCAGGACAGCCTGTATATTATGGGCATTTACAGCTATTTACGAATTGTCTATCCACATTTGTGTGGTTCCAATAAGTGAAAATGGGCCCAATAAGTGAAAATAACAACTGGCGAATTAGGTATAATAGAGAAATATACGAGCAATATGCGAACCAACTCTAGCACAACACACTAAACTGCAGAGATTACGGTGGGCAGGGCACATGGTCCGCATGCATGAGAATAGAATCCCCAGAAAATTGCTGAATGCCAGAATGCAGGGAAGAAGACCTGTTGGAAGACCTAAAAAGAGATGGGAAGACGAAGTCGATGAGGATGCCAGGAACTTCCTGGGAACGCGTTCATGGAAAAGAACAGCGGTAAATCGAAATGATTGGAGAAGCTTATTGAAGGAGGCTAAGGCTCGATTTCGGCTGTTGTGCCATTGGATGGATGGATTTGTGTGGTTAGAAACTGTCGCATTACGAGGTGTCTGGTCGCGGAGTGCTACAGAACAACTTAACAGTTGGCTTCTCTTTTTGTTCAACTGTTGGACATTTCCACAAATCAGGGATGAAATTAAATAAACACCTTAATATAGGATAGAGCAACTTTTCCAATATTGTACTTACTACGAATCAGACAGTAAAAATTTAACAAAGTAAAAATCTGATGTTACACCGCCCTGGACTAAAAATCCTTTTCTACCAATCGAGACGCTAAAAAGTTATCGGCCATATCGATACATATTTCAGCTAACAACTCAATTATACAAGAGTACACGCAGCTCATGTTTTTTTATGAAGATCGCCGTGTAAACGCTAAAGGAGAAGTTACTTCGATTGGAACGCGGAGGAACATGGAACGAATAAAATATAGACCCGCATCATTCGGGCCGGGGAACGATTTATTCTCTAAAGGGATGAACAAGAGAATGCCTAGATCTTAGATGTTTTCGTAGCAAGTATTCGTGCGGAAGTTTTGTGTTTATAATTTATTTATCCTATAACTTATTTCGTATACTTTACTGGATTGATTAAGGGCCGGTTTCACCAACGACAAATAGTAGTTTATTCTATGATTAAAGTTATTCGACCAATAAACTGACATTTCTTCATTTTACTAACGTCAGATAAGTTTTATTTTTATATTTGTCAAAAAAATACTTATTCTTCGAGCAAATGGGCAATTCAATCTGGCTGTAAATATTTAGAAGAAGATAATTTCGCCAGTTTAACTTTAAACTACCAAAATTATATTGAAACACAATATAAATGTCCAATAACTTTTATTCGACAAATGGCTATTCATTGATTTATTTGTTGTTGGTGAAACCGGACCTAAGTATTTAGATATTTAATTTAATAGTTTATAGTAGGGGAGCCCAAGCGGGGATTTTTGCAGTAACTCGAGCGCGTCAGATTATCATATGGGGAGAACCCTGGTACCCTGTAGATGTACTTCTACCATATAAACACAAGGAGTTCGTTAAGGGGGAGCCGAAAAAAAATCTATCCTTAGAAAAACTCGAAATCGTTAGATTAAGGTAAGGTAAATTAAGTACATACAAAACAGTGTATATTTAAAAAATCTGACGATTTGGGCGGGGCGTAAGGAAATGGGTGAGTCACAAAGTTTCACAATAAAAAAAGCAAATATTTCGCGAAATGAACGATAGATCTAAAAACTAAAAAATACGTGGTCAATATTTGTCAAAAATCTATCGAATGATACCAAACACAACTGCCCACGGAGAGGGGTGGGGGGTAAATTTTAAATTTTAAATACGAATCCCGTGATATTTCGCGAAATGAACATCAGATCGAAAAACTGAAAATGTGGGGTGGGGGGTTACTTTAAAATTTTAAATAGGAGCCCCAATTTTTATTGCAGATTCGGATTCCTTACGTAGAAATAAGTAAGTTTTATTTGAAACATTTTTTCGAATTATAGACAGGTGGCGCTATAATCGGAAAAAACGATTGTTGGAAATGGAAAATTAAATTAAAAATGGAAAGTCCCCACTAAAATGGAAAAGTTTACTTAACTCTTTTTGGTTGGAGAACCTACTCTTCACAACCCAATAGGTCCCCAAAGCCCTCGAGTGACTGCACATTTACCATACTTTCCTCCCCTACTATTATCTCGTACGCCGATTTCATTGGTGCCATAACCCTAAAATCACAAACTTTTCAGGAGACCAAAAACAAGTTATGCTGTCAACTTTTCATTTTTTTTCTCTGGAACTTCCTTATCTAAGTTAACGAAATTCTGCACTCATGTTGATTTTGTGTAGCTATGCAATGCTAATATTTATTTTTAGTTATTGACATACATTGCTTTACCCTGAAATTCATCCTAAAAAATCATAAGGCGCTATTCACCCATATTCAAAATTGGAGGCTTAGGTCGTATCAACCTGTCATATCGGTTATGCACTAGAGAAGTAGTTTTACTTTGATTAATTTTTCTTGGTTAACAAATGTATGATCGCATGATGGGGTAATATTTAAAAATGAATGGTGCTTATCACACATCCACTCTTGACCACAACGTAACGCAAACTGCCTTGTGGCGCGCGTGCTAATTCTGAGAAAGCCAAAACCGCAAACGGTAATAAACACACAGGCGTACTACGCAGATTCTTACATAACTAAGTCATATGATATTATTCCACAATGAAGACAACGCCTAAAAGAACTTCTTCTTCTTTACGTGTCATCTCTCCGAATGAGATTGGCAATCATCATCGCTTTTCTAGATTTCGACACTACAGTCCGTTTTTCTTCTACCTATGCTGCGTCTTTCTTGAATCTTTCTCTCCATTATCAATTTTGGGAGTTTATATTTATCACAAGTCCTCGTGAACAAAATTACGTATGGTTATGATGGTCAGCAAGAAAAAGATAACAGAAGGTCAACTCTATATCAACCAAACCCCTGTGGAAAGAGTGAGGCACTGCAACTACTTCGGCACCATAATAAATGAAGAATGGACCAACAACCAAGAGATAAGAGCGCGCATCGAAAAAGCTAGATCAATCTTCAACCGTATGGACGCGTTTTTCAAGAGCCGCAACCTTTCTCTCGGTATAAAGGTGAGAATGTTGAGATGTTACATCTTCTCTCTCCTTTTTTATGGTGTTGAATCATGTACCTTGAACGAAGATATGTGCCGAAAGTTGGAAGCGTTTGAGATGTGGCTACATCGGAGAATTCTTAAAATCTCATGGACTGATCGGGTCACAAATGAGGAGGTCCTTAGAAGAATGAGAAAGAACCGAGAGGAACTGACCACCATCAAATCTCGAAAGTTAGAATACTTTGGACACATTATGCGAAATGAATCCAGATATGCCCTTCTACAAGCGGTCCTGCAAGGAAAAATATTTGGAAAGCGAGGTCCGGGAAGAAGAAGAACATCCTGGTTAAAGAACCTCAGAACCTGGTTCAACACAACATCCGTGCAGCTTTTCCGCTTTGCTGCAAATAAGGCGAAGATTAGGCACATCAAGAAGAAGAAGATATTTGCTACTCACACACTGACCCTATTTATGCCTCGCATCTCCTTCAAGCGTATCTAGACAGAATACAAGATTGGTTTTTGGAATGGAAAATATTAAAGTCAATGAAGGAAAATTTATTCATGTTACATTTACAACACAAAGAGGAACTTGTCTTCCTGTAACCTTAAACAATCACCAATGAACATCAGCCAACGAGGTAAAATATCTTGGTATTCATTTGGACAGAAGTCTCACATGGAGGAAACACATCTGGACCAAAAGAAAGCAACTAGGTCTCCAATTCAGAAATATGTATTGGTTAATGGGCCGTTCATTAAGACTATCTCTGGATAATAAATTGCTGCTCTATAAGGCAATACTTATGCCAATCTGGACATATGGGTTGGAACTATGGGGAACAGCAAGTCACTCCAACATCGAAATCATCCAACGCTTCCAATCAAAAACCCTCAGAACCATCACTAATGCACCTTGGTACATCAACAACAGAATTATTCATCAAGACCTTAAAATGGATATGGTACAAGAAGTCATCACATAACGTAGCGCTGCATACATTGCCAAGTTGGAGGATCATGAAAACCAGTTTGCACTTAACCTCCTAGACAATTCCCAAGAACAGCGTAGGTTAAAGAGGTTCAAACCACTGGACTTAACATTTCGAGTAAACTTTTAAACTAATTAGTTAGTAGTTATAAGATGTAATTATTTTTTACACAACTCTATAAAAATTGTACTTTGATTTTACCAGTGGGTAAAATCTTTCTTGTCCTTAGTCAATCTCATTACTTTTGTTTATTGTTGACACTCAACAGATTGCAAAATACTTTTAAATGTAATAAATGAAAAATTGTCTCCACGTATTATATGTCTCAATTATTGCAGTTTTCTTATTTTGATGGAATCCAGAATCTCCCAGTTGTTCTCTACTTTTCTTGGTATTTCTTCATTGGTTATTCTGTCTGTCCAGGAGATTCTCAGCATTCTTCGACATGTCCACATTTTAAATGCTTCCAGTCTATTAAGATATTGTTTATTAAGGGTCCATGTCTGCACACCATACAAAAGAACAGAAAATACATAGCACTTTATACTTGTTTATTACATATTATTATTGAAAGCACCTCTAGCCAGCCATCTATTCCAATTCTGATTTTTGTGGTAAAATCGTTTGTTTCATTTATGTTTGTCCCTAAATAGTTATAATTCTGAACGGAGCTAAGGAGCTGAAGTAAACAACTGCAGATTTTCCATTTTTTTAGATTATTGCACTATTGAAGTTTGGGTGCGATATGTGCAGATAATTAATTTCTAAATGTTTTGTGTATCCGCTTAATAATTAGATAATTCTGATTGACAAGACTCGTCAAAATATCAAAACGAAAAACTCAAGTCAAAGATTAAAATGGTGCTTAGAAAAAAACAATCTCCTTACATTCATTCTAAGTGGACTGTATAATGTATAACGCTTGACTTCTTTAAGGTACTAGTACACTTTAGAAGGCCAAAAATAAGCATATTTTCAAGATTTTTTTTCTCAGAACCTTTATTAAAAATGAACAAAAAACTTTTTACAGGTTAATATCTAATTCTTATAATATATAAAAAATATATCTTTTTTTATTTATGCACGTACACTAATATTATAGAGGGCGCCAAAGTCGAGGCCTCGAAAAAAAGTAGTTCCGATGGCGGACAGTTAATCTCAGGACTGGGATCTCTGAAACAAAAAACTCATACGGCATTTGAAAAAGGAAGGTTTCTTACATGACAATAGGAATGTTCACAAAAAATTAAAAAGTCATTTCAAACATGTAAAACGATTAAGAAACACCCTAGGAATAATTGTCCAAAATTTCAACAAAATTGAACAAGTCTTTCTATAAAAAATCTTTATTAGAAATCTAGCATTATTTTAAATTTCAAGAACGCTTCTCTATTGGCCTGACGTCACTAGTTGCATACCCCAAGCGCGCGCCATTCTCATAGTGTTATTGTGTACCTGTTTGACGTTTCAGGTCATTTTATTTTGTTCTCTTCTTGTTTTATCAGGGTTAAAGTGGAGTTTTATAGTGAATTTGTTTAGTTTAAAGTGGATAGACTGTTTGTAAGAACATATTTTGGGTGGTACAAAAATAAACAAATAAAATGGAGGAAGGTTTTCAGAAAGCCGATTCGTATAAACTACTGACTGTAGTGTAGATGTAACAATGGTGTACGATTTATTGGCATCTTGTAAAAAAATAAATCTACCACAGCTTTACTGAGTATGTATTCCATATAATTTTCCATGTCTTCTTTAAGCTAAGACTACAAAAAAATAGAGAAAGTTGTATGCATGCATTGTATGCATGCATATTGTATACATACATTGGCTGGTTATTACCTTACCTTGGTTAGGTGTATTAAAACTATTTTTATTCTTCTTCATGTGCCTTGTCCGTTGTGGACGTTGGCTATCATCATGCCAATTTTAATTTCATTTGCGGCGTTTCTGAATAACTCGATAGATTTTTGTCCAAATCATTGGCGTAAGTTTTTAAGTCATGAGTGTCTTTCCTTCCGGGTCCGCGTTTGCTCTCTATTTTACCTTGCGTTATCAGTTGGAGTATACGATATTTATCATGCCTCATGAGATGACCGAAATATTTAAGATTTCGTTTCTTAATTCTAAAAGAGATTTCTTTTTGTTTTCCCATTCGACGCAATACCTGTACGTTGGTGTGGGTCGCCAGGATATTTTGAGGATACGTGGGTACACACACATCTCGAATGCCTCTAGCTTTTTCATTAATGTTCCCATTATTGTCCAGGCCTCTGCGCCATATAGCAAGACCGGAAATAATAACATTTTAGTAGCCGCATTTTTAGTGAAAGAGATATTATGTCGCAATGGGTGAAAATATTTCTCATGCATGTTGTTAAATGTTGCTCTGTCCTTTTCAACTCTAGATCTTATTTCGGTTGTTTCGTATTTCGAGTTGACGACTGTTCCAAGGTAAAAAATATTTTTGAACTTGGGTATTATACATTTTCATTTCAACCAATCTTTTCACTAAATTATTAATGATTTTAATATAATATAAAGTCATACCTACATCCACATGTAGTTATTTCAAGGTTTACTTTTACTGTATGTATTATTAGAATCCCGTTTTTAGGAATATCCCAGTTTAAGGAATACAAATTTGAGGTCCCGAAACTTTTTCATTTACTCCTTAAGGGGGTAGGTGCAAAATCTTGGTCTAATGCTATTTAAATTCATTAATTTTTTTCGAATTCTGAGAAAACTAATAAGTATTTTTGAAAAATGTAAATGCAGAAAGTACAATTACATTATTACCAAGGGCCGAAAGTCTCTGGAAAACTTCTATATTGTTTATTTTATTAAGTTAGTTATTTTAAGTTATAGCTGCAACAAACCATTTCTTTTTCTGTTTTAAATTGGCTGGAACGGTCATAAAAATCTTGTCAGAACTGTTTTTTGATGTATTTACACACACAGGAAGAAAACACCACTTATTTGGCTTCATTTTTAATAATCAAGTACGTAAAAAACTGCGCACATTCAAATACACTTCGTAAATAAGTATACAAAACTAGTCGTCGATCAAATACGTTACGACTGCTGACGTCACAGACCGTAGCCTCGCTGCAGGGTACCGTTTTTCTAGCCTCCAAGAAAATCAACATTATGAACTCATTTATCTTAAAAAATATACATTTTTAAACAGTTTTATGATTGTTATGTTTTTATATACCTTGTAATCTATTGAATTTAACTATATTTAAAAATTAGTGAACATCCCTAAAAATTCCGCAAAAAAATAGATTTTACGGAAATTTGAAAAATTTTGTGAAAAAAACGCCGGTTTTTCTTTAGTTTTTCATGGTTAAAAAATATTTGTTTTTTGTTTTTTGGTCAAATTGTGGTAAATTGTCACGTAAGAAACCTTCCTTTTTCAAACGCAGTACAATTTTTTTGTTTCAGATATCCCAATCCTGAGATTAACTGTCCGCCATCATTTTTCGAGGCCTCGACTTTTGCGCCCTCTACAATATTAGTGTACGTGCATAAATGAAAAAAGATATATTTTTTGTACTCTCTAAGAGTTAGATATTAATATGTAAAAAGTTTTAGGTTCATTTTTAATAAATGTTCTGAGAAAGAAATTCTTGAAAAAAATTATTATTTTTGGTCTTCTAAAGTGTACTAGTACCTTAAACTATTCTATTCCTGCAATATTTAAAAATATTTCTGCATTCCATGAACAGCTTGGTAATAACTGATATTTTTTATTACTATTTAGTTTATTTAAAAAAATATTTGGCTTGAGTAACTAACGTTCAAAATTTTCGGTCCTTTCAAGCGTTTTTTCTGAGAGAACGATTCATTCTACACAAACAATGCTAATAAAGTTTTTTGTTCCAAATTATCGTATCTGGGTGATTCGCAAAAATAGACGGCAATTTCGAGGTGAGGTAGAGAAATTTAATTTAAAACATGGTTTAGAATTAGTTCATTTTTAAATATTTTTTATAAAATGAGCTAACCAACTTATCTATGATACCAGCAGAGATCATTCTTAAATATTTTCCGAAAAACGGAAATGTGACTTCGGAGTTGACTAAGTGTCCACGGTGTTGACGTAATTCTCTTTTAATTGAAATTTATGATTGTAACAATTAAATAAAAATTGGTATGTAATAAAACTATACAAAACACTTACATTTTGATATGAACTACTACAGAAAAACATGAAAAATAGGTAAAATATCAATTGCGTCGGAGTTGATTTAGACCAGCCTTCGTGTTGACAAAACTTTCCAATGTGTAGCCGTGTATTCTCCATTAAACTTTAAAAATCTAATCTGCTTTTGAACACAATCTTGGCATTTCCTTTCTATACATTCTTCTGTCTTTTCTGCGCAACATAATGATTTGTTATCCGCTTCCACACATGAGCTCCATGTTTTCACATAATGTGCATACATAGACAGATGTCTCTTTTATCAATATTAGAGAAGACTACCCAAAATGGTATATTCTTACAGAAATAAGCATAGCTGCATAAAATATTACTTTCTTTCATAAAATCTTTATTTAACGATTTTGGGGGTTTTCGCCTTCATTTTTCTGTCGTACTCCAGTGTATACGAGCCATTTTCTATAAAAAGAAGATAATATTACCAAACCGACCGAAACATCTTGAGAGCTTACCCAGTAACCCTTTTCCTATATCAGACTAAATTAAAATTGTATTTTTTTAGTTTAAGAATGACCAGTCACACACTTTCAACAACTCCGAGGCACGTTCGTCAACTCCGAGGCACGACTGGGCTTCGGAGTTGATGGCTTCGGTGTTGATGATTTCATACATTTTTAAATCTACTTTCTACAAATATTAAAAATAATTCTGCTTTATTCATAGGGTGTCAAAAAACTTTATAGCGCATACTTAAAAGAAAAACATATTAAAAAAATTAGCAAAATTAAGTTTTTACGAAGGCTTCGGTGTTGACTGTATAAAAACATACGCTTAGCTTAAGACAAATTAAAAAATTTTCTATCGCTTAACGATATCATGTTCGTCCACTTTCTTCCACAATTTGGGTTAGACTGAAGCGTTCCTCTCTTGTCAAGCTGCCTGCCATACAGTATAGTCAGAGGCGGCTCTAGCACATGTAGCGCCCGTGTGCAGTCGATGCTCTGGCGCCCTTTGGTAGACGCGCAGTCAAAATGGAATAGTCGAATAGGTACCTACCTATTCCTAGTACTAGTACATAGGGTATTAGAGGGTATTAGGTACACTTATATTGTAAACAAAAATCCAGATGTAAATTAATAGTCCAATATTAAATGATGTCGGGAGCCAATAGGTATTTACGGCGTCAGAACAACCTACCCAAAAGAGCCCCTTCAGACTTTTTATCGGCAGATAGTTTGCCTTTAAACTAATTTGTCGGCCAGATATCGGTCGCTAGTTCAATTCTCTCCTAGTTTTGGTATTATATCCAATACTTGTGCAGTGCGAATATTTTTTGAATATTTTGCTAAAAAATGGCATCGTCTAATTCAGAAAACGTTAATTGTAGAAACCTGCATGGCCCAATTAGCATGACTAGTTCATTGAAGGTGACTAAGATCATCCAATAAAAGGCGAAATACTTTTTTGGGTAATCAAGTAATTTAGAATACATTGTGTAGAATTTTCCACTAAATAATCTATCACTGAGAATTCATCATCAGCATCATCAACAGCTATTTCATCCATCGCCAGAAGGAAGCCTTCCTTAGGTGTATCCATTCATTTTAGTTTGTTGTTTTTTGCATCCATTCGTGACCAGCCATTCACTTGATGTCATCAGTCCATCTTGTTTGAGGTCTGCCTCTACTTATTTTGCTAGTCCTTGGTCATCATTTAAGAATTTGCTTCGTCCAACAGTTGTTTTCTATTCTTCCTATGTATCCTGTCCAGTTCCATTTTAACATGACAATCTTCTGGATCACGTCTGTTACTTTTAACCGTCACGGCGTCTTATTTCTTTCACTGTAAATTATGATGCACTCAATACTCTCGGAATCTCTTCTTGGATTTCCTCCTCCATTATATGAGAGCGATAATAACATGTCTGGATAATTTTTTCATTGTGCGACTACTAACTTTAACAGTCAAATAAGAACTTTAGTACTAAATCGTTCGAGAATAGTCGGTCGGCTGTTGATAGTGTGCGCCTTCTTCACCAACCCGACTGTTTAGTTGGCTCAGTATGCGCACTAACAGCCCATCCCAACTAAACTATCTGCCGATAAAAAGTCTGCAGTATGCGGGGCTCCACTTATTGCAGTGTTTTATCCTTCCAGTGTTTTAATTTTTGAAGGAACGAAAAAGTGTCATTATTTCGCTTTAAAAGTTCGAAGCGTTCGTCAAATTTAGTAATTGCGGTATCTAATAGGTAATAGTAAAAGTTTACTTTAAAATGTATTTTCGCGTCAGCTACTGATTCATCTTCCGCCTCCTATTTAAAAATTTTTCATATTTTATGTTGAAACAAAGTAAAGGACCCGCTCTTTGGTGCTCGGCGCCCCTAACATCCCGGCGCCCGTGTGCACCGCACACCCTGCACAATAGGTAAAGCCGCCTCTGAGTATAGTGCAGTTTGGCCTAAATTTTCATATATTTTCATGAAGCCTCGGTGTTGATGCAGAAAGTTGGTTACAGTTTTCAGTAGTAGATTTTTATGATTTAATTTTAAAAATGCAAGTTATTAATTTGACAGTTTTAAATTACATTGGGTTTTTAATTAATTATTGATAAAATAATCTGCACTTTTGTAACTTTTCAGTGTGTAATACTATAAAACAGATCAAAAAACAAGGTGGGTTACAGCCTCGGAGTTGATATTTTGATATTAAAATTGCATAAAATGCTTGTAAAAATACTTTATTTTAAATTAATGTTAAGTGGCGTACATTTATCTATTGTATAATTTAAATTTGAAACACAGTATGTAAAGGACTTAAGAAAAAAGCGAGTTACACAATATGCCGCTTATTTTGGCGAACCACCCATCTACATTATATTGTTTTAAATATTTTTTATACGGCGTAGAGATTTTTGGTAAATCGATTATTTTTCGTTTTTAACTCGCCGATTTCGCTCATCTTGTCAAATCGACGGGGTTCGGAAGGCTTCGGGATGCGTTCAGCGCACAGAGAATAATGCAATGAATTTCGGTCTTTATACTGTCAGAAACAATATAAGAACCTGTTTTGTTGTACACATAGGCGTACGTACTCTAGACGATAAGAGTAGGTACATTATCGTCACAATTTTTATACGCAGTGTATACCTACAAAGCTTGGTGAAACATTGGAATAAATGATAAATGCCTTATTTTTAGTGGTAATTATTTGTAGAAATATTTTCCATTACATTTTTTCTGTAAAAAGTTAGGTTTCAAGTGAACAAACCTCGTAAATTGTCGTCTCAAAAACATCATTTTTGTTCCTTATTTTGACCAAAGTAAAAAGCCTTAGTTTTAAAGTCAGCTCACATAAAAGTGTCGCAGCGAAAAATCAATATTTGGCAACACTGCCGGATTATAAAGGAAGATCGAGTGTCGGTATGGGATATTAAAGTTAAATAAGTGCAATTGTACGACGAGCACAGCATCTCTGCTAAGTCGAAAAGTCACCGAACGATAGAAGATGTATGCTCTCTTGGAATGTACTTAACGCGGATGTAATTGGATGTTTGCCACTTTGTAAGGTGTTACTGTTCTTTGTAAGCTATTAACAGGGTGAAGTCGGGAAAAAAGGGTCGATTAAGGAGGGGATCTTGGGGATAATTTTAATGGCGTGTCGGCAAAAAAGTTTGGGAGTGTTAGAAGTAAGACGATTAATACCAAATTTGTAACATGATTTTCTTGACTTTATGAAAAGATTGCGTGTTCGCATACTTTAGATTACTTAATATTTAAGAATGCTAAATTTTAGATTGAGGTGGGATCATCAGATAAATAACAAGTCTACATATATTATAATGATAAAATGTGAAGAAAAGAGAAAAAAGTATTTTTGCAGTACACAAAAAAACAAACACAAAAACCACTATAAACGAATCAGAAACGAAACGAATATTTTAATCAAAAAAACAAAAATGGAACACTGGCAGAGCTTCTCAAAACAGATGGAACACGACCTCAACGGAACACAAACAGAAATATGGAAAACGATGGGAGGATAAAAAAAAAGCCATCTTCTTCTAAAAGTGCCTATCTTCTGGACATGTTAGCGACCACATTGACCCATCTTATTCTATTTACGGCAGCTTGAGATAGATCAGTTGACGTTAGACCAGTCCACTGACTAAGATTGGCCAGCCAGGATATACGTCTACATCCAGGGACTCTCCTGCTCTCAATCTTGCCTTGTATAATCAACTGTAGCAGTCGGTATTTTTCATTACGCATAATGTGGCCGAAGTAAGCCAATTTTCTGTTCTTTACGGTGTTAATTATTTCTTTGTCTTTTCTTAGCCTCTGGAGAATAGTTATATTAGTTGTGTGGTGTATATATGAGACCCTCAGCATACGTCGGTGGCACCACATTTCAAACACCTCTAACCGTTTTATGGCATTTTCTGTCAGGCTCCAGCTTTCAATTCCGTAGAGGAGAACACTAAAGACGTAACATCTAAGAATTCTTATGCGTATATTAATACTTAAAGACAAGTTACACATAATTTTCCTAGGAATGCTAAAAGAGCTTCTGGCTTTTTCAATACGAGCTCTTATTTCGTAGCTATGATCCCAAGTGTCCTTAATGTTGCAGCCCAGATAGCATATTTTCTGTACTCTCTCTAAAGGTGTATTGTTTACGGTAATTTGGGCGTTTATGTTGGTATTTTTACTAATGATTATTATTTTTGTCTTCTCTTACAATTTAGTTTTAGGCCGTATTTGTTACATGCTTCGACAACATTATCCATGATCCCTTGGAGACCCTGCGCACTATTTTCCAGCAATACTGTATCGTCTGCAGTTCTAATATTATTTATTAGTTGTCCAATTACTGGAATTCCATCTTCTGATTCGTCCAAGGCCTCTCTAAAGATGTTTTCAGAGTATATGTTAAATAATGCTGGTGACAGCATGCAAACCTGTCTAACTCCTTTTTCGACTGTGAAGATTTCGGACAGTTCATTTTCGAATCGAACTGTTGCTTTTTGTTGAAGATCGAGTCTTATATCCTTACCATCGAGTCCTGATGTTTTTAGGATATCGATTAGTTTTTCATGTGGGACTTTATCAAATGCCTTCTCGAAATCTATGAAACACGCATAGCTATCTCCTGATGAATGATTTTTCCCACTGCGTCATGCCGTTACTTGTATTCAGTTGCAGCAAATACATGGCAGCCCTCTGTAATATGTTGGATGGTTTCTTGGGCTTGACATCCATATCGGCATCTGTCGTTTTGAACCTGAGGGACTTTGACGATATATTTCAGGTAATTTCTGGTTGGTATAACCTGATCCTGAATGGCCAGTAATCAACCCTCCGTTTCAGGGAACACCTTTCCTGATGTCAACCAATAGTTCGATGCTGTATTGTCGACAGAGTCTTGGCTGACCTTATTGGGATGTCGCCCGTGCAGAGGTTTACTCATCCAGGTGCGCATTTTTTCGTCTTTAGTGAGGTGGTTTATGCGCATTTCTGGTTCCCTCAGTTTGATCGGTGTTGTCATCTACTGCGCAGATAGCGCGTTGTAGAGTACATGTCTCAGCTTGCATCTGAAAATAAGTTTTTAAATTAGCAATTTGTTTATCTAATTTCTCACCTATATCCATAAGTCCCCTTCCTCCCAAATTCCGTTGAAATGTCGTTCTTTCTACTACACTTTTAGGATGTTGTTTTTGTGTCTTTGTGAGGTGCGTTCTTACTTTCCGCTGAAGATTCTCTATGTCCGTTGTTGTCCACTTAACATTTCCAAAGGAATAGCTAAGCGCGGAACATGCGTAGGTGTTCCAGTGCATTAAACAAATTTCTACTGTTAGGGTTTGAACGCAGCAGCTGTTTTACCCTTCGTATAAACTCCGCAGTTATCTCAGTTTTCATTTGCTTATGGTCAATTTTCCGCGCCTGCATTACTCCCTGCTAAAATATATTTATACATATCGCTTTCACCCATGGTCTCGATGTTCTGGCCATTTTGCATATCGAATCCTCCAGGCTGTACTGTATCCATCTCAGTATTATTATATAGTATTATTATGATATTAATTACATAGTAGCTTATTAGCTAAATAAAAAAAAACTTAAAAAATTAAAAGATTTAAAAAATGTCCAACTATTTTCCGATAAGCACCGCACTAGAAATATTTTCGAGGTACTGAATAAAAAAAAAACGAGAATAAATGTAGTAAACTTAATGCTGTTCATACCGGTACGTACTTAGTTTAAATCAAGAGAAACAAAATACCCCCATTTCCACATGAACTTTAAGATAACCGAGAGGACATGACACTCTGTCAGGATTACCTACAAGAGATTCACTTTTTTATTGTGGCGTTCTAGTAACCTAAGGGCCTCCTGTGAAATAAGAAAATGAAAAAGTGCCCTAGTCGAGCTCACACATGTACGGAGAAAACTTCCAGTTATATCTCAAAACGCGAAATGACATGGGATTTACAAAAACATTAATATCTTTCTTTTAAGACACATGTGACGGGCTCTTATCTGTCTCTAAAATGAAAAAGATAGAACTTGATTTTCTGGGGTATCCTGTTAGACAAAAATAATTGTAGTAGTTTGCGAGTGCCATCTATTAATAACGGTAATAACAAATTTTAATTTATTTTTACAATAATATATTTCTTCTTCTTCTTTAAGTACCGTGCCCAAAGTTTTAGGCGTGGGTAGCTTCCATAACAATTTGCCGATATCGTTCTCGATCTTGTGCGGCATGTAACAATTGATCTGCTGATAAGCCAGTCCATTGACGAAGGTTTCGGAGCCATGAATATTTCTTTCGACCAATTCCTCTTTTTCCGTCGATCTTTCCATTGAGTATTAACTGCAGCATCCTGTATCTTCTACCTCTCATTATATGCCCCAGATATTCAAGTTTTCTCTTTTTTATCATCTTCATTAAGTCACCTTCGCCTTGACCTACTCTGTTTAAGACTTCTCTGTTTGAAATGCGTTGAACCCAAGATATTCTGAGCATTCTACGATACGACCACATCTCAAAGGCTTCTAATTTGTTCATCATGTTAACCTTCATGATCCAGGTTTCACATCCATATAGTAATACAGGATACACATAACATTTTAGGAACTTGATTCTTAGTTGTAAATTCAGCTGAGAGTTGCTCAGAATACATCTAAGTTTCATAAATGCTCCTCTTGCAATTTCTATACGAGTTTTAATTTCTTCATCCGGATTTAGTGTCTCGTTTATCCAACATCCTAGGTATTTAAAATGGTTAACTTTTGTTATTGATTCATCGCTGACAATTAGTTGCATAGGGCCGACGTCTTGTTTACTAACCACAAGTAACTTTGTCTTTGTTGCATTTATGTTAAGTCCGTTATTGGAGCATTCTCTAGTGACTCGATCAATAAGGAATTGAAGATCTTCGATATTTTCAGCCATGATCGCGGTGTCGTCTGCATATCTTATGTTGTTAATAGTTTCTCCCCCGATTCGAACTCCACATTGTCCTTCCAAGGCTTCATTAAAAATTATTTCTGAGTATACGTTGGGGATAACACACAACCCTGTCTGACACCTCTTTGAATGGAAATTTTGTCTGTTTCTTTGCCGTCTACCAGAATAGAAGCTTCTTGATTCCAATATAGATGTTGTAAAAGTCTCAGATCTTTATCATATATTCCAATCATTTCTAGATATTCAAACAACCTATCATGTTGAACTCTATCAAACGCCTTCTCAAAATCTATAAAGCAGACGTAAATTGGTTTCTGTACTTCCCATGATCGTTGAAGTAATGTTAACATTGAGAACAAAGCTTCCCTTGTTCCCAATCCTTCTCTGAAGAGAAGGGGAGTAATATATATATTACTCCCCAATAATAAGTAATATATATATTACTCCCCTGTCCCCAGGGGGGCAATAATATATTTAGGGGAGTGCAATTAGAACGAAAACATGCATTGTTTCGGAAAAATTCCATCAAGCTTATATTTTTTTAAAACTTTTTTGTTGGCTTATATACATGTTAAAGTAAAAAGTTCTACTCGCAGATTTGGCCGCTAATTGTTTATTAATTGTTTAAACAATAACAATTTTTGTTTTGTATAAATAATTTTAAAAATACCGTTAAATTCATCATTTTACTTTGATCAAATATGTTTCTATTTAGTTTTTGATTAAGTTGAAAATTCTTATACAGAAGCTCTTATACAGTGTGTCTGCGTAGCTAGGAACCACATGGAAAACTTTTTTTATTATCAATCTTACGAAAAAAAGTTATTCTGAATAAAATGCTTTGGATAGTCAAAAATTTAAAACTCAGCCATCAGATATTAGTCCTGTCGCCAGGGGGGGTACAACGGCCTCCTTAATTCAGATGGACTTACCCAAGTTTTTTTTATATATTTTAACCCGCAGAATACGAATTTTTTGGGTAACAGTTGATCCGGATGTCGATAAGATTGTTATAGACAAAGAACTTGAGGAATTACATAACAGTAATTTCTCGCAAAACAAAACATCTTTTTGTATTTTTTGGATCATTCTAGGCAAAAAATGCTCTGACAAGTTTTTTCGTAGGATGCACAGTTTTCGAGATAACCGCGGTTGAACTTTCAAAAAATCGAAAAATTGCAATTTTTTAACCCGAATAACTTTTTATTAAAAAATAAAGTAGCAATTCTGCTTACCACATTTGAAAGTTTAAGTCAAATTATATCGGTTTTGATTATTTGCATTGCTAAAAATTTATTATTTTATTGTTAAACAAAGCTATAAGCACCTAGTGCGTGAGTGATGTTTTCAATGATTTTTCATATAAAATCGAACGAGTAGGTAGAGTAGCTACAAGTGCAAGCGAGGCAATTTCTACGTAGCATGCGTTAAAACGCATGTATTAGGCACGGGAAACACTATGTGTTTATAGCTTTGTTGACCAATAAAAAAATTAATTTTTAGCAATGCAAATAATCAAAACCGATATAATTTGACTTAAACTTTCAAATGCGGTAAGCAGAATCGCTACTTTATTTTTTAATCAAAAGTTATTCGGGTTAAAAATTGCAATTTTTCGATTTTTTTAAAGTTCAACCGCGGTTATCTCGAAAACTGTGCATCCTACGAAAAAACTTGTCAGAACATTTTTTGCCTAAAATAATCTAAAAAATACAAAAAGATGTTTTGTTTTGCGAGAAATTACTGTTATATAATTCCTCAAGTTCTTTGCCTATAACAATCTTATCGACATCCGGATCAACTGTTACCCAAAAAATTCGTATTCTGCGGGTCAAAATATATAAAAAAAACTTGGGTAAGTCCATCTGAATTAAGGAGGCCGTTGTACCCCCCTGGCGACAGGACTATATCAAATTTTATCAATTTTATATGAGTTATGTCAAAAATATGAATCTCGTTAAAGAGTAAAGTACCTCTATATTCCAAAATATCAAAAAATGCTAGTATTAAAAGTTATTTGAAATTAAAAACTCTGTCTAAATAAACAATTAGATCATTCTTATCGAAAAAAAAAAAATTAAATTTTTTCTCAAATTACGGATACTCATCATCATTTTACTTCAATTATGATAACTATTTTATTATCACTTCCACGAAAAAAAGTTATTCTTCATAAAATGCTCTCCCTGGTCCAAAATCTAAGATACAACAATCAGATATCAATCTTTTTTAATTTTATACGAGTTTTTTTAATTTTAAAACAAATATTTTAATTCCAAACAACTTTTCTAAATAACAATTTTCGATATTGTGAAATGTAAAGGTACTTTACTCTTGTGTGAAATTCATATTTTTTGACATACCTCGTATAACATTAAATAAATTTGGTATCTGATGATTGCATCTTAGATTATATACGATAGAGAGTATTTTATAAAGAATAACTTTTTTTCTTCAAACTGATAATAAAAAAGTTATCAATAGGTTCCAAATTACGTAGACATACTGTATAAGAGCTAAAAAAAAATTTTTGCTGAACATTTATTATTGTTGATGCTTATTTTTTAAATGTATTTTAGGTAAGTTTTACAGAAAAAAGTTTTGATTACTTTGTATAAACATTTTTTAGCTGGTAATTTTCGGTTTTTTATTACATTTTTGTTATCTTTCTTAACCCTTAAACGCCCAAGGGTGGGTAAAAAATGTCCACCTAATGCGTATTCCCTTGTAACATATTTATTACGTGTTTAAAATTTTTTTTAAAAATTATTTATTGTTCAAAAGACAGCCCTTCATCGAATGTTAATTTGGTTCTACCGATATTTTTAAAAATAAAAGTAGCATCTTGAGTTAAATATGGGTGGTTATAAAAAGTACACTCTTGGTAAAACTTGTTACTAAAGGTTTATATATAATTTCTCGTTGGTAGAAAGATAATCCATATAATTATCTACGTAAATTACATTAATCTACATAATTATCCACCAATGAGGAGGTTGAAAGGAAGAATGTGGAGAAAATCGACAAATCTGAATTACCGGCTTTAACTGGTATGTTAATTTTGATGTACATTTTAATTTTGTTGTAAGGTTTGTAAATTGTTTATATTAATAATTTAGAAAATGCTGTGTATATTAAGTACAATATTCTTAAGTTTAATCCATTTCCAACAACTCTCAATAAATATATTAACTATTTTCGAGGTGGACATTTTTTACCCACCCTTGGGCGTACATGGAACCTAAAAAAGGTTGGGCGTTTAAGGGTTAATTTATCTACTTAAAAAGAAATAGTTTATTTCATTTTCAAAGTAAAATAAATTAGTGCATTATAAATACTATACCCCAAGCTTTATAAACAAACTTATAAAACTGTAATAGACCTGTTCAAACTTGAGTAATATCGTCTTAAAATGGTGGTAATTCTATAAAACTACGAAGAGGTCAAAAATTACATTTTTTGAGACGCCATATCATTTGAATTAAATTTTAGAGATTTTTTTTGAATGAAATATCATTAAGTAAGATGTTTGAAAGGTAAGTTGTGCAAAATTAAGAGATTTATAAGAAAAATTGTATTAGTTACACATTTTTAAATAATTTTTAAACAAAATTCATGTATTACATTATTTTTAACCAGTCGTATATCATACAAAATTCAATTATCTTTATTTTATTTATGTACGACTTTGTTCCAAAACGAATCGTTTTAAAATTATAAGCAAAGAAAGTAGAAAAAATCGATGTTTCTCGAAATTTTTAGATATTAAAATTTTTTTATTAATGTTCCGGACATATTTGAGAAGGACCATAAGTCAATTATTATTACTAAAGGTGTTACCTAACTTTATCTGCAGAAATCCGAATGCCACCTCTCACATCCAAAAATAGACGTTTTTTCACATATAAGTCCTGGTCTATAAGCAAAATGTCTGACATAGTCGATAATTTGTTATTTTTGAATAATAAATTTGCAATATCTCGGCTTTTAATGGACCGATTTTAATTTTTAAAAGTTTGGTTAGCTGGTTTTTTAAAAGAAGCAAAGCATGATTTGAAAAAAAGGTAAGTATGTGTTTATTAGTTTATTGGTTATAAACATTCAAGAAATTAAGCTTTTAATAACAAATTTCTGTCGAACGAACCAAAATATACATAACAATCAGTTGTTAAATCTCATGGACCTCAATTAGCCACGAAACCCTTCGAAATTTCCCCTAGAATAATATCTAATCGCAATTTTTTAATATAGTTTCCAATATTCATGACTAGGTTGTTTAAACATGTTTCTGAATAGTCCACACATATACTTTCTTATCACATTCCAGTCTCGGTTTGGAATTTCCTCTTTCAAGGTAAATATTACAAAAGATCAAAGTGTATACCCGAGAGCAGTAAGTCAAAAAAGATATACACACATTCCGATACATTATCAAGCGCTATCTCCATCGCCATCCGCCATCCGCCATCCGCCATCCGGATCTAAACCGGGCGGCGGCCGTTGGAAAAGTAAAAATTCAGTCGTTTTCTGCGAAGGCACGTCCCGATCTCCGCATTCATGGTGTCCTTATCAATTCATCGACTTCGCTCGCTGGATACCAAACACTCGCTTCGACGTCCAACCTATTTTTCTCGTGCAATTCTCAAAGGCGTAACACGTAATTTTATTTAAAGGGAATCGACAGAGTTTGTTTATTTAACAAAAATAAAAAAATTCAACAAAGTTTGCCATACCGGGGAAATTCTTCGAAAGGATGGCTAATAGCTGAGTTCATCCCAATACCCAAAAAATTCAACGCAATGAAAATGTGAAGAATATATAATATAGAACAATCAGTTTGATGAACCATATGTTTTAAAAGTTTTCTTGCGAGTGATCCATGAATGTGTCTACAAAAACTAGACTATGGCACACTAGCAAACCAACTGGAATTTAGAAAAGGCTTTGGCACTAGAGAGGAATTATTTACTATTATATTCTTCTTCTTATGGTGCCTATCCGTTAAGGATGTTGGACACTAACATGGCTATTCTGACTTTGTTGACTGCTGCCCTGAAAAGTCCGGTAGTGGTTAAGTTAAACCATTTTCGCAGATTATGCAGCCAGGATATTCTTCTTCGTCCTGGACCTCTTTTCCCATGCACTTTACCTTGAAGTATGGTCCGAAGTAGGTCATGTCGGTGTTCATCGCGCATTATATGGCCCAGGTATTCCAGTTTGCGACGTTTTATGGTTACGACTAGTTCGCGCTCTTTACCCATTCTATGTATAACTTCTTCGTTGGTAACTCTGTCTATCCAGGAAATCCTCAACATGCGTCTATAGCATTACATCTCAAACGCTTCGAGTCTATTCAGTGATGCTTCAGTTAAGGTCCATTACTCCACGCCATATAAAAGAACGGAGAATATGTAGCATTTTAGTAAACGAACTTTTATTTCAAATTTTATGTCGTTGCTGTTAAAGATTTTTTTCATTTTGACTAAAGCTGATCTTGCCTTCTCGATCCTTGTCTCAATTTCCGTCGATTGGTCCCACTGTTCATTTAAGTTTGCATCCAAATAACAAAAGTTAGTGATTTGTATTATAGGTTGTTGGTTAACTAGTAATTGACCAGGTGGTATCCTATTTTTGCTTATAACTATGTATTTTGGTTTTTTATGTTAAAATCAAGCCCAAACCTGCTACTTACTTCTGCCACCCTGGAGACAAGTGTCTGCAGACCTTCAAGAATGTCTGCAAAAATGACAGTATCATTAGCGTATCTTATGTTTTTCAATCGTTCTCTTATACTATTACAGTACTATTATATATCTTGTACTTATTATATCTTGTATTCTTATTATACTTATTATATCTCTATTATATCTTGTACTATTATTATATACAAACATTTATTGAACGGTGTCGAGATGTCAACTGTGACATATCCTGACGGCTGGTTGAATCTTAGCAAGCCTATGACAAAATACAGAAGGACATACCTTCTTTAGATATGAAAATCCTTTTTTAGATATGAAAACCCTAAGATCCGTAAGAGGTATCACATTCAGAGATAGGATACGAAACGAAGACAAGTGCAAGACGTAGAGAGATAAACTACGATGCATGTTGTGGATACACCTAGATCGGACGGACCATGAACGTATGGCGAAATAGGCGAAGCCACAGAAACCCAACACCAAGCGACCCTTAGAAGTACCCAAAAAACGATAGTACGAGAGCTGGAGCTCCGGAACGCAGCAGAGCCTGTAACATAAAAAAGAGGACGTAGTCCTATTAAGAATAGAAGAAGAAGAAGAAGAAGAAGAAGGCTTCACGGAACACGTAAATAGATTTTATTTATTTAGCAAATGGACTTTTACAGTACGATAAATACACAAATATACTATATTATTCAAACACTAAAATATAATGAACGAACCTAAATTAATATCTAATTTACATAGCCATCCAATTGCTTCTGGGAGCATTCCACAAGGTCCTGGAGGTTTCTACGGTAGGCACGATTTAGGCAGTCTGAAACATAATGGCTTATGGTCTGTTTAGGTGATCTGCAATCGCACTGTGGACTTTCCGCACGAACCCATTTGAACAGAGAATCAGCACGTTTACTATATCCGGTACGTATGCGATTAAGCGTCGCACAGGTGGATCAGGGCAGATTCGCCCAGGTGTACTGGAGCAGATGTGATCCGATAAAACCCTGAGTTGGGGTGGATATCTGAATATAGTCTGCTATTGTTGGCATCCATTTTGTTGACCATTGCCTATGTATATCATACGAGTTATCAATTTTTTGGGCAGATCTGATTGGAGAATTTATAGATCTTGGTCGCTAGTGCTCTTTTGAGATGTTTGGTATGTCTTGATGAATTGGTAGTTGTAAGTTGGCTACAATTTTCTGGTACTCTCTCACTAATGCTGCTGATCTGGTGGAGCAATATTGCTCAAAGTAGGTAGCCATCGCACTGGCGATGACTTTATTGTTCCATTGGCTATTCTCATGGCTTAATGAAGTTGGACATCGATTTTGTTTGTATGTGCACTATTTAGCTATACTGGTGCACTCTACGTGGTGCACTGAAATTAGCCGCTGAGCTCTCCTGGTAACCAGTAGGATAAAGAAAAGTAAAGTTAAGTAAGATATAAATAGATGATTAAATAAATAGATGGATATGACAACCATTAAAAAATACCGATAAAACATCCATATCAGAAAGCCATAATTCGAGTAGACCAAGAAAAATCTAGAGAGGAAGAATAATACGACAATAAGAAGAATAATACGACAAGGTTGTGTACTATTCCCTCTACTTTTTAATATTGTGCTCAGAAGAAATTTTTAAATGGGCCTGGATAGCTCAGGCGGTAGGGTGTCTGAATTCCACGCAGGTAGGCCAGTGTTCGAAACCCAGCACCGGCGAGAACATCTAGACATTTATAAAATGTCTATAAGCTCCAGGTCGACTCTGACTACCCTGCTGTAATCCCAAAGCCGCGTTAGCCGTCTAAAACAGGATACTATTATTATTAATAATTAGAATAACTAAGCCATCCGAGCCATCTTTTAAAGGTACAAAACACCGAAATTGGAGTTGTTGACAGCTACATATACCTTGGATATATGGTAAATAAATTACACTTTTATAAAAAAAAACTTTTTTATAATAAAACCTTTTTTATTATTTATAGGGGAGAATATAAAATAATTTGACGACATAAAATGTTTAAAATTCCAAACATTACACTATAATAAAAAGTATTTTTTATAATAACACGGTTTTGTTATATACAGGACACAACATGTTCGAAAGAATAAAATATGAATTTTTAGTAGGTGTATTAACTGTTAAAATTATAATTCCAAAAATTACACTAGTATAAAAAAGTACTTTTTATAATACCACAGCTGTTTAAAATAGTATATGTATAATAATTAACTATAATAAAATATGAAATTTAAGTATATCAACTTTTAATTATTTATTAAAAAATTAAAAAAAGATACGCAACAGCCACAGCCGTGTTCGAACTAGGGAACTATCGATCTGCAGTCTAATGCCATTGACTCACCATCAATATGTAGATATCGATTAATTAACGTGCTTTAAAATATCATTGAATTAGTCACATTTTTAAAATAGTTGAAAATAAAAAAAATTGATGTATCCATAATACAGGATGATTAATTAATGGGGTAAAGCTCCGTAGATCCGTTATAGTAATAGATAATTAAATATTTATATGGGAAATAAGCCACAATTAAAATGAAAAAAATAATTTCATCAACGCTTCGACGCCCAAATCGGGTGCCGCTGTCAAAATACAAAATATTATTGAATATTTTTCATTTTAATTATGGCTTATTTCCCATATAAATATTTAATCATAAATATACCACAAGGAAATAGCTTCAGAACAACAATAGTAATAGATAGCAATAAAAGTTAATAACAAAAATTGTAGCCAACTTTGATTACAGATTGATAATCAGTAATCGTAAATTGTCAGCTTTAGACAATTCAGTCATGGCTTGCCTAAAATTTGGATATATTTAGAACCGTAATGAATAATTTGTTCTGAAAAATAAAAATATCCCGAAAACTAATAAATTTAGACATAGGGAGTGTTATATAAAAATTAAAGTACGGTAATGTTACTTTTCGAGAGTGATATATAAAATACAGGGTGTTTCATTTAAAATTACTGAGAAAATAATGTACTTCCGTTTTGACTCACCCTGTATTCAATATAAAGAAAATTAGCAATATCGATTATTTATGAAAATTTTTACAATAAATAAAAAATATGGCATTAATAAACCATTGCCGTTGTGCTTATGTCTATTTATACAGGGAGTTGAACTTGTTACGATTTTCATATAAAATTGGTTATAACTTTTAAATACCCTGTATAATATACTAACCTATATTTTTGTAATGCAGAATCTAAGAAAATTTTGAATAAAATATAAAATACAGGGTGTTCCATTTAAAAAAACATAACTTTGATCTGTCACTATGTTATCGAACACCCTGTAACATTCTAACTAATTTTTTAATGTGAAGTTTAAAGTTGGCTACAATTTTCGTTATTAACTTTTATCGCTATCCATTACTATAACGGATCTACGGAGCTTTACCCCACTAATCAATCACCCTGTATAATAGCAGTTAAATATTGCATTGTTAGCTAGTTTTAAGCTATTCTGAAAATTTCAGGTACCTAGGTAGCCTAGAACTATTTTTAAAATGGATTACAAACTTTGCGGAGTCCGTGACACCCACCAAACCAAGTATATAAAAACGTTTTAAAATGAGCAGAGACAATCAAACTGCTTATCTGCTAAGAAGAATAATTCTGGGATGGTCAGCATAATAAATGGAAGACTGCATGCTATTTTTAAAGGTGATATACCTATCAGTTTAAAGAAGAGCCTCTAATAAATGTCTCCTGCCTGTTCTTACATATGGCGCAGAGACACTCTAACAAGGACATCTGCACGAAAACTATAAGGGCCGGTTGTTCGAACGCTAATCAAGAAGTTGATTATAATCAATCATTTATTGTAATCAATTTTCTTGATGGGAATCAAATCGCGACATGAAAAATACACGTAAAACACTAATCAGTTATTGATTGTAGGTAAAACAGTAATTAAAATATAGCCGCAGCTCTTAAATTATTAAAAATTGCTTATTATTATTATTGATTTGTAAATAAAAACAAGAAATTAACATCAGAAAGAGTTCTATTATGTTTTATTTTAAATTAAAACCAAAATAATAAAATAAATCAGTCAACATAACCTCAAAATGCGACATCTGTCAGAAGTACGCTTAATCAAATATAATTGTAATTAAATATTTGATAATGATCAGTTTTGATTAGCGTTCGAACAACCGGCCCTTAGTGACGTAACGTAGAATACAAAGATCATTGTTGGGCATAACGTTGAGAAATAGGGTAAGAAACGAAGAAATTCGTAGAAGAAGTGGTGTACAAGACATTATAAAACACATAGTCAAAATTAAATGGAAGTGAGCAGGACCGTAGGTGGACCAAAAACATCTTAGAGAGGAGACCGAGAGCGGATAGACGAAACCCGGGAAGACCATCCACAAGATGGACTGACAACATAAAGAGGACTTGTACCAACTGGATTGCAGCAGCGCACGATAGATCTGAATGAAAGTTTTTCGAGGAGGCCTATGTTCAGCAATGGACGACTACGACTATGGGCTGAGGATAATGATGAAAATTACTAGGACAATCAAAACATTTGTAAAACAAGCAGTTTTACTAAAAATCTTAAAAATTAAATAATAACATAAAAATGTATACCATTTTTATTCAGTCGCAATGCGAAGGCAAAACAATCTTATTTTTCACTTAGAATAGGGAGCGCAGTTCAGCACACTGAATCGACGATATTCGACTCTTATTGGAGTCATCATCGGAGAGGCCTAGGCCTGCTCTGCCGTGCTAGGCCCAAAGGCGGTAACTAACATTTGAGAAAATGGTGGCAAAATCGATTTCAAAATTGAATGCTAAAATTTTGGCCCGTTAGGGATTTATGGACTAGCTAATAGTTTTTATGCATGGATATATGCCCCAGTTTATGAAGGGAACCGTTAATTATATTTTAAAACAAAATTTTATATAAAAAGAGGTAGATACCGCTAAAACGTTTTATCAAAACTTACTATAAAACTAAGCCTATTAGCGGTATGTGGTTTATAGTTGTGATTGATATGAAATAGAAAGGTTTTCTGTGTATTCCAGTTTATTAAATTGAAAAAATTAAAGTACTATTAAATGTTATTATTTTGTTGAGCCACAATATGACAACAACAAATTGACAATATTTAGTTGTCGTTATATCTGTTTTCTTTCAAGAGTCAATAAATACATATTGGTTCATTAATATTAATGTTCTATTTGCGATTCAATATAGACAATTTAATAGACAATCGAACACCATACCTTGTGTTCGGTACATACACAAAACATATTTAGTATTACAATGGTATTACCTCATAATTATCATTTTTTTATAAAATCTTTTATAGTGCGTCTAATAATTTGGGCAGAACTGTACTTAAAACGAAAAACCAGAATCCGTTCAGATTGTTATAGCTGTTTAAACATCTGCGTTTTAAAGAATTCTTCAACTGTAAATGTGATTGTAAACCATATTTTGACTTTCTCTTCTCAGCTATTTTTATTTTGTTTCTTGCAAACAAATTTTTGGATCATTATCCAGGTACCTGACGCATTCTTAGAAACTTTATAAAGGAATAAAACCAGCATTTTTGTATAAAACTTATGTAAATGATTCTCAAAAGATAAGGTAAAGATATCCCAAATCTACAATCCCGTATCTATAATAGCATTGTATAACTAGACTACTATTAGACATTGTCTAGTTAAACAATGATAACAGCTTGTATTGAAACAAAAAAAATGCAATCAATGGGTTGTATTGATTTAGTTGTTGCAACCTAACAAAGGGTTTAAACATACATATAAATCATCCACTTGGCGCAGATTCACATTGTTTAGGACAACATAAATGGTTAATTCTTGAAATAGTATAAACAAAAATGAAAATATATTTCAATAGATATAATAATCTCGAAAAGTTCTTACCATCCTCGCTAATTATTTCTTTTACTAACACAACTCTTTTAACTAACACAATAATTTAACCTTGTAAAGTTAGGCCGGATTTACTTTGTAATACTAAGGCGATTTGGCGGTTTCTAACTGTAGGCGTAGAATTCTTGAAAGTAGATTAGCGGTAAGTGCAATATGCTAAGGTATATGGACGGCAACTGTAGCAGATACCGTCAAAACGCCATAGTATTTAACATATGCCGCCAAATTGCTTAGTATTTTAACTGAAAAGTGTAGATACCGCTAACAAAATTGCAATTTTATTTAAAATATAATGCTTGTACAACTCCAAATACTTTATAAATATATAATAAATACCCTATTCTACCTAAAAATACAAAAATCTTATTTTCGATAAAAAATCAGATCCCGCCTTTGGGCTTAGCACGGCATTGCTGCTCTCTACTCGAAGTGACCAAGCATGAAAGTTTATCCTCACATTGCAACTGACGTGTATTGATTAGGTGACTGGCGTCATCTGGCAATTGAAAGGTAAAGTTTTCAATCCTAATAGCAACGTTGATAATATTGAAAAATAGTAAAAACTTTACTAAAAGATTTTTAAATTGAAAACTTATTGGTCCATTTTCCCTGGTGACACCTCCAAGGCGTCTAAACTTTACAAGTCAGGTGGATGCTGCAGTAAAGAAAAAAGGAAGGAATTCTAAACGTTGCAATTCACAACCTCCGTCTGCAGCTTGGTAAAGTTCCAACGGAAAATGGACCTAGTTATTCTAAAGGAGTAATAATTATATCAAATTAAAATGTATACCATTTTTATTCAGTTGCAATGCGAAGGCAAAACAGTCTTATTTTTCACTTAGAATAGGGAGCGAAATCCAGCACTCTGAATCGACGATTTTCGACTCTTATTGGAGTCATCATCGGAGAGGCCTAGGCCTGCTGTCTAGGAGGTGTCACCAGGGAAATGGACCAATAAGTTTTCAATTTAAAAATCTTTTAGTAAGGTTTTTACTATTTTTCGATATTATTAATGTTGCTATTAGGATTGAAAACTTTACCTTTCAATTGCCAGATGACGCTAGTCACCTAATCCATACACGTCAGTTGCAATGTGGGGATAAACTTTCATGGTTGGTCACTTCGAGTAGAGAGCAGCAGGCCTAGGCCTCTCCGATGATAACTCCAATAAGAGTCGAAAATCGTCGATTCAGAGTGCTGGAATGCGCTCCCTATTCTAAGTGAAAAATAAGATTGTTTTGCCTTCGCATTGCAACTCCTTTAGGGAGTTACTTTACTTTAGGAATCACTCCTTTAGAGTAACTAGGTTCATTTTCCGTTGGAACTTTACCAAGCTGCAGACGGGGGTTGTGAATTGCAACGTTTAGAATTCCTTCCTTTTGTCTTTACTGCAGCATCTGGCTTGCAAATTTTAGAAGGCTTGGAGGTGTCACCAGGGAAATGGACCAATAAGGTTTCAATTTAAAAATCTTTTAGTAATATTTTTAATATTTTTCAAAGGTACTACCACGAGTCCTCTAAATTTTATCGATAAATTTTTTTGTTTTCAGGAAAATTTCTTTATTTGGTAAAATTACGAAAACAAACCGAATATTCGGTTATTTGAAAGATTTTACCCTAAATAAAGAAGTTTAATTATGAACACGAAAAAATTTATCAAGAAAAATTTAGAGGACGAGTGGTATTTGAAAAGATTATTTTGTGAACCAATATGTATTATTAGTAAATACGGGCATCTGTGAAATATTTTTAAGACAACTAGGATCAATGTCTTAAGTAGGTTATAGATAAATTATTTTATGATTTAAAAATGAACCAATTTATTTATTATATTGTTAATACATAAAAAACTGTTTAAATCGAAAATGAACAATTATTAAAAACACAATTTTTATCACTAATATGAGATTTTCCAATGTCGTTCGTAACGTATAATGTGAAATTTAGGGTACCTTAAGTTTTATCAGGGAAGAGACTGTTTTATCAAGGAAGAGGCTGTTTTATCAGTATTACACTCAATGATTGGCTAGAACGACGCGTGGTGATTGGCTGAAAAAGCAAAAACGTCAGAATTTGACAGGTGAACAAAATAATCTATATTATTAATGTTGCTATTAGGATTGAAAACTTTACCTTACCGATTAAAAAATAATTAGCAATTTCGAAAGTACATATAGGTGTATACCACTTTGTTAATGCAATTTCTGTACTTGAAGAGATTTAAAACTAGGCTTGATGTATTAAATTAACATTAAAGGGTTGCACAACATAGAGAAATGCATTTAGAGACGTACCAACTCAACAAACCGAACATATTCCGTTTGAGTCTGATAATCATCGTGCTGCTCCTCGCTCTGCCATGCACAAGATGCTGCGAATAAGGCCCCGAATCCGGATTTCAGAGCATCCATATATTTATCCAGAATTCGGATGGTATCAGACATACATTTGTGGATGCTTTTAAATCGTATTAGGAGAACAAAAGCGCCAACTCCGCTCGAACGTATCCATTAAGCGGATATCCGGCGTTGCCGCTTCTTCGGGATTTATCGTTCGAACTGCTTCTTTGGATAAAATTGAATCATAAACGGTAACTGTCTAACGACGGGAGGAAACTTTCAGACTTGAGCGAAATTTTATACTACGATGTTAAATGTTAAATGTTATTTCAGTTTAATCGTTTGGTAATTGTGCAGTTGAACTAACAGAAATGAAATGGTCTCAATTTCAAAGAAACTGCCGGTGCTTTAAAACTCAGACTTTGTATAGTTTGAACTAAAAATAGAGAACTAAAATATAAATATAGCTAGCAAAGTTTATGTGTAAAGCTGTAAAACAATATAATATAATATAATATTTTTTTTATTTATTTATTACAGCGAATTTACAATCTACTCAGTATTACAGGAGTATTTAGCAAATATGTTGACTGGTATGTGGCTTGTAGCGGGTACCGTCCATTAACGATTCTTCAAGTCTTCACCTATTCCCCAAGGTCTTCGGGCCAGGTTCTATGTAGGCGTCTAGTAGGTAGTCGTGCTTGGTATAGTTCTCTGATGATTTCTCAATCGTTTGTGGCATTTCTTCCTTTGGCTCTGTTTGCCTGAAGGTCAATGACTTCTTTTATGAATGGAGTACCAAGATCATTGTGTATGGTATAGTTGGAAACGTACCATGGAGCATTAGCTATTGTTCGTAGGGTTTTCGACTGGAAAGTTTGTAGGATCTTGGTGTTGGAAGGTTTACTGCAACTACAGAGTTCAATTCCGTAAGACCAAATGGGTTTGAGGATGATCTTATAGATCAGTATTTTATTTTCGAGTGATAGTTTCGACTTATTTCCAAGTAGCCAGTACATTTGCCTAACTTTTATATTTAGCTGTGTCCGTTTGGCTTTGATATGGGTTTTTCAAGAAAAGCTTCTGATCTAGATGCAGCTCTAAATATTTTACTTCAGATTTTTGTGGAGTTGGTTTATTATTGATGTGTACTGGGAGACATGTTTGTCTTCTTGTTGTGAAAGTAACTGATGTCGACTTTTTGGCGTTAACTTTAATCTTCCATTGTTCAAGCCAGGTTTGTAGAACTTGTAGGTAATCCTAAAGTTTGTTTGCAGCGTTTTCAAGATCTGCGTCTAAAGTTAGAATTGCTGTCATCATCAGCAAAAGTAGCCATTAGGATATCATTATTGGTAGATATGTCTGCTGTATAGAGTAGGTACGGGAATGGGCCAATGACACTTCCTTGAGGAACTCCAGAATGGATAGGATGAAAGCTTGATGTTGAAGAGTTAACTTCGACTTGAAAATATCGTTCGTTGATGTAGGATTTGAGAATGAGATACATTTGGTGAGGCATGTGTGTTTTCAATTTATATAAGAGACCGTCGTGCCAAACCTTGTCAAATGCCTGCTTTACGTCAAGAAAAGCAGAAGCGCATATTTTCTTCTGTTCCAAGCAGCTTTTTATTATATTAGTGATTCGATGTCATTGCTGAATGGTGGAGTGATGCTGACGGAAACCAAATTGATGCTGTGGTATAAGTTCATCGACTTCAACAAGATCTTAAATTCTATTCAGAGTTAGTCTTTCAAATACCTTAGACATAACAGGTAGTAAGCTGATGGGACGGTATGAATTAGGTTCAGTAGGTGGTTTACCTGGTTTAGCGATCATAATAATTTGGGCAAATTTCCATTGCATAGGGTAATAACATAATCGTAGCATTGAGATGTAAATTATTGTTAGTAGGACGAGAGCTTTTCTAGGCAATTGTTTTAAAAGTTCTCCCACTATAAGATCGTAACCTGGAGCTTTGAAAGTTTTCAAATTTCTAATTTCTTTGCGAATTTCTCTAGGTGAGAATGTTTTGACAGGAGGCGATGATTGAGCCCAATCTCCATCGTATTTTTTAATTGGTGGTATGGGTGTAGTCGGTCTTTTAAATTTTTTAGTCGCTCGCCATAAAGAGTGATCTTCAGGAGATAGATTTGTAATGTAGTATTCAAAGTCATCGTTTCGAACTTGTTGCAACAGTGTGCGTAGTTGATGTGTTAATCTGTTTAGCGCCGTTTTATCCAATGGGTTCCTTATCCTTTGCCATTTAGAACGTGCTCTTGTATAATATTTTAAGGAGCAATATTTTCAAGACAGGCTTTTTTTATTTAAACACAAAACCACATCAACCAGTCAGGGTTATTAGTGGATATAGTAATACAAGAAATATTACATTAAATAGAATAATAGTATAAGTTGATGTCTTTTAAATACGTTAACAGTGTCGAAATTTTTGTACTGAGAACTATCTTAAGATCAGCACCTGTGATTCCGTGGTATCTTCTTTTTTCCAGGAATGCTGGACAATCAAGCAGGATATATTTGACGGTAAGTGAATCGGAAGAGGTGGAGCAGATTGGTGGTGGTTCTTTTGTTATTAATTATTCGTGTGTTCTCGAAAACTAAAAGCACAGGTAACACACATTAGTCAAAGATTTTTCTTTTGAGACATATGGGTAAGTTAGATTTAAATACATAGTTTAATTTACCAAACATTTACCAAACGAAACCCAGTCTGATCCTATAAGACGTGGTTGTCTGGTTGTCTCTGCCGTCCAAGCGAACATCATCTTATTAGAATATGTATTAAAATACTGAGCTTATCTTCATTCATGTTGATACATACTAGTTCATATTGACCTTGTGATAAGTAGGTTCTAAAATCGTCGTGAATAACTTTGGAGAGGCGGTGTCTTCTTGCCGTGCTCCTTGATGTATACAGAAGTTCTTTGTTTCTTGACCAATATTTTAACATTTTCTGCTGGTTTGTGGTGTAGAATGCTTTCTCGTAGTTCACAAGTATCAGTGCCAGTGGTATGTATGTAGTATTATGCAGACTTCTCTATCAGGTTCTTTTTTATCATTCAGCATTAATGTGTTTAATGTGTTAATGTGTTTAACATTTTATGCTGGCTTATGGTATATCATTATCTGGCTATATTGTTTAAGAGCACACAGTATCGATCAACAGGTAGCAAGAAATGAGGTCCAAGATTGCGAAAGTTCTGCGAACTTTTAAAAGTGAGGCAACAGTGCGTCGGTATTTCGACACTGACAGTGACGTTTATATTATCAAAAACAATAATTCTTATACACATAGGCGCGAAATGTTGCCAAGTCAGTGACGTTAGATTTCTTGTTATAAAAGAATCGATTTTTAGGGCCGGTATTTCCAACCTCACCTAAGCCAAAGCTTACTTTAAGCCTTTGCTTAATCTTAGATGCCTGTATTTCCACTTCAATTTGAGGCTTAAGCCTAGGCTTAAACCAAATAATTTTAAGCTCGCGCGGGAGTTGGTTTAAGCCTTTGCTTAAAATTTGTTTTCTGTTTTTTGAGGTTATTTCTATAGATTATTAATTATAGAGTTGTTTTGAAAACCAACTTTTAAGTAATAACGTTATTATTGGATTATTAAATAATAATCTATTAATTTATTAATCGTAATAACGATTATTAAAATTCTTACTACTTTTGGAAGGTGTAGGCACATGAAAATTGTTTATTTCTACAATGCTTGGTAGGTATATTTATTTTACAAAAATAAACTTACATTCCAATTTGACATTTTAAGGAATATATCCAATAAACAAAATTACAAAGACGGATCTATTGCTTATGCAAAATAACAATAAAAATATAACCAGAGAAAATATACACAATAAACTAAAAACACACGTACCATCGCGAACTCAATCGAATATAGGTGGCAGTGCAGTTGCATGAAAATGGCCGATGTAATTGGGATATCGTATTTTTCTATAATTAATATTGTTATTGATGTAATTAATTAATATAAATAAATTATATATTAAATGAACACATCCGACAAGCTTTCAAACGACCTCTAGTTCCAAATAAGCGGGAGCACCCTCGCTTGAACTCGCGAATACACAGAATTAAGTGAAGTAAAAATAACATTGATACAGATGACAAGATAAAATTAAATATCAACAGTAGTGGTTTTTACCTTAGAACAGTTAGCTCTGGCACTTTGACGTATTCAGAGGTACCAAACCAATAGGGAACTTGCACATTTTTTTTATTAGATAATAATGTTCAGTTTTGTTTAGAAATGAGATTTCCAAGATTTCACTCTTCAAAAACTCGTAATAAATTAAAAATACATATTTAAAGTCTTCTGCGGTATAAAATAGTTCAAACGGCGCGTGACGTCACATAGTTTTGCATTAGTTTTGATTATTGTTATATTTCGCTGTGTCTAGGTACACGCTAACGTGTACGCAAATAAAAAAGTTAGGTAGACGCGAATTAAACTTCATCAAGCCAGTGACGTCATTATTTAGCTTGCGCAGTAACTATAAATTTTAGTACATGCTATTTTGATATGTTTAGTGTTTGTTTGATAGAAAAATATTTGTTAAGGGAAGGGAAGCAGAACTATTCAGATGTTTCAAATTTAATTGTAATAAATCAATGTATATATATAAAAGTATATATTTAGGTTAGCAAAATAATTATATGTATTTAGTTGACATGACATGTAGGTACAAAATATTGTTAAAATAATTTTTATATGTAAGTGAATTATTATAAGCAACTATTATAAATGCAAAATAAGCCACAATTTAACTAAAAAGTTATTTTATTAACGTTTCGACGTCCAAATCGGATGTCATTGTCAAAATACAAAAATTAGTCAGATTAAATAAATTATTAAAAATTTTTTTTTACTAAGCAACAACATTTTTGTTTAATTTAATAATATTTTGTATTTTGACAACGACATCCGGTTTAGACGTCAAAACGTTAATAAAATCAATTTTTTTTATTAAATTGTGGCTTAGTTCTCATTTAGAATAGTTGTTTACAAAAATTCCACAAGGAGAATAGCTTCAGAACAAGTTAATTATTATTGTGAAAGCTTTAGGTCTTCCTTTTATTTTAATCTTGGACGGTAATACTATTTCATTTATAACTTAAAAAAATATATATTAATTTATAGTCTCTTATCTTTTTCGTACTGTTTTAAAATGTTTTTAAACTCGTTAAAAGAACTAAATAATTGTCCACACTCCATAGTTAATTTAAAAACAAACACTAAACAAATAAAAAATAAGAAATCACTGACACTCTAACTTTTTTATTTGCGTACACGTTAACGTATACCTAGACACAACCTTATATTTAGGTATATTCTTCTTCTCCTTCTTTAGTTTATTGGCCTCCACCTACTTGGGTATTTGGCCAGCTCTTCGTCGTGGAATAGGTCAAAAATATTTATATTCTAATGACATTTATCGTATGTCATTGTAATAATATATACCAGTTTGTTAAAATTGGAGTTTTATACTATTTTTGAAGGAAAGGAACGAAGGTTTACTATTGAAAATAAAACCGTTTTGTAAAAGTAAAAATTTTCTATGAATAGTTCAAAAGATCAAAAACACTTGTAACGTCACATAAATGTATTTTCTACTGACGTTTATAACGTCTAATTTAAAATTCTGTTTAATTTATTGGAAAAATGTAATGTACAACCCAGTGACGTCACGATGCGTTTTGGACCACCTGTTTTAATTTGAATTTTTAATCGTCTTTAGGGGCCAAACGAAAGACAAACAAAACTTTTTTATCTTTGATACATGTTTTAAATTATGTTCTGTTGTGATTTATAACATTTTTTTCGAATTTAAATATTTATGCAAGTTCCCTATTAACTTTACAGCTGAGCATCAGTTTAGTTAAGAGAATGATGGAAATACGGCACCCAGCTTAAGCTTCTCCTTAACTTTTGACACAGGCTTAGCTAAGCAAAAGCTTAAGTAGCTATTGAAATACCGGCCCTTAGTAGTTCCAATGTGACACTAAATCTAGGCACGGGATAAAAAAGTTTATTTGAAGAAAGTGTATTTTTTTGTCTTTTTTAATGGCGGCACAGACTCCTTTTTTCAATATTTTATTTAGTTATAGAATAATTTCCACTTACTAACATATTTCTGAAATTGTCTCTGTACCGCCATTCTTTATTATATTGTCTCATACGAATATTTGTGCCAAATATCTCGACAAAATATTCAAAATTAGAGCCGCAATCTTGGAAGGCGTTGTTGCTACCTGTTGATCGCTACTGTTTGCTCTTAAGCTTACAGAAGTCTAACATACATAATTTCCAGTTGTTTATCAGTATGATAATTTCTGTAAAAGGTACATACAGGGTGTTTGGTAAAGAATGGTCCATAGCTTAACTTTAGATTCCTGAGGTTAAAATAGGTCGATTTAAGCTAACTTACCTTAGTACAAAATTGATAATAACCTTAATATAGGGTGTCAAAGTTAAACTTTTATTATATTTATTTTTTAATATTTCCTGACAGACATGGGACAACAACACGAAATTTGGTAAGTGATGCTGTATCGTACAATCTACTAAATTATGTTAAACAAACGTTTCTGGCTACTACCAGCGGCGTACGACGGGGGAAAGTGAATGGTTGACCCTTTCTAAATTCTACGCCACTGACGGAATTCCTATTTTAGTGCAATTTTTTGATTCTTCAATACATTCTATGTAAAAAACATACTCCTCATTCGTAAAGATAAAGCCATTAATTTTCGAGATATTTGAAGCTAAAACTAAGGAGCAAATTACATTAATCAAAATAAGTGTGCCTTTTCCTTTTTAACTTCAAATATCTCGAAAACTAATGACTTAATCGTTACGAACGAAGAGTATATTATTTCCATAGAAGGTATTGGAGGATATAAAAATTATACTAAAATAGCAATTTCATCAGTGGCTTAGAATTTGGGAAGGGTCAACCATTTACTTTCCCCTGTCGTACGCCTCTAGTTTTAACCACAAAATTTATTTAACATAATTTAGTGGGGTGTACAGTACCTACACTTTCGGCCAAGTACCATAAGGATATGTCAAATAGGTTTACAGTACCGGGCACACATAGTTCTTAAAGTTTTAAATAAAGAATAAGTTATTTAAAAAAGAATACTTTAAAATAATTTGACATATCCGTGTGATACTTGGCAGAAATTGTAGGCACTGTACACCCTACTAAATAATGTTAAATAATCGTTTCTGGCTACTACCAGAGGCGTACGACAGGGGAAAGTGAAGGTTTGACCCTTCCCAAATTCTACGTCACTTATGAAACTGCTATTTTAGCATAATTTTTAGATTCTCCAATACTTTCTATGCAAATAATATACTCTTTATTCGTAACGAGAAAGTCATTAGTTTTCGAGATATTTGAAGTTAAAAATAAAAAGGCACACTTATTTTGATTAATGTATTATGCTCCTCCGTTTTATCTTCAAATATCTCGAAAACTAATGGCTTTATTGTTACGAATGAAAAGTATGTTTTTTACATAGAAAGTATAAAAAAATCAAAAAATTGCACTAAAATAGCAATTCCGCCAATGGCGTAGAATTTGGGAAGAGTCGACGATTCACGTTCCCCCGTCGTACGCCTCTGGTAGTAGCCAGAAACGTTTGTTTAACATAATTTAGTAGGTAGATTGTACAATCATAAGAGCATCACCTATCAAATTTCGTGTTGTTGTCCCATGCTTGTCAGGAAATATTCAAAAATAAACAAAATAATAGTTTAACTTTGACACCCTATCTTTCGGTTACTATCAACTTTTGTACTAAGGTAAGTTAGCTTAAATCGACCTATTTTAAGGTCTGGAATCTAAGGTTAAGCTATGGCCCATTCTTTACCAAACACCCTGTAATATGTGATAGCCAACTGATAGGATGCTAGTATTTTAGATCCGATTTATCCCGATATTTCTGTGTAATAACACAATGACTGATATTATCCCTCTATATTAACTTGGGCTTAGAATAAATAATCCAACCAGCTCCAACAAAGCAAAGTTAAGTTGCTCCAGCAACTTAACCAGCTCCACAAAAACACTGATCAAATAGAAAAAATTCTAGAGGGAAAAAGTATATTCAGCAGTTTTCCTAGTTGTTGTAGAGGGTTTTGAAAATGCCTGGCATGACGGCATATACAGAGACCTAGGTGTAGAAATGGTCGTAGATGTGATTACCGTATTTGTAAGGCATGTAACGTATTTGTAAGGCACATCAAAGAAACATGAAACGTAAAACATGAAACATAAAACGTGAAATACGCTTCATGAAAACAAAACAATGCTAAACAAATAGAAGTCCGCATACCAATAAAACGAGTGTGATTCATGCGTGTGAACCATTTTTATCTTCCGAATGCGCAAACCAAAGAAACATGAAACGTAAAACACGTCTCATGGAAATAAAACACTGCTAAACAAATATACGTCCGCATATATCTATGAAACGAGTGCGATTCATGCCCATGAAATATTTTTATCTTCTTGAAACGTGTTTCATGAAATAGGACGTGTTCTATTTTTCGATATCAGTTCCATTGTTTTAATTAATTACAATTACAATTAATTGTAATTACATGCGTAAAATGAATGCCGACCAAGAATTTAATATTTTATTGGATTCTGTGTTGGAGCAGAACGAAGAGTTGTACAATAATTACAACCTGAAGTGGTACTCGAATAGACAATAACAAGAAAATATCCTTTTTTTATACCAGAACCCACAAAAAAACAATATACATGTTTGAATACTCATTCTATAAAATGATTGAAATTTAGCAAGATGATTATTTAATTCGTTTGCAACCAAATATTATGTACTATGCTTATGATTTTTAGACAGTAACAAAAGAGTTGCCACAACAGCAACGACCTCGTCATCATCACTTTTCATTATTTACTATATATACATAAAAATTTTATTTTTGTTTCTTTGATTAGTATATTAGTGTAGGAAACAGAAATTAAACTTCGCAAACTCGACACAAGTATTATTTTTTTTTTGTATATCAAGGGGTGCTTATTATGAGACTAACTTTTTTTAAAAGATTTGCGGCGGAACACCCATTTTCATTCCTTTAAAGGGGGTAGGGAAAAATTCTACTACATCAGTAGGGTTTTTTAAAAATACAATTATACAGGGTGTCCCGAAAAGATTGGTCATAAATTATACCACAGATTCTGAGGTTAAAAATAGATTGATTGAACCTCACTTACTTATATACAATAGTGCACACAAAAAAAGTTACAACCCTTTGAAATTACAAAATGAAAATCGATTTTTTTTCGTATATCGAAAACTCTCAGAGATTTTTTATTGAAAATGGACATGTGGCAGTTTTATGGAAGCAACATCTTAAAAAAAATTAAAGTGAAATTTGTGCACCCCATAAAAATTTTATGGGGTTTTGTTCCCTTAACCCTTAAACGCCCAAGGGTGAGTAAAAAATGTCCACCTAATGCGTATTCCCTTGTAACATATTTATTACGTGTTCAAAAATTTTTAAAATATTATTTATTGTTAAAAAGACAGCCCTTTATCGAATGTTAATTTGGTTCTACCGATATTTTTGAAAATAAAAGTAAAATCTTGAGTTAAATATGGGTGGGCATAAAAAGTACACCATTGGTAAAATTTGTTACTAAAGGTTTCTATATAATTTCTCGTTGGTAAGAACATAATCCGTATAATTATCGACGTATAATTACATAATCGACATAATTATCCGCCAATGAGGAGGCTGAAAGGAAGAATGTGGAGAGAATCGACAAATCTGAATTACTGGCTTTTACTGGTGTTTTAATTTTGATGTATATTGTAATTTTGTTGTAAGGTTTGTAAATTGTTTATATTAATATTTTAGAAGATGCTGTGTTTATTAAGCATAAGATGCTTAAGTTTAATCTATTTCCAACAACTCTCAATAAATATATTAGGTATTTTCGAGGTGGACATTTTTTACCCACCCTTGGGCGTACATGGAACCTAACAAAGGTTGAGCGTTTAAGGGTTAAACCCCCCCCCCCAAGTTTTGTGTACGTTCCAATTGAGTTATTTTTGTGGCACCATTAGTTAAACAAAATATTTCTATAACTTTTTTGCCTCCTAGTACTTTTTCGATAAGTCAGTGTTTATCGAGATATTTTGAATATTTGTCGAATCCACCACATATTTGTATATGGTTAAGTACGGCTATAGAGACCTGTTAATAATCTGAAAATTTATTTATAATTTAAATTTTTTGGTATATTTTGAAAAAGAAGCTACATCTCGATAAAAGGTGACTTATAAAAAGAAGACTAAGAGGCAAAAGTCTTAAAAACACTGTGTTTAACTAATGGTACCACAATAATAGTTTAATTGGAACGTACACAAACATTTGGGGGGTTTAAAGAAACAAAACCCCCATAAAATTTGTACGTAAATATATTGAAAAAGAAGCCGCATCTCGATAAAAACTGGCTTATCGAAAAAATACTAAGAGGCAAAAAAGTTTTAAAAACGTTGTGTTTAATTAATGGTGCCACAATAATAAATCAATTGGAACGTACACAAAAGGTTGGGGTGGTTTAAGGGAACAAAATCCCCATAATTTTTTTATGGGGTGGACAAATTTCACTATAATTTTGTTTTAAGATGTACTTGCCATAAAAATGATACATGTCCATTTTCAATAAAAAATCTCTAATAGTTTTCGATATATTAAAAACAATCAATTTTCATTTTGTAACTTCAAAGGGCTGTAATTTTTTTATGAGCACATTTGTACTAAGGTAAGTTAGGTTGAATCGAACTATTTTTGACCCCAGAATGTGTGGTATAATTTATGACCAATCTTTTCGGGACACCCTGTATATGCAACATCCCTGCGGAAACTACACCTATCCCTGAAAATAAGTTTGGCGAGCATGTTTTTACGATTTTCTCATTACCTGTATATTTTTTTGAAACAACGCTTATACAGTATTAAAGACCACTCATTGCTCTACAAATAAGGTCCTATACATTTTTTTTCGTATAAGCGTATAACCGTTACGGCACAGTGGCGCCGCAAACCTCAGAAATGCTTTGGCGGGCTCCAGTTTTAGTTTTTTTTCGTCATCTATTCATTTTATTAATAATATACTTATGACAAATAAAAGGACACACTGTCTTCTACATATTATGAGCTATATAAATTTAACTTTCTTTGCGCCTTAAAGCCACAGTGGTGGCCCAGAGTCAATTTTTGCATATTCTCTTTATTCACTTTCCTTTTTTTTGCGGTGGTTTCGGGGAAATATGGGGGTGAATTATACAAATCTGTAAATAATACTTGTATATGGGTAATCGCTGAAAGTTTTTCAACGCTAGCATAAGCGGTTCAGATGGTATATATGTATAAAAAGGGGCTTTTTAAAATGTAACACCCTGTAATTTCCCTTAAATGAAACCTATACCAAAAAGTCAGACATTTATTTTTGATTAATTGCCGCTGGGTTGCTTCTTGATTCCCATTACGCTTAGGGAAATATATTTTCATCTTTTTTAAAAACTTGTTAACTTTGGGGCGCCACCTCCGCTAAACGGTGTGTGATAGATAAATATGCTGTCGCGGAATAAATTGTAGGAATTATAGTCCTCTTCATATTTCTATTGAGGAATTTTTTGCAACGACGTACAGGAGTGGCTACGTTTCGCAAAAACGACAAACTACCCCCTTTAAAGCGATGAAAATGGGTATTCCGGGGCGAAATCTTTTAAGAAAATTTAGTCTCATTAAAAACACCCCTTGATATACTGAAAAGAAAATATAACCGCACTTATTTGCGAAGTTCAACCTTTGTTTCCTACACTATATAACATGAAACGGTTTCGTTCTTCACAATTTATTTGTTTCATGTTTCACGTTTCTTTGATAGTAAAAAGCAATTAAAGAGCGGCGCCGACAGTAACGACCACGTCACTATCTATTGCCGACTATACAAATTTTATTTTTGTTTTATCGATTAGTTTATCACATGAAACGGTTACTTTTTTTACAATTTATTTCTTTCATGTTTCATGTTTAATGTTTCACGTTTCATGTTCCTTTGATGTGCGGCCTGCCTAGAGAAGCATAAAAACAGACTCCATAACCAATAGAGGTTATTCAACTTCTGGATCAACATGGAATAGTGAGGAGACTCAAGAGAACTAAACCTTTAGAGTAAGTCGAAAACCTTTTGTGTTAGTGCAAATAGTTTATGTCTAAAATTCATATACGTATTAATTTCTATGTTTAAGCCGGCAAAACATTGAAGAATGGCATTAAGGAGAACTCAAAAATATTAGTTTTAAGATTGTTAATAAAATGCTCGTGGGTCTAATTTTTAGTGAGTGGTCGTAAATAATCAAGGCACGGCTTAGGTATTTATTAAATAAAAAATAATAAAATATTTAACAATTTTATAACACAAAACGTTAATTTCAATGGTTGCAATAACAGTCCATATTTCTAGGCATTAATGGATTAAATAGCGTTAATTTGTTTAGAGACATGTTTTAAAACAGTTACAGTTAACCCATTACGGGCGTGCTGTATTGTATTGCAAGCCAAAAAGGTCTGTAATTTTATTACTAAAACTAGGTTATTTAACAAAGAGCCTACAAACAGCGCATAAAAGTCTTTGAGCCGCAATTACCGAACGTCAAAAAACGTTAACGCAAGCCGTTAAACATTCCGCAAGCGTTGTGAAAATTCTATATTTAAATTTTATTTTACTATAAAATGCTCTTAAAGTCTTAAAAGATTGGCAGAGAAGTTTTATGAAATAGCTAAGGATAACGTTGGAAATTTAATATATTTTTTCATTTATTTGGTTCAAATTTAGAAGTTTATAAGTTTTTCAAACATTTGCAAAAGGTGTCTTTCACGGGTTTTGCTCCAAATTTAAACGAACCGCTGGGATTGACAGGAAATTTGGCATAGCTAACATTTCAAAGAAAAAATGATAATGTGCCGATGTGTGCTTTTGACCTAAGATCAGTACTACGTACTCAGTGGAAGTAGACTTGTAGCTAATGAAAAATATGTACATCATCGTCAAATTCCAAATAGAATATTTCAACGTGAAATAACCAAAAAATCAAGCAATTTTTGGGGAAAATGCATTGCAAGATTTCTTTTTATTTTTAAAAGAACCTTTATTTTTGTAAAAGTTTCTAGCAAAGTAAACAAGTTACACTCAAAATAAAGTTGGTCCCTTTTTCATCTTAAAAAAAATCGGGATATGACCCCTTAATTTGCATCTCAGATAAAATTAATCGTTATCGCTTCACAAGTTGCTTTACTTATGTTTTATATATAAATATGATATGTACGTTGTATCGGTTCAAAGCGCTTATTTTTTTAAAAAATTTGTAAAAATTTTTTGAATTTTTAATTTTGGAAAAAAGCGCTTTTTTTCTCAACAGAACTTAAAATTATTAGCGATATCAAAAATCTCAAATAGGAAAAATTGTAGGGTTTGCTTTTCTGGGGAAAAGGAAGAAATATTGGATGTTTTGCTTTGCCATACGAAAAAAATTGGTTAAGATATGGCTTTTTAAAATTTGTATACACTCGTGTTTAGTGACTCGTTTAAGTCCTTTCAACTACAGCCCTTTCACAAATAATCACTGTGATCCGATGAAACATACAGATGATAGAAACAATACATACGTGAGCAAAGTCACTTGTGGAGCGGTAATGATTAACTTCATTTGGGATGCTCATTTGGGAGTGATTTTCACGATTTTTTTACAAAAAAAAAAGAATCAACTTTTTTTTTCAGCGTAACTTTCTTAGTTTTTATGAGAGAAAGTTTTTTAAAAAAGAGGAATAAAGCTTTTTTTAAATACTTTAAAAAGGTAGTAATGAGTTCTACCGAGAAATTGCTTCGGTCTTGGGCTATTTGACGTTGAAATTTTCGATTTGAAATTTGACGAATATGAACCTATTTTTCATTAAGCTCCAATCTGCTTCTACTGCGTCTAGGGACCTCATAGATACAACGTTTTTTTTTTTTCATTTTTTATATGCTATGTTTTTGCTAAGAATGTTTATTTTTCGATAAAACATTTACTTTCTGAGTTATTTGTGAAAACACGTTTAAAGACGTGTTTTTTGTTGTTGGAATATGAACACATTCTCCCGCAAATAATTCGAAAAGTATTGGCTTAGTAAAAAACTCTATAGAAAAGAAGTTGCTTAGAATTAGTCAGTTCCATTCTTACTTTGTACGTAATTTTTTCACCCCCGATAAGGGGGTGTCCTCCTGGACAAAAGCACACATCGGCACAATATGACTTTTTTTGACATATGTGTATTAGGGTGGAACGAAAAAAATGTTTTTATAATTTCAATGCGTAATAGTGATAGAAAGTTGCCTATAGTCATTGTTAAGTCACAAATAAAATATTTTTCCAAACAAAACATTTTTCGAGGTGCTGCGAAAGGGTTGAAAGTTAGAATTTTTAGTTAAATTTTGCGAATTTTGATAATTTTGGTTTGGTACCTATGTAATATAAGTAGTAGTGTAAGTAGCTATGTAATGTCTTAATTCCTATTTAAAATGATAAATACACACTTTTAAATTACCTTTTCAAGATAATTTTAGTTTTAACTTACAACAATCCAATCTTTATTTTTACTAAATCTGGCAAAATTTGAACTTGAATTCCACATTTAAGAAATGTTTAATAGTAAATATTTATTTCATTCCTTAATATAACTTAATAGTATAACTATAGTAGAAGAGCACATTTCAATAGTAGAGGAACCTGTATCAACCTTCCTAGGGCATATGACTCCTGCTTCCGGAACAGGCGAAGCTATAAAATATAGGGTAATGGAGCATTAACTGCCACTAACACCAGTGTTAACAATGGTGTAATAGCTTTAATAGAAAAAAAACTAAATAAGCCGCTGAAGTGGCTGATTGGTTTGTTCTATACCAATGAATTGCTTTTGCGTCATTTGTTTGGCCTATTGGATGGAAAAACTAAAGGCCATAATCAATTTAGAGGGCTTTTAGGGAAACAACTTGAAATCTGTAACCAGCTTCCTGTGGCTAATTTCGCTCCCATAAAAAACAACCTCCCCATTCTAGATATTAAGGATGATCTAAGCACAGATCAAAAATATTTACTTGAAATATGCAAAGCAATCTCCAGTGGTGTATGTCCTTCTGATCTTTCTTTAAAAATTCATGAGAAATTAAATCATTCACGATGGCTTACGTTGGCCAATCACCTTTTTCGAATATATGTATGTTGCAACAGAGAATCCTTCAAATATTCTGAAAACTTCAACAGTGTATTTGATGAAGATGTATGTCATAGTCTGGTTTTATATCAAACTGAAACCATTTTGTGTAAATGGGTCAAAACATCTATAGAGACTCATCAAATTTTCACGTTATCTTTTTTTGCAAGGAACATCTTCAAATAATTGATCCAATAATTCAAAGGAATGGTTACTTCTCTCACCCAGAAAATGTGCTTCTCTCCATGTTATGTGACAAGAAAACATATAAGGGAGCTAGGTCTGCGGCGAGTTTTGAAGGCAAGATCGCAAGATTTGAGCTCATAAATTAAGAAAGTTTGTTGTCCCGAAGCTTAACTTTAATGCCAATTACTACATGGATATAATTATCTGGTCGGAGGAAGAAATTACTGAGCCTCCTATGACAAAACATATAACTGACGAGGAATTAAAAAAGTATAGGTATAAGTGAAACAAGAGACCCTAGTTGTCAGGTGCAGTTTGTGGATTTTCCGTGTTTTCCCTGTCATACACAGGCAGTGAAAAGAGTCATAAAGCTCGTGACTGAGTCATCTCTTAGTGTCTGTGGTCTTGAAGCAAAAACGGCTTTGTTAGAACAAATATTGTTTCCCAAAAGATTATGTCGAAATTTGCGATAAAAAAAACAATTTATTTAAGTATCAAAATAAATATTGTAACTAAAGAATTCTTATAGCAATGTGTACAAATAGCAATGATAGCAATGTTAACTGTTATTAGAAACAATATTTGACTAAGAAATGTTAGCTATGGCACCAGGTTAAATATATAAAATATTTGAAACTTTCTGTATTTTTTTGTTAAAAACCTATCTTTTTAAAGCTCTTGCGGCACCTCAAGATGTAAGCCTAGAACAAAACTATTTTGTAGTTTTATTGTAAACATAATAAGGCAACTTTCGAGTGCTACTAGAAAGTTCTTTGAAAAAAATTTTTTTTCCTATCTTTTCTTTCCACCCTAATGTGTATGCCAAATTTCATGTCAATCCAAGCGATTCTTTAAAATACGGAGCAAAAGCCGTGAGTAAATGGACTAAAAGTGTTTACCTACTCAAATACATTAGCCTATTATTTAATTCTAAAAGAAAAAAGAATGTGTGTGTACTTTGTACGCACGTAAGAAGTTATTCTTCTATTATATAATTTCAACGAAGTAAATATACTTAACAGGTTATTTGTATTTCATTTAAATATTAAACTATCTTTGTTATCTACCACTTTCAAATTTTTTTTATTAAAACAACCAAAAATAAAAAATATGAATCTTCCAGGATTGGAACCCGCGACCTTCCGTGTGCTTCCGTTCTCTGACCCACCGCTCTACCAACTACGCCAGCGAGCCACTTGAATTGACACGTAAGTTTCGGATATAATTACACAACGCGGTGACAAATAGACATATAAAAATGTTATACCTACATAATATTTTATTATCTTACTACAGACAAAGACAAATCCGAAAATTATAATAAATAATACATTTACTAAAAACACCAATATATTCTTTTCATGACTTATTTGCGCTGATACATAATATACATACATACCTATCTTGAAAGATTAGCAACTTAACGTCATATTGTCTGTGTGCGCATGCGCGCAGATTTATGAAATTTTACTCTCAACCGCGCCAAAAGAAGAATAACTTCAAAGATAATAAATCTGTTTAGAGGAGATCTTATCCTATTCATATTGCAAATTCAAATCTAATCAAGTATCATTCGACTAAAACGCCGAATAAATAACCCTCTTCAGTCGAGTTTCTTTAAAGTTACTACCTTTTACAGCCTCCACAAAAGCGACTGATTGATATACATCTAGAATAAACAAAGTAGACAGCTAGCCTTCCCTCCCTTCGATAATATTCTTCTTGAAGAGGGTCTGGAGAAGGTTAGGATGCACGTTTTCATTTACCGAGCTCCGGGAAAATTTCTTTTCTATCCATCAGCTGACAGGACAGTCACTTGTTCTTTCGGTGACGTTAGACCAGTTAAAAGTAAGCAAAATTTTGTTGTTTGTTTTGATAGACTTCTTAAATCAAACCGACATAAGCGCAAAAAAACGATTTTTGAGATATTGGTATCAAAAAATTTCTTTTTATTTCTTCTCCTTCGTTTTCTTCCTCTTTATAAGTAATTCTGCTTGTTCATTGGCGGATTGATACCTCTATGGAAGGTTGTCATTCCATCTTTTGCGTGGTAGTCCGATATTTCTTCTACCGATTGGTGATTTATCTCTTGCTATTTTGATCAAACGTGTCTCTCCAATTCTGCTTATGTGGTTGTTCCAATCTTTTTTTATTTAGTGACCATTCGTTGTTACACTGTACGTTATATTTTCTTCTAATATCTTCACTCCTGCAGAAATGAGGTATCTACGCACAGTTCAAGGAATCACTAGAACGGATAGGGTAACGAATAACTACATAACAGAAGAACTGAAAATCGAGACAATGATGGAGTATGTTGAAAAAAAGACAATTAAGTTGGTGGGGGATTTACAACGACTACAGAAAAAAGTACCAGTTAAAAAGATATGGGAAACAAAGGTGCAGGGGAAAATAAGTATAAGAAGACCGAAAAAGACATGGAAAGATCTTGTGGCAAGGATTCTTGACAAAAAAGGAATATCATGGAATGAATCAAAGGCTATGGCACAGGACCGGAAGCAATGGAAGAGATTTGTGCATTGTTAACAGAACACACGTTAATACCTACACCCGAGAGGGTAGAAGGTCTAAAGATTACATAATATATAATATCTTCACTCCTCTTTCGATATCTAAGCGTATTTCCTGTAATTCTTCTCCGTACTCCCATTTCTGATGTTTCTGGTAGTCTGTGTATTGTGGATGTGTCGAGTCTAGTTTCTGATACATATGTCATTATTAATTTTACACTGGCTTTATAAATTCTTGACTTTACCTCAGTGTTAATAAATATGTCGGTTTCGCCATATAGTGTTACTCAGGCATCCTGTTAGTTTATTTGCTTTTGTACTTGATTTCTCACTTCTTTGTCTAGGTGTCCGTAGCTGAACAGTGTAATAGATATTTTATTTCCATTAATTGTTTAGTACTGATGCCTTCAAATTCTATTTTACATCTGATTGTTTCTTTAGAATAGAATAGAATAGAAATATGCTTTATTGTCCCTGAAAGTTTTTACAGTTTTATGGACAAAGCTTACATACAGTCAAAAGAAAACATAATATCAATAACAAATAACAACTACAATTTACTAAAATTAGATAAATCGTCAATATATGTACAGTATAATATAAGATGGATATATTGTTTCTGGAAACGTTCCGGGAAGAAGATCAAGAGGACGATCACCAACTAGATGGTCTGACTAAATAAAGCATTCAGCTGGAAACTCATTCTACGAAGCTCTTAGAGCAGCTGAAGATAGCGACCAATGGAGAAACATTGTTAGGAATATTTTAAGAAATCACGATCCTCAGTAGTGGGGAAACGACAGGAGAGAGAGAGAGAGAGAGAGAGAGAGAGAGAGAGAGAGAGAGAGAGAGAAAGAGAGAGAGAGAGAGAGAGAGATAATATAAGATATAAAAGCCAAGACAAAAACAATTTATTGCAAAATTTATATAAATTGCAAATTGAACATACTTCCAACAAATAAAATAAAATACATAAGGAACTGACAAGTTTATGCTACTGCGTATCAAACCCAATTTTCTTAGTTATTTATTAAGAAATTTTTCTACTGGATAGTATGGTCTTTTAGATAGACAGGCTTTTGTCATTTTAAGGAACTTTGGGAAAGATGTTGCAGATTTAAGTTGTAACCGAAGATGGTGGTACAGTTTCTTTGCGGACTATAATATAGATTTCTTTACTAACTCAGTGGATGGAATCGGTAAATAAATGTCAGAGATTGAATTTCTGGTGGAGTAAAGATGATTGAGCCTTGCTGGAAAGACATGAAGGTGTTTACGAATTAAACAAACCGTTTCTAGGATATACAAAGATGGAAGTGTTAAAATTCCGTGATCTCTGAAGTAACTTCTGCAATGTGTAGATCTTCTGAGGCCAAACAGATATCTTATTGCTCTTTTTGCAATTTAAAAATAACATCAAATTGAGCAGCTGTACTAGAACCAAGGGAAGGAAGACCATATCGAAGATTAGACTCGAACAACGAAAAATATGTTATTTTAGAAGATGCTAATTTGAGTTTCCTTGAGACAGATCTTATTGCATAGCAAGCTGAGGCGAGTTTCTTACTTAACGAATCGACATGAAGGGACCATTTGAGGTTGCTGTCTAAAAAAATACCAAGAAATTGTACAGAATCAACGGTACTGATCTGGCTGCTATTAAGAGGCAAAGGTTGAAGAGCTCCTTTATAGGATAATGCTATTGTTTTATTTAAGCTAAAAGAGAGTAAATTAGAGTCAGACCAAGTCTTTATCGTCAGTAGATCCGAACTTATAGTTTCATGAAAAGATGCAATAGTTGAGTTGCTCCAAGCGATACTGGTATCATCAGCAAAAAGAAAAATTTTCCCATCGATGTTTAAATTAGTGATGTTATTTATAAAGATAAGGAACAGAAGAGAACCCAATACTGAACCTTGTGGTACTCCACAAACAATGTTTTTGAGACTAGAGTCAGTATCATTTGCTCTAAATAGTTGTTTCCTATTATTCAAGTAGGACTGGAAACAATTTAAAGAAATACCTCGAATTCCATAGAAATTTAGTTTTGTAATCAAGATATCGTGATTTACACAATCAAAAGATTTGGCATAGTCGCCGAAAACACTGGCAGTATAAAGATTATTGTTTAGTGCTTGGTAAACCTCATGTAGTACAGAAAACATGGCATCAGTGGTACAATTATTTGTTAAAAAGCCGAACTGATTTTGTGATAAAATGTTATTATCAACGATAAAGGACATAAGTCGAGTTTTAATGAGTCTCTCAATAATTTTGGAGAGTACCGGTAGTAAGGCAATAGGTCTATAATTGCCGGCATCAGATTTTTCACCACCCTTATAAAGAGGAATAATAATGGCTGTTTTTAAGCACTCTGGAAATTTACCTTTTTTGAAGGAATCATTAATTAGAGAGACGAGGATTTCCAACACATTTTCTGTGAGATTAGTGAAATTTTTTATAGATAGTCCACTGATTACTATTGATTTAGTATCCTGAGATGAAATTGTCATATTGAATTCTTTTGCTCTTACGTTAAATCTGTGAACTAATCTTTGCAGGCTATCTTCATGTTGGGCTAACAGTAGGTACTGCGTCGCCTGCGTCACAGAGTAATTTTACTTCTTTATTTCCCATTTTGCATCCTGTTCCTTTGTTGACGCTTTTGATGATTTCGTCCATGATTAAATTGAAGAGCATATTCAATGATTTCTCCTGTCTTATTCCGCTTCCTATGCCCATGAGTTTTGTAAGTTACTAATCTATTCAGACTTTCATTTTGTTGTAAGATGGATTACAAATTTAGGTCTTACTCTGTCAAATGCTTCTTCAAGTGAATCAGATATAGAAATGCTGATCTATTATACTCTATATTTAGTATGATACATCTGTTTATTTGTTCGTTTAATTTTGTGTCAAATCCCAATAAAATTTGGTTAAAAACAGTCACTCAGATGGGGGAAAGACTTTGCATGAGGAAACAATGACGAAGTTCATACCGGCAAATCTTCAACATGCCAAGTCTGCTTCATATGCTATTGACAGAAGATTTGAAAAAGAAGCTATAGATGTAGCACTAATCCAGGAGCCTTGGATTGCTGATAAAGGGCCAATTGGCGTCCTAGGAGAATCAATCAGATCTAAGGTGTGGTATTGCCCAAACGGGATAAAACTCCGGGCTACCCCCGTACATAGGAAAGATACTATTTTACTTTCAGGTTTCTGTATAGAAGATGTGTTCGCAGCTCAATTCATTCAGAAACAGCGATTTTTGTAATAAAACCGGCGTAAACTAATATAAAACATTATACTACTTTACTCTAATCTAAGTATCCTCCTCTATTTTTTCTCCTTCGTAAGGATGTAATAGCGTCATGTAAGTCGTTTGACTATTTCTGTCCAATTCTCTCTCCCTCTCCTGCTCGTGTTGCGTGATGCTCCTTTGCTTCGAAGATTGAGTAACCAGTCATGTTCTTTATTTGGTCCGATCATCGTAATGGAGATCTTCTTCTGGATATTCTGCCCTGTACGTTGCCTTCAACTATCATTCGTTCCATGCCTTCTCTTCTTCTAATTATATGTCCAAAAAATCTTAGTATATTTTAGTTGATAGTTGTGCTGAGTCTAGTTTTTATGTTAAGTTCGGCTAATATTGAATTATTTGTGCGATGTGCGGTCCATGGTATGCGAAATATTCTCCGGTAGACCCTCATTTCAAATGTCATTATACGTTTTGAATCTGATGATTTTTTGATGGTCCAAGTCTCTGAAGCGTAGGTGGCGATAGGAAATATTAACGCTCGAACAAGGCGTAATTTTCTGTTTTTTGTAATGTCAATATTATTCCATATTTTTGTGAGTTTGGCTGTTGCCGATCTGGCCATTATGATAAACCTACATATCTTGTCTTCGCATCCTCCAATGTTAGTAATAACGGAGCCCAAGTAATTAAATTGTCTGACCACTTCGTAACCTGCCAAGTTTCTTATCTCCGGTTGGTTGTTTCTGATTCTATCGATGATCATTACTTTGGTTTTCTGTATATTTATTTTTAAACCATATTCCGTACTCACCGTTCCTAGCCTATTCATAATTTTTTCCAATTCTTTTGGCGAAGAGGCCAATATAACAGTATCATCAGCATAACGTAGGTTTTTTATTTTTCTTCCTCCTATAGTTGCTCCACCTTGCCATTCCTCTAAAACTTGACGCATAATGTGTTCAATATATTGAATAGAATGGGGTATATTATACATCCCTGCCGCACTCCAGATTTTAATTTGATGTTTTTCGAAACTAAATTATTAACTCTTACATTAGCGGTGTTATTTACAAATATGTTTCTATGTTAACTCTCGAGATTTTTCGAAAAATGTGTTCTCTTGTTCCTCTACCTTGGACGAATCCGCATTGTTCTTGGGGAATTTGCGGTAAGAGAATTGATTTTAATCTTTCATTGATTATAATTAGAAGTATTTTGCTTTCGTGAGATATCAACGCTACTGTACGGTAATTAGTGCAATCTGTCGGAGAACCTTTTTTGGATATGGGAATAAACGATGTTATCCCAGTCATTTGGCAACTTTCCGGTATTCCAGATCTCGTTGCAAATTTTAAGCATTACTACCGCCCCTAATTCTCCCCTTTCTTTGAGTATTTCAGCTGTAATTCCATCCATCGTCTCCTTGTGCTTTTCTACATTTTAGCTTTTTTTATTGCCGACCTAATTCGAGGTTCTTTTTCATAACTTCTGTTCTCTGTATTATGGTCTGGGTCGTTGTTACAATAGTCGTATTTCACGATATTGTTTCCACACCTCTACGATATCATCTGGGTTTGTTATTTCCACTATTATCTTCGATAATGAGTCTCTGTGGTTTAAATTCTCTCGCTAGCTATTTGGCTTTTGAGAAAAGTTCTCTAGATTCTTCTGCACAAGTGTTTTATAGTTGTATTTATGGTGCTTATCTCTATAATTGTTTTTGTATTGAATTTGACGTGCCGTTTCTAAGTTTTCGTCTTTCTTCTACAAAGTTGAGAGTTTCTTCAGTCATACAATGTCTTTTCCTATCGATTTTTTCTTTGGGGTTTGTGTTGTTGATGGCTTCAGTGATCAACTTCTTTGTGTGTTCCCACGTTTTGTCAGGGTCTAAGGTAGCCACTGGTAGGTCAGCTTTTGCTAGTGCTTCTGTAAGCTTTTCCGGGGTTTTGGAACCAATTTTTGTCTTTTATTTGCAATTGTTTTACTGTGTAACTTAATGCGAAATTTTACTTGTAGCATTTTATGGTCCGAACCACAGTCTTCAGCTGGTTTTGTCTTCACATTGGTTACAGAGCTCCTCCATCGTTTAGTAATAAGAATATAATCTATTTGGTTCTTGTATCGTCCTCCAGGCGAAGACTATAATAATCTAATCTAATAATAATCTAATCTAAATAACTACTAAATAATTATACAATAAGACCAATCTCAGTATAGGGACCATGAATTAGTTAAAATTGTCAGATGGTGGCAAGAGACTCGACTTGAATCAAAACGAAACCATCTATTTCTATTTTAAAATAAAATAATTATTTAAATAAAAATAACAACCATGTCACAAACGTTACAACATCCAAAACATTCATTTTTTAAGCAAGAAATCAATAAGTTCAAGAGTGAAGAACTTTAAAAATATTCAGATACCGAGAAAAGTCTGTATAACATATTTTTTGCTACAAATTGAATTCTCTATCGATTTCGGGAGTTATTTAAAGGTTAAATATTTCCACTCCCGAGAAGGGGTGGCAGACACCCTTGGGGTAAAAGCACATATCGGCACTATATACCTTTTTTTCCAGACATGTTTTCTATGCGCATTTCATATTAAAATTTCATATCAATCAATGCGGCTCTTTAAAATTCTGAGCAAAAACTGTTAAATGACGGACCAATAGACCGAAGAGAGAGATTGGATGTTTGATACAGGAGAATAAAATATTTTTTATTACGAAATATAAAAAGGCTCTCAACCAATTTATTGCTTCATAGGCTGAAACCGTTTGAATATGTTGAAGCAAAAAAAGCAAAAGTTGAAGTGCTTGTTTGAAACATAATCCTGAAATGTCGAATCCCCTCTCATATATAACTCAATCAAAATTATTTTCGACTATGAAGTTCAGTTTCGACTTTATTACATTAGTTACCCAGGCTATACGGCCTGACGTTCATATAATTCATTTTATAAATTATCTGGAAGGCTGCTGCAAAAACAACACAAAAAAGAGATAACCGAATTGAAAGTCTAATAAAGTTTGCCTCAGTTAAGACTGAAATCAATTTATAAAGCGTTTTTTTGCGTTGGCGTATTCCATTTTGCTTATCTCATTTTGCTTCGCCAATGAAAGTAGGTAATTTTAATGAAAGACTCGCTTTTATTTTTCGGGTAAAGGTGGTTTCGTGTTGCGAAAATATTGAAAAATAATTCGACACGTGTATTTTCGACGCGAGGTATTTCCTGCATTACATGCTAGTCAAAATTCAAATTACCTTGAAGGCAGTGGCAGAATGTAAGAAGGGTATGTATCGGCACGTTGAACGGAAAAAAATAACGAAGTCAAAATGTGTCATTTATATACGTTTTTCCAATATTTAATCCCTCTGGTGAGCGCGCTAGCCGTATGATTTTATGCCGCCTTTTTATTAATTGCAGGGTTTCGTAAGGTAAGGGAACATTGCCTGTAGGGCTTACAATACCGAGCCAAAATCTCAAAACCGGTATTTGGTATTTAAAATTTTAAATACCTGGATCCCGGTATTAAAACCGGTATTATGAATAAAAAATATACACGTTATATTTATACTATCCTCAGTTGTTATACCGCCTTGTTATTAAATAATATATAATATGAAACCTATTAAATTTTGTTTTGAAATGAGTAGATGTTGTTTATAAACTATGTTATTTATACTATCCTCAGTTGTTATATCGACTTGATATTAAATAATATATATTATGAAACCTATTAAATTTTGTTTTGAAATGAGTAGATGTTGCAAATAGAAAAACTATATTTTTGATTCATAGGATAAATTTTGCATATAATAGGATAGTACTTTTACTTATGAAATTTGCTATTTGTAAATTAATTGAGCTTTAAAATATATTAATACAAACATTAACTCACTGTGACAAATATTTTATATGGATTACTCTGTATTTATACCGCTATATATTTTCAATTATTAATAATTCAGAAAATAAGTGAGCCTAATTTATACACCACAGTACACTGTGCACTTAATTCTGATTAAGCTATCCACTCTGTGGCTCAGTGGTAAGAGCGCCTACCTTTAGATCGAAAGGTCCGAATGGTCGTGAGTTCGAATCTCACCAGGGTCAGAAATTTTTTGTTTATTATAAATATAAATTAATAAATGAAAATAGTTTCTGTCCTTGTGGGATCGGTACTCACCGGAAGGACTGCAGACGTTCGGATACAATTAGCGTCTCTTTGCAAAGACAATGACGTCGACTTTGCAAAGTAACAAGATACTTACTCAACACACACATCTGACTGCAAAAATGCACTGTACCTATCATGCCAATGGCCATTAGTTGTCGAGGCATTAGCTAAATCTTATTTTATGTATTTGTATAGACGAGATTTAAGAATTTGGTTGATATATAAGCTGATATAACCCTTCGCCTTAAATTAACGACATTCACGCTTTTAGAAAGCGCTATACTTGACTTGTATGTATAATAAACGTATTTAATAATTTTTTTTACAATGATATTGGTTGTTTATCTTCAAAAATAATTTCTTGTAATGGCAAAAAATATCTAAGAAAGTTTATTTTGCATCAATTCACTTTTTATAAATTAAGCTAATACCGAAATACCGGTATTTTTATTATAAATACCGGTATCGAATACGGGACAAAAATCGTCCGGAATCCCGGTATTCGGGATCCCGGAATTCCGGTATTGTAAGCCCTAATTGCCTGAGATGGTATAGGTTTAGGTATATAGGTATTAAGTATTAAGTAAATAGGTATAGGAATTCTGTATGCAATGAGGGTTTATTGGAATTATACTCTGTCTGTTTTTAGAAGCTTTTCTTTAGTTCAATCGTTTGGGTCAAATCTTTAGGGGTTAATTTGACTGCCTTTTCTTCAATGCAAATGAATGAAAATTTTCAGACATATGCATTCGCGGTAACAATACGCGAATAGTCAATAAAATTTTTTTATGTTTATTAATTGTTTAAATAAAAAAAAAACGTTTTAATGGAAAATGCTTAAATTCTCTTGTTTTGTACGGTGAAGAAACTTGAAACTTTTACAGATTGTAGCTAATCATATGAAATATTCATAATTTCACTTTTAACGTTAATTATTTACGTTATGATTAATAAATAAACAATAAAATTTAAAGCTTTTTGCGGATTTCGACTACTTTTCAGGTTTGTACATGTCCAATACCAAATATTCAGAATTAACATCCGATATTGAGCAGTATATTTTTATCGCCCCGTACATCACACGAACGAATTTGTTTTCATATTTAAACCTGTGTGGGATATTTCATTTGTTTAATTGTTGCAATTTATAAACAATATTTTGGCAATGGACATAATTTTAGCTGACTAATAATTAAAAACCTTTGTTATTTTTTGCGTGTGGGCTATGACCCAATTCATGTTGCCAACAAGAGATAATACATTTTAGAATCATTCTCAAGAATCACTTCAATCAGGCCAGAAGTGCCTTTAACTTCATTCCTTCATTTACATTCAATATGTAGCAAATATAGTCTTCAACTAACTCGCGTACAATCAATAATCAGTACTCAACGTTCTCCCGGGTTAACTACCCTAGTGACTGTCGTTACAAATAAATTTTTTAAAGTGCTATTGGTGTTTCAATAATCTGAAGAGCATCCTCCACTGAGTCACGAATATTAGAGAGTAAATCATATGTGATTTATACATATATTTTAATAAACATATTTTAGTATATATTCAAATATAACATAATATATAACATAACTATATATTTTAATATTTGAAAAAAGTAAGACTAAAAAGTACAAAATAAAAAAATATGAAAAAATTTTTTTTAAGAAACGCCTTTCTTTAGAGTGTCTAAAATTACAAATATAAAAAAAATGAACTAAAAGGCAAAACCTAAACAAAAATAAAACTCGAAGGATTATTCCAAAAAAAAACCGTTAGACATAATACAAAAATCTCACACATTCGTTAAAAAATTGAAAAAATCAACACATTCGTTAAAGAAAAGCGTGGGGCGAAAACCGTTGATTCGATGAAGACGCGCCCCACTCTTTTCTTTAACGAATGTATTAGATTTTTTTCAATTTTTTAACGAATGTGTATTTTTGAGAATTTTGAGAATGAGATTTTTGTATTTGTAATCTGTCTTTTCGAATATAGTAAACAGTTAATTTCGAATAATCCTTCGAGTTTGATTTTTCAAGTTATACTTCTTTAGGCGCGATTGAGGTTAAGGGTGAATTTGTATTGATCTGCGCGCATGCGCACACCGACACTATGGTATTAGTCGTTATACGGGCTCTGATTGGGTTTTGAAATGTCTGTCAATAATAAATAATTGTTCAATATGAAGGTAAACAAATGTATAATATATTAGTTTTATTGTTGTGAGGGCAGAAACAAAAAAGTTTATAATTGTAGTGACATTTAAATAGTTTTTAAAAGCAACAGGTACGTAATAATTATAAATGTATCATAGGTACTAGGCCGGGCCGAAAAAGGGCAAAAAACATTTTTTTAGGAAATTTTAAACGGGCTAGTAAAAAAAAGTTGTGTATGGTAGTCCTAATACTGTGTACCAAACATAGGCCGAATTAAATTATTTTCGACCGGGCCCCCAGGGGCCTTAAAAAATTATTGTTTTTTTGTTTTATTTTTGGGGCGGGTTAGTGTGTAAAATATTAATATGAATGTTACTATCTTATTAAAAAATTTTCATCATGATCTAAAAAGATTTAACCGCCCCCCAGGACCAAAAATGTAAAAGAGGGGTAACCAATGCATATTTATTTACTATTTTTGCCCTGTGAACTGCGCAGCTTTTTGCTTGAATTAATATTCGGCACAAAAGGTTTTTATATTAAACTATTATGCACATATTTAACGTTATTTCGTATATTCATTTAACCCAGTACTCACCACGATGAGGTTACTGCACGGTGAGTTCCACTCACCCACCCTCCTTTGCTAAACATTTTTACTTACTCATTCCTTGAAGCATAGTGTCGACATTTACTTTCAAATATTGCTTAATTCTTCCTGGCATCAAGTTTAGCTCGAATATAACTATCTCTAGATTCTTCACCACACACTTTTATTGATGCATCAGTAATTATCTTCACACACCTCTACACCGCTTGAATGTGACAAGGAAAATTGTCAAACTTTGGAACTTGTTTCACCATGTCCCACAATTATTCTTCGTCTGCTAAATGCTCTATTAGAGGAGGATTTGTTACAGTACTATTCATCCAGTCTATGAGATATATGTAATCTTCTGCATCGAAATTGATTTAGGGATTTGGGATACTATGAAAGCACAATTTTTATACCGGCCTTCCTACATTTTAAAATCCTTCTGAGAGCATTCTCTCTAATACGTTGACGTAAATCTGTTAACATACAAATTTGAATGATTTCCGGGTGTGCAAAGTAAGCATTGTCTTAAATAACTTTATTGATAAATTGATGAGATATTATTCGGAAAATCTCTCGAGGGCTGCATTGATTTCCATAGATGCCTGGCACCATATTCCAATTTTGGCTGTGTTTTTATCTCAAACCTCATACGTGAATATACTTGTATTACAAATAAAATCTTTAAGCTTTCTCAAGGATCAGTTGTAGCTACATAAACTCTAAGAATGCGGTTAGCTGTCGTCTGTCGTGAACCAACGTGTTTGTGCCATCTTCCCTGGACTTTTCTCTGCCAAACTTTGAGAACATATTCCATCTCCAATTATTGTTTAGGATAGTTTGGACAAATACTATTGATCTGAACTTGGATCATTTTCATTTACAAGAGGCAGGACAGCTTCCATGGTGTTAAATTTAATAACAGGCATTTTTTCGTAATTGGGAAGAAGGGATTCAATCGTCTCAGAATATGAATAGAAACCTTTTATGTTGCCATCTAGTTTTTGCAGCAAATATCGCAAGGGAAGTTCATTAGCGTGCAACGGGCATACAACGCACTGTACTGGTTTATTCACTCGCCTTTCTATAATTCGTATGATTACACCTTCCAGCCCCGTATTTACATTTGAACCATCACATCCCATAACACCTAATTTGCTTAGATCTATATTATGGCTTTGTACGTAGTCTAATATTCCTTCGACAATATCTATGACTTGAGACTGGCTAAGATCAAAGTACCCATAATATAAACTAAGGGGTCCTTTAATTAAAGCTATATGGTCTTTAGTTTTCATAATTCGTCTCGCCTTTCCGAATACCATGGTTTGATCTTTCCTTTCATCAAAGTGTAGCCCTTCAATATTGACTTGTTTAAATTTTTATTCCCATGCTAGAGTTGCCGTCTGTTTCCCTTAACTCCTCTCCGAATTTTATTTTTGTTGATGACTAGCACTGTATTATCTTTGAAGATTTAGTTTAGATCTTCTAAAACGGCATTTAAAAGCTTAAGTATTTTTCCTGTATACTGTATTATCTTTCTTTTGCTTAATAATAGAATATGACAACAGAAGCGTTTTTAATAGCCCCAAACATTTTTTTAACAATATCAAAATTCTTGAAAGGCCAGGGGGCCCGGTTAAATATTTTTTAAACCGGCCCAAATTTGGTATAGGATTATATAAATACTAGTCCCAACTTTTGGCAACTAGCCGTGTAGAAAAATTAAAAAAAAATTTTCGGCCCGGCCTATTAGGTACCTACCTATTTGAACCTACCAAAATACATAGTATGTAATACTTTTATTTACATAATCTGATTACCATCAAAATTTCTATCAATGTTCACCTAATATATTGTTTTCTTACTCTATGTTTTGTTGTATTTTTTCAATTATATATCATTTCAATTCAAAATCAAAATAATTTAATTTAATTCGAAAATCTAACATCCTTAATCCGTTTAGTTAGTCGATCTTCGCACATAATTACACATTGCCTCCGTGGCGAAGCGTTTAAGGCGAATGAACCCCAATATACCCACCGCGCTGATAGCTGGTTCGAATACCTACCAATAAAAACTTTTATTTTTTTATTTTTTTTGTACATTTTATGATTGTAAGTATATTTATTATATAATTTTATTTTTAGAAAATACGTATTTAGTTAAAAAAATGTCCGACAATTAATGTTCAGAAATCATTTGTGGCATTTTTAATATGTTTATGTGTGTTTTATTCTTTTATTATTTTAATTTTTGGCACTGTTTTAATAAAAATGTTTGAAAAGTAGTAAGTATAAATTAGTTTAATATTTAAATAAAATATAAATAAAAAGTATATTAATTTCGTTTAAATCATATAATAGAAGTATAACTTCTTACGTGCGTACAAAGTACACACACACTCTTTTATTTTATTTTTTGCTTTTTAGTTTATTTTTTTATATTGTTAATTTTAGACACTCTAAAGAAAAGAGTTTCTTAAAAAAAATTTTATATTTTTTATTTTTATTATTGATGACTAATTATAATTAATGTGCCTTCAGTAAGTTTTCGTTGGATGATTCGTGATCTTCCCACTGATCGTCTTCCTATTGGAGAACAGTCTCTCGGTGTCCCTACTATTTGTTTTCATTTAGTTTATGTGGACGTTTAATTCTACTATTCTGTTTCTTACTTATATTAGTAATTAATGTGACCCACATTGCATCCCTATCGTATACAGTCCGTCTTATACAGGGTGTAACAAAAATACAGGTCATAAATTAAACCACATATTCTGGGACCACAAATAGTTCGAATGAACCTAACTTACCTTAGTACAAGTATGCACATAAAAGAAGTTACAGCCCTTTGAAATTACAAAATGAAAACCGATTTTTTTAAATATATCGAAAACCATTAAAGATCTTTTGTTGAAAATGGACATGTGGCATTCTTATGGCAAGAACATATTAAAGAAAAATTATAGTGAAATTTGTGCACCCCATAAAAATTTTATGGGGGTTTCGTTCCCTTAAACCTCCCCAAACTTTTATGTCCGTTCCAAATAAATTATTATTGTGGTGCCATTAGTTAAATTCAATATTTTTAAAACCTTTTTGCCTCTTAGTATTTTTTCGATAAGGCAGTTTTTATCGAGTTGCGGCTTCTTTTTTAATATGTTTACATAAAATTTTTATGAGGGTTTTGTTCCTTTAAACCCCCCAAATGTTTGTGTACGTTCCAGTTAAACTATTACTGCAGAACCATTAGTTAAACACAGTGTTTTTAAAACTTTTTTGTCTCTTTGTATTTTTTTGATAAAGCATCTTTTATCGAGATGTGGCTTCTTTTTTAATATGGTTCAAAATATACTTAAAAATGTAAATCATAAATAAATTTTCATATTATTACCAAGTCTCCATAATCGTACTTTACCATATAAAAATATGTGGTGGATTTGACAAATATTTAAATATCTCGATAAAAACTGACTTTTGGAAAAAGTACTAAGAGACAAAAAAGTTTTTAAAAACTTGTGTTTAACTAATGGCGCTACAACAGTAATTAATTTGGAACGTACACAAAAGTTTGGGGGGTTTAAAGGAACCAAACCCCCATAAAATTTTTATGGGGTGTCCAAATTTCATTATCATTTTTTCTTAAAATACTACTACCATAAGAATACCACATGTCCATTTTCAATAAAAAATCTCTGATAGTTTTCGATATATTGGAAAAAATCGATTTTCATTTTGTAACTTCAAAGGGCTGTAACTTTTTTTCCGTGCATATTTGTACTAAGGTAAGTTAGGTTCAATCGAACTATTTTTGGTCCCAGAATATGCGATTAAATTTATGACCTGTATTTTTGTTACACCCTGTATACTTACCGTTGCACGTCATTATCTATGTCAGAGATCTAAGTTGACATAGTTGCCAAAGTATAAAAAAATTCTGAATTTATTTTAAATCAAATAGATCACATAAATATTGCGAAGTGGATTATAGAAAAAACAAATTAATATTCAATGTAAATAAATAAAATCATTAGAAATAGAAAACAAAAATTAAGTTATAATCTTATTTAAAGTAAATAATATAAACAATAAATTTAATAAAACAAATACTTCTAGCAAAAAATAAGAACAAATCTGATGTATTAATATCGCAACTATCAAATAAATGTTACCAGGAAAACAACGAAAAGCCCCAGATACAAAGTTTACTACTTTTTAAACAATTAGAATAATTGAAATAAAAATATAATAAACAATACTTTAAATCTAAGACTTTTCGTTAATAAACTGCTTTCTGGCTGCATCCCATATCTCCGGATTTTACAATATATAATCATGTAGAGACGACGAAAATAGGAGAAAGCAAATAGAGGACACTTAGGCCACGCATTTACCTTCTCTTCGTCTAGGAAAAGGACCGAAAGACAGTTTCTAAATACTCAAAAACTGAGTAAAATGAAAAAGATTAAAAAGGGTTCAAGGCAGGTTTTGTTTATATTCGATTCAGAGTTGGACTACCATCTCCATATACCAACTATTTCAGCATCCTTATGCATCATCAGTGAAGATTATGCAGTCACAACTCTGAAGGAAATATAAACATTCTGCCTCTTTTAAGGCAAAACATCGCGATGCAATGAACCCACCTTTTGAGACGCAAATCAGCGACATCTCTCGTATTACGAGGAAAACAACGAAAAGCCCCAGATACAAAGTTTACTACTTTTTAAACAATTAGAATAATTGAAATAAAAATATAATAAACAATATTTTAAATCTAAGACTTTTCGTTAATAAACTGCTTTCTGGCTGCATCCCATATCTCCGGATTTTACAATATATAATCACGTAGAGACGACGAAAATAGGAGAAAGCAAATAGAGGACACTTAGGCCATGCATTTACCTTCTCTTCGTCTAGGAAAAGGACCGAAAGACAGTTTCTAAATGTGACTGCATAATCTTCACTGATGATGCATAAGGATGCTGAAATAGTTGCTATATGGAGATGGTAGTCCAACTCTGAATCGAATATAAACAAAACCTGCCTTGAACCCTTTTTAATCTTTTTCATTTTACTCAGTTTTTGAGTATTTAGAAACTGTCTTTCGGTCCTTTTCCTAGACGAAGAGAAGGTAAATGCGTGGCCTAAGTGTCCTCTATTTGCTTTCTCCTATTTTCGTCGTCTCTACGTGATTATATATTGTAAAATCCGGAGATATGGGATGCAGCCAGAAAGCAGTTTATTAACGAAAAGTCTTAGATTTAAAATATTGTTTATTATATTTTTATTTCAATTACTCTAATTGTTTAAAAAGTAGTAAACTTTGTATCTGGGGCTTTTCGTTGTTTTCCTCGTAATACGAGAGATGTCGCTGATTTGCGTCTCAAAAGGTGGGTTCATTGCATCGCGATGTTTTGCCTTAAAAGAGGCAGAATGTTTATATTCCCTTCAGAGTTGTGACTGCATAATCTTCACTGATGATGCATAAGGATGCTGAAATAGTTGCTATATGGAGATGGTAGTCCAACTCTGAATCGAATATAAACAAAACCTGCCTTGAACCCTTTTTAATAAATGTTACCAATTTATGCCAAAATGTCACCTTCGTTCGATTACAGTTACAATGTATTCCGAACAAATGTGCTTCATAAAAACGCTTTATAATCCATTTATACAAATTAAATTAAACATATTATTGTGTATTTCTTTAAGTTAATATTAAAAGAAATCTTCCTTACCATCGAATTTTCGAAGGGTTTTCATCTCTGTTATTTCTAGCATTCGTTTTGTCTTCTGTGTCTTGCGTCGTGTTTCTGTCGCGTATTTTATTATTGATCTGATGACTGTTTTGTAAATTCTGCTTGTCATTACTTTTCGGATATCTTTATTTCTCCATACTGTTTCATTCGGATAATCTGCAGCTCTGTTTGCTGTAGTCACGTGATTTTCACTTCTGTTTCTATATTTCCGTAGCTACATAGTGTCATGCCTAGATATTTAAACGCCGTCACTTGTTCTATTATCTGACCCACCCTCCAGCTATAATTTCTATCTTCGTATATGTGCTATTATAACCACGCATTTTGTCTTTTGTCGGGAAATTAACATGTCAATTTTTTTGGCGCTTATATTAAATTGGTACAGCATACGTTGTGAATCATCTTCACTTTGCGAGATTGGTATTACTGGTATTACCACATTTCAAATGCCTCTAATGCATGGCTCCATGCAATTTAATGCAGGATGGGTTATCATTATACGAGTCGATCGCTTCTTTTTCATTAGTGGAAGCTGACAAGGAGAAATTGGCTGTTTTTTAAGCAACGATAGCTTTTAATTGATTTATCCAGAGTAGAGAATCTGGAGATGCATTCAGCAATCAAAATGTACCCTTCTCACAATTAACTAATTATTTTATTTGTGTTGGAAAAATACCCGCTGTAGTTAGACTGAAATGATTTTGACTATTTTACTGACAGTTTATAGAGTCTAAATACTCTGTCTGTGTTTAATCATTTGACTGAGTATTCGTAGGCATTGAAGCCCCTGCCTGAGTTGATTTTATGTATTTGATTCAGAGTTCACATTAATTAAAGAGTCCTGGGAAGTCTGAAAATTTAAAAATGGAACCTCACTATAGCTGTTCAAATGAAGCCCTTAGTATCCAATATTTTCTTTTACGATAGGAATAAAACAATCTCCAAGATCATACATAATCAGTGACATTTGCAGGCCTGAACATCCATCAGGAAGTATTTATTCGTTCAGCTATAAAGTGACTGGGGCAGCAAATCTAGAAGGAATGAAAGGACCATATTTTAAATTTCTCATTTTATAGTTTCCTAGTCTCTAGTTCTTTTGACTATGCACAGATTCAGCAGCTTATTAAACAAATGTTTGATTGGATTTTAATAACATTGCAAAAGATTTTGTTTGGAAACATACGAACACAGAATTATGTTGAACTTGTCCAGAAACTCTTGGGGAGCTCCAAATTGCTAGGTTTCAACAAGATCATCACTTCATTTTTTACGTAGCCAGTTTGTTGATTTCTCAAAAAATATTGGTGCAGTCAGTGATGAATAGAGTGAACGATTTCTCCAAAACTGTGAATTTCATAGAGGCACATTATCAAAATAGATGGGAAGTACATAGATGGCTGACTATATTTGGGGCATCATTTTGGGTAACTTCATATTCTTCTTTTATCCCATTTCTATCCAAATTTGGACATAGGCCTTCCCCAAATCTTTCCATTTCCGTCTGTCCTTGGCTGCGGTTTTCAGTTAGTTCCTGCAGCTTTTACAATATCGTCTTTCCATCGCATCTGAGGTCTCGTTCTTCCTCTTCTTCCTGTCCACAGTCTCCAGTTTTGTATTTCAGCATTCCATCTTTTATCTTTCTGTCTCGCATTGTGGCCCGCAAATCTCCATTTTAACCCTGTTATATGTTCAGTTACATTTTTTACTTTTGTTTTCTCTTATCCATTTTTTTGATTTTCTGTCTTGTAGTTTTATTCCCAACATGGATCTTTCCATTTTTCTCTGAGTTATTTCAATTTTGTTTATGTTGGCCTTTATTAATGTCCATATTTCTGAGCCATACGTCAGAACAGGAAAGATGCACTGGTCAAATACACGGGTTTTTAGGTACTGTTGTATCTTTGTGCTTTTTAGTATCCATCTTAACTTTCCAAATGCTGCCCACGCCAATCGGATTCTTCTCTGTACTTCAATTTTTTGGTTATCTTTATTAGCTTTGATTATTTGACCCAGGTATATATATATATATTCGTCAACAACCTCAATATTGTCATTATTTATATTTACATTTATTCTGTCGTTTGTATTTGTCATGATTTTGGTTTTACTCATGTTCATTTTTAATCCTATCTTCTCCGATGCATGTGCTAGTTGAGTCAGCATTGTGGCTAGTTCTTCTTGGTTTGTTGTAATAAGGACAACATCATCGCAATATCTGAGGTGATTGAGATTCTTCCCGTTTATGTTGATACCCAAGTCTTCCCATTCCATTTCTTTAAAGATGCAGTCCAGAGCTAAGTTGAAGAGTTTTGGGGATATTACATCTCCTTGTCTTGCGCCTCTACGTATTTTTATGGTATTAGTTTTGTTTGTTTTATTTTCCCATTCGACTGTCATAGTTGCTGTTTTATATATGTTATGTAAGAGTTGCCTGTACCTGGAGTCTATTCTGCTGTTATTTAGACCTTTTTCTATCGCCCATATCTCGACACTATCGAACGCTTTTTCATAGTCTACAAAGGCTAAACATAAATGTAGGTTGTATTCGTTTGCCTTCTCTATCAATATTTTCATAGTGAGGAGATGATCTATGGTACTAAACCCTTTTCTGAGACCTGCTTGTTCAACTGGCTGATAACTGTTTATTTTATTTGTTAGTCTATTGGTTATAATTCTAATAAAGAGTTCGTACATTTGTGAGAGTAGTGAGATAGGTCTGTAGTTTTTTAAGTCTCCTCTGTCTCCTTTTTTGAACAGGAGTATTGTAATACTCTCATTCATTTTGGGGAACACACTAGAATAATTTGTGTGTCCCAAAAGTAGAGGTACGGTCGCATATTTCGCGAAATGAACATCGGATCGAAAAGCTGAAAAAAATGGGTTCAATAATTTTTAAAAATCTATCGAATGACACTAAACACTATACTCCACACCACAGCCCCTGGAGATGGGGTGAGGGGTAACTTAAAAATATTAAAAAGGAACCCACATTTTTTTTTTCAAATTTGGTTTCCTTACGTAAAAAACAATCAATTTTTATTCGAGACATTTTTTGAAAATGTGGATAGATGGCTATAATCGCAAAAGATCATGTATCGTGATACCCTAGGTAAATTATATAAACTGTTTAATATTTCGAGAAATGCACTTCCTAATGGAAAACCAAAACAAACGTAACTGATATTTTTCAAAAACCTATCGACTAATATCAAACACGAACCCCCACTCCACCGCCAGGAAGTGGGGTGGAGGGCAATTTTAAAATGTTAAATATGTTAAATACCCCCATTTTGTTACAAATTTGGATTCCTCATATGAAAAGTAAGTGTATTTGAGACTGTTTTAAAATTATCGATAGATGGCGCTAATAAATCGTATTTTTCCGATTATAGCGTTATCTATCAACAAATTCTAAAAAAATGTTTCGAAAACCTCTTGCCTAGTTTTTCATTATGAATCCAAACCTGCATTTAAAAATGTGGGTTATTATTTAAGATTTTATAGTTACCCCCGACCCCATCTCCTCGCGGTGGAGTTACGGGATCGTGTTTGGTGTCATTCAAAAGGTTTTTGAAAAATAACACGTGTTTTTTCAAATTCCATTTGGAAATGTATTTCTAGAGATACTAGACCGTTTCTATAATTTACGTATCACTATAAATCGTGTTTTCCGATTATAGCGCGATCTATACGAAAAAGTGTCTCAAATAAAAGTTGCTTATAATTTTTATGTAAGAAATAGAAAATTACTCCGTAATAGAACACGGAGGTTCCCATGTAAGATTTAAAAGTTACTCCTACCTCACTCCCAAATACTGTGTGGGTGGTCGTGTCTCGTGACATTCGATAGATTTTAGAAAAATATTGAACACGTATTTTTAAGTATTTTAATCTGATGTTCATTTTGTGAAATACTTCCTACTACTTCCTTCCGGAAATACCGTCCTGCTACTTTGGGCAATCTGTATATGAATTTTGGGGTATCCTGAAGGTTATACATATATCTTAAAAGTTAACTGAAAAGCCAAAAGTTGGTAAAAAATTAGTAACAGTTTTAAGACAACGAAATTGTTGTCCTCCTGTGTTATTTGCTTTTCTTAATGACAGTAAGTATATACGTATTACAAATTCTTCTTAGAGTTTATGACACACGGTTCCCGGGAAGGGGGGTTATCGTGGGAGGTCTTGTCACTGGGAATTTTCCGGCGTCAACTTATTTCTTAATGATTCTTTAGTCAAAATTTACTGAGAGCGAAATCGCAGCACGTTCTTTTTTTAACTAAGCGCGAAATGCATTTTTTCTGCACAAAGCTGTACTATTCCTTAAGCATTTTACATCGTTTGAAATTCATATTGTATTACCAATTTTTTTTTCTTTCAAAAACTATCAGAAGTAGTTTTGGTGACATTAATACATTAGCCTGAATTTTTTCAGATTTTTCTGACTACTCTAAGACCGCTTTTTGAGGCTTTGAAAATGATATTTTCACTTTTTTAACAGTTTTAAACGCTTTTGAGGTAGTGCTCTTTTTCCGGGTGTGAGTATATAAATATACTTTATTCAATTTAACAATATTGTTAGTATATTATATATTATATAAAGACAAAGTGCAAGCTTAAATTATGCGACAATTTAAAAAATTAACCATAAGAGAGGTATGTATTTTTGCATTACAGGTGTTACAGGTAGACATTCAAAAACCATGCCGAATTCGACAAAAAATTAGTGCCGTTCAAAGGTATAATGGAACGCATATTTAAAATTTTCAGTACAAAAAATGTTGTAACACTTTGCCAATTTATTATACATCTAATATCTCTAATAATTGTTAATATTTTGCGGTCAACATATATCTGCACATTTATTTATTTATATAATAAATAAATAATATAATATATTATAATTATGTATGTTATGGAATTTCTACCTGTAACATCTATAGTGCAAAAATACGTATCTCACTTATATACTCTCGGACAAAAATATTGCATATGCGTGTGGAATGAAATTTCTTGTGCTGCTATCGTTAACCCCTCTGTATCATAGGAATAGAATTTATTTTCCGAGTGCCATTTTTTTAAATATCACATAAATACTATAATCGGATTTAAATCTGATCTCGCCTATATACTGGCCAATATAATTTTTAATTTGAATCTCATCAAGATAAGTATTCACCATGCTTACGACAAGAAGAAGTTCATTAGCACCAATATGTCATATCCAATATGGCTTTCAAATGGCAAAACATGATCTTCTAAAATGTTTTCAATGTACATATCAGTTGGCATTCGCCTAATCACCTTCACGTGTTCGATATGTCCTTTCAAAACAATACCGCTCCGTAGCACTATGTCGCCACCACCAAAACTAACGTTCTGTATGAGGTTACAACTGACATACTGTTCGCCAACTCTTCTGTAGACGAAATCTTGTAAATCTTGCTTCCATATGGTGAACGGTATGCCAGATGTAACCTCATACAGAGGGTTAATTTTAGTGATGGCGGCATAGTGCTATGGAGTGGTATTTCTTGGTAAGGGGATACTGAACTTGTGGAGGTGATTGGGTGAATGACAGCTGATATGTACATTAAAAACATTTTAGAAGATCATGTTTTGCCATTTACCAGCCACATTTGATAACAAATTCGTGTACCATGACGCAGGTCTTAATGTCGGTAGAATAGTGATTACTTATGTTGATGAGATTCAATTTAAAAATTATATTGGCCACCATATAAGCCACAATAAATTTAAATCCGATTATACCATTTACATGAAACATAAAACATCGGCATCTGAAAACAAATCCTATTTCTATGACACTGGGCTCAGCACAAATTTTTTTATTTCATACGTTAATTTCAAAATATGCAAAATTATTGTCCGTGAGTGTATATTAGTTTATTTTTCAAATTGGCGCCTAATTTAATAGTGTAGGAAACAAAGGTTGAACCTTGCAAAATGGACACAAGTCCAGTTTTATTTTTTTTCTGGTATATCAAGGGGTTCTTATTATAAGACTAACTTTTTCTGAAAAAATTTCGCCCCGGAACCTCCCTTTTCATCCCTTTAAAGGGGGTAATTTGTGGTTTTTGCGGAACGTAGCCCTTCCTGTAACTTTTACAAAAAATTTCTTTTATAGAAATATGAAGAGGACTATATTTTCTACGATTTATTTCCAACACCATCTCTCTATCATCCACCGTTTAGCGGGGGTGGCACCCTAAAGTTGACAAGTTTTTAAAAAAGATGTTTTTAAAAAATATATATTTTTCCCTAACTGTAACGGAAATTAAGAAAAAATTCTGCGGAAATTATTCACAACCAATTGACTGATTTTTTGGTATAGGTCTCACTTAAGAGTAATTGCCCTTTTTTTAATTACAGGGTGTTACATTTTAAAAAACCTCTTTTTATACCATCTGAACCGTTTATGCTAGAGTAAAAAGACTTTCACCGATTACCCATGTACTGGTGCTATTTACAAATTTTTATAATGCACCCCCATTTTTTCCCCGGAACCACCCCAAAAAAAAGAAGAATTAATAAGTAAATTGATTTTCTTGGAATCCTTCACACACAATGCCCTTTATTAATATGCTTCATATATCATTTTGTGCACGTTATTATTACCCATGCATGGACACCAAAAGCAATTTCCTAGTGCAACCCCTGTAGCAAAAAAAAATAAATAAAATGGGGGGTTGACACTTTTTTTTTTTTGCTTTTTGATCCATATGGGCATATGCTTCATAAATAGTGCTTTTCAAAAATATATCTGGTTATTGCAACATCTCTGCGAAAACCACCCCTATCCTTGAAAATATACTGCAGAAACTACCCCTATCCCTTGGTGAGCATGTTTTTACGATTTTCTCATTACCTATGTATTCTTTTTAAACAAAACTTTTACAAGGTTAAAGACCACTATTTACTCTAAAAATTATGTCCTATTCATTTTTTCGTATAAGCAACCGTTACGGCACAGTGGCGCCGTAAACCTCATATATGCTTTGGCGGGCTCCAGTTTTTGTTTTTTTTTCGTCATCTGTTCGTTTCATTGATTAAGTACTTATGCAAAATAAAACAACACAGTGCAACCTACAAATTATGACTTATGCACATTTTACATTCTTTGCTCCCCAAAGCCACAGTGGTGGCCCAAAATAAATTTTTGCATATTTTCGCCACCTACATGCATTTCATTGCATTCATGCTACCTTAATAGCACAATATTTACCCTTAGGTGGTCGCTACGCAGTGGCGGATCCAGGGAGGGGTGATGGGGGTGATCACCTCCCCCCCTCTCAAACCAAGTGATATTATATTCAAAGATTATAAAAATATCCATTTATTTTTATAGAAATTTAAAAAAGTCATTCTTATAAAAATAATATTAATATAATATAAGTATTTCTATAAAAATAAATGAATATTTTTATAATTTTCAAATATAATATCACTTGGTTTGAGAGGGGTGGGGTTGATCGCCCCCATCACCCCTCCCTGGATCCGCCACTGCTTAGTGACCACTTAGGGGTGAATATTGTGCTATTAAGGTAGCATTAACGCAATAAAATGCGTGTAGGTGGCGAAAATATGAAAAAATTTATTTTGGGCCACCACTGTAGCTTTGGGAAGCAAAGATTGTAAAATGTGCATAGGTCATGATTTGTAGGTTACACTGTGTTGTTTTATTTTACATAAGTACTTTATCAATAAAACAAACAGATGACGAAAAAATAAAGAAAAACTGGAGCCCGTCAAAGCATATATGAGGTTTACGGCGCCACTGTGCCGTAACGGTTGCTTAAACGAAAAAAATGAATAGGACCTAATTTTTAGAGTAAATAGTGGTCTTTAACCTTGTATAAGTTTTGTTTAAAAAAAATGAATAGGTAATGAGAAAATCGTAAAAACATGCTGGATAAGGTATAGGGGTAGTTTCTGCAGTATATTTTCAAGGATAGGGGTGGTTTGCGCAGGGATGTTGCAATAACCATATATATTTTTGAAAAGAACTATTGATGAAACATATGCCCATATGGATCAAAAAGCAAAAAACAAAAAAAAATTTTCAACCCCCCATTTTATTTATTATTTTTGGCTACAGGGGTTGGACTAGGAAATCGCTTTTAGTGTCCATGCATGAGTAATAATAACCTGCACAAAATGATATATGAAGCATATTAATGAAGGGCATTGTGTGTGAAGGATTCCAAGAAAATCACTTTATTTATTAATTCTTCTTTTTTGGGTGGTTCCGGGGAAAAAATGGGGGTGCATTATACAAATTTGTAAATAACACCAGTACATGGATAATCGCTGAAAGTCTTTTTACTCTAGCATAAACGGTTCAGATGGTATAAAAAGGGGTTTTTAAAAATGTAACACCCTGTAATTCAAAAAAGGGCAATTATCCTTAAGTGAAACCTATACCAAAAAATCAATCATCTATTTGTGAATAATTTCCGCAGCATTTATTTTTAATTTCCGTTACAGTTAGGGAAAAATATATATTTTTTAAAAACATCTTTTTTAAAAACTTGTCAACTTTGGGGCGCCACCCTTGCTAAACGGTGGATGATAGAGAGATGGTGTTGGAAATAAATCGTAGAAAATATAGTCCTCTTCATATTTCTATAAAAGAAATTTTTTGTAAAAGGTACAGGAAGGGCTACGTTCTGCAAAAACCATAAATTACCCCCTTTAAAGGGGTGAAAAGGGGGGTTCCGGGGCGAAATTTTTTTCAGAAAAAGTTAGTCTTATAATAAGCACCCCTTGATATGCCAGAAAAAAAATAAAACCGGACTTGTGTCCATTTTGCAAGGTTCAACCTCTGTTTCCTACACTATAAGCTTGTATTTTGTGTTTATATATACTAATAATATCATTAAATTGAATAAAGTATATTTATATACTCACACCGGGAAAAAGAACACTATCTCAAAAGCGTTTAAAAGTGTCAAAAAAGTGAAAAAATAATTTTCATAGCCTCAAAAGTAGTCTTAGAGTAGTCAAAAACATCTAAAGAAATTCAGGCTAATGTATTAATGTCCCCAAAACTACTTCTATATAGTTTTTGAAAAAAAATATTGGAAATACAATATGAATTTCAAACAATGTAAAATACTTACGGAATAGTAGAGCTTTGTGCAGAAAAAATGCATTTCGCGCTTAATTAAAAAAAGAACGTGCTGCGATTTCGCTCTCAGTGAATTTTGACTAAAGAATCATTAAGAAATAAGTTGATGCCGGAAAATTCCCAGTGACAAGACCTCCCACGATAACCCCCCTTCCCGGGAACCGTGGACAGTATTGTCCAAATATTCAATATTTCACGATATACAGTATCCACTTTTATATTTAACAGTGTCACATAAGGGAAACTGTGAACTTAAGATACTAAGCCCCTAGTGGTGTCAACTGTCAACAACACCAAGTAACTAAATTCCTTTGTCTACAGGTAAAATATTTATTATCCCGGTAAAGCATTTACTTGTTCCGAATATACACACACCAGTCCCGATGTCGCTAATTGCAAGTTCTAATACACAGCTAATTTTAAGACGACTCTAACACACATAATAAGAGATTTAGTCCTTTAATCTCAGACTTCCTTCACCGAAATAACATCTAAACACGCTGATTACAAACTACACTACAATTCTATTAGTGGCTTATATGTTGCTGCATCGTTAATCTCTCGCGGCTTTTGCAGCCAACCTTTGTGACTCTGATAGTTGCTCCAGTAATGCTTGCAGGTCGTTCTCAGAGAAACTTGCCTTGATCCCTTTGAAAGTGAATGGTGCAGTGTTTATAGGCATTCAACAGCATAAAGGGAGAAGTGGCCGAGAAAATAATGGAATTAATATTAATAACATTCACAAGAGGGGAGGCCGGTCCTGCATCGATAACTATAATGTTGTATTCAATGTGGGCTCCGAATATTTTTAATATTAACAAACTTTAATATAAGTTATAAATTGTGAATCTCGGTGATATATTGAAATAAACTGTAAGTGTACAAACTCTTTACATTATATTCAGTAAAATTAACATTAAAGTCAGCAAATTGCAATTATTTTTTATTGTTGTCAATAAACAAATCCAGTTTTACCAGCAAAATAACCGCTTTTAGTAAAGACCGATATACCTGTTTAAGCAGGTGTACAGGGTCGGACTTACTTTTCACTTAACGTTTATCGAAATGAATTCAAACATGGAATCACACAACAGTTTTACAATACAAGACCATCAAAGTCAAATAATCGCATCACAGTCATACCCTTTGGCAACGTCGAGAGTGCAATTGTCAAAGTAACAAGCAATTATTTTTAGTGCCTTAGAAAACACCAAACTTCAAGAATACTTTCTCCCACTTGGAAATATAATTCAACCGAAAAATATAGTCTTCTTTTCTAGATTATCTAATAATCGTATATGAATGTTTTTATCCAATAAACAAATAGTGGATGATTTTATGAGTAATCATGGTCAAATAGAAATACAAGGTGAAGTTGTCAGAGCAAGAAGGTTAGTTACACCAGCGGAACGACTTGTGCTCTCCGGCGTATGTCCTTCAATACCGCACGACTTGCTAATCAATGAGTTACAAAAAATCGGCATAGTTCCTGTCTCCCCCATGACATTCCTCAAAATTAGTGCTTCTATGCTTGAGTACAATCACATCCTTAGATTTCGAAGACAAATCTATATTAGTCCTCACAGTCTAACACTACCAGAGTCATTTACTCTTGTTTTTGACAACACGATATATAGAATATTCATTTCTCAAGACAGTTTAGTTTGTTTTAGATGCAAGAAGCCAGGTCACATTGCATCACAGTGCTCCGAACCACTAGCTCAACTAAACCCCAACCAAAACAATGAAGCATCGGTATCCAGCGCAACAAATATATCTTCGCAAGCACCCAATGATACAAACCCTTCTCAGTGTGAACAAATGTTCATTTCTAATATCCCGAAGATACCGAACAAAGTAGATGCATCAAATAAGGACAGTCACATAATTATTCAACCAAAACGTAACTTTGATGAAACTATTTCACCTGAAGTAGATCCGTCTTCAAAAGAACGTAACATTTTTTTACCACCTAAAGTCCAAGCAAAATCTAAAAAAGCTAAAATTAGTTCAGCAAGCACTTCTGAACGCTCATTTTCTCTCTTACTTGACCCTGCCAAAAATTTCATAGAAAATCACCCTCTACCTTTCCCTCTAAACTTTGATCAACTTAACATGCTCCTAACGAATATCACGGGATCAACAGATCCTATAGCCACGATTCAAGAATATACCACAGACCTATCAGCCTTGACCGATATGCTCTCTGAAGTTTACCCCCATTTAAAGGAAATATCTATAAAACGCAAAATCACGTCCTTAAGGAAAAACATTTATAAACACCTTGGTAGTGAGGCACCGGACTGGGAAAGTGACACATCTCAATTAAGTCAACATTAAGATTCAAGTTTCTACTTCAAAAGAATATTGATGGATTTTTCCATCGCCTTGCTATGCTCCAACGTCTTTTTCTAAATTCCAGCATCTATACTGCAGAGCTGTTTGGTTTTAAAGCCATCAAACGTGTAAATATTAAAAACCTCCCTTTTTATCTAGTCCTTTCAGGCTCTCTTAGTATAGTCAAAGCTATGCAAAATATATACCATAAACACCCTATTGAGAAAATAATCATGGCCGAACTAATGGAATTTCAAAAAAGTTTCAGAAGAATCCACTTCCTGTGGATACCATCCCACATAGGCATAGAAGGAAATATGAACAAGCAGAATACTAGTGCGCGTAACGCTATCACTAATGATGTATCAGAAAGAGAGTGTCGGAGTGTCGCTAGCGATCTGAAAGTTCATTTCAAAATAAAGTGTTAGTTCGTGGAATCCAATTATTGCTCCAAAAGTTTGATTGTTTACAAATCGTAATTAGTTTTTACTAATTTTTGAATTAATATTGTTACAAATGTTACAAAAATGTCGCTAATAACCTTCGGGTGGATGCGACTTTGACTTTTTTAAACAAAAAAAAATTCACAAGAATCTTATGAGAGGGATTAGCTAGAATAGCTAGAATAGAAAGTAATGATAAAAATCTTTCTTAATAATTTAATTTAAAATTATGTACAGGGTGCGGTGTTAGTGCGAGGAAGTTCAATTACTCACACTTTGTCTTAAGGGTTAACATGTTCGATGTGCTCATCGGCGATTTCCGTCTCCAGTGCTGATGTCACCGATGAGCGACGTGCTTACTTACATTACATTACAAAAATTACTTCAGGTTGTGAGAGAAGTACTTCAAAAAAATATACGCACTCAACGTGTTAAGAAAAAAATTGCTTGTAAAAGTTGGGGCGTATTATAGGACCGTGCTTTAAAAATATTTTCAAATATGCTGGGCCACCCATGCTGATAGTGGAACCAACTTATCTTTATTTAATGGAACACATTATATATTTTTACATTTTTAAAAAATTTTGAATGTTTTTTTTATTTAATTTTAGTATACAGAGTTGGTCAAATTTAGGAATGGGCATTTTCTGATCTGGTAATACCAGGAGCGACATACTCATTAGGAAATATCCTTCATCAAGAGATATCTATCAAGCTGGGACTTCTCCAAACGGCATATTATCAATACGTTGCAGAGAGTATGCTTGAGAACGACAACTACAAGCTATACTGGGACGGCACTGTGCTCACAGACCAAATAGTGGCACATAATAGACCAGATCTCGTATTACTCAATAAATTAACGAGACAAACAACACTTATTGATGTGGTGATTCCTAACAAAAATAACCTGCGTTCTAAACACATTGAAAAGATTGCCAAGTACAGAGATCTGGAAATTAAAATATGAAGACAATTATTGTCTATTATAGAGAATGCAAAGTACCCAAACAATATCTATTATAATTACCACTGGAGTCATTCCGAAGAATCACTTAAAAAACATAAAAAAGCTGGGTCAGAATGAACATATTTATAAAACCATGCAGAAAGATGTACTGCTCTCGACAGCCAGATGTGTACAAAATTTTTTGGGAGATATAGCTGCATACTAAGTCCCGCAGAGGTCGATAACACGGAAAGAGCCCCACCAGAGCTCAATCCTTTTGATACCGTAGGTATCTGGGATGAGTTAATTTTCCCTTTAGAGGTAGTGTGAGCCGTATGGCTAAATCTGGTTAATAATGTTCATAAGCTCATTAAAAATAAATGTAAATAAAACAAAAGTTATTACAAATCAAGATATTACAATCAATTTAGATGGGAGTGAGATCTAAAGCGTCGAAGAGTACATATACCTAGGTCACATGATCAAACCAGGCAAACAGAATCAAACGGCAGAAATAACTAGAAAATTCCGAATGACTTGAGCAGCAATATGCTGACCCAGAGATATGTTGTAAAACAAAAAGATACCAAAAAATCTAAAGAAAAGAGTATTCAACAGTTGTATTTTACCAGTTATGACCTATTGAATGGAGACGATAACACTTACAGAGGTATCAGCCAATATATTAAGAACAACAAATAGGGCGATCGAACGAGCTATGTTAGGAGTATCTCTAAGGAAACATATACAAAATGAGGACTTGCGAATGAGGACGAAGGTGGAAAATGTAATTGGAAGAATTGGAACTGGGTAAGACACGTGGATAAAACATCGAAAGGTGGACGAGAAACATTGTACATTGGAGACCACGCGAGCACAATCGTAGTAGAGGAAGGCCACAAAAACGATGGCTAGACGACATCAAATCAAAAATGGGGAGAAACTGGCACCAAATAGCACAAAACAGAGAAGAATGTAGAACTCATTTGTTCAGGAGTGGATGCACACAGGCTGAAGAAGGAGAAGGCTGAAGAATAGAGAAATTAATTATTATAATATATAATAAATAAGACGTTTAAAAATAAAATTTGAGTGTAGTTTGAAAGGAATAATCCATTAACAACTTTAAAAGGGTTCGTACACTTTTGTATAACGGCTTCCCCTTTAACAAGAGAAATATTAAATGGACTTCCTTCCAGGTATTATTGACGATTCAACGAAATGTTGATTATACTTCATAGATTAGTAAGGATCTGCTTTTAGGTGGATGTGAGAGGTGGCATTCAGATTTTTACGGATAAAGTTAGGTGATAACTTCGTTAATAATAATTGATTTATGCTCCTTCTCAAATATGCCCGGAACATTAATAAAAAAAATAAAATATTTAAAAATTTCAAAAAATTTCGTTTTTTTTTCTATTTTTTTGCTTATAACTTTAGAATAATTCATTTTGGAACAAAGTCGTATAGGTATAAAACAAAGATAATTAAATTTTCTATCAGACGCGATTTGTTTAAAATATCTAATTTTATCACCCTTGCTGCAAAATAGCAATAAATATAAAATAAGGGGGCAAAACAAGCCTGTTTTTATTCAATGATTTTCCATCATTTAGGTTACACTTGGAACCTTCCTAATTAACTTAGAAAATTTTTGTAATGTGCTAAAATCGTACACCAAGTTTCATTAAAATTGACTTACTAGATTTTGAATAATAATTTTGCAATCTAAACTTTTTTAAAAAATTAAATTTTTTTAAAATCTTGCACAACAAAAACTAGAACATACAAAGATTTGTCAATTTTTTTACCTATAAAGAAGCACTCCACCTATCTATTGCACTTTACAGAATTGAAATCGGATTGTTTAAGCAGCCTCAGCAATGTTTTAAAATTATAAACAATTTTTTGGCTTATAAACAAATTAGTTCTGTGGCCAGGAGGAGGTGCTCCTGGCTCCTTTATTTAGATGGACTTACCCAAGATTTTTATGTATTTTTTGACCCGTAGAACATGATTTTTTTGGGTAACAGTTGATCCGGATGTCGATAAGATTGTTATAAACAAAGAACTTGAGGAATTACATAACATCGATTTTTTGCAAAATAGAACCTTTCTTGTATTTCTTGGGTAATTCTAAGCAAAAAATGTTCTTACAAGTTTTTTCGTAGGATGCATAGTTTTCGAGATAAACGCAGTGGAACTTTCAAAAATTCAAAAAATTGCAATTTTTGAACGCGAATAACTTTTGTTTAAAAAATAAAATAGCAATTCTGCTTAGAGCATTTGAAAGTTTTTAAGTCAAAATATACCGGTTTTATTTATTTGCATTGCTAAAAATTATTATTTTTTTATTAAACAAAGCTATTTGTTCATAGGCCAAAAAATTGTTTATAAGTTTAAAACATTGCTGAGGCCCCTTAAATAATCCGATTTTAATTGTGTAAAGTGTATTAGATAGGTACAGCACCTCTGTATATGCAAAAAAATTAGACAACTTCTAAATGGTCTACTTTTTGTTCAGAAAGATTTTAAAAATTTGAACTTTTTTAAAAACATTTAGGTAGATTGCAAATTTATTATGAAAAATCTATTAGGTCGAATTTAATGAAATTTGGTACACGGTTTAAATATATTACAAAGAATTTTTTAAGCGAATTACTAAGGTTCTAAATGCCACCAAAGTGGTTATGGTTAAAAATATTGAACAACAACAGGCGTATTTTGCCCCCTTATTTTGTATTTATTGCTATATTGCAGAAAAGGTAATACGTTAAGGCATTTTTGACCAGTCGTATATCATACAAAATTCAATTATCTTTATTTTATTTTTGTACGACTTTGTTCTAAAACGAATCGTTTTAAAGTTATAAGCAAAGAAAACAGAAAAAAATCGACGTTTTTCGAAATTTTTAAATATTTTAATTTTTTTATTAATGTTCCGGACATATTTGAACAGGAACATAAGTCAATTATTATTACTTAAGGTGTCGCCTAACCTTATCTGCAAAAATCCGAATGCCACCTTTCACATCCAAAAATAGACGTTTTTTCACAGATCCTTACTGGTCTATCATCAGTAATTAAATTTTTCGCCAAATTGAGAATATTGTTTACTTTATTAAAAAAAAATAATTTAAAGCTTTATGTAATAACTTGATATTTACTTGTAAAAGTATATTTACTTTATGTAAAATAAAAATTCGTTTGAACGTTTTACGGGTAAAATCACTAGTATTTATTATACAGTGCGTTCATAAAGTGTGGAAACGGTATATTATCTCATGACTTAAATATTTTCAGAGTTAAAGCCCTGACAGGTCGATTTTTATTTTTAAATTATGATTTTTTGACATGTATCCCATAATAGCGACGTCATCGATTTGGGCGTGATGACGTCATCGACGATTTTTATAAATAAGGATAGGGGCCGTGTGGTAGCTTATTTGAAAGGTGATTTAAATCTCTATTCAGTAATATAAACATTAACGTCAATATTTGTACAGGGTGGTCAAACAATAATTTTCGAAATAAATTTATTGACGCAAAAAGAAGAATATATTGTATGTAATTTATTTAACTCAAAATACATTTTACGGCTGTCACAAAAGAGAAAAAAAAGTTTATTTCACAAATAAACATTGCTTTTTGCTTCAATTAAATGTTTAAACGAAAAGGCAGGTGGGTGACTGTTTGACATTTAATTTAAGCAAAAAGCAATGTTTATAAAGTAATAGCTATTTGTATAACAAGGGAGGCAACGGCGGATCCAGCAACCTTGCAAGGAGGGGGCAATGAAATAAAAATTTTCTCGTCACTCGCGTACGCAGGATTCTTTTTCGGTATGGGCCGTTACTTTATTTTTCTTCATGTACCATGTCCTTTCAGAACGTTGGGTACTATCATAGTTATCTTAATTTTATTCACTGCCACCCTAAATCAACCACGAAGTGCTTTTTCGTCCAGGACTGCCTTTGCCTTCTATTTTCACTTGCCTAATATTTTGTAGCAACCTATATTTGAAACTTCTCATTACATGTTCAAAATACTCCACTTTTCTCTTCTTGATGCCTTCTATAATCTTAATAGTCTTGCTGAGACGTTTTAGTATTGTGGAGTTTCGAATCTTCTTCACCCAAGATACTTTTAAAATTCTTCTATAGAACCAATTTTCGAAAGCCTCAAGGCGATTTAGGTAAGTGGATCGATTTTATTCACAGTTTAAGACTCGACACCATTACATACAGTAAGACCGAGAACACGTACTTTGGAGAAGGAATTCTCTTTTATGTTTCATTCCGTTATTCAGCTGTCAACAGGACACAACACTCACTATTTATTTTCAATCGTAATTATCTCTTTCTTAAAAAAGGTGACACCAGGCGAAGTCTCAAGGAGGGGGTAGTTGTGGATGTGGTGAAGAATTTTCAGAATTTCACGTAAATTTTAATACAACAGATCTAAAACAAATTACAATAACTTGAATGTAAGGAGTAAAAATGTTCGTTCATCGAAGCGTTAGTTTTTGTGTGTATTCTCGTCGTTATGTACTTTTTCGTCACCCAGTAACCCTGGCAAATGAACTTGGGTCACTTCGTTCGGCAATCTTCGGTAATACGCACTTGTACAATAATTGGCAGAGTCTAATAAATTTCAAAGTCAATGTACTTAACATATACTCCCCCACCTTGAAACCCCAAAGACCGGGTTTCAATAAAAAGTCTTAAAGAAAAAGTCAAAGATCATATTAATTATAGTTTTCAAACAAAAATTATTGATCTTGGTTAGGCAGAACACATAATTTCACAACCGGTCGTTTAATCGCACCAGAGTTTGTCTTTATCACAACCGACCGCACAATATTGTCACTTCCGGTGTAAGTTTTTAAAATTCTGCCTAACTGCCACTTCAAGGGAGGAAGTCCATCATCCTTTACTAGAACCATGCGTCCAGGCTGGATCAGCTGTTGGCAATTCTCCTTCCACTTGACCCGCTGCTGAAGATGGGATACATATTCTTTGGACCATCTTGTCCAAAAGTGCTGTAATATCTGTTGCACCCTTTGGAATCTTGAAAGACGATTTTCATTAATGTCCATTAAGTTTTGTTGTGGTATACTCGTCAATGAAGATCAAATTAATAAGTGTGCAGGAGTAAGAGGGTTAGGGTCATTTGGGTCATTAGAAAGAGGATAGAGTGGTCTAGAATTGAGACAAGCCTCTATTTGATATAAAACCGTGGTAAATTCTTCAAATGTTAAAATTGCATTACCTACTACACGTTTCATGTGGTGCTTAACTGATTTAATGTTTGACTCCCATAATCCACCGAAGTGGGGAGCACGTGGAGTAATGAAATGCCATTGAATACCGTCGATTGAGAGGTATGTAATAATGTGATCAGCATTTGCGTTAAAAAATTGTCTGAGTTCATTATTTGCTCCCACGAAAGTGCTGCCGTTATCTGAAAATATTTCGGAGCATTTACCGCGTCGTGCCGTGAATCGGCGTAATGCCGCTAAGAAGCATTCTGTCGTGAGATCACTGACAACTTCTAAATGTATAGCCTTACTGGCGAAGCAAATGAAGAGAGCAATATAAGCTTTAGAAGTTTTGTAATTACGACCCTTTCTATCTCGTAATAAAACGGGACCAGCATAATCGACACCAGAAACCGTGAAGGGACGTGAAGGGGTAACTCGTGACTCCGGAAGATTGTCCATAAGATACTGTTCGGGTTTATTGTTAAATCTAAAACATCGGACACAATCACGAACAATTTTTCGAACCAAATTGCGCCCTGATATTGGCCAGTAATTTTCTCTTAAGGAAGCAAGAAGTGCTTGAGGACCAATATGTAAAAGTTTCAAATGCTCATGGCGAGCAATGAGTATCGTGAGGTGATCTTTCTGAGGTAGGACTATGGGGTGTTTCTTGTTAAAATCAAATGACGAATGATGTAAACGACCGCCAACGCGTATTAATTTTGTTGTTGTATCAAAGAATGGAGTTAGGCCAAGAAGTTTACTTCTTTTGTCAATTTGGTTGGAATTGGAAAGTGCATCATAATCATATGGAAATGACTGACGTTGTACGAACCTAATTAAGGTTAAAAGGGAATTATTGAGTTCTATTGTGGTCAAGGGATCTGTTATTCGTAAATGTTTATGAATCGACAGATTGTCTTTAAATCTTAAGACATAAGCAAAGACGCGTGTTAGTTTATTTAATGAAGAATATTTGTAGTAAAAGGTAAATTCGTTGTTGATGTGATGAAACACAAGAGTTTTGTTACGCAGTTCAGGTAATTCAGAAGTTATACAAACTTCTTGATGTTTTGTATATTGAGGCCATTCTTCTTGAGGCAAAGTGAGCCAAGAAGGGCCATGAAACCATATGTGGGAATTACTGAGCGAAGAAGGAATTATACCTCGTGACAGTAGATCTGCTGGATTATCATAAGTATTAATATATTTCCAAAGTTCAGGGTTGGTCAGTTTATGTATTTGTGAGACTCGATTTGCTATAAAAGTCTTAACTAAATGGGGAGAGGTGTTTATCCATGAAATAACAATTTTAGAGTCAGTCCAATACGTAATGTTTTTAAAGGAGACATTTACAGATGAAGTGACCTTTTCAACAAGTTCAGAAAGTAGTGATGCCCCACAAAGTTCGAGTCTTGGAATGGTTACAAGTTTCATAGGAGAAACTCGAGTTTTAGCACAATAAAGATTTGAAGTGTAATTTCCAAATGTATCTGTGCAGCATATGTAAATACATGCACCGTAAGCCGCCTCCGAGGCGTCAGAAAACCCATGAAGTTGAACAGAAACTGGGTTAGAAGAAAGTACATGTCTAGGTATTTTTAAAGTGTTTAATTTTGTAAGTTCGAAGTAGTATTTCGACCAAAGTGTGTAAATACTTTCAGGAACAGATTCATCCCAACTTATCTTGAGTTTCCAGAGCTCTTTAAGAATAATTTTCGATATAACTGTTACGGGTGAAAGTAACCCCAAAGGATCAAATATTTGTGCTGTACAGGATAAAATCTGTCTTTTGATAATCTTTAAGTTAATTGTGGAGATATTTATAGAATATTGTAGGGAATCACAAGACGGATTCCAAAGTAATCCTAGTGTTTTGTTATGTTCGTCAGAACCAAAATGCAAAAAATCAGGATCAGAATGATTTTGTAGAGACGAATCATTGGTAGTCCATTTTCTCAGAGGAAAACCGTAGGAAGATAATAAATATGAAATAGTTTCCTTGATTTCTCGGAGTTCTTCCGATGTGTCACAACCAGTTAATAGATCATCTACATAAAAATCGTGCAAAATTATAGAGGAAATTTTTGGGTATTCGGAAATATGTCGATGAGCAATTTCATGAAGAGACCTAATGGCAAGAAAGGCTGCTGATGCAGTACCGTAGGTAACAGTATTCAGTGTATAAGCAGAAATTTCATCATTTTTATTAAATCTCCAAAGGATCTTTTGAAGGTAACGTTGTTCAGGAGTAAGGAAAACCTGACGATACATTTTAGTTATATCTGCACCCATTACGAATTTATGTTGACGAAATCTAAGTAAAATGTAAAATAAATTATCTTGTAAATGAGGGCCGACATACATGATGTCATTTAATGAGTAGCCTGTGGTAGTTTTCGCACTACCATCAAATACAACTCTTAACTTTGTAGTGGTTGAAGTTTCCTTTAAAACGCAGTGATGAGGTAAGATGAATCCAGAATTATCATTAGTGTCATTTATTAGGGACATGTGACCAAGTTTAATGTACTCACGTATGAAGTCATGATATTCTAATTTCAATTGAATGTTATTTTCAAGTTTTCTCTCTAAGTTTAAAAAACGTTTTTTGGCAGTAGTTAGAGAATCCCCTAAAACTGATGGAGATTCCTTTAGTGGAAGAGTAGTGATAAAACGACCATCACAATGGCGAGAAATATGCTGCTTAAAATGATTTTCACAATAGATGTCTTCTTCGGAAACAAACTTAGTTTTAGGACACTCCTCTAGTTCCCAAAACTTTGTGAGCTGTGAATCTAATTCACTGGTAGAAGAAAAGTAACAATTATGTTGGGGGTGGTGTTGAATATTTGTTGGAATTGGGCCAGAAATTATCCAACCAAGAGTGGTTTTTTGAATGATCGGTAACCCAGGACCAAGTTTGATTTGTCCCACGCTTAAAATATCCCAAAATGTGTCAGCTCCAATAAGAAGGTCTACTGGACCAGGTTTTTCAAAATTCTGGTCAGCTAGAAGTAATTTTGTTGGAATATTGAGCTGGGAACGATTGATCTGTATGTAAGGTAAATTACTTGTTATGTTGGGCAAAATTAGACAAGATATTTTTTTCGAGAAATTGTTAATATCTGATTTAAATGTTAGTGATGTCCGGAAGTTAATATTGTGAGTTAATTGATTAATTCCCGAGATCGAAGTGTTGATTTTTTCCTTTGAAAGTTGTAAAATATCACAAAATTTCTCAGATATAAAGTTGGATTGACTTCCGTTGTCCAAGAGTACTCTGCATTTATGTGAGTTGCCGAACTTGTCAAAAACGTTAACAACAGCAGTTGAGAGTAGAATATACGGTTTAATAGCAGTGTGAACACTTGAGCTTATATGATGTGTTGAAGAGAAGTTAGAGGTAGAAGTAGATTCATTTGACTGCAGCCCAGTGTTTGGAACATTGGAAGGTAATGAAGATTGAGAAGAATTGTTTTCTGTGGAAACTGAATTTGAGGATTGTGAATTCTCGAAGTGTAACATAGTGTGATGGATCTTTCCACATTTTCTACAACCAGTAGAACGACAATCCTTAGTACGATGGCATGTGCCAAGACAATTAAGGCATAAACGTAGACGTTTTGCATTGTTTAACCTATTAGTAGGATTTAGTTTTAAGAAGTCAGGACAATAATATATTTTATGTTCCTTGTTTCAAAAGTTGCATTTAAACCTATTCTCTGTGTTAGAAACAAAGGCTCTTGTCTCAGACTTATTACCTTTGTATCGTGGTGAATTTTGATCCTGTTTATTATCATTGTAGTTATCTAATGACTCTAAGATACGACATCGTTCTTTTAAAAATTTCAGTAAATCATCTAAAACTGGTAGGTTGTCTTTACAATTTTGTGACTCCCAAGAGCGTCTTGTTGAGTTATCAAATTTAGTTGTTAACAAATAAATAATCAAATCATCCCAGTGTTTAGTGGGGCGTTTTAAAACTTCTAAAGCACGTAAATGTTTTTGTGTATTGTCTAGAAGTTGTCTGAGACCTTCATTTGATTCTTTTGTGACTAGTGGTAGGTTAAAGAGAGCTTTAATGTGATTGTTTACAAGTAACTGTTTATTTTCAAATCTTTCGATCAATAAACTCCAAGCAATGTCGTAGTTTGCATCGCAGACTTGCAAAGATTTAATAGTGTCGGCAGCTATGCCACGTAATGACAGACGTAAGTAATGAAACTTTTGTACATTGGAAAGTGAATTATCATCATTAATAATAGAATTAAAACTGTCGCGAAAGAAGAGGAATTGATCAAACGATCCATCAAATGTAGCTAGATTCAATGGAGGTAACTTAATGTTGCTTGTATTTGTAGGCCTAGCTGCTATTGAACCATTGACACTACGTGAATCAGACGTGTCAGTAGGTCGTCTAGATAAAATAAGTTTTTTGATGTCAGATATTATTTTAAAATATCTGTCCTCAAAAGTCTGCCTTTCAATGGCATGTATTGTGTCATAATTTTCCTCGCAGTCAGGATCATCAGTTTCAATAAGCAGCTGAACCTCATTAAAAACATCTAAAAGCTCTTCGGCTTTGGATAATCGCATTTCTAAATCTACGAGGTCGATAACTTCATTATTTTCTACACTTCTAAAATATGTTGTTAAACGTGTAAGAGCACCTTTAGTGGCCATTCTCTTTGTTTCGTTTTGGTCTGACATTTTTGACAATTTGACCAAAATTTATGAGGATGCAAAATAATTAAATATTATGTATGTATGTGGCGTATATTATTATACAGATATAAACAATCAAAATGTGTTTGATGTTTAAAGAAATAAATATTTGATCTTCGATGAATGTAATTAAATAAAAAGAAATGATTTATTCAAGTGCAGAAAACGGAAATAAATGTTTTGTAATTCAATTATTATGTACGTAAGAATTATTATTAACGTTTAGTTACGATCTGTCAGAATAAAATAAAAAATCAGCTAGCACATTCACAATGAATACGAGAGTAGGTAAAACGTCAAATAATATGTCACTATTCGAAATAAATATATTAATTTAGATTGAAACTCATGTACTTAAAATATTTATCAAATAGAGACTGAAAAAATGTGAAATTATAAAAAGGATTCAGTATTCAGTGTTGTAAATGTAGCTTCCTGGGGTTGATACAGCGGGTCAAGTACGACGTCGGTTCGTAGAATGTAAAGCTGCTATTTTCTTTTGTAGTTCTGCTGGCACTGTAGATTCGTTGTTCGAAGGACCAATAGTTGTGGATGTGGTGAAGAATTTTCAGAATTTCACGTAAATTTTAATACAACAGATCTAAAACAAATTACAATAACTTGAATGTAAGGAGTAAAAATGTTCGTTCATCGAAGCGTTAGTTTTTGTGTGTATTCTCGTCGTTATGTACTTTTTCGTCACCCAGTAACCCTGGCAAATGAACTTGGGTCACTTCGTTCGGCAATCTTCGGTAATACGCACTTGTACAATAATTGGCAGAGTCTAATAAATTTCAAAGTCAATGTACTTAACAGGGGGCAATTGATCCCATTGACCCCCCCCCCCTTGGATCCGCGCCTGAAGGGAGGAAAGTGCTAGTTTTCCTCCCGAGAATGAAGTCTACTGCCCGACGCGTAGCGAAGGGCAGTAATCATTCGAGGGAGGAAAAGGCACATTACTCCCATGTTATACATATGATTTTTCCACCTTCCTCAAATATCAAGTAATTTTTTCGTTTTACTTAATTTATTTATGTAACTAACCAAAAAAATTTATTAGAACTAAAACTAACAAGTAGGTACAATATATCTGTCAACTGTCAAATATAAGTCAAATTATTAATGTAAGCATTGTTAAATCAAAATAAGAATTTACTGTTTTTACCAGTCTGCCAAATACAGGGTGTTTTATAAATAAACGTTAAAATGAATAGGTGCTTACGTAATAGAAAATACATATTGTACAGGGCGTCAATAAGTTATATTTCATGAATGAAATACCATGACGTCACTTTTACTTTTCCTCCCTAGGGAGGAAAAGTACAACTTTGCTCCCTACAATCAGGTCCGGAAAAGTATAGTTTCGGTAGAGGTAGGTGGAAAACATTTTTTTATATCCTCTAGCACCGGTAAAATGTATTTTAAGTTAAATAAATTACATTTATTCTTCTTTTTGCGTCAATTAATTTAATTCAAAAATTATTTTTTGGCCACCCTTTATAAATATTGATGTTAATGTTAATATTGCTGAATAGAGAATTGCATCACCTTTCAAATGAGCTATCACACGACCCTATTCCCATTAAAAAATCATCGATGACGTCATCACGCCCAAATCTATGACGTCACTATTATGGGATATACGTTAAAAAATCATAATTTAAAATTAAAAATGGACCTGTCATAGCTTTAACTCTAAAAATAATTAAGTCATGAGATAATAAACCGTTTCCACATTTTATGAACGCACGATAATGTAAAATTGTGTATATATTTATTGTTATATTTTAAATTATATACAGAATATATTATATTAAATAAAATTAAATCTAGTCGGATGGATTCGAATTGAATCGAACCGAATATAATCGAACATATAAGAAATATTTACTCTTGTCCGCAGTCCACAAGTGCTACGTTCTATTTTTTTTATATAAGTGTATATAGGGTGAGGCAGTTAAAGGGCCTATTAGAAATATCTCGAGAACTAAAGGCAACTGAATTATGACAATTGGAATAAGGGGGTTTTGAAGAGTGATCTATTTAATGAAAATATTTTCATCCATTTGGTACTTCCGGTTATACCGGAAGTTGCTTATAACTTCGTTTTTTTTTTAATTTGACACCCTGTATATTTTTACATTTTTGGATTCTCCTCGATTTCTTCTTTCTTAAAATATAAGGTTTTGTAACATTATACAGGGTAGGTTAAAAAATAATTACGTTTTTTTATTAATTTCGTAGCAATATTCACACCCTGTAGGACTGTAGTAGTTTGACATAATAAACTCTATTTATGTTCAAATCATTTTTAATATAGTCTACTATTGTTAACAATTATTAGTATAGCTAAATTTTTAATTTTTGTATACAGGGTGGGTCGAAACTCGGAATGAGTTTTTTCTGAGTTTTCTTAAATGGAACACCCTATATTTTAGTATTGTAATGAAATGATATTTCATGGTACTTTTTTACTTCTTAAGCATTCCCTATACCTAACTGCTTTAATTTGTGCTTAATTGTTAATCGTACCAACAGTCTTAACTTCCTCGGTATTTTGATATTTCAACCATTATTGGCAATTTTAAGTATCAGTCTAGATTAATATGTATTTATTTCCGAAAAATTATTTCTGATTGAATGTTTTTACGGCCAACCTAATACAATTTCACATATTTTGTGTTGCAATTAATGTTTGGCTTGAATCACCAATTACTCACAAAATAAAGCAGTTAGGTATAGGGACTGCTTAAGAAATTAAAAAGTACCATAAAATAACATTTCATTACAATACTAAAATACAGGGTGTTCCCATTAAAAAAACTCAGAAAACACTCATTCCGTGTTTCGACCAACCCTGTATCCTAAAATGAAAAATTTAACTATACCAATAATTCCTAACAGTAGTAGACTATATTAAACATCATTTGAACATAAATAGAGTTTATTATGTCAAACTACTACAATCTTACAGGGTGCGAATATTGCTACGAAATTAATAAGAAAACGTAATTATCTTTTAACCTACCTTGTATAATATTACAAAGCCTTATATTTTAAGAAAGAAGAAATCGAGGAGATTCCAAAAATGTAAAAATATACTGGGTAACCTATTTAAAAAAACGAAGTTACAAACAACTTCCGGTATAACCGGAAGTAGCAAAGAGACCAAAATATTTTCTTGAAATAGTTCATATCTCGAAACTCCTATATTCCAATTTTCATGATTTTCTTACCTTTAGTTCTCGAGATATTTCTAATAGGCCCTTTATCTGCCTCACCCTGTATAGTTATGTAAATTATACATAGATGCACATTTGCATATTATTTGTGCATATTAAGCCTGTTTTAAAATGCGTATTGCATGCATATTATGTTAAACATCTTTTAGTGTATATTTTCCAGTCTCTAGTAATAACCTGTTCGTTTATTTCAACGTCTCCACAGAAACGTTTACGCAAATTTGCGAAAACATCCATTGCGTGACGGCCTTTTATTAATTTAAAACAATAAAGGTTGTTTTTATATTCGCACGTCCTTATCGCTGTCAAATTAACCCTTCCCAACCCGTTGAAGGGCGCCTGAACCTTTGCCTGTAATTAAGGTAGCGATAATTTTTTCCCGACTTGCCGCATTTCGGGGTCTAATGAAAGTTATCTGCCGGTGGTGTCCACCCAATTTGTTCAGTGGATCGTTAATTGTTAAAATATAATGAACTTTTTCGGTAATTTATCGATGAAATACCCAAAAGAGGCCGCTCCCGATTAGACTGTATCTGGTTTTTGTATAACCAATAAATTACTTGAATCAGTCGAAATGGAAAGTAAGACTAAGCCTGGAGAAACGTGTTTTTGGAATTTAATTAATTAAATTAGGTGAGACATATATCTTCTATACGTTCAAAATTAGAATGGTTAAAAGCCTATTGGATTGTCATACTAAGGACTCATTCTAATAAGCGTTTACTCTATTTAATTTTGTAGCTGGTGAATTCAAGTGCGATTGTAAAATAATTTTCATTTATAATAAGTAAATAATTTTCAACTGCTTGGAACTAGAGCATGGAGAAAAGTTGCCACACATACAATTGTAACGTGGTCGTTGCGTTTGTTGCTTTAGGTAACAAAAATTCAGCCGAAGACAGAAGGTTCGTTTTTAAGACATTTATTTAGAACCAAAACATTACAGATGATCAGATAATTAGCCTTAATTACTACTCGTTAATTTCGTTAATAAAATATATTTATAACCTACGTATCAAATATTAGGTTCAGGTTGATATGACGATATCTGATACATAAATGAATACTACCGACGATCGCTTGGATTAGGAATTAAATTTATTAATATGAAACGGACATATAAGGGGAGGAAAGATCGCTCAACTCGCCAGCAGAGAAGACATGTAGGGAAATATGATCACCGCTCGTGTAAGGATAGGTAAAGGAAAAACCGTCGGATTCGTTCCACACACCAAAACGACGGCGGAAAATAGTCGGGATAACTCACCTCTTATACCTCGTTGTTGTTTATTAGTCTTCGATCAGCGCCCCAAGAATAATAATCAACCAGGCTTTTCGTTCCGACTTTTATATTGTACGAGACGGTACAAAAACAGGTTTTAATTAATTAATTGGCGTACTCTAGACGATAAAATTATATTATCGTCACACAATAATGGATGACATAAAATCATAACTAATATGGTACGGCCATGTACAGAAAATGCGAGATCACAGGATCCCTAAACAGATTTTGGCATAGACACCACAAGGGAGAAGTAAAAGAGAAAGGCCGAGAAGAAACTGAAGGGAGGGAATTAAAAAAAGAACTCGAGGAACGACAGATCCCCCAGGTCTATGCTTAAACAGATAATAATGGCGGTTAGGAGTCGGAAGGCGTCGGAGAACGCTGTAAACCGTAAACCTATAGTATTTGAAGAGTGACCAGAGACAGGGGTGAATGGAGGATTGTTCTGAAGGAGGCTTTGGCTCATGAAAAGCTGTGACGCTACTAATGATGATGAGTTTTTAACTGTTACAAGAATTAGTAACGAACAAATAAACTTTAAAATATATTACTTCAGAAAACAAAGCACTTAAAACTCAAAACATTATTAGTCCAGCAAATGAAGCATTTTGGCTCGCAATTTCTTCGTCCACCATGAATTTACTTGAAATTTTCACAGAAGGTAGGGACTAGTCCAAGGAGCATTTTCTATATCATGCTGCTGTACGCTAAAACCTTGGGAGTGGTTGCCACCCCATCTCAGGGGTGGGAATTTTTTATTACATTTTAACCATGTAAATGGATGTAAACAGTGTTTCTAAGAAAAAAAAAATGTTTTTTAGACTTCCTTCGTAAAACTAACATTTTTTGAATTATTCGCGGTTGAAAGTAATAGTTCTTCGACGAAAAAATCGACTTTTTTGGAGGGTTTTTTGAGAATAACTCGAAAAATATGCATTTAATGAAAAAAATTGTAGACATCAAAATTGTATATTTTTGTAATACAAACCACACCATTTTTCTATGATATGTTTTCGACCAATACAAACCGAGATACAACATGTTAATTAAAAGTTATCTTTTTTCGTCAAATGCATAATTTGAAATATTGTGTCCCGCATAAAGTACGTGCCTCCTAGTGGCGGGATACGGGCAACAATACATTGGCTTATAGGGCAGTCCTTACAGTAGGGATCCTGGCCTATACAGAAAAATGCAGGCGGGTGTGGGTTAATACTGCACTTTGGTTGCATTGGTGGTGTATTGGCTAAACGTGCAGGGCAGGGTATGGTGCTGATAGAAAAGGCATTCAGGCATCAAATATCCAAAAAATCTCTTCATGCCATAATAATGAAAAGACCTTCTCCAAACGCAATAAAAACTTATACTGAAATGAAGGCATCTCCTGAGGTAAAATGTTCCGGAAGTAAAATGAGCCTCCGTTCGGATCTCCGGGTGAGGACTATCTCAGGGGGAACACCATTACAGGTTAGAAAAATCAGGATAGGGTCTTGGAATCTTGGTAGTCTTACAGGTAAGAGTCTGGAGTTAGTGGATGCGCTCAAACGAAGAAGAGTTCAAATTGATTGTATTCAAGAAACTAGGTGGAAAGGACAAAGGGCGAAAGAACTAGGTGATGGATATAAATTGTGGTATGTAGGGAGTAGTAACACTAGAAATGGAGTTGGTATAATTGCTGATGGTGAAATGAAAGATAACGTAGTAGAAGTTGTAAGAACGAGTGATAGAATGATGTCAGTGAAATTTGTAATTGATAAAGAGGTATTGAATGTTGTGTTTGTGTATGCTCCTCAAACAGGCCTGGGTGAGAATGAAAGAAGAGCTTTCTATGACCAATTAGGAGATGTACTGAGTGATATTCCAGCAGAGGAGAAAGTTATAATAGGAGGTGATTTCAATGCACATGTGGGCCAAGCCAAGACAGGATATGAAACAATACATGGGTTAGGCTTTGGAACTAGAAATGAAGCTGGAGATGACATGCTAGAATTAGCAACAGCATTGGATATGGCGATTGTTAACACATTCTTTAAAAAGAGAGAAACTCAACTTATTACCTACAAAAGTGGACAACATCAATCCCAAATAGACTACTTCATGATAAGGAAAGAAGACATACGTGAATGCAAGGACTGCAAGGTAATAGTTAGTGAGACAGTAAGCGAACAACATAAGCTGCTTGTTCTGGACATCGAAGTAAAAAGCGAAACTAAACAAAAATATCGGAGAGGACCACAAAAAATCAAGTGGTTGATGCTAAAAGATGAGAAGGAGGGTCTATTCAGGAAAATAATAGTAGAAAAAATATGTTGGAACACGAAAGGAAGCCCTAATATAATTTGGAGAAAAATGGCCAATATTATTAGAGAGACGGCTATTAAAATACTTAGGAAAACGTCAGGAAAGAAGTTTGAGGATAAAGAGACTTGGTGGTGGTCAAATGAAGTACAAGGAAAAATAAAAGAGAAGGGAAAATTATATAAAAAGTGGCAAGAAACCAGATCGGATATAGATCTTCAAAACTATATGGTCGCCAAAAAGGAAGCGAAAGTAGCAGTAGCAAAAGCTAAAGCAGAAGCGTATTCAAACCTATACGATCAACTTGATACCAGGGAAGGCGAAGCAAAGATATATAAAATAGCCAGAGAGCAAAGAAAGCAAGAGATTTTAATCAGATTAGATATATCGGAGATGAAAATAATAAAATACTAATTCACGAAAAGGATGTCAAAAAGAGATGGAGAAAGTATTTTGACAGTTTATTAAATGAAGAATTTGACAGACAGCCTGTCGAATTAACGGAGACAGTAACAGCAATGGTTACCAGAATAACAAATGAGGAAGTGGCTCAAGCGCTTCAAAAAATAAAGAAAGGAAAAGCAGTAGGACCAGATGATATTCCTGGGGAAGTATGGAGAGCATTGGGAGAGACAGGAATAAGTTGGCTAGCAGGTCTATTTAACAGAATTATGGAAGTTGGACAAATGCCAGACGAATGGAGAAGCAGTATATTAGTACCTGTCTACAAAAACAAGGGAGACATACAACAATGCACAAACTACAGGGCTATAAAACTACTTAGCCACACCATGAAAATATGGGAGAGAGTAATTGATAGACGGATACGTGAAGAAACCGAAATATCCGATAATCAATTTGGCTTTATGCAGGGCAGATCAACAACAGATGCAATTTTCATTGTAAGGCAGCTGATGGAAAAATACAAGAATAAAGAGACCAACGCTCATACGGTATTCATTGATCTTGAGAAAGCATATGATAGAGTTCCTCGAGAGATTCTGTGGTGGGCTTTCAATAAGAAAGGAGTCCCTGGCGAATATGTAAAAATTGTGAGAGATATGTATGAGGGAGTAACGATTAGTGTTAGGAGAGGTGTGGGAGAGACTGATAAATTTCAGGTGAAAGTAGGATTGCACCAAGGCTCGGTGCTTAGTCCTTATTTATTCTCATTAGTTTTGGACCAGATAACATCGAAACTACAGGGTAGTATTCCATGGTGCCTAATGTATGCTGATGATGTAGTGTTAATAGGAAATAGTGAAAGAGACTTAGAACAAAAACTGGAACAGTGGAGACAAGCTCTGGAGGAAAAAGGTTTAAAACTTAGTAGGACAAAAACAGAGTATTTGGAATGTTCATTTAAAGATGGAGTTACTACAAATAAAATGGTATCTTTGGATGGTGAAACGATTGTGAAAAGCAATAGTTTTAAGTACCTAGGATCGGTATTACAGAGTAATGGAGAAATAGATGGAGATGCATGCAGTAGAATTAGGGCTGGATGGATGAAGTGGAAAGAAGCGAGTGGTGTGTTGTGTGACAGAAAAATTCCAATGAAGTTGAAGGGAAAATTCTATAAAACAGCCATAAGACCGGCTATGATGCACGGAAGTGAATATTGGGCAGTGAAAAAGAAAGAGGAACAACGAATGCATGTGGCGGAAATGAGAATGCTTAGATGGATGAGTGGAGTGACAAAGAAGGATAAAATTAGAAATGAGTATATTAGGGGAAGTCTAGGTGTGGCACCAATTGATGCCAAAATGAGAGAGCATAGGTTAAGATGGTTTGGTCATGTTCAACGTCGAGATGTTAATCACCCAATATGAAGAATAGCTGAAGTGCAGATTCCTGGAAGGAGTAGGAGAGGAAGACCAAAGAAGACCTGGGGGGAGACGATAAGGCAGGACATGTTGGTAAAGGGGATTAACATTGATATGATCCAAGATAGAATTGTGTGGAGAAATGCAATTAGGGAAGCCGACCCCGCATAGGGATAAGGCAAAGGGAATGATGATGATGATGCATAATTTGAAATATTCAAAGCCAGATAACGGAAAAACTTTGCATTTTCCGAGAACACTTACATACATTTTTTTCAAGAATACCATTAGGCCCTTCAAAAAAAAGTTCCTGGCATAAAAATTGAGCGACTTATGATCAAAAAAAGTAGGTACCTGCTTTCTCTACGAAAAAATTAGTGAAAATAACCCCCAAAACTACCCTCCTAATAAAAAATTGGTCTTCGCCTTTCTGTAGTTCCTTTTATATTAATATTATTAATACACCCAAGAAGTTTGACCTATTCAAAAGGCCTAATTTTAAAAAAATTGGAGTTTAAAGGAAAATTGATTTATTGCAATTTCGTATTTTTTACCCCTTTCTTTAAAATATCTCCGAAAATACTGAAGACACGAAAAAAATTATAGATTACTAAATTATAGATTTTTTAATAACTAAAATTTATTTGTGCAGAGATTTTCATTACAGTGAACAGTTAGCAAGATATGGCTGTTTAAAATCTCTACTTACGAGCAAACACCCCCTTATTTGACCCCTTTATACCCACCCTAAATAAAAAATAAGGGATCTAACGGAATTCAATTTACACAGTCTTACAGCTCTTCAAAAATCCTACAAAATCGTTTTTGAAAAAACTTTTTATCGCCAAAAATAAAGGAGCTGTTTATAAAACGAATTTGTTTTTCAAAAAATTCGAATAGTTCCGCTTATAGAGCATTTTCTTTGTATAACAGTACGTCCATAAAGTAACGCATAAATCCATTATTTCGTAAACCGGCGATATTAAGGAAAAATCCCGAAACAGGTCGATTTTTATTTTTAAATTTCGATTTTTTGGCATATATATGATACTAGTGACGTCATCCATCTGGGCATGATGACGTAATCGATAATTTTTTTAAATGAGAATAGGGGTCATGTGATAGCTCATTTGAAAGGGTATTCAATTCTCTATTCAATAATGTAAACACTAACATATTTATTTATACAAGGTGTTCAAAAAAACATTTTTTTAATTAAAATAATTGAGACAAAAAGAAGAATGTATGTAATTTATTTAATTGAAAATACGTTTTACCGTTGTCAGAAAACAGGAAAAAAATGTTTATTTGACAAGTAAATATTGTTTTTCGCTTAAATTCAATGTTAAAGCTGCCACCCACCTCTCTCTTGGCAGTTTGAACATTTCGTTTAAACGAAAATCAATGTTTATTTGTCAAATAAAATTTTTTTCTGTTTACTGACAGTAGTAAAATGTATTTTGAATTAAATAAATTACATATACATAATCTTCTTTTTGTCTCACTTATTTTAATTAAAAAAATGATTTTGCACATCCTGTATAAATAATTGTTAATGTTTATATTATTGGATAGGGAATTGAATACCCTTTCAAATGAGCGATCACATAACCCCTATTCCCTTTTAAAAAAATCGTTGATTACGTAATCACGCCCAGATGGATGACGTCACTAGTATGATATATATGCCAAAAAATCGTAATTTAAAAATAAAATTGACCTGTTTCGGGATTTTTCCTTAAAGTCGCCGGTTTACGAAATAGCGAATTTATGCGTTACTTTATGGACGCACTGTATAATACCACAGAACCGGTTCGTATAACTAGAAGATGACTAAAAAACTATTGTATTTGTGTTTTTGTATATATTTGTAAATTCGTATTTTTGTATAAATACATAAATGTTTTTGTAATTCTTAATTCTATTTTTCTGTATAGATCTATTAAATTATCTAATTATAAAAATTGCAATGTTATTAAGGGTGGTGTTTAAGGGTTGAAATATTCTGATATTATATCCTAAAGCATAAAACAATCATTATTTAACCAATCAAAACGGAATTTTACCCTTATTAACGTTTACAATGTTTTTATATAGTTTTTGATAATAAGGGGTAGTTTACACCCCTAAAAATAATCAACGCCCTTGAGCATGATATAGAATATAAAGTACAGGGTGAGATGATCCTAATCCCAAATTTTTATGTAAATCGATTGAAGCCGAAATTATTTTTATAGGATAAGTAAATTTTGTATATATAGCTCCAACAAGTGGTGCTTTAAGGGTTGAAATAATATGATATTATCTTAAAGCATAAAACAATAATTATGTAACTAATAAGAACCAACTATTGACAATATTAAAGTTTAAAAATGCTATTTTATAATTTTTTACAATTAGGGGTAGTTTTCACCCTTAAAAAACGAAAAGCGTACGACGGCCCAATATAGAAAATAAACTAGAGGGTGAAATGAGGCTAATCCCAAATTTTTGTACAAATCGATACTGGACGAAAAAATTGCGAGGTTGTGCCATTTTTTCAGTTTCATTTCCTCGGCTATATTGGGCGATTGTAACTGGAATAACTTGGCGATCAACAGGTAGCGAAAACGCGTTCCAAGATTGCAGCTGTAATTTTGAATATTTTTTCGAGATATTTGGCACACGTATTCGTAATATAATAAAGAATGGCGGTACAGAGCCTAATTTGAAAAATATATTAATATGTGGAAATTACTGTATAATTAAATTCAATATTAAAAAAACGAGCCTGTACCACCATTAAGAAGAACAAAAAAATACACTTTCTTCAAATAAATTTTTTATCCGATGCCTAGATTTTGTGTCATTTTGGAACTACTAAAATTTTTATTTCATTAGTAGTTCCAAAATGACACGAAATCTAGGCATCGGATAATAAATTTTATTTGAAGAAAGTGTATTTTTTTGTTCTCCTTAATGGCGGTACAAGCTCGTTTTTTTAATATTGTATTTAATTACAGAGTAATTTCCACATATTAATATATTTTTCAAATTGGGCTCTGTACTGCCATTCTTTATTATATTACGAACACATGTGCCAAATACCTCGAAAAAATATTCAAAATTACAGCCGCAATCTTGGAACGCGTTTTCGCTACCTGTTGATCGCTACTGTTTCCTCTTAAGAGAAAAGCTTAAAAACAGCTTTTTAAGCAAAAAGCTGACTTTTTATTCTCTTTTTAATAGTGTAAATAAACTGCGCACTACAATAGAGAAAACGTTCAAAAGATTTTTTCTTGAAAACAACTGTTTGCAAGGTATGGTGTTTTCAAGGGTATGGAAATCTGCATCCATCAACAAACGACGAAGAGGCAGGCCAGCAAGTACTTGGAACGTGGATATTGAAAGGCTTGCACAAAAAGAAATGTTGGGTGGAGAGAAGCAGAGAGACTATCTACTGACCGAAAGGCATGAAGAAGTCTGATTTCTCCAGTTACCTCGACACCGTAAAGTATGAGAGGACGGCTTAAGGGTAAAGAAAAACATTTAAATTTACGTTGTTACTATGTGTTTCAGCATTGAACTTATGATATAAATAAAGTAAATGCGAGTAAATCTCACTTAAGTGGGTAATTTCAGGTTTTTTATTCATGGTTTTCTCTGTAGGAGATAACAGAAACAATACCTCAAGGAACAATATCTTAAAATAATTATTTTTCAAAGATGAATAACCATTTTCAATTTCGTTGCAACACGAAACTACAGCCGCATCATTATTCCAGTTCAATCAGAGAGTGCAGCAAGCACCTCTACCGGTTTCGAAACTTATTAGTCTTTCATCAGGAGGTACATATGCTGCTCTCTCTGACCCAACTAGGACAAATCCCGGCGTGCAGTCACGGATTGCAACGAACAAAATGGCAGGGATGCCTTAGCGGCTTTGTAAAATACCCTCATGGCTTGCAAATTGTAGAAGCCTCGGAGGTGTTACCAGAGAAGGTTCTCATTGTTTTCAGTTTGGTACGATGTGGAATAACATTTTTGGACGTTGTTTTATGTGCTATTAGATTGAAAACTTAAATTTTTGTTAGCAGTTGCCGCTAGGGCATCCCTTCCATTTCGTTCGTTGCAATCCGTGAATGCACGCCGGGGTTTGTCCTAGTTGGGTCAGAGAGAGCAGCACATGTACCCCCTAATGAAAGACTAATAAGTTTCGAAACCGGTAGAGGTGCTTGCTGCACTCTCTGATAGAACTATAACATGATAAGGCGGTAGTTTCGTGTTGCAACAAAATTGAAAATGGTTATTCATTTTTGATTTACATGTTTACTATGACTGTAGTACGAAGGGAACCACTCTCGTTGGAACTTTACCGCGCTGAGCAGATAGGACGTGAATTATAAATTGTAAAATTCCCTCATCGTCCTTAGTCTCAGCATCCGTTATGGATTGCCAATTCTAGAAGCCTCGGAGGTCTTACCAGAGAAGGTTTCCATTGTTTTCAGTCTGGTAGGATGTAGAATAACATTTTTGGATGTTGTTTTATGTGCTATTAGATTGAAAATTTAGTTTTTTGCTAGCAGTTGCCGCTAGGTCATCCCTGTCATTTCGTTCGTTGCAATCCGTAACTGCACGCCGAGGTTTGTCCTAGTTGGGTCAGAGAGAGCAGCATAAATATGTGCCTCCTGATGAGAGACTAATAAGTTTCGAAACCGGTAGAGGTGCTTGCTGCACTCTATGGTTGATCTGCAATGATGATGCTGCTGTAGTTTCGTGTTGCAACGAAATTTGAAATGGTTATTCATTTTTGATTAACATATTTCATATAACATATGTTAAAAACTAACGTTACTATAGAACAATATTAATACTCACCACTGCAAATTTTGCGAAAATTTAACACCAATTGAATTGAATTAAAAAACTAAAGTTGTAACCAATTCGAGTCATTGCAAACTTTTAGAACGTCATATTTCTAGGATGAGTCTAATAAATTGGGCAGGACTGTAAGGATTAGCAATACCTTTTGATTAACATGGATTGCTAAACTGCACCCATCTTGATATTTCCTAATATTATTCTTGTATGAGAAAATAAAGTCCATTTGACGTCTAATATATTGCAAATTACAGTAGTAACTGAACTTTTAAAATAATTAATTGTTAGTCAAAGTTTTAAAGTTTTCAACCTAATAGAAATATTAAATATATTGAAAAATATTAAAAATATTCCTAAAAGATAACTGAAAACCCATTAGACCATTTTCCTTGTAACACCTCCATGGCTTCTAAAAATTGCAAGCCAGATGGATGCTGAAGCGAAGAAGACAAGTGGGAATTAAAAAACTTACATTTCACGACCCCGTCTGTTCAGCCGGTAAATTCCAACGGAAAATGGACCTAGTTACTCAAAGGAGTAAAACCAATATATGTAAAATGAAATAAAAATGTAAACAATTTTTATTCAGCTGCAATGCGAACACAAAACTATCTTATTTTTCACTTAGTACGGAGAGCGCAAACCAGCATTCTAAATCGACGATTTTCGACTCTAATTGGAGTCATCATCAGAGAGGCGTAGGTTTACTGCTCTCTGCCCAAGTGACGAATCTCCGAGAGCTTATCCCCGCATTGCAAGTGCGCAGTGCTGGTTTGCGCTCTCTGTTCTAAGTGAAAAATAAGACAGTTTTAGCTTCGCATTGCAACTGGATAAAAATGGTATACATTTTTATTTCATAATTAATTGCCTTTGTAGGCCCAGTTGATTGATGAAAAAATTCATAAATACAAAACACAGATACCTGGTTAATTATCTTTCACATTTAGTTTCCAGAAATGTCGTGCATACGAATCGCCGGATCATGATATTAATGAAAACGCCGCCATTGTTATTAGAGGGATAATAGTCACGGGGAGGAACAGAGCGCGTAAGTGAAAGACAATAAGGGAGTGTTTGCATTGTTTGCATGCGATCTAATATTAGATGATTAATTTGCGACGGACGTCATTCTCAAAATATTTACAAACTATCAACACGGACGTAGGTGCTGCACGAAATACCTAAAGGTAATTAAAGGGTTCGAGTAATTGAAAAAGCTATTCGGAGATGTTTACTTTAATACTAATTAAATGGTGAGATTATGGTTGACACTGTTCATTAATCGTGTGTGTTATGATCTAGAATTCGTGATTAGGATATCCAAACCCTAGAATTCGTAATAATTAAGATATCCAAAATAAAGGCACGTGTGACCAGAGATATAAGATTATTCACCGGACAGAGCATGTCGATGGCATAGAAGACAGATGTGGTAAGTGCGTTAGAACACATTTTCGGTACAGCAATTTTGGACGTCCTAGTTTCAGTAAGCCGTTCTAGTTATAAATTATAGTTTTATACTGCAGGGAAATAAGGTTTTTGTCGGGACACTTGAGCAGCCAGGTTGCAAATGGGTTTTTTGGGTACTATATACCTAATACATTTTACATACAAAAATTCCCGTCACAGTTCGGACGAGAATTTTAGTTATTAACAAATAAGAGTGGAAAATGGCAGTTTTTTCGTTTAAATCGCTACAGGTAAAAATAGGATAATTAAATATCTTAGTTATAGTATTCTTCTTTTAGTAGATGAGCCAATGTTTAAAACGGCAGTTTTTAATTTTGGTCCGATTATTTGTTGCTTCGAAAATTGCAAAATAAAACTAAAATTTCGAAAATAAAAAATTTGCTATAACTTTCGCGAAAGTGACCCTACGACTTTTATATTTCACAAAAAGTTGAGTCAAAGAGTCCATATACTGCACAAAAAATTATAAGACGATTCGTCAATTAGTTTAAATTTTATTAAATTTGATTATCCCAAAGAGCTTTTTTTTGTAATGTTATTGTTCAGAAAATAATTATATAGAAATTCTGTGAAAACCACATGAAAGAACAATAGTCTTGTTTTCAAATTATTGAAGAAAATCATTAAAAAGTAATTTTTGTCACTACGAAAACATTTTACTAAAGTAGAGTCATTTTTGGCTTGAAATCAATTTGAATAGCTTTGTTAATATTGACTGTAGAGTAAATTTACCTTGGAATTTCAAAAGCTGGTATTTTTACACAAATTAAAAAAAAAAACTTTTCGCCTATGTCAATATTACGGTCAAAGTTAGCCACTTTTATTATTTAATTCACAGTTACTTCAATATACATAAAATTCTCCTGTAACAGTGTTAGTTACCATACTACTCCGAAACGGCTCGGCCGATTTTTATGAAATTTTACAAGTGTATCCTATGGCACTGAGAATAGGTTTTAATCTATTTTTCATATCCATAAGTTATAAGGGGGGTTGCCCCCCTGACATTTTTTTTATTTTTTTTTGGACAAAATTATCTATCTTAATTTATATGACGTAGGATTAAAAAATACATACAACCTTTAATTTACACTTTTCCATCACCAACCCCTATTTGTTAATACCCATCTATATATTTACATCTATAAAATTCTCCTGTCACAGTGTTAGTTGTCATAGTCCTCCGAGACCGCTTGACCGATTTTTATGAAATTATATATGTATATTCAGTAGGTGTTAGAATCGGTCGTAATCTATTTTTCATATCCCTGAGTGATAAGGGGAACTCCCCCTAACATTTTAAAATGTTAGGTGGGGATTTACGTACATAACGTACTCTAAAAGACTACGAGTACATAAAATTTAAAAAAATTATGATCAAAATCCATCAACAAGCTCTGGAGATATTGATTGCAGCATATGCTTGAAGAATCAGTTTCCTTTTTTGAGTGCACGGATTTTAATAATTCATTTCCACCGACCAAAAATCGATTTCGTTAGAACGTTATTTTTAAAGCTTTATTAACAACTCTGTTGAAGTTTAAAGTTTACTCAAACTTTTACACATAAACTATATACCTTCAACTTCGAAATGGCTCTAGTTGGTTGCTTAATTGTTATAAACAAAGTAGCTGTCAATTAAATAAAAAAAGGCTAACTTTGACTGTAATTAACCTAGGCAAAAAGTGATTCTTTGAAAATTCGTATAAAAATACCAGTTTTTCAAATCCCAAAGTAGTTTTAATCTACAGTCAATATTAACAAAGTTATTCAAATTGTTTATGAACTAAAAATGACCCTACTTTAGTAAAATGTTTTCGGAATGATAAAAATGACTTCTTAATGATTTTTTTTAAATACTTTGAAATTATGACTTTTCTTCTTTCATGTGGTTTTCACAGAATTGCTATTACATTACTATTTTCTGAACAATATTATTGCGAAAAAAAAAAGCTCATTGGGATAAACAAATTGAATAAAATTTAAACTAATTGACGAATCGTCTTAAAAATTTTTGTGCATTATATGGACTATTTGTCTTAACTTTTCGTGCAATATTAAAGTCTTAAGGTCATTTTCACAAAAGTTATAGCAATTTTTTTATTTTCGAAATTTTAGTTTAATTTTGCAATTTCTGAAGCAACAAATGATCGAAGCGAAATTCAAAAATTGCTATTTTAAACCTTGGCTCATCTACTACGAGAATAATAGTATAAATAAGATATTTAAGTACCCCATTTTTACCCGTAGCGATTTAAACGAAAAAACTACCATTTTTGACGCTTATTTGTTAATAACTAAAATTCTCTGCCGAACTGTGACGGGCATTTTTGTATGTATAATGTATTAGGTATATAGTACCCAAAAAATTCATTTGCACCCTGGCTGCTCAAGTGTCCCGAGCATGGTATATTTTTGCTCTATTTCCCTGGAGTATTATTGCTATAAGAATTATACTAGTTTTTGACTACTATTATATTAATAACTTAGAACAAACATAATTACTAAAAGAAAGAAAAGAAAAACAATAAAACGACAATAATTACACTCGATTATACAGAGTGTCCACAAAAATAGTGCGTCCCTTTAAAGTACGGATATAATACAAAATTTAGAACAAAAAAGTCCTATAACATTTTTTTCTAAAGTTAACCCTTTCCAAGAAAAAAATTACATTGTTCTCCATATAAGTGGATTTTTATTTTCATAAATTTGAATGACATGGCAACGTAGCCTAGAAGAACTTGCTGTGATTGTGGAAATTGTACCTAATATTTACTTTGAGGTGTGATTTTTGGGGTTGTTGACATGGTAGGTACCTACCTCCAAAATAATGGATATGGGTTTGGTTGATATTTACATTATTTTACCTACCAGATGCAACTAACCTACAAAACTACTTTTTTAATCTTAAGATTTTTGAGTTGCGCGTTGTTGCCAGACTTCAATTTGCATATCAAAATGTATTGTCGTTTTTTGGTCAAACGGATCAATTTAGAAATAAATGTTATAAGACTTTTTTGATCTACATTGTGCCTTCTACCAATACCTTTAAGGAACGCACTATTTTCGGGGACACCCTGTATAAAGCGACGATATTATACAATAATACACGCAAAACTAAACACCATAATATGTTTAAGACAAGAGTGGAGACCTTTTCACTGTATGACACAGAGACATGGCTGAAAAATAAAAGATTGGAAAACAGAATAAATACAAAAGAAATTATGTTCTGGAGAAGAATCTGCAGATTAACACTAATACCCAAAGTGAGAGATGAACGAATTAGAGAACTAATCAATGTGAAAGAGGCACTAAATCACAAACTATACAAACGAAAATCACTCAGTTATGGACCTGTGCGAAAGAAGGACGAGACAAGAATACCTCTTTGAACTTTAAAATGGATACTAAACAGAAGGAATTTTTTCTTCCCCATACATCGCTACCATACGACACTCTGGGGCTAATTACCGTTTCATATTACATCCTCAATTTTGTATTTATTTCCCTTTCGAAATTATATTCCCTTGCTTGATTAGATATGAAAGTAAACTGTCCCTCTTCTTTTTGCTCTGTATTTCCGAGTATCATGTGTATGCCTGGATCCCGCGTACCAAAAATTTTATTAATAGCAAACTGAAAATTTGTTAATAGCTTAACGGTGTCTAGTTGGATAAACATTGATGTACGGGAACACTGGAAGAGGGAAAGTATTAATTGTGCAAAAATCAGACTGCTACTTACCACGAATATAATTTCTGTTATATCGGACTTATTAAAACGCCCATCATATTTTTCGGACAAACATTTTTTCATATATGTATTATATAAAGTTTGCCACTGAATAAACTTAAAAATAACCTGCTAGTTTTCACAATCATAAACTTGTCAGGATGACACGTTCCACAATTAGTAATGAGCAAAACAAGAACAAGAACAAGACCATGCTAGTTTTGGTCTTGGTCTTGTAGCTAAAAGGCAGTCTTGGTCTTGGCCTTGGTCTTGCACTATCCGGTCTTGTGCTTGGTCTTGGTCTTGCTGGTCTAGCTTTTTTGGTAGTAATAATTTGAACCAAACAATTTCGAATAAAATGTACATTGAAATAAATAAAGATGTGAAGAATGAAACTATATTTTTTGCTTTAAAATTTTAAAAGAATGTAGAATATAGTTTCAAACGGATACAAATTTTAACATTATACATTCACCTAATTATTTCATTATAAAGTATGCTTCAAATATAAGGGTTTATTTTAAAATTTCAATTTTAAGTTGAATTGAGACACAACCTGCTTTTGTACATTCAATAGCATAGGATATAAAAGAAAAAAAGTGAAAAAAAAAGAAAAAAAAAGTTATGACCTAGTTACATTTTATTTTATTTGGAGGAAATACGCGCTTTATTTAATTATACATACTTATACAAGGCAAAAGCATAACTGTGTTTTTTATGTAGAGAAAAAATTAAAAAACCTTCAGTTTTAACCAGATGTAAAATTCCTATTGAAATGATGTATCGAACGTGAACTCTGATTTCTCATTAAAAAAAAATCTATTTTCAGTTCATATGAACGTTTAACCTATGAAGTTTGTACACATACTTAGTAAACATTCTGCATAAACAGGGTGGCTGTATAGTTGCGAGAAAGCTCGATATCTCGGAAACTGTTCATAATAGAGAATAACTGAAAACAGAAAAATTAAAGAAAATCATTTTTCGAAGAATCCAGTATCACTAAAAAAAATTTCATTATTTTTAGCTTTAAGTTCCAATTAGAAACAAATATGGCGGAAAATCTATTATACTGGAAACTGTTGAACTGTCATAATAATTAAAACACACTGAAATTATTCGCATGCATTTCAAGTGTGGCACATACTATTTATACTGGCCTTTCTGGGGAAAACCTAGATTCTTCCAAATACTTTTCAACTATGAAATCAGTAAAATTCTTTACGCGTTTTTCATCCGGGATTTTCACAAATAATTCTAATCCAAAAAATAATTTTAAGAATTTCCCAGTATGGGAATTTTTATCATTATGTTCAGAAACTGAACCTAAGCTTTGGATTTTGCGATACCAATCTTGACACATTACAATCAACAACCAGTTATTTTTTATTCAGGCCACAATGCTTTCACAGCTTTGTGAATCTCTTTTCAAAATCTATTAGGATATTTTTTGTTATTAATTTTAAATTTAACGACATACATTTTTCCTCGATTATGCGAAAAGAATTGAAATAAGTGTCAGTATTTTTATTAGACAAAAAAACGAAAACTACTGGTACATAAGAACCGTTTTTTATGGCATTTTTTAAAATAGATTACCCTATCTATAATTATATTTTTTTGTCTTAAAAGTGATTTCAATTCTCCTTGAACTGTCGCCGTTTGGAAACTTGCCTTCTGGACACTTTGAAGGTTGAGAAAATGCAAACCGTTTGACTTAATCAAAACGACTTAAACATATAACCAAAATATTATGTATTTTAAAAATTTGATATGGTTTAAGCTTTTTAACAATGTCAGTATGTATTATTGAACTAAAAAAATAAAGTTAAATAATAAAAAACCAATTTCGAAAAAAAAGGACAAGAGTCTTGCAGGTTGGTCTTGGTCTTGCGTAATCTTGCAAGGTTTTGCAAGGTTCGGTATTGGTCTTGGTCTTGGTCTTGAATACCTGGTCTTGCAAACCAAAAGGCGGTCTTGGTCTTGGTCTTGCTGCAAGACAAAGACCAAGACCTCAAGACCAAAATCAGTCTCGCTCATCACTATCCACAATCAAAATCACGTTCCACAATCCTTATTAATCAATTAAAACTTCCCCGTTCCAGTGTTCCCGTAGATCAAAGTTTGTCCGACAAGACACCGTTAAGCTATTAACAAATTTTCAGCTTGCTCTTAATCAACTTTTTTTGGCACGCGGATCCAGGCCTAGTACTTTGACTTTTCCTGAGCACAGAAAAATACATCTTCATATATCTATATATTAATTTTAAAAAATGAACAAAATTTATGTCTTTATCTGATTTACCGTTTGAAATAATAAAAGGAACCGTCTTCCATACTAATATCAACTAATAAACATCATACTTTCATCGCATGTTACATTTCAGGAAACGCAATAACACGAAACACCAACTAATTTTCAGCCCTTCAGTGAGCAATATTTTCCTCCTTCACACAACTTTTACCAAAGTTAATATAGCCTGTATTTCCCTTAATTTCCTGTAATCGTTCTGTCAGTCAACGTCACAAGCTGCTGATTATTTAACATACTTCGTTTTGGAAAAGTGGAAATGGGCTCAATATGCACGCAAATTTTACAATTCGTGAGCTTAAATGGTAGATATAATAATATTATGCTTAATGGGTTCTAGGTCAGGGAAATACGCCACAGTTTCAATTCCAGTGAGAGTGGAAGGTATTCATAAGTTCATATAAATACCTATAAGTTAATTCATATGAATACCTATATATTCACAATAGTTTAGTAACTGAGCATTTCAAGTTTCTCGACTATAAAATTATGTAAAAAACACAAAATGCATTTTTATCTTTAGCCTCGACACTTCAAAATGTCACTAAATATAAAATCTACCTACAAATTCTTTAACTTGTACGTGTTTCTTTCATGATATTTTCCACATTCTTCGATAATACCACATGCTGAAGCTGGCAAGTATTTTTTCACTTGCGTCCGTAATCGTCCGGGCTTAAACTCCTACAAAAGAAAAGGGAATCTCTAACACCTCAGTACTACTATTTTAATTTTTATTCCCTGTTTTCCATTATAGAATACTATTTTTAACTTATTGAAAGTGCTTCTGGCCATCCTAACCCTTTTCATCATAGTGTATTCAATTGAATACATCAAATTCGTATACCTCAAATTAAAAAATTTACCGGAAATTTTCCTTTTAGTCCTAATGTATTCAATATCGTATTTAATTTTAGATGTAAAATATGTGTTATCATCTACGGTTAAATAGATAAACTTAGAAACAATTATTAAGAGAGGTTTTGTAGTAACTTCGCGATCTCATTACCATCACGTCCTAAATTATCAAGTGGACATAACCTGTGACAATTGTAAAAGATACTGATCATTGTATGTTGTTGAGAACGGTTATCTGTATGCCAATATTCAGTTGGATAATTTATGTACAGTGTAAAGTAGTAGACAAGTGATGTTATAATTTGTAGTATTCAATTGGACACAGTGTGAACGAAAAGGTGAAAAAAAGGCGAAAAGGTGAAAAAAAAAGGAGAAAAAGTCATGGTAAGTAAAATCTATATATAAAATTTTTTCTCAATAGAAGTAAATATATTTTGTATTTTAGAGTACCAAACGTGAATTCAAAGAAACCCTTAACAGCAGAAGTGCTGTTGGAAGAAATGGAGAAGGGTCTATTGGACATAGAATGTCTTAGTCATGAAGAGGAGAATACTGGATGGACAATTGAATGGAGTGATATTAAAGACCATTTTGATCTGGAAAATATCGAAGAAGTTGTCGGTGAAGAAGGGCATCAAATTGAAGAACAGGACAAGACATATGAAAAAATTGAGGAAGTTAATGCAGAGTCAGTTGTAAATATATCGCACCCAAGTACATCAGCTATCTGTATAAAACCTGCTAAACTTCAGAAAGTAATAAACATGAAAACAAAATCAAAGAAACAAAAAACTGTTAAAATTTATGGCTATGGATGACTGCTATCCGAGTAAGAATATGAAAACACTTCTTCGACACCCAAAAAGGCCAAATCTGGAACCAGATCAATTTTAGATGTCCGATATGATAACACAGAACACCTGCCTTCTGTTGGCGGAAATGCCTATGGATCAAGATGTAAAAATCCTGGTTGTAAAGGACCAAGTCGTATTCCTCCTCCTCTATCTGTTCTCCTTCGTAAGAATGTAGTGGCGTCACGTAAGTCGTTTTAATATTTCTGTCCAATTCTCTCTCTCTCTCTCTCTCTCTCTCTCCTGTGCGTGTTGTTTTGCTTCGGAGAATGAGTAATGAGTCATGTCCTTTATTTGGTCCGACCATCGTAATGGAGATCTTCCTCTGGATCTTCTGCCCTCTACGTTGCCTTCAACTATCATTCGTTCCATGCCTTCTCTTCTTCTAGTTATATGTCCAAAATATCTCAGTATATTTTGGTTGATATTTGTGCTGAGTCTAGTTTTTATGTTAAGTTTGGCTAATATTGAATTATTTGTGCGATGTGTAGTCCATGGTATGCGAAACATTCTCCGCTAGACCCACATTTCAAATGCCATTATACGTTTTGCATCTGCTTTTTTGATGGTCCAAGTCTCTGAAGCGTAGGTGGCGATAGGAAATATTAACGCTCGAACAATGAGTAATTTTTTGTTTTTTGTAATGTCAGTATTCTTCCATATTTTTGTGAATTTGGCAGTTGCTGATCTGGCCATTATGATGCGTCTACGGATCTCGCCTTCGCATCCTCCACTGTTAGTAATAACGGAGCCTAAATAATTAAATTGTCTGACCACTTCGTAACCTGCCAAGTCTCTTATCTCCGGTTGGTTGTTTCTGATTATATCAATGATCATTACTTTGGTTTTCTGTATATTATGTATTTTCAAACCATATTCCGTACTCACCGTTCCTAGCCTATTCATAATTTCTCGCAGTTCTTCTGGTGAAGACGCCAATATAACAGGGCCATCAGCATAACGTAGGTTTTTTAATTTTCTTCCTCCTATAGTGGCTCCACCTTGCCATTCCTTAGAAACTTGACGCACAATGTGTTCACTATATTATATTGAATGGAATGGGGGATATTATACATACCTACCGCACTCCAGATTTTAATTTGAAGTTTTTGACATAAAGTGCTTGTAATAGATAGATTAGATGTTCTGGCGTACCCATTTCTCTAATTATATGCCACATTTTATCCCATTTTACGTTATCGAAGGCCTTGAAGTAGCCAACAAAGCACAAATATGTTTCTATGTTAAACTCTCGATATTTTTCGATTATTTGACGAATATTAAGAATATGTTCTCATGATCCCCTACCTGGGACGAAAGTCGTATTATGTGTGTCAAATTTAACATTCACTTATATCTGCAAAAAAATAAAAATTGTTTTTTGGTATTTCATAATAAAAAAATAAAAGTAAAATAGAGTTTTTATAATAAGTACAAATGCTATATAGCAGGGGTGGTCAAGCACCTTGATAATCCGAGCCATTTTTCAAAATTTGAAATTTTTCGCGAGCCGCAATTAAACAATTATTTAAATTTAGAAAGTGTAAAAAAGGTACAAAATTTTTCTCTCAGTTTTATGGATTTCACGAATGTTAAATTGAAATAAAATTGTTCACATCGTTGTTTCAAATATGGAAATAATTCTACAAACAGCTACTTCAGTATATTTAGATCCTTCATCATCCTTCATCTTTTTCTGGCACGACCTACTGATCTTCTACCTTCTCTCAAAAAACACTGTCTGTAACATTCTGTCTTCCTCTGACCTCACCACATGACCTTCCCATTTTCTCTTAGCTTTTATAAATATATGTCTTACGATGTTTTTAGTACCATACAGTCACAAATTCAGCTTTGCGGCGACTTCTCCACTCTCCTGTCAATTCATCCCTTTCAGAACCAAATATCATTCTGAGAACTTTCTTTTTAAAACCAGCAGCATATTTATTTTCCGCTGGTTCACTTCCATATGTAACCATTGAGCGAATAATTGGCATGTACAGTATTAATTTAGAATGCCTTTTTAGCAACTTGGATTCTAACAATGCTGTAACATTGTGGATGAGGGAGTAACATGCTTTATTCACCGCAGCTATCCTTGCCGAGACCTCTTTTTATATGTGGTTATGATCATTAATAGTTATGTTCTGTCTAACTTGTGCTCTTGGATTTTTGGATACTAGCATGAGCATGTATTTCGTCTTCTCTTCATTTATTCGAAGGCCCAGACTACCTGTTTCTTCCTCGAGTTGTGAAAACACCTCTCTCACGTCTCTTGTAGAATAAGCAACTGCACCTAGATCACCAGCAAAGGCCAACAATAGTTTTGATCATCGATTCGCAAATCGTAAATGAAATGTCATCTCAGATATTTTACTTATTACATATTCTAAGGCCAAATTGAATAGCAACGGTGATAAGCGGTCTCCTTGTCAAAGTCCTGATGTTACACTTAGTCTTTTACATTTTTTGTTGTCAGTAATAATTAATTACTTAACTTATTTAAGACACTTTGAAAGAAAAAAATTAAAAGTAATTTAGATATTTATTGAGAGCCACAAATAATTCTTCAAAGAGCCACATGTGGCTCGCGAGCCACAGATTGGCCACCCCTGCTATATAGAGAAATCACCATTTTATTTTATTTTACATATAAAAATATAACTAATCAATTATTTTACCTATAAGACACAATGAATAGATACGTTTGGATACGTACTTTAACTCTAAATTGGAAAAATGGAGAATATTGCGAATTATATCAAAAATTATTTATTTTGTATCTTCAATTTTAAAATTTTTGCTTGTTAATCAAAAAGTCGTGAGCAAAATGGTATGCGATTTTGTTTCAAGGCTGTTCATTTAGCTCACATCCCAAGTAATTGCATCTGGCATTTTCTCTAAAGCTTTTCCTGGAACGTAGATTGTTTCGTCTTTAATCTTGTCCTTACTTATATGATTGTTGTTTTTTTGTGATTAGAGCCATTTCATATCTGTTGCAGTACTGAGTAGTGCAATTAACCAAAATGTGTAACCCTCTGCTGTACGCAAGGAATATTTTGTCTTGTGCATATTTTTCACTAGCGTTCCATTAATTGATATTCCTTTATTGATGTCATCTACTGCCGCTTTAAACATGTCTTCTGAGCACATATCAAAAAGTAAAGGAGATAGTATACATACTTGTACTCCTCTTCTTCTTGGAATCTCTTTAGATTTTTGTGGGTCTACTCGAATTATGGCTTTTTGATATTAGTGTATATCTGTAATAATTTTCAGATCCTGATCATCAATTCCTGTGTTCCATATTATGTTAAAAGTCTTCTGATAAGGGATATTTCTCTAAAGATTAAGAGAAATAATCGTAGTGTGAGAAAAATTAGTGAATCAGCAACCCTTCGAGCATGTACCATCGTAGGAAGGTGAGAATAGGGTGCCCCAAATAATAACATAAAAACCAGTACAACTTGTTACGGTTTACTATTGTACATTTACACAGAAAATAGGATTGGCATATTCCTGAGTTGCGTAGAAAATAAAGAAGCCTAACCTCTAGTTTACTGTTATTTTACTTTTAAACTGTTGCTTATTTTTGCATTGTATCGCTCGCAATAAAATTATTTTTTGTAAAATAATGTTATCAATGTTTTAGATATCAATGATGAGATAACAAAAGTCGGTCAAAACAACTTCTTAAGGGCGAGTTGCCTTGGGTTAAAAGTTTATTGAAACATTCCAAATGTTTTATCTGGTTGCGGATTCTTTGATTTTCTCATTAAAATTCAAAAGTATACACTCTGTAATACCAATTACTCTCTTCGTAGATTTAACTTTAACAAGGAAGGAAGCATTCTTATCTTTAGCCTTGGCACTTCAAAAAGTCCCTAAATATAAAATATACCTACAAAATCTTCAAAAGTTTATCAAGCTCCTTTTCCTTTGCCCTCTATTTAAAACACTGTTTACATAACTCTGGCTTTGTTTACGATATTGCTCGTTCCCGTTAATGAATCGAGATTGGCACGAATTCTAAAATGGCAAAACGCTCTAATTGGCTATACTGAAGATTATGGCTTTAGCTCATAATTTGCCTTTTAAATTTCGACTTTCCATAAATTTATCCTGTTTATTTTTGAGAGCAGTACAATTTCCGAATATAACTTTGAATATTATGGATATATATTTTAACTTTTGAGTTTGTGAAATGATAAGGAACTTTTGTCGAACAAACAGAATGGAAAATTGCTGTATTATATGACAAGTATAATAAATTAACAAAATGATTTTAAAATCCTTTCCTAATGTAATGCCTAAATACATATTACGTTATTATTACGTTAAATATATAACTTTTTAATTTTAATCAAAACGAAACCGTAGATTTTCTTATATAACTTTTTAGTTGTGTTTATATTCCGTTTGTATCCAATATTTTTGAAGATATTTTTCTTTAGCGGCGAATCGATTGAGGGTAAAATTTGATTGATCCGCGCGCATGCGCACACCGACAGTATGGTATTAGTCGTTATACGGGCTCTGATTAGATGTTGAAATTTTGAAATGATCTGTCAATAATTGTTCAATATGGAGGTTATCGGTTAACAAAAATATTGTATAATATTAGTTTTTATTGATGTGTGGACAGAAATAAAATCAAATTTATAATTATAGTGACTTTTTAAATAGTTTTGAAAAGCAGAATGTACGTAATTCTAAATGTTTCAGTTGGAAATACCTAATAGTTACAATACCTATCTATTTGGAAAATGTAAACAAAATAATGTAGTTACTTATTAGTAGGCAATGATTGAATTTACATAATCTGATTACGAACAAACTTTCTACAAATCTTCATCTCATATATCGTTTTCTTACTCTATATTTTGTTGTATTTTATTTCGACAAAACTCAAACTAATAATTTTATTAAATTCATATAAATTTATGGTGTAAACCTTTAGTTTGTGTATATTCCCACATGACGTATACGCGAATGTGGGGCAGTTTGAAATGCCGTCAAATTTCGTACGGCGCGGTACACGTGAAGTGGGTTCAAGCCCCAAGCAAGTTATTATTTTTTTTATTTTTTTTATAGATTTTATTATTTTAAGTATACTATTATATAATTTTTGAAGATATTCTTCTTTTTTGAAAGTGGTAGATAAGAAAGTTAGTTTGATTTTTAAATAAAATAAGTACAAATAACCTTTTAAATATATTTACTTCGTTTAAATTACCATTATATAATAGAAGAATATCTTCTTACGTGCGTACAAAGTACACACACATTCTTTTTTATTTTTATTTATAGACCTGGATCACGCGTACCAACAAAAAGTTGATTAATAGCAAGCTGAAAATTTGTTAATAGCTTATCGGTGTCTAGTCGGACCAACTTTGATGTACAGAAACACTAGAACAGGGAAAGTTTTAATTGTGGAACAGTTCAAAAATTTGTAACGTCAGTTACCCTTTCATTAAACTCTCATGCAAAAATCAGACTGCTTTACTAACCAACACGATTCCTGTCATTTGACATGTTCTTCATGTTCCACTCATTAAAATGTCCAGTTGGTGATAAACACCAGTCTGGTTTTTGCATGAGAGTTTAATGAAATGGTAACAAATCAATTGGAAGTTCTGCCCGACAAAATACATGGAAAGTTTTCGTAGTCTGACGTTCCAAATTTTTAACCTGTTCCACAATTAAAACTTCCCCTGTTCCAGTGTTCCCATACATAAAAGTTTGTCCGACTAGACACCCTTAAACTATTAACAAATTTTTAGCTTGCTATTAATCAACTTTTTATTTGTACGCGCGATCCAGGTCTATTAGACATTTTCCGCCGTTTTAGTTAAATCTGTATGTTAATTTTGATGTACTTTAATGCGTGACATTTTTCTTCTAAAATTGTGTGCTTTAAAACTAAGTAAATCGAATATTTCTTTTCTTTGTCGCTCACTACACAGATATTACTAGGTCTCATTACAGTATGGGACGAATAGGTGAAATTATTCATTAATAAAAAAATATGAAAACATTTTAACAATCGCTTTTCTTTAGTTACGAGTGCTTAAAATTAAAAATATTATAAAAAATCAACTAAAAAGCAAAAAATTAAAAAAATTGAAAAAATCTAACACATTCGTTAAAGAAAAGCGTGGAGCGTATTCATCGAATAAACGGTTTTCGCCCCACGCTTTTCTTTAGCGAATGTGTTAAATTTTTTCATTTTTTTTTTTAATTTTTGCTTTTTAGTTGATTTTTTATAATATTTTTAATTTTAGGCACTCGTAACTACAGAAATGCGTTTCTTAAATTTTTTTTTCATATTTTTTTATTTTTTACTTTTTAATCTTACACTTTTTAAACATTAAAATATATCGTCATGTTTATTAAAATTTGTATAAAACATATGATGCAGGTACAAACATAAAAAGTAGTCGGAATCGGCAAAAAATTTGAAATTTTATTGCATAACGTAAACAATTAACGTAAAAAGTGAAATTATGTATAGTTCATATAATTAGCTACAATCTGTAAAAGTTTCAAGTTTCTTAATTGTAAAAAACAAGAGATTTTAATAATTTTCCGTTAAAATCGTTTTTATTTTATTTAGACAATTAATAAACATAAACAATTTTTTTTATTGACTATTTGTGTATTGTTTCCGAGAATGCATATCTCTGCAAATGATTAGTCATTTGCATTGAGCAAAAGGCATCAAATTAACGTCTAAAGATGTGAGCGAAACGATTGAACTAAAGAAAAGCATTTAATTAATACCCCAAAACGAATGCGTTAATGTTAATTGTAGCACAAAACCTCTCTAACGGAAGTTTTTCTAAGACTACGATAAAAACAGGATTTTTTTTTAATTCGAGGTTTGGTTGAACGATGGCTTAGTGTGAAAACCTCGTATCTCATTTTACAGAAAATTTTACATGAGTGACTTTAAACTGAATTTCTGCATATTTTATCCAAAATATATATGAAAACATCTAAACATACTCTGAATCAAAAATATGTAAACATAGTCTTTTGTTTAAAGTTGTAGTATGCATAAATTAAGTTTAAAGTCTCTCCTGTAAAATTTTCTGTGAAATGAGATACGAGGTTTTCACACTAAGCTATCGTGAAGTTTTGTTTCGTACCATATTGAAATTTGACACGAATAATAGGGGAGCAAAGTATGCTAAATTTGAAGTCACTCGAGCGTTATGGGGACCTATTGGGTTGTGATTATTAGGTCCTAAAACTAAAAAAATTAAGTAAAATTTTCCATTTTAGTGGGAACTTTCCACTTTTTAATTTAATTTTCCATTTCCAACAATCGTTATTTCCGATTATTGCGCCATCTCTCCATAGCTCGAAAAAATATCTCGAATAAAAGTTGCCTATTTTTACGTAAAGAGTCCAAATCTGCAATAAAATTTTGGGGTTTCCACTTAAGATTTTTAAGTAACCTCCAACCCCACCTCCGTGGGAGGTCATGTTTGATACAATTCGATAGATTTTTCAAAAACATAATGAAGTTGTATTTTGCGAAATATCGCGGGTTTGAATTTAAAATTTTAAATTTACCCCGCAACCCTCTCCGTGGGGCGTCATGTTTGGTACCATTCAATCTATTTTTGAAAAATATTGAAGACGCATTTTTTAGTTTTTCGACCTTACGTTCATTTCGCGAAATATACGCTTTTTTTTTGTGAAACTTTTTGATTCGCGCATTTCGTTACGCCCCGCTCAAATCGTCAGATTTTTGAAATATACACTCTTTTGCATGTACAGTGGAACCCCGTTAACTCGGATTAATCGGGACCGCGGCCGATCCGGGTTATCGAAAATCCGGGTTAGCCGGAGATAATGGTAAAAATTAATAAAATCTGGTATGCTTACAGATAAACTCCGTTATAATTGTCACACAGACACTGGTAAACCATGTTCGCATTCCACACAAAACCACACATACAAAGCGTCGTCAAGAGTCTCATTCTTAGCTTTATTAGCTTTGCACCGATTGTCCAAACTGTCTTTTGTTATCATTTTGAAAAAAAAAATTCTTCGATTTTAGTTCTATTTTTCTTCCAATCCGATACTGTAGATGTACCGGCACCATATAATGCTGCAAGATTCACTTTTATCAATTCTACTTAATGCTTCTAGTTTCTTTTCCATTGTCACTACAACATTTTTACGTTTTGTTGCCCTTATAGACAAAAGACACGCACACAAAATCTGAATAGGTTTACGAACGATTACAGAACGGAAGCGAACACTACGACTTTACTACACACAATACCGTCTCTGATGTTATGTTATTTAATAACAGTGATGACTAAGCCCATTGTTAAAAAAAGAATTTTAATAGTCTTTTCTAAACAATGCTAAGACAATTTAAAATAAATAAAGGATAATACAGGTGCCTGTTGTTTTCGATAACACGACAATGAATGTGGTGTGCCATGAGTCATTTTTACTATGGTATATGTAGTTCAAATTACACAAATACCCATTATCTCTCAAATATTATATTACATAGACTTGGTACAAAACCTCGTGAACCTTGAAAATACGTATGTATAACCGAAATAAAATGAAGCCAAAAACATACCACTATTTTATTTGCTGCGAATTGCGCGACAGGGTCCCATCTGCACCCTGATATTTTCAGTAATGTCGGATTCAATCGTTTCGTTCGTATATTGACGTCACCAAATGAATGAATTAGGTTCACGAGATTTTGTAACAGCAATACATTTTTATTGTTGAAATGTTTGTCTGATAAAATCGGTCCGGGTTAGCCGGAGTTCCGGGTTATCGGGGGCCGACTTATCGGGGTTCCACTGTACTTAACTTACCATATTATCTTAGTCTGACAATTTCGAGTATTTTTAAGGATAGATTTTTTTTCGGGCTCGCCATAACGAACTTCCCTGTGTTAAGAGCCAATATATGGCAAAGGTACACCTGCAGGTTACCAGATTTTTCCCCATATGATAATCTGACGCGCTCGGGTAACTGCAAAAATCCCCGCTTGGGATCCTCTACCATAAGCGCCGATTTTTATATAAACAAATATGAGCGTTCAAAATTTGAAACTTCATTGTTTATCTATAAAGGATAACGTAAACAATTAACGTAAAAAGTGAAATTATGTATAGTTCATATCATTGGCTACAAAAGGTAAAAGTTTTAAGTTTCTACATTGTAAAAATCAAGAGAATTTAAGAATTTTCCATTAAAATCGTTTTTTTATTTAAACAATTATTAAACATAAAAACAATTTTTTATTATTCGTGTATTCTTTCCGCGAATACGTATGTCTGCAAATTTTCATTCAATTGCATTGAAGAAAAGGCAGTCAAATTAACGTCTAAAGATTTGATGTAAACTATTGAACTAAATAAAAGCGTTTAAAAAAGTTGATGGATTCGACAGTTTCTTAATTGAAACTAATTTCATCTGACAATAAAACACTGAAAAGTTTAGTGTACACTAAAAAGTACAAGTTAATGTCACTAACGGCATAGGTTCAGAAGTGAGTAGCTGTTAGACTCAAGTTGGCCAATAAAAATCATGGTAGACGAAACAAGCTTTCAATCCTAATAGTAAATTAATAATATTGAAAAATATTAAAAATCACTAAAAGATTTTTAAATTGAAAACTTATTGGTACATTTTCATGGTAACACCTCCAAGACTTCTATAATTTGCAAGTCATATGGATGCTGCAGTGAAGACGAAAGGGAAGGAATTCTACACCTTGCAATTCACATCCCCCGTCTGCAGCCGGCAAAGTTCCAACTGAAAAATGCACCTGATTACTCTACGGAGTAATACGAAAAATAAAAAAAAAAAAAAAAAATTTTATTTTAAAAATCATGGTATCGGTGTTTCTTAATTTATTTATTTCCATCATCATCATAATCATCCAGCCTTCTGCATCCGAAGTTAAACATAGGCTTCCCCTAATTTCTTCCAGTTTGTTCGATCTTGGGCTTTCTGCAACCAATTCCCAGCAATCCTTTTGACGTCGTCTGTCCATCGTGTAGGTGGGGCTTTATTTATTTCCATAGGCTCTAATATAGATAGCTAATGGCCTTTATTTTAAATATGAAGAATTGGAAACTGTTCATTTAAAGAACGATTATGATCTAGAACAGCGATACTCAACCTTTTTTATCCCTGGGCCACATAATAGCTATTGCCACATATTGCGGGCCTCATAGGTGGAGTAGTATACAGTAAATGGTGAATAAGGTCACTGAAGCGGTTATAGATATTCTACATTTATTGCCCCACCGATTTTTGTAACCGAGTTACAGGGTGTTTTTATCGATTTTGCCCATTTTTGTCTGGATCCATAACTTTATAACCACCTTGTATATTTTTTGATATATGATACAAGTATGTCTTATTTAGAACCCAATTCATGGAACTACTATAATAAGAAGAAAAATCCAGGTCCGGATTAAAAAAATTATACTTAAATTCATTGTGACCTTAAAACAACATCCTGTATGCAACATCCTGCATATTGGAAAAGAGCACAAAAAACTGAGTTTATAGGTTCGCTTTAATGTTTTCCGCAGAAATTTTAATCACTTTAATTTTGAAATGACATATGTATATTGAAATTTTTAAGAACTCTGAGATTACAAAGCAGGTTTTTAAAGCACTTTAAATAATAAATTATTGAATTTAATGAATATACATATTCTTATTTTAGTCACTACATTGGAACGACACAGCGGTACCACAAACACAGCGGTACACTATCAAATAATTTGACAAACACGTGAAACTTGACAAATAATTTGATCGTTTACAGGGACTTTTAGTGAGCCTTCGGACCGCATGAAAAACGCTAGAGGGCCGCATGCGGCCCGCAGGCCGCAGGTTGAGTATCACTGATCTAGAAGATGACATGTGTTCCTAAAATACGTTTTAAAATATCTTTTATGTTCTGCTGCTGTACGCTTATCAAATATTCTGTCAGTTTAAGGCGACGTAAAAACTTCAATGTGATAAATAAATAATAAATATTCATTGTATTTTGTGGAACTGCTACTTTTATGTCAAAGATTAGCTTTACCGATATCGGTATCTGTCAACTGTCATCTCAGTCACTTCTAGTACCACAAACTCGTAATTTTAAATAGGGAATAGATCATATGTAGCACATCGTAGACAGGTATTTCGCTATAAAATTCGATTTTTTATATACATTTACATTATAAATATTTATATACATTTTTTAGAAATATAGGAAAACCTTTCAAAATATTTTAACCTCCGCTAATTTCTATAATTTTATCCATATTACGGTAGATTTAGCTAATTTTTTTCTTAATACAAAAAAGTACTTATAAACTAAGTAAACTTCGAATATACTTGTAAAATGTTGTGATGTGAAACTTACCAAAAGTTGAAGAGTTTTTTACCTGAAACAGAAATCACAACTTAAAACATGTATTACACATTTTGTTATTGACTATAGTTTATTTTTTAACCAGGAGGAGTAAACTAAAAAGACAGATTCACACCCAAGAAAGTCAGGATAATAACCAAATATATCTTCTTTTTTGGTTGATCTACTCGGCCCTCAACGGTAATCCATAAATATTATAGTAAAATAATAGGTTGCTAAAGAGTTCCAAAAACAACTGCTTTTTATATAAAAGTAGACTAACGATCTAAAAATTAAAGGAATAAAAAAGGAAACACAAAAATCGCCGATAGTTATTAATTAACCTATGAAATGTTACTAGTGTCAAAATTTGATAAATGTCATTAGTGTCAAAATTTTACAACAGTGTAGTAAACTTGCCTGCGGTTGGACCAATTACATACAAGCAATACAGCGCGGTAAATTAAATTTGAACCACTCCTCTTGGTTAAGAAACAAACCATAGTAATGATAGTAGACTAGTAGTGCTAAAGAAAAGGTAGTAAAAGGCTAAGTGGTTACAAAGGCAAAAAAGGTCATTTTCTCAGGACCCTCCATAAGAAATTTCAATGTCCATTCCGGTTATTTTGGGCACTTTGGACATAAAAAAAATGTGATAGGTTATGATGTCACGTCAAATATCTCTTCTCAGGTAAAATCTCACATTGCATGGTAATATCTAGGGTGCTCGGTAAAAGTAGCATAAATCAATTTAGTCAACTTTTCAGGAGAAGCAAAAAACGATAATAAATTTGACATATCTACTACCAATATTATCTACGACCAAATAATTTTACTTATATTATATTACAATATTGACTTGTTCTATTGATACCAAGGTAAAGATATACTCATATAGTCCTCTATAGTCTTTTTCGGCACAAATAATATTTTGACCATTTTTGACTTATAATGGTAGAGGAGCAAACTATTGGGTTGTGATTATTAGGTCCTAAAACCAAAAAAAGTTAAGTAAAATTTTCCACTTGAGTGGGGACTTTCCATTTTTTAATTTAATTTTCCATTTCCAACGATCATGTTTTCCGATTATAGCGTCATCTCTCCATAATTCGAAAAAATATCTCGAATAAAAGTTGCTTATTTTTACGTAAAGAATCCAAATCTGCAATAAAAATTTGGGGGTGTCATTTAAGATTTTAAAGTAACCCCCCACCAAAACTCCGTGCGGGGTCGTGTTTAGCACCATTCGATAGATTTTTCAAAAACATTTTGAAAGTGTATTTTACAGTTTTTTGATTTGATGTTTATTTTGCGAAATATCGCGGGGTTTGTATTTAAAATTTTATATTTACCCCCCCCTCTCCGTGGGCTCTAGTTTAGTACCAATCGATAGATTTTTAAAAAATATTAAAGTCGAATTTTTTAGTTTTTCTATCTGATGTTCATTTCGCGAAATATTAGCTATTTTTTGTGAAACTTTTTGACTCACTCCCCCTTCCTTCCTTTCACCCCGCTCAAATCGTCAAATTTTTGAAATATACACTCTTCTGCATGTACTTAACTTACCTTATGTTAATCTGACAATTTCGAGTATTTTTAAATTTTTAATGATATATTTTTTTTTTCCGGCCCTCCTTAACGAACTTCCCTGTGTTAAGAGGCAATATATGGTAGAGGTTCGTCTGCAGGGTACCAGGTTTCTCCCCATATGATAATCTGACACTTTCGAGTAACTGCAAAAATCCCCGCTTGGGCTTGTAACGATGAGTACCATATTATGTTTATTCCTATAAGCCACCTAATAAGTATGCAACCAGTTATACGTTCATGCTCAGAAAGAGTTGCCTAAATTTGGGACCAATGATAATATAAGGTTGGTAATATGTTTGGGGAATTCTGGTCTTAGCGTGTGGCTGCATGGCTTCCAACGGAGGGGCATGTCATATCGCCCAGCGGAGCGGGTTGTCACTTCAATTTTCAATCTGGTTGGATGAACAAGTAAATTTTTCCGTGGTCACTGTTTAAAGAATACAATATTTGGTTAAAATATTCATTTATTGTAAGATTGGTTTATTTTGGAAGGAGTTATTTTTTGTTTTGGATTTGTGCGGTGAGAGGAAGAGTTTTATTTCCAAGTTTCCTTTTTGGAAAACAGTGGGTAAGTCCGCCATTAGTTTTTTCTTGTAAAAAAAACCATTGTTCTCATTCTCAATACAATACTTACAGTAATATTGTAATTGTTATTCTATAAAGCATCAGGCCTTAACGAGTCAATCTCACTATCACATTTATGTTTCTACCGAGAAAAATTCTTTAAAATTAAATTTCCATTTCAAAATAATTTCTGAATTAATGACACTTTTCATTTTCTTTTTAGTATCTACGTCTATAAAGTAATCCTTTATTGCAATATATACATACCTTATTGGTTCATATGTCCTTCCATTTCTTTACATTTCCATTTTTGTTCAAGGTTAATGACACTTACTTATAAATATCAATAGCTCATCCTTTTTCTGTAATTTGTTCTAGAAGTTTTTTTATACCTTTCTTATATGCCCTGTTTCTTGCGTACTTAAGGAACACCAGCTAATAGGAGATTCTTATGCTTTTAGCCACGGAAGAAAAGAAGAGAAGATGGAAAATTAAGGCAATCATACTTTAATTTGCTTTTTTTTGGAATAAATAATCATTTTGGGGATATTTTTTGGATGGAATGTGGATGTTTTGTTTGGTTTTTGTGGAATAAAAGTTGAGTTTTCCGAAACTGGGCAGCTACATGCTTGTCGTACCTTCCTGTTGGTGTGGAGTACCTCCCTAGGGTTGGAAAACCGGAGGATACCTTATTTGGCTCTCCCCACATCAGCTTCACTGGAGGTTGGAAGAAGCAATACGCCTACTTTTTGTAGGGACAGGTTTTTATATAACTAGATTTCCATGTCAATTTGTTTAATAATACTCTTCACCTTTACTTAGTTTTGTATCAATAACTTTTAAATAATTCTAATAATAATATACCTTCATTTTTCCTTAAACATAATTAACATATAATATTCAATAATTTTTCAACACATTTTATATTTCACAATTATATCATTTAATTAAAATAGTCTGAGGATTATAAACTATCTGGGAAGGTCTTGTGCACAGTATCTCGGTTTATAACCTATTTAATAATATTTATTTCATTGGTCAGGTATTTTCAGGTTTGTTACTTCCGATCAGATGTGAAATTGTTAGCCAATATTGTATTCCTCATTAATAATAAGTTTGTACACACATCTTTATGTCAATTAACTGTCTAATATAATAAATTCATTACATATTTTTTTTTCATATTGTAAAACCTGCGTTATCGACAGGAGCGTACTAGCCTAGTACGTTGGGTAGTTAGCTAGTGTATAAAATTGTATATAGGGTTATAGGTATTTTCATTAAAACTTTTGGTTGTACATAAATATATGTTTAATTTCCTATAATTTCTAATATCTATATAAAAGTAATTGTAATATAATAGTAATAATTAAGTGCAGGCAGCAGTATAAGTCACTCGGCGAATCATTAATTAAATACTTCCCTGGCGCCTAACACTACTTCTGAATATCTTCTTGGTCAATAGATATTTTCCTTTTCATTATTTTTCTTATTTTAATTTAGTTTCTTTAACACTCCAGTACTTCATTAGGTACCGTCTTATTTCGGGCGTGCAAATACCTGATCCTCTCCTGAGTCCCCTTGATAAAGTCTCTTAAATATCCACCTAGCCTAGCTTCATAAGACTTCCACAACTAAGTATACTACCCATTTAAAGCTTACATCATATATCTATTCTGTTACATCACACCGATTTGTTACAGGCTCCCCTATTATAACTACTGTTTCTACCGAGCACCTTAGACATTATGGTGGAGGTACTGGGGCGCCTCCACCATAAAATACAGAGCCTCCACTGCTCGTAATTTTTACCTAATTAACCAGATTCGTCCAACGATTAAACAATTAAATTCATAAAAAAAACAGACGCTTTGTTAATTAATTTACCCTTTTATTGTCTCTATTTTTAACTTTCCTAGTTAATTTCTATTCACAACAGATATGATTTCAGTTGCAACATTTTGGTTGATATTGATTAAAAAATTCATCAAGCCTTTCATCAACAGTTCCGGGCGCACCCTTAAAACTTCGACGAATGGAACACATAATTAAGCTCTTCAGCAGAGCAGAGGCAACTTTGTCATCGGAAGCCGCTCCTGCTTCGAAACTTCTCTTCTCAGTCATTTTTGCGAAATTCATTTCATAATCAACGTATTTTTATTTTCGCTTTAATCACGAGTTCGACGTCGAACAACTTAATTTGGGACCGAATTAAAGAACAAATTTAAACTTTTTGATCGCAGCTCGTCTGCTTAATTCCGGTTACGCGACTCGGTTGAAATTTCGAGAATTATTTCGAAGGACGCTGATGAAGGGTAAAGTATAAGTAAAGCGTTTTTTTTTTATTTAAAATCGAAGATTTATCCTTGACGATTTTTAAGAGAGTGATTGGTTTAATTAGCTTTTATAATTGTATTTCAAACTCTTCTTTTTTAAGTATGTCTCTCAATCGGAGTTTGATATCATTATCACTATTTTTATTCTATCTACCACTGCTCTGAAGATAAAAAAATTATAATAATAATATTAAAACTCTTCAAAGAATTCATTTACCTACCCTCCTTATGGAGTATTCCACGCTCTTATTTTTCTAAATCAAACGTAAAAGAAATCTAATTGGCCCAAACAGCTCATTCTGTTCTGATTTATTCCTTCAAAATTTCCCCTTCAAGTGTTTTCCATTTATCTTTATTTTTTGCCCTCGCCAAGAGAGCTTTGAGCTCTCTTCATTTTAGTCCAATTATTTTATGGTCTCTGATTACAACCTTTTTTTCGTTGTTCCTTTTTTCAGTTCTTTCTCCTTTTCTCCTTTTATCTCGTTGGTATTCAATTGCCTGTCTTGTTATATTGTTTTAGCCTTTATTTGGCAGATGTCCATATCCAATCCATTTCCTTCTTTTAACCGTGACTGTTTTTTTCTCTTTTTTTATTCTTATCTATACTTACGCGTTTGTTGGTGGTGACCAACGAATAGCTGCCATGTTTGGAAATGCAGCTTATAGCGCTCCGATTTCAGGTAAACTGCACCTATTTGACATGCCCACGACTACATTGTTTCCGCCTTGAACAGTTTCTAGTGAAGTCTTGAACAGAGCTGGTAAATATGCACTACTGTCGGTATCTCTCTCTCGTTCCATCCCTCCTTGTGGAGTATTGGGCGCTTATGCGTTTCTTGGCCAAAAGTTTAAGATTGCTGTCTGGCCGGGACAGCGCATCTTCTTTTGTTTTTATTCTCTGGATAAATTGTGAAATGATTCCCTCCGCTCTCTTCTATCTTTTGCTCTCTTTTTGACTTCGCCCCATCTTAGTCCAATTTTTTCGTGTTCTCTCGTTGTTGTTCTTTTCCAGCTGTTGTCTGGTCTGCCCCTCTTTCTTTTCCCCTCTCGTTGGTATTCAAGTGCTTGTCTTGCTATGCTGCTTTGGTCTTTCCTTAAAGTGTGGCCGATCCATTTCCATTTTTTTCCTTGACTGTAGTAGAAAAGTTAGTTTAATTTGTCCTTTCCCATAGTTCTGTATTAGTTATTTTGTTTGGCCAGTATATTTTCAGGATTTTTCTTAGAGATTTGTTTACGAATGTTTGTAGTTTTTTAGTTGTATTTTCGTCCTGTTTCCATGTTTCTGCTCCATAGAGCAGTATACTTTTAATGCAACTGTTAAAGATTTTAATTTTTGTTGTTTCCGATATTTCGTTTGTTTGCCAAATTCTATTTAAAGCCTGTTAAATGCGTGTTGCGCCTTTGTTATTCTCGTCTGTATATCCTTTTAACACCCCCCGCTCCTTTTCATGACAGATCCCAGATATGTGAACTTGTCTACCTCTTCTACTTCTTTACCGTTTATCATTATTTTATTATTTGGATGGTTATTATTTTTTAGAAGTTTAGTTTTTTCTGTGTTTATTCGAAGTTCGATCGTGTCAGAGTACTGTGCCAATTTGTCAATTTTTGCTTGCATATGATTTCGACGTTCAGTTATCAGGCAGATTTCATCTGCAAATTCGAGATCTTCTAACTGTTTGAAAAGGTTCCACCTGATGCCTGTTCGATCGTCGATTACTTTCCTCATTACCCAATCTATCATAATAAGAAATAGGGTAGGGGATAGTACACAACTCTGTTTGACTCCACTTTCTATGGATATTTCTTCTGCTACTTCACCTGAATATTCTAGTTTGGCTTTGTATCCTTAGTAGAAGAGTTTAATAAAGTTTATGATTTTTTGTGGTATTCCATATAATCTAAGGATTTTCCACATCTGTGCCCTATTTACACGGTCAAAGGCCTTTTCGAAGTCGATAAAACTCACATCTATATCTTTATTCCATTCATTTGTTTGTTCCAAGATAATTCTAAGGGTGCAAATATGACCAATAGTGGAATGGTTGGAACGGAATCCTGCTTGGTTGTTTCTCAGTTTTTTATCTAGTTCCGGCTTCAATCTTTCCAAAATGATTTTGGTCAGTACTTTGGATGTGGCACTTAGTAGTGTTATTGCACGCCAATTGTTGCATTTGCTCAGGTCTCCTTTTTTGGGTATTTTTATTTTATTTTATTCAAAAGTGTATGTAGCATCTCTACTGACTGCTCGGTGTCTGCTTTTATTATGTCAATTGGTATATTGTCGATTCCTGCGGCTTTGCTATTTTTTAGTAGTTTTAGGGTGTTTCCAATTTCTTCCATTGTAATTTCTCCAATATTCACTTCTAGCTCTGGTGATTCTACTTCATCTTTTATGATTTGGGTTATTTCATACTTAGCATATTATATCTCTTCGAAGTATTCCTTCCATCTTTGTATTATTTCTTTCCATTTTTATTATATTTCCTTGTTTATCCTTTACTTCTCGTATATTTCGTTGTGCTTTTCCTGTTAAGTTTCGTATGATTGTATATTGTGTTCGTAAGTCGTTTTCTTTCGCTCCTCCTTCTGATATATTTAGCATCTCATTTATATAGTTTCTTTTATCTTTTATGGCTTGTTTTTTTACTTCTGCGTTTTTTGCCTTGTATTTCCTTTCAAGTGCCCTGTCTTCTTCCGATCCTACTATCGGTATACAGCCTTCCTACTCCTAGCCTCCTACTCCATTATTCTCTCTTTAACCATAGAGCTGGAAGGATTTCTCCCTTGATTTTTAGTTCGCTTTCAATTCCCTTCCTCCAGCTTCTTTTCGGCCTTCCGCTTTTCTTTCTTCCTTATGGTGTCCACGCCAAGATCTGTTTAAGGCTTCTGTCGTCTGGCATTATCTGTACATGGCCGTACAATATTAGTTGTTTTGTTTTTATGTCATCAGTTACTGTATGTGTGACTCCCATCATTTCTCCTATTCTCTAATTTGGTATCTGATCTCTTCTTGATTTCCTGGTGCTCTTCCCCGTAAGTCCATTTATGCTACTAGCAACATTTTCTCTGTTCTTTGTTTCAATAGTCAAACTTCAATGTGATTAAACTTTTAAGTATGGTATTATATAATAATATGAGCTGTTTGTTTGCCTTACATATTGATTGGTCTCACAAAATGCCATTCATCATGAATATGACTTTTATACACTGCATGGTCTTGTCTTTTATAGCAGCATCGAGTCTTTTATCTTGAGTTGTCTTCATGCAAAAGTATAACGGAAATTATATACAGTGATTATTGCTCTAAGAACCGGCAAAATAACGCAAAAGATGGAAAATATAACACGTTGTGAAATAAAAAGAGACGAAACTAGTTGAAATGGGAAATTATCGATAAAGATCTATAAATTTTATAGCTTTTCACCTTTAGAGCTTAGGTTCTTTAGAGCTACCGTGAATCTTTACCCGTGCGTCATCATTTAAAGCATACGAAATAAGTCGATGATCAGTCGGAAATTGAAATTTTCTAAATGCAACAGCAAGTCACTTATGCCCGGTTGCACCAACAGATCTTAAGCTTAAGTCGAGAATATCACAAGAATTAATATAATATAATTATAATACATTACAATAAGAATACCATAATATCATAATATATATAATTGATAATAAGGTAAGAATCTAAAATTATGGTGAAACATAAGTGATACTCAAGGAGGCATAATCTATAAGTAGAGCTTAGCTAAGCTGTAGCTTAAGTTCTGTTGGTGCAACCAGGCATTACTGTCACTTGATGTTGCGTTTAGTAAATTTCAATTTTCGACTTATTATCGACTTATTTCGTATGCTTTAAATGATGACGCACAGGTAAAGATTCAGGGACTCAACTGTAGTTGACTTTAGTCATAATTATACGTAGGTATGACGTTGAACATTAATTTTTTTTTAATTTCGCTTAAAGCAAAAATTGATGGACGACGATAAAACAAAAAATGTATATAAAAACAGTTTAATTAGTGGAAATTTTTTAATCCAAAATTAAATTATTGTTAAAGAATAATTTTTTCGTCACGTTTATCGAGTAATACGTATAAGCCTGAAGTCCACTATGCACGTATAAGAATATGTTCCATATTTTGCGTTATTTTTCCAGTTAAGTGCACTCATCACTGTGTACTTACTGTGTAAGTAAATTAAAATAAGTTTAAAATAAAGACTAAACAAAATAGGTGTAAAGCTATTATCACAAGAGATACCACAACACAAGCAACAAAAGTAGCAATAGTATGTGGTTGCTTCCGAGAAACCATATGGACCGATACAAGAAAGACGAAACAACAAATCAACAATATCGAAATAAATAAATAAATAAATAAATAAATAAATGTTTATTAAAAGTAAAGATACAATACATAAAACGATTATACATTAAAATCATTATAATTCCCTATAAATAAACACAAAAATACCACTTGAAACAGGATGCTTGTGCAGTGGTTAATTTGGTTCATTCTAATGTAAAAAAATATCCTGAGTAGGTAGGTATACACTATATTTTCACAATAATATATTACTTAATAAAAAGAGAACAAAAAAAGCAAAGAACATTACATTGTTTTTTGAATAATTAAATAATTAAAGAAGATAATTCAAGTTCACAACCTGAAAAAAAAAATACATCATCCCCACGATGTGTTTATCAAAAAATAACAGCAACAAATGAAAAAAAAACACAATTACAACAACTATGAATCTAATATTCAAACACTTATTTTATTTTCTAATTTCAACTAAATCGTGAATTACTGTAAGAGACGTAAGAGACGTATCTGTAATATCTTTCTTTTATTTAATTTGAAATGAAAGTGTTAACATCAATAGCGGGCATATCATTAACAGAAAGACAAAGCAACAGAAGTATACGAGAAGGATGCAAAATTGAAAATAATAACTGGTGGAAAAAAACAAGAAAGAAAAACTGGAACGAACATATAAACCGAATGGAACCAGATAGATTAGCGAACACCTGTAAAAACAACAAGCCGTATAGCAGAAGACCCGTTGGAAGGCCGCCGAAAAGGTGGAAAGATAATTAGTCCAGTCGGGTTAGACGAATAACAGGCCTAACCTTGCATTAGGAGCTGCCCCAAATTTTTTTTATCTTTAGGGGGCTCAATAGTAGTGTAAATCTAAAATCTCGACTGAATTCCGCCATTGCGTTAGCCGCCATTTTGATTTTAAACGAGAACCATTTTTGCTCAATATATCCGCCATTTTCGACTTTTCGACAAAAAGTATAAAAATCAAAATTGCTGAAAATGTAATTTTCTATTATTTTTTTAAATTTTTTCGTGCCATTGATATTTTCCGAATTATAGCGGAAAATATTGACAGTTATATATAAATAGAGCATATTTATTGAATTATCTCGTTTATTGTTAGTTTTACGACAAAAGTGTTCCCATACAAAAATAGAGAGAATTGAAGTCTACACAATTTTAGTTTGTTTCATTTTTTTGCTAAAGTTAATATTTAAGGTAGTATGTATGCGATAATGGCGCGAGCGTAAGACATGATTGATTTTGTAGCAATTGATTTTGTTCAATATCTATGCCATTTTCAACTTAAATTGTTCCAAATATGATTTCCTCCCATTTTTTTTAACAATTTTTTTCATGCGGTTGATATTTTCCAAGTTAAGTGGGAAAATAGTAAAAAGTGGTGGGGGTAGCATAATTACTGAATTGAACCTTTTTTCCGAGCTGTCCCGAATTTTATAATTCTATCCTTTAGGGAAGATCAATAGTAGTGTAAATTTAAAATCTCGACTGAATTCCGCGGTTGCATTAGCCGCCATATTGATTTTAAAGGAGAACCGTTGTTGTTTAATATCTCCGCCATTTTCAACTTTTCGACAAAAACGGTAGAAACTAAAATTGTTGGAAACGTAATTTCCTACAATTTTCTTTTTACAATTTTTTTTTTGTGCGATCAATATTCTCCGAGTTAAGGAGGAAAATAGTGGAAGCGGAGGAGAAGCATAATTATTGAATTGTCTTATTTATTATTAACTTTACGACATAATTGTACATGAACAAAAATTAAGAGAATTATATTTTATACAATTTTTGAAACTTCCAATGAAACAAAAACCAAACTAAGTACATAAAAGACATAAATAATAACCTATATGCATTAAGTTCACTTAATTTTATTAATTAGCGGGTTTTATTGGTTGAATTTGTCTGTCGATTATTAAGCTTCATGTCAGCTAACATATTTTAATATTTCAACATTTTTTTTTTTAATTTGGACCATGTTGGGGCGAATTTTACCGTTCCCCCCTCTTAGACCCGCCACTGATTCTCTCGAAAAATTGTAGTAAATCGTAATTGCAACAATTTCAGTCCTTACACTTTTTGTCGAAAAGTTGAAAATGGGGAAGATATTGAACAAAAACCATTGCTTTAAAATCAATCGGGACTTACGCTCGCGCATTTACGGCATACGTACTACCTTAAATATTGATTTTATCAAAAAAATGAAAGAGATCAAAATTGTACAAAATTTAATTACCTTTAGTTTTGTATATATTAAAATTTGTTGTAAAAGTAATAATAAACGAGATAATTCAATAAATCAATAATTATGCTTTAACTGTCATTGTTTTTCCCCGTAACTCGGAAAATGTGGACCGCACGAAAAAAACTATAATAAATGAAATTATAGAAAATCACATTTTCAATAATTTCAGTATATATATTATTTGTCGAAAAGTTGAAAATGGCGGAGATATTGAGCAAAAACGGTTCTCGTTTAAAATCAAGGTGGCGGCTAACGCAACGGTCAAATTCAGTCGAGATTTTAAATTTATACTACTATTGACCCCCCCCCCTAAAGATAAGAAAAATAAAATTTGGGGCAGCTCCTAATGCAAGGTCAAATTGTATCTCGACTGGGCTAAATGTATAGTCAACAACAACTGAAACAGAATAAGAGGCAGACAAACCGGAGTAATCCTAGTCGCTCTAAGAAAAAGAAGAAGCTATTAATAAATTAGAAACCAACAAGTTACAATAATAAAAATTTTTCTATATAATTTTCATTCTCAGTTTATAAAACGTAGTTTTCGTCTTTTAGTTTTCCTGCAAAAGTTTCATCGATTTGTTTGACGATCACTGTTAAATTCAATTATGTATTCCAACAACGCTAGAAAATTACGAAACTTTCTCTTAATGTTTACGCATTGCACCAACAATATCGTCATAATTCGGTTCAAACATTTACAATTTCTCTCATTTGTATTTAGTTTGGTATGAGGGGCGAAACAGCTAGAGCTTCAATAAACTGGGGCATTTATTAAAATAATTGCATTATGATGGACGTTATTGTTAATTATTGTTAACTACAACTATGTTAAATATAAGTAAATACGATTATAATGATTGCGGAAAAGTTTCAACAATTAATATAATGAAATTATATTATATTATAGAAGGGTTATTAAATTATATTATGGTAGGAGAGCAAAGTATGCTCAATGTGCAGTCACTCGAGCGTTATGGGGACCTACTGGGTTGTGATATTTGGGTCCTCAAACCAAAAAAAGTTAAGAAAAGTTTTTCATTTTAGTGGGAACTTGAATACTGTGATTATACCATTGACTGAAATTATACAGGAAATAGACAAAAAAGTATGGCAACATTGTGATTCTTCAGATAACAAATCAATTCAATGTTATTCGAATTTGCAGTCTTTCCGGTGCAAATTCTTCTAATATGCGTATAAAATTTCGAAGAACTTTCAATACACATTTACGTTCGTATACAAAATTTTTCATTCGAGTTAACTCGTATGCGAAAATTTTCGATTGAATTCGAAAATACGACCCTAGAAGAGGATAATTATTCGTTTCAATTCGCACGTTTGATTGTCTCTCGTGATTTGTATTTCACGACGAAGATATTTGTATTTTTCTGCAAACTCCATTTCGCAGTCATTAATGACAATGTTTTCACTGGGGACCAGGTTTGTCATTAGCTTTGTCTTAGATATGTTAATTTTTAACCCAACCTGAGAGCACACTTCTTGAAGGTCCTGAAAATTATTCCAATATCCTTTAAATTATCTACCAGGAGAACTACATCGTCTGCAAAACGCAAGTTTGTTAGAATTTTTCAATCTATATTTAAACCTTTCTTCCTCTAATCAAGCATTCTAAAGGCGTATCCCTGAACGGTGATAAACAGCTTGGGTGACATAGTATCGGCCTGCCGTACTCCTCTGCCAATTCGTATGAGATTGGTAATATCATGCAGCTCCGCTACCATTGTGGCGTTCTTATATATTATGTTGTATATTAGTTTAGTATGTCAATAATCGATACAGCATACATTATATAAAGTACTCAAGACAGTGTCCAGCTCAACGGTATCAAAGGCCTTGTGGAAGTCTACGAAGGCGAGGAAAAGTGGCCTATTGTACTCAATCGATTTTTCAGTTACCGTCATAACACTTTGAAGATGGTAATTTGTTCCGAATCCACTACGAAAACCGCCCTGTTCTGTTGGTTGTCTGGTACGCTTATATTTTTCTTAACAAATTATATCAAAATTACTTTTAAAAAAATGTTTAGCTATAAACGTAAATCAAACCAAATTGCTTCATTAAGCCTATACGAAGAATCTAAAATACAACCGATATTAAACTTGTCTATTTCATTATAATTACCACCTAACGAGAAATTGTAAAAGGAAATATCGAACAGTAATCCAATTACATGCCGTAAAAGCACCTTTTAACGACGTCAAGCTCACAGAGTAATAATTAACCTTTAAATAGCAGGAAAAAAGATTTCCATCAGAATATTTAATTATTGCAGATATTAGATGACTACCTGACAGGCCAGTAAATGAACGTTTAGAAGTATAACTTTTCTCGTTACGACAAATTTGCTTGAAAATTTTCGATTTATGTTCATATTACCCTCCACTTTATTTTGACTAATTCTAAGCAAGTTTTGATCTATAGCTTTTCCACTAAGTCAATAATTTTTTAGTTAATTGCCAGTGAAAACATTCATTTTCAACAAAATACCTAGTTTTTTTATGTAGTTTGAGATGATTTTCCCAAATAACTCAAAAAGAAAAAAATATTCAGTGAAAATAAAAGTGAAAATAACACTATACTAAAATCAGAGAATAAAAAAACTAAAAAACGGTGTATGTATGAAGCCTGTAGACCCAGTAAAAAATTCCAAATCGAATGTTTTAACGTGAAATGTAACCAAAAAATGAATCATTTTTGGGAGAACTCATCGAAACATTTTTAAGGTGTTTAAAAAGGTCTTTATTTTTGTTATCATAAAAGTTTCTAGCATCAAAAATAAGCAAATTGTGCTCCAAAGAAATTGATCTCTTGTGAAAATCGTGAAAATCTTCCTCTAAGCATCATTCCAAATAAAATTAATCATTACTCCTTTACAATTTACTTTATTTCTGTATTGTTTATATAATATGTAAGCTAAACCGGTTAAAAGTGCTTTTTTGGGAAGGGTTGTAGTAGAAAGGGCTTGAACGAGTCACTAGTCACGGCCTAGGACGTTCCATCGCCGCCAGTTCATCGCCGCCAGTTCGTCGCCGGCACTTCATCGCCGACCGATTCATCGCCAGTCAGTTAAGCGCTAATTGATTTATTTCCGAATTTCCGGCCAATTTTCGGCAGTTACATTTATTATTTATTTTTAATATTAATTAGGAATTCTAGGAAATGACCTAACACAACGTAACACTACATAAATTTGAATATATATATTATTTCTACAAAGGCCTTTTAACATTACAAATTTAGTACTATTTAGTATAAAATTTAGTGGAAATACAAATAGAACAGTAAATATAATAATATTTTTTATTTGTTTAATTGACATAAGTTTTGAACTGAATTTAACGTCGTGTCGAATTATCTCCTATAATACAAAATCAACTGACTAACTGGCGATGAAACGGACGGCGATGAAATGGACTGGCGATGAATCGGCGACATCGAAACCGCAACGATGAACCGGCGGCGATGAAACGTCCCATTCCGACTAATCACGAGTGTGCAAAGTTTGGACAGCCATATCTTATCTAAAAGTACAGTGGAACCCCGATAAGTCGGTCTCCGATAACCCGGAACTCCGGCTAACCCGGACCGATTTTTATCAGACAAACATTTCAACAATAAAAATGTATTGCTGTTACAAAATCTCGTGAACCTAATTCATTCATTTGGTGACGTCAATATACGAACGAAACGATTGATGAATCCGACATTACTGAAAATATCAGGGTGCAGATGGGACCCTGTCGCGCAATTCGCAGCAAATAAAATAGTCGTATGTTTTTGGCTTCATTTTATTTCGGTTATACATACGCATTTTCAAGGTTCACGAGGTTTTGTATCAACTCTATGTAATATAATATTTGAGAGATAATGGAACCGGATTGAACTACATATACCATAGTAAAAATTACTCATGGCACACCACATTCATTGTCGAAAACAACAGGTATTATCCTTTATTTGAAACTGTCTTAGTTGAAACATTGTTTAGAAAAGACTATTAAAATTCTTTTTTTAACAATGGTCTTAGTCACCACTGTTATTAAATAACATAACATCAGAGACGGTATTGTGTGTAGTAAAGTCGTGTTTTGTAATCGTTCGTAAATTTATTCAGATTTTGTGTTTGCGTGTCTTTTGTCTATAAGGGCAACAAAACGTAAAAATGTTGTAGTGACAATGGAAAAAAAACTAGAAGCATTAAGTAGAATTGATAAAGGTGAAGCTTGCAGCATTATATTATGGTGTCGGTACATCTACAGTATCGGATTGGAAGAAAAATAGAACTAAAATCGAAGAATTTTTTTTTCAAAATGATAACAAAAGACAGTTTGGACAATCGGTGCAAAGCTAATAAAGCTAAGAATGAGACTTTTGACGACGCTTTGTATGTGTGGTTTTGTGTGGAATGCGAACGTGGTTTACCAGTGTCTGTGTGACAATTATAACGGAGTTTATCTGTAAGCACACCATATTTTATTAATTTTTACCATTTTCTCCGGCTAACCCGGATTTTCGATAACCCGGATCGGCCGCGGTCCCAATTAATCCGAGTTAACGGGGTTCCACTGTATATATAAATATCCGAAATACATATGTAATTCAAAAATTCACAAAGTAAAACCTACAGTTTTTTACTGTTTCAGATTTCTCATATCACTAATACTTTTTAAGATATTTCGATTTTTTTTTAATTTAATGACCATGAAACCCAATTTTTTTAATAAGCAATTTAAACTGGTGAAATTACAGATTATGTTATAATTACAAACAATAAAAGAGTTAAGTAAATTGTATATCGTTAACGATTAATTTCATTTTAGACGCCAATTAGGGGTTTCTTGCCACAAAAAATAGAACCAATTTTATTTTCAGCATAAATTACTTAGTTTTGATTCTAGAAAGCTTTGTAACAAACACAAACAAATATTTTTTAAACACTTTTTTTATGAGTTATTCCCGAAATGTGCTTAATTTTCTGGTTATTTTATTTTAAAATATTTGATTTGGAATTCGTCGAATAAGAACCAACTTTTCGTGAGCTAAAATTCTGCTTCTTCTGGGTGTGTAGACTTCATACTATATTTTTGCTAAGAATATTTTATTCAAATTGAAAAATTGAAAAATTTTCCTTTATAAAAGGTATATTTATGTAAAAACCCTTAAAAGAGCTACAATTATCACAAAACGTTTTCTCTGCCTAAAAAGAGGATCATCAGTGCTGTTACAGGACTGACATGCGTAGCCCCCAAAAAATACATAGGTTAAAACCTTTTATATGTTGACTAAATGTCTTACATTGAAAAAATAATTAAAAAATTCAAAGGGTGGATATAATCTCTAAACATTTGGCCCTGGGACAAATCGTTTGGATTTCTCAATTAGTTATCTAATGTAAGGCATTTCGTCAACATTTAAAAGGTTTTAACTTATGTATTTTTTGGGGGCTCTGATGATTCTCTTTTTAGAGAGCGAAAACGTTCTGTGACAATTATCATAATATCATCATTATCATCATTAAGCCTTCTGTATCCAAAGTGGAACATAGGCCTACCTAATTTCTTCCAGTTTTGTCGATCTTGGGCTTCCTGTAACCAATTCCCAGCAATCCTTTTAACGTCGTCTGTCCAACGTGTAGGTGGTTTACCACTGTTTCTTCTGTCGGCTCTTGGACTTCACACTGTAATTTTTTGGGTCCACGTCCTGTCCAATTCCACTTCAGCCATGTTACTCGCTCTATGACATCTGTGACGCCTCTGAGAGTTAGTCCAAGTAGTGACCGTTCCATTCTTCTTTAGAACAGGTTTTTAAATACAGTGGAAAAAAAACTTAACATTGTTTCGATTGTGACCGTATTGTGTAGTACAGTCGTATTTTTCGCTTCCGTTCTGTAATCGTGCTTCAGATAGGTTTATATTTGCGTGTTTTTTTGTCTACGCATTAGTTTTTTACCAAGAAATGGATAATACTGTATACTCTATACAACTATACGTAATTTAGATGTGTACTGTGCATTTACAGGGTGTAACAAAAATACAGGTCATAAATTTAATCACATATTCTGGGACCCAAAATAGTACGATTCAACCTAACTTACCTTAGTATAAATGTGCACATAAAAAAAGTTACAGACCTTTGAAGTTACAAAATAAAAATCGATTTTTTCCAATATATCGAAAACTATTAGAGATCTTTTATTAAAAATAGACATGTGGTATTCTTATGGTAGTAGTATCTTATGAAAAAATTATAGTGAAATTTGGGCACCCCATAAAAATTTTATGGGGGGTTTTGTTCCTTTAAACCCCCCCCCCAGACTTTTGTGTACGTTCCAATTTAATTATTATTGTAGTACCATTAGCTAAACACAATATTTTAAAAACTTTTTTGCCTCTTAGTACTTTTTCCAAAAGTGAGTTTTTATCGAGATATTTTGAATATTTGTCAAATCCACCACATATTTGTATATGGCTAAGTACGATTATGGAGACTTGGTAATAATATGAACATTTATTTATGATTTACATTTTTAGGTATATTTTGAACCATATTAAAAAAGAGGTAATATCTCGATAAAAAGTGCCTTCTCGAAAAAATACAAAGAGGCAAAAAAGTTTTAAAAACACTGTGTTTAACTAATTGTACCGCAGTAAAAGTTTAATTGGAACATACACAAACATTTGGGGGGTTTAAAGGAACAAAACCCCCATAAAATTTTTATGTAAACATATTAAAAAAGAAGCCGCAACTTGATAAAAACTGCCTTATCGAAAAAATACTAGGAGGCAAAAAAGTTATAGAAATATTTAATTTAACTAATGGTACCACAATAATAATTTAATTGGAACGTACACAAAAGTTTGGGGTGGTTTAAGGGAACAAAACCACCATAAAATTTTTATGGGGTGCACAAATTTCACTATAATTCTTTTTTAAGATATTCCTGCCATAAGAATACCACATGTCCATTTTCAATAAAAAATCTCTAATAGTTTTCGATATATTCGAAAAAATCGATTTTTATTTTGTAACTTCAAAGGGCTGTAACTTTTTTTATGTGCATATTTGTATTAAGGTAAATTAGGTTAATTCGAACTATTTTTGGTCTCAGAATAGGTGATTTAATTTATGACCTGTATTTTCGTTACACCCTGTATATTTTATGATATTTCCATTATAATGGAGTTTATCTGTAAGTATACCGCATTTTATTAATTTTACCATATTCTCCGACTAACCCGGATTTTCGATAATCTGGATCGGCCGCGGTCCCAATTAATCCGAGTTATCGAGGTTCCACTGTATACCTTTTATAACAGAAAATGTTTCATTAAATTTATGTTTAATTATTGGTATATAGCCAGTCCAGCCCTACAGGAAATTCTTCCTTGTGAATTAATTTTTTTTCGGTAAAGTACTTACTCTTTCAGTCATTTTCGAAAAACCGTCTAGACACTTTTTTTTTGTTGAAAATGAAGATTTTCACTCGCAAACAACTTGCAAAGTATTGACTCACAAATAATTTGGAAACTATGGATTGAATAGGTAAGTCCTATTTCAGGACTTATATTGAACAAATTTTTTCACCCCCGAAAAGGGGTGCCTTTCACTCCCAACTAAAAGCAACCCTGGTCCAAAGTAGAGGGGAAGAAGCAAGTCCGTCGTGGCCAGGAAAATTACACTTCAATACGGTTATCTACTGGCCTAATATTAGATGACTGCCTGCCTGCTGCGAAGGAAAATTGGGTAAAAAATTGCTTTCTAACCTGTAAAGAGGAGTTAATTGCGGCAAGATCGGATGAAAGTTTGTTTAATGGTATTCTTGCACCCAGATAATAAGGATGGGGTTAATGTATTAATTTAACACCAGTTTGACTTCAGATTTTGTCTGGTTTCGGGTACATATTAGATTACGTTTATTTATAGACATTTATGTAGATAGAGATACGAAATGTTGATTCCTCTTCAGAATTGGTTTTGTGGAACCGTGTCAAGAAAATAATTATAATAATAATACTTTCACGTGCAGAAAGAGGGAGGACGGTTATAGATATTACCCAACTACATAAGCAAAAAATCAACAACAGCATTTTTTTAAGCGTTAAAGTGCCTGGTAAAAGATGCTGCCAACGACATGACTCTGGAAATATTAGTTATTAACTCTATGATTAACTGTTAAATTTATTTTCTAAAAGATACGTAAAATAATAAGTCTTTAGAGAAAATAAGAAATGTTTTACCTTTACCTTTAACCACTACCTTTTCCTACCTTTAGCCAATGTTACTCTATAAATCCGTATGTAGTTTTCCGTGTGTCTATAAACTGCCCGTCGGCCCAATCTAGCAGATTTGATTAGTACCTAGCCTATAAGAGGAAAATGAAAATTTTGGAAAACTGGTAATTTATTTCTGAACGTAGTCTTCTTTTAACATTATAAACTTGACCCAGCGATTATCCAACTCCCGTGGCGGTGATGAACTCGTCATTCGACTTAAATTTCTGACCGTCGAGTGACTTTTTTAAATTTGGAAACAAAACGAAATTACCCAGGGCCAAATCTGGAGAATAAGGTGGACGAAATAGCAATTCGTAGCCTCATTCGACAAATTTGGTCATAGCGACGGTGAAGGTACGAGACAGTGCATTGTCATAGTGGAAAAACACTTTTTCTTCAAAAATTGGGGCTATTTTCTGCAATTCGTCGTTGAATCACGACTGATATGGCTCTTTTTTCATTTTGCAATCCGTAGACACGCTCGCTTCCACATGCGGTTAAAACAACTACGAGTCAGATTCGCATCTATAATAAAGATACACATCTATAATAGTAGATTCCTCTTACGAGAGTTGCGCCATCCGACGGAGAATCTCACTACTTAGCGGAACCGCACGTATACAAAAACTATGTTGTACTATACATTTTATTTGAGAGAAAATAAGTAACCTCTCGGGTCCTGTGATATTGGAATATAAAGGTTTACATTATTTGGTTTGTTTAGTGGTACCAAATACTACAATTTCCGTATTAACATCTTCTTCTTCTTTAGGTGCCGTGTCTGTATTCAGACGTTGGCTGTCATCATGTTTACCAGTTCCTGAAACCTCTCTCTATCGGCTGCTGCGCGAAATAATTCTTCTACTGTGCAGCCACACCACTGTCTAATATTACGCATCCATGAAAGTTTCTTTCGACCAATCCATCTTTTCCCTCCACTTTTCCTTGTATTATAAGGCGCAGCAGATGGTATTTAGGTCCTCTAATTATATGGCCGAAGTATTCTGTTTTTCTCCTCTTTATGATGCTTATCAGCAGACGTTCTGAATTCAGCATTTGAAGAACATCTTCATTGAAAGTGTGCGAAACCCACGATATCTTTAGGATTCGTCGATAGCACCACAATTCGAATGATTCTATTTTGTTTAGCATTGTGGTTTTTAACGTCCATGTCTCACAACCATACAATAGGATAGACCACACATAACATTTCAGCACCTTCTTTCGAATATTTATCGACAGGTTTCTGTTGCATAAAACTGACTTCCAGGTAATAAAAGCCTTCCGTGATATTTCGATCCTAGTTATTATCTCTTCATCAGAGTCACAATTTACATTTAACCAGCTGCCAAGGTACTTGAAATGATTTACCCGTTCTAACTCCTCTCCATTAAGAGAAAGCTGACCTTAAAGCCTCTCCGATAACTTGCTTCACTGACTAGATTTAGTAGTGTCTGAAGATCTTGTAAATTTTCAGCAAGAATGGCTGTAACGTGAGCGTATCTAATATTGTTGATTACTTCTCCGCCTAGCCTTACTCCCTCTTGTCTGTCATCCAAAGCCTCCCTAAAGATTTCTTCAGAGTAAAGATTAAAAAGGGTGGGTGATAAAACACAACCTTGTCGTACTCCACGTTTTATCGGCAGTCTTTCAGTACGACTGTCTCCAATTTCAGTATAAGTATTTATATAATAAGTATTTCAGCAGTCTTATATCGTAGTGGTCAAGTCCTGCTGCCGGCAGGCAATCTAAAAGTGTATCATATTGTACTCGGTCGAATGCCTTCTCGAAGTCGATGAAACAAACATAAACGTTCTTTCGGAATTTACAACTTTTTTGTAATAGAACGCGCACACAAAATAGTGCTTCTCTAGTTCCTAGACCAGTTCTAAATCCAAGTTGCTTATTACCCATTCTAGTTTCGCACAGAAGGAATACTCGGTTTTGTATAATACGTAAAAGTATCTTAAGTGTGTGACTCATCAAACTGATTAGTCTAAAATCGCTGCATTTGGTGGGCCTGCTTTTCTTTGGTAATGTTATAAACAGTGACTCCAACCAATCATCTGGTATTTTTCCTTCGTTTAAATTTTGTTAAAGAAAGTAGTCAAGTAGGTAATGTTTTCCTCATCTAAAAATTTAAGTAACTAAAAAGGGATTTGATCTGGTCCAGGTGCTTTATTTTTTTTGGCTTTTTGCAATACACTTTTATGACTTCTGACTTCAGTATACTGGGACCTCTGTCTAATTGCTTGTCACAGGTAGTATTTGGAGCATTTTCTCGAGAAGCATCGTCAAAAAGGTCACTGATGTGTCTCCCCATTCTTTGCACTGTTGTTCGTGATCACAAATTTTTCCGTCTGCGGTTTTAAGTACGTGAGCATTAACATCAGACATCTGAAAACTTTTTCGACCGCCCTCGTAATTGAACAGTCGGACATTAAGTATTCCACGTTACGGTAAAGCAGGCTGGGCGCTGGGAGAAAGAATTACATCCATCGATGAAGATGGAAGGCCTTTATTAAAGAGGTGAAGCATAATTCAATATTGATCGCTTCATTATCAGGATGGCGTGAGTCCTTCTACACGAGATGAATGTTAATAAATGAAATATGGAAATCAGAGGAGAGCCAGAGAATTCTGAACGGATGATTAATAAAGGGTCAAGTTAAAAATTAATCCAGACAGGGTTTATTAGTATGGTGATCTCATAAATGGTTAATTTACCAATAAAATTGTATAGTGAAAAGGTTTGTTTCAGCATTATTGGGTACCTATTTATATAAAATATTATCTTCTTCTTCTTCTTTACGTGCCATCTCCGCGACTAACGTTGGCAATCATCATTGCTATTCTCACTTTTGGCACTACAGCCCGAAAGATTTCAGTTAAGCTGTATCCAAACCATTCTCTGAGATTTCTTAGCCAGGACATTTTTCTCCTACCTATGCTGCGCCTTCCTTGAATCTTTCCCTGCATAAATAATTTTAGGGGTTCATATTTGTCACCACGTGTTATACGACCCATGTATTGAAATTTTCTTATTTTTATGGAATCCAGTATCTCCCTGCTGTTCTGTATTCTCCTTAGTACTTCCTCATTGGTTATTCTGTCTGTCCAGGAGATTCTCAGCATTTTTCGATACGTCCACATCTCAAATGCTTCCAATATATTGCGGCATTGTTTATTTAGAGTCCATGTTTCCACACCATACAAAATAACAGAAAATACATTTTATTAGTCGCTTTCTAAGATTTAGGCTGAGGTCTCTACTACATAATATTTGTTTCATATTAGTGAATGCAGTTCTAGCCTTTTCTAATCTAATTCGGATTTCTTTGCTACAATCGTTTGTTTCACTAATGCTTGTCCCTAAATAGTTATAATTCTGAACTCGTTCTATCGTCTTATTATTTACGGGTAGATTGATGTTTCTAATAATTTTCTTTGATTTAACCATGAATTTCGTTTTCTTTATGTTTAGTGACAGACCAAATTCTTAACTCGTTGCAACAACCTTATCTAAAATTCTTTGTAGATCTGTAATAGTTTTCAAATTTCACATATGGATAGACCATTTATTTTTATGCCTGCTACTTCACCTTCTAATGCTTTTTGGAATATTTCTCCTGAGTATGCATTAAACAGTGATGGCGGCAAGACACAGCCTTGTCTGACACCTCTTTTGATTTTTATTTTATTGGTGTTTAAATTATTTATTCTAATGACAGCTTCTTGTTCATAATGCAGATTATCTATTATTCTTATATCCCGTGTGTCGATGTTCTTTTTTCTCAGTAGTTTTATTAACGGATTATATTTCACCGTGTCTAATGCCTTGTTGTAATCTAGGAAGCAGACATAGATGTCCTGGTTTACATCTAAACATCTCTGTATTAGCACATATTGACTGCAAATAATGCTTCTCTGGTTCCTTGAGCATTTCTAAATCCGAACTGAGTTTGTCCAATGTCTTGTTCTAACTTTTTGTATATTCTACGATGAACAATCTTTAGAAATACTTTGAGTATGTGCCTATGTGCCACATTAGACTGACGGTACGGTGTTCGCAACATTGTCTGGCGTTTCTCTTTTTCGGTATAGTCACGAATGTTGATAGAAGCCATTCTTTAGGTAATATACCTGTTCTGTATATGATATTAAATAATTCGACAATTACGTATATATTGCAGTCGGCTAAAAGTTGCAATATTTCTGTCGGTATTTCGTCCGGTCCTACAGCTTTCCCAGTTTTCAGTTCTTTAATGCTGTTTTTTACTTCACTTTCTGTTATTTCTGGTCCAGTTTCTTCAATGAAATATTCGTTATCTATTGTGTCCCGCTTGTCGTTAAACAGCTGTTCTATATAGTTTGTCCATACCATCAATTTGTTTTCGCTATCCATTACTATATCTCCCTTTTCATCAACTATTTTTTGTTTTTTAACCAAGAGGAGTGATTTAAATTTACCGCGCTGTATTGCTTGTTTGTAATTAGTCCAACCGCAGGCAAGTTTACTCCACTGTTATAAAATTTTGACGTTAATGACATTTATCAAATTTTGACACTAGTGACATTTCATAGGTTAATTAAGTTATATCGGCGATTTTTGTGTTTTCTGTGTTATTCCTTTAATTTTTAGATTGTTAGTCTGCTTTTATATAAACGGCAGTTGTTTTTGGAATTCTTTAGCGACGCATTAATTTAATATAATATTTATCGATTACCTTTGAGGATCGACTAGATCAACCAAAAAAAGAAGATTTATTTGGTTATTATTCTAGTGACTTTTTTGGGTGTAAATATGTCTTTTTAGTTTACTCCTCCTGGTTAAAAAATAAACTATAGTATATTTTGTTTGTATTCTGGTTTTCTAGTTAATTCTTTTATTTTGCTGTGTACGTTAAAGCTGTCATGTTTATGTTTTAGCGTTTCTATTTCATCACATTTTTCTTTTAACCAATTTTCTTTTGCTATGCGAATTTGTCGCCGTATTTCATTTTGTACGAATTTAAGTACTTAGGAGCGATCATAACATCTGAAAATAACTATGAAAAGGACGTAGCAGCCAGGATTATTGCAGGAAACAGGGCATATTACTCGTTAAGGACCCTACTTAAATCAAAAATACTCTCAAGACCAGCAAAAATAAGAGTATAATATATTATATTATATTATCTTATATTATAAGACAATAATTCGTCCCACAATAACGTATGGAAGCGAAACCTAGACTCTGAATCAGCGGGAAACAACAAAATTACTGGTACTTGAAAGAAAGATACTGCGGACTATCTATGGGCCTTGCAGAGAAGAGACAACAGGAGAATGGAGAAGAAGACACAATGATGAACTCCAGACAATATACGGAGATGAAAACATAGTACGCTACATTAAATCAAACAGAATACGATGGACGGGTCACGTACTAAGGTCAAGTGACGAAAGACTTCTAAACGCCACATTCTGGGAAAGGCCCGATGGAAAAAGGTCAGATGGTCGCCCAAGAAAGGGATGGAAGGACGCAGTAGCCAGCGATCTACGCAAAATGGGAGTACAGCAATGAGAAATAGCTGCTCAGGACCGACAACAATGGAGAAAAATAGTAAACGCGGCCAAGACTCACATAGAGTTGTAGAGCCAAATGATGATGATGATTTCGTTTTGTGTTTGCTGGTATAACGATTTATTTTGTCCTTATATACTCTTCTTTTGTTCATTACGTTTAGTATTTCGTCTGTCATCCAATATTTTTTATTTTCTTTTGATTTGCGTAGATATTTTTTTGAAGGTTCTATTAAGTCAGCCTTTATTTTTTTCCAGTTTTTGTTGATATTTTCTTCATTGTATTCCGCTTCAATCTGTATGATATTTAGACATTCGTTAATTCTTTCTTTGATATTTTCTCTGATTTCTGGATTTCTTAGTGCACTTATATCAGTTCTTTCTTCCTCCGCTGGTTTCTCTATTCTTCTCATTTATAGAACATATTATACAACGTCCGAAAAACTGTAACGATTATAGAATAATAAGCCTTATGAGCCACACTTTAAAAATATTTCTACGTACCATCCACAATAGAATCAGGGATAAATATGAAGAAGGCCAGGATGAAACACAATTTGGCTTCATAAATGGATTGGGAGAACAGGATGCACTCTTTGCACTAAATGTATTATTGCAGAAATGTCGAGATCAAAGGCAAGACGTCTTTTCTGTATTTATTGACTAGGAAAAGGCCTTTGATCCTGTGCAGCATCTCAAATTAATTAAAATATTAAAGGATAAAGGAGTTGATGTACAAGACGTACAAATCATAGAAACATTATACTGGCGTCAAACAGCGGCAGCTTGCATAAATGGAAAATCAACAGAAACATGTAAAATTCAAAGAGGTGTCAGACAGGGTTGAATACTGTTATTCAATTTATATCCAGATAGAATATTTAAAGAAGCGCTTCATAATTTGGAATGGGGCGTGAAAGTTAATGGAATCCTGATATGGATCCTAAATGGGATCCAGAGACCATCGCCGACGTGATATTAGTGTTCAGCGACACCCAAAAAACTATTAAGTAACCAGTTTGCATTAATTTTGTATCAAACGTTCATAAACTCCAGAAAACGAGGCCCATCCTGAGCACCAGGTGCCTCGTAGGCCATTGTTTTCATCATAATCGTGTTCCCAAAAACCTCCACGTTGCAAAAATTGAACTCGTTTACGAAAACTATTTCTGAATTACAAATTTACATTTTTCATCACTTCGAGGTGCATTTCAGAAAATGCATTTTCCTGGTTCAATGATACAATTTTCATTTCGACATTATTATTTTTGTTCACAAAGTTTCCTAATGTTCTTGCGAATCGAATGCTAAAAGTTTTATTGAAATTCGTTCAATTCCAAAAATTTAGAAAGATTTGGACCTTTTATTGCTTCATTGTAGGGATGGGAAAAACCTACCGGTTATAACCGAAAACCGGTTTTTTAATTTTGTATCCTGCCTATAACCGGTTTTTTCTTTTTAAAGCAATAACCGGTGAAAAACCTAATAAGTTACATCATCATCATTCTCTTTGCCTTATCCCTATGCGGGGTCGGCTTCACTAATTGCATTTCTCCACACAATTCTATCTTGGGTCATATCAATGTTAATCCCCTTTACCAACATATCCTGCCTTATCGCCTCCCCCCAGGTCTTCTTTGGTCTTCCTCTCCTACTCCTTCCAGGAATCTGCACTTCAGCTATTCTTCGTATTGGGTGATTAACGTCTCGACGTTGAACATGACCAAACCATCTTAACCTATGCTCTCTCATTTTGGCATCAATTGGTGCCACACCTAGACTTCCCCTAATGTACTCATTTCTAATTTTATCCTTCTTTGTCACTCCACTCATCCATCTAAGCATTCTCATTTCCGCCACATGCATTCGTTGTTCCTCTTTCTTTTTCACTGCCCAACATTCAGTTCCGTACATCATAGCCGGTCTTATGGCTGTTTTATAGAATTTTCTCTTCAGCTTCATTGGAATTTTTCTGTCACACAACACACCACTCGCTTCTTTCCACTTCATCCATCCAGCCCTAATTATACTGCATGCATCTCCATCTATTTCTCCATTACTCTGTAATACCGATCCTAGGTACTTAAAACTATTGCTTTTCACAATCATTTCACCTAATAAGTTACCTGTGGAAAAATAATTAATTCAGAGAAAAAATGAAGAGATTTCTATCTAATTTCGATGTCATTCATACGTATTATAATTATAAATAATAATATGTGAAGCAATTAACCCAAACAACCATAATCTAAATTTTATTTACTAATAAAGAACTTTACGAAAATGTCACATCAGCTTTTATGAAACAATTAAATTTTAAGTTTGGGAATATGGATGATAATATTTACATAAAACTGTAAGGGCCGGTATTTCCAACCTCACTTAAGCCAAAGCTTACTTTAAGCCTTTGATTAAGCTTAGATGCCTGTATTTCCACTTCAATTTGAGGCTTAAGCCTAGGCTTAAACCAAATAATTTTAAGCTAGCGCGGGAGTTGGTTTAAGCCTTTGCTTAAAATTCGTTTTCCGTTTTTTGAGGTTATTTCTATAGATTATTAATTATAGAGTTGTTTTCAAAACTAACTTTTAAGTAATAACGTTATTATTGGATTATTAAATAATAATCTATTAATGTATTAATCGTAATAACGATTATTAAAATTCTTACTACTTTTGGAAGGTGTAGACACATGAAATTTGTTTATTTCTACAATTCTTGGTAGGTATAGTTATTTTACAAAAATAAACTTACATTACAATTTGACATTTTAAGGAATATATCCAATAAACAAAATTACAAAGACGGATCTATTGCTTATGCAAAATAACAATAAAAATATAACCAGAGAAAATATAGACAATAAATTAAAAACACATGTACCATGTATACAAAATTAAGTGAAGTAAAAATAACATTGATACAGATAACAAGATAAAACTAAATGTCAACAGTAGTGGTTTTTACCTCAAAACAGTTAGCTCTGGAACTTTGACGTATTCAGAGGTACCAAACCAATTAACTTTACAGCTGAGCATCAGTTTAGTTAAGGGAATGATGGAAATACGGCACCCAGCTTAAGCTTCTCCTTAACTTTTGACACAGGCTTAGCTAAGCAAAAGCTTAAGTAGCTATTGAAATACCGGCCCTTAGCGATTTGCTTGAAATCGATATTCCAACCATCATCTAATATAATTGTTTATACTTGAGTACTTGATACTCTTGTATGTTATGATTGTGATGTAGATCCAAGGGACATTTCGGTAGATCGGTAGGATCATCACTTTTGGGAATATCGCAAGACACGCCGACGCCGTCTACAATGAGCGAGGAATCGGAGTTACCAGATTGGGTACTGTAGCCCAATTTTAGGGTAATTTGAAAGAGCATGGGGAAATTTTTATGGGTTGAAATAGTTGGGGAATTTTTGGGGAGGAAAATTGAGTAAACTAAAGTGCAATTGATTAAAAAAAAACGAAAACCGGTTTTTGGAATAACCGGTTATTTTGACCAGTCATAACCGTTAGGTTAAACCGTAATTAAAAAAACGGTATAACCGAAAAGGTTTTTGTCAACAACCGCCATCCCTACTTCATTGCCTCGCTTATTTGCGTTTAAAGGAATTGTTGCTTTCTACTTTGAATGCCTTTAGTCACCATTTTTAAATTATAATCACTATACTCTGTTGTTTGTTCAGAACTAATTATTTGATTAAAATCATACAGTTCTATTAACCGAGCAGCAATCGTGTATATGCTTTGTGATAAATAATTGTATGCCGACAATTATATCTCCGCCGTTTAAAGCCTAAAATTGTCTGTCTATTAACATAATACGGTCTATAGTCGCTTTGTATATGTTGATGTAGCATATTTCACCGTAAAGTTGGATAATAAATTACCCGAAGCAAATTTCAAATTGAAACTAATATTCTAGTCAACCAGAAATGTAAAGATCAGAAGAAATATTATAGATGTCTTACGTTGAAAATCAAAATTCTGGTAAAAACCTGAAATCTGAGAGTATCTACAGTGTCATAGCCACCTTTACTTTACAAGCCACGGAGAGAAAAAGGCAACGTCGCAATTGATGACGTCGCTAGTCTGACTTTCGGACCACCGCTTTCGAAACTACGATTTAAAGTACAAATTCTGGTAAAATTTATAGTATTTTTTGAGTCGAACAAGAAAATAATATTAATTAGAAGTTTGTACAAAATAATATTAAAAGTAATTCCTTGTAAATAATGTTTATTATACAAAAAAAAACCAATAACAAGAATAAAAACGGGATTTATTTTTTTTGGAATCCTAAGAAAACTAATAAGTATTTTTCAAAAATTTAAACGCAGAGTGAAAGATTACGTTAGAACCGAGGGCCCAAAGTCCCTGAAAACTTCTATGTTTATTTTAATAAGTTACAGGGGTGAAAAACTAAGAAAATTTAGTGTGATTTTTAGTTTCAAATATGTCATTAAAAAAACTTTTTATTCATTCTAAGGGACTTTCCGCCCTCCGTAATATAGTAGTCTTTTATTCTGCGTTTAAATTTTTCAGAAATACTTATTAGTTTTCTCAGAATTCGAAAAAAATGATTACATTTAAAATACAGGCGTCAAAATTTTGCATTTTGTTCCTTTCCCCTTAAAGCTTGCCGCACTTATTTAGAAACACCCTGAATTGATAAAGAACAAAAATCTAGTTTTTAAACATAAGCGAATTAATAAAAAAAAAACAGAATGTTAAGAAAACCGGAGGCTATAGTTGGGTTTTAATTTCAGTATTTTATAAATGCTCTGTACACCATAAAAATTTAACTGGCTAGCAACAATATTATTACAGCCGTATTTTTAAAGAATTAAGCTATAACATATTAAAAAAATCACTTAAATCTGCCAACACGTTTAGGAAATATAATACATTAAAAATGACAAAATTAAGTGGACGGATTTCTATATGCCCGCAAGTTTATATAAAAATATATTATATTGAACTAAAATCACCTTAATAACATACCTACCTTTTAATGTTCTTTATAATTTGGAGCACGAAATATTGTAAAATATTTCAGTTTCTCTGTAAATACAGTGAAAATTATTTAAAAACAAATGAGAACTGTCAGAATTAATCGGTCTACCAATAGATGTTGCCAAGTTTCAACTTCATGGCTTGTTACGTAAAGGTGGTTATGACAGTGTTTTCAACGAAAACGGACCGAGAAGAGATAGACAAGGCGAATGTACAATTGCATTTCACAGTCCTCCTACTTATTTTTACATAAAAATCTAACGAATTTTTATCTAGATATAGGCCGTTCTCTGTGGTCTCTTATCTAGATGGCGGTGATCTCTGAAATAGATTAAATGGTAAGCTGTCTCTCATTACCTTAATTATTATAAAAGGTGTTTCATTGAGAAAGTAACATAAGTTAACCGTAGAAAAAGGACACTTAGGCGGTCTCAAAAATAACATACTTAATGGGTCTTACTTCATTAATAACAAAGATACTGGGTGTTTTATTTATTTTGCCATTTTCTTATTTGGTTCATATCTTTTTAACCACACTCTATATTTATTTTATATTTGGCACGCAAATATTATATAAGATGTAGAATCAAGTAATTTATTTGAAATTACAATATATTCAAAATATTGGAAATTTTTTCCGATCCAAAAACAACAGTCTGTACATTAAATTTTTTTAAAATAGATTTTGCATTTGAGAAGAGGATAAAATAATAAATTTAGTGGTACAATTTGAATTTTAGGCAAAATGATTTTTCGGGTTAAATTTTGAATTTGAATTCTGAAATTATGCGAATTGCGAGAGCTCTAAGTAGCAAAAAAATTGAAATACGACTTACAACTTGTTAAAAACACTGTATATTTATTTTATGTTTAACACCGAATATTATTGAAGGTGCCCAATCAATTAATTTATTTGCAATTAAAAAATATCCAGGGCCGGATTAAAAAATATTGGAAAAATGTTTCAACCCAAAAAACACCCTGTACATTATTTTTTTAAATGGATTTTATATTTAAAAAGGGAATAAAAAACTACATTTAGTGGTACCTTTTGAATTTTCGGCAAAATGATTTTTCGGGAAAAATTTTGAATTTGATTTCTGAAAATATGGGAATTGCGAGAGCTAGAAGTAAAAAATTTTTAAATGTGACTTAATTTTAATTTATACCATTATTTAATCTAAATTGGTAGAATGTTAATATTTTAGTATTTTCTTATTATGGCGACAAATAATTCATAACAAATATCCACCTTTAATAATTATTAGGGAGCGGATTTATATGCGATCAATTTTGAGGAAATATGCGCATATATATGCAGTAAAAAATTACGAAATATGCGCAAGATATGCACAAAAATTCAAAAAATGCGCATTTCGAGAAACCACAAATTTTCTGTTCTATTCTTTTCTAGTTGGATCTTTTATAGAGGGTTGCAATATTATTCTTTATCTTTCAAATAAAATCATTATTTTTGATATATGCAATTTATTCTTCGATTATAATTCACTACAATGTGTTTTTCCAATTTTTTTTTACGAGGAAACATTTTCTTTGATCAGATAAAATATTTTTATAACTTAAAAAACTCCTTTCAACATCACCAGAAGTAAATGGGGCGTATTTAAAATAACGATTTATTTCAACTCCGTTAGAAAATCGTAAAACTATGGTTAAAGGTGTTAATTCTCTTAAAAATAGGGGATTTAAAAGAATCACCAGAATTATAGGTACCTACTAAATATAATAAAAGTAAATTCAGATTTCCCGGTAAACCGTCTTTCATCATTTTAACATCCTACAATCATTTTATAACAGCGCACTATAAGTACTTTGTGTAAATATCGGGTATTTTCTAATAAAAAATGAAAAGGCAGAAAATGAGCCGTCTCTCTTCAGGTAGTTCTCGAATTAAAAGAACAGTCTGTGCGGGGAAATATTTTGTGTCGAAATAAAAAATTAAATTTTTTTTGGACTTAAATGTTTTTAAATAGGCACAAAATATGCATGTGTTTTTTAAAATATGCAAAATTTAGTAAAGTTCTCAAATATGCGAAATATGCATGCAATATGCATTTAGCTTAAAATCCGCTCCCTAATAATTATTAATGCATAAATAATAAAGAGTCCACACAAAATACATAACTTTAATCAACGAACTATCTTAAAAATTAAAAAAAAAACAGAAAAAAATTGCTGAAAAATAACTTTTGGATATCTAAAAATCCAAAATTTATAACGAGGAAATAAATAGTAGGGAATACATTCTTGACCAGATTCGAGACGCGTTCCAAGAAATTAAGAATAACCCTGACGAAATTAAGAAGTTAGTCAGACAAATAACAAAAAGAGCAAGACTTTGTCTTCAACAAGGTGGTGGTCATTTTGAACAATTATTACTATAGTTTTAATAATTAATTTTTTTGAAAAAAATTTCAGATTTTTTTTAATTTTTAAGATCCTTGGTTAATTAAAGTTATGTATTATTTTATTATTTTTATTATCTTTATAACTTACTCTTTATTATTTATTAATTAATTATTATTAAAGGTGAATATTTGTTATGAATTATTTGTCGCCATAATAAAAAAAACACTGAAATGTTAACATTTAACCAATTTAGATTAAGTAATGTTATTAATTAAGATTAGTCCTTTTTTTTTATGACTAATCTGGTGCTAAATCGTAATATTGTTGTTGATGGAATATACAGCGTGTCTGCTTAAGTTGGAAACATATGGGAAACTTTTTTATTATTAATTTTACGAAAAAAAGTTATTCTTTATAAAAAGTTCTGCATGCCCCAAAACCGAAGATTCAATCATCAGATATCATTTTTTCTCAATATTATACGAGGTATGTCAAAAAATATGAATTTCGGTCAAGGGTAAAGTACCTTTATTTCTCTCAATATCAAAAATTCTTATGATAAAAAGTTGTTTGTAATTAAAAACTAAGATCAAATATGCAATTACATGCTTCTAATTGAAAAAAAAAATTTCTCAAATTTATGGATACCCAACATCATTTTTAATTATTACAAATATGATAACTCTTTTATTATTCATTTTACGAAAAAAAGTTAATCTTCATAAAAAGATCTGCATGGTCTAAAATCTAAGACACAACCATGATATATCAACTTTTATTAATTTTATACGAGGTGTGTCAAAAAATATGAAATTCATATGTAATTGCATATTGAAACAAAGTTTTTAATTCTAAACAACTTTTTTAATAACCATTTTCAATATTGTGAAAAATAAAAGTACTTTACTCTTGAGTGAAATTCATATTTTTTGACATACCTCGTATAAAATTAATAAAATGTGATATCTGATAGTTGCATCTACGGTCTTGGGACATAAAGAGCTTTTTATAAAGAATACTTTTCATTCGTAAAAGTAACAATAGAAGAGTTATCGTATGTGTAATAAATACAAACGAATTTAAGTATCAATAAATTTGAGAAAAATTTGGAAAATATTTTTTTCCAATTAGAAGCATGTAATTGCATGTTTGATCTTAGTTTTTATTTCCAAACAACTTTTCATAATAAGAATTTTCGATATTAAGAGAAATAAAGGTACTTTACTCTTGAACGAAGTTCATATTTTTTTAGATACCTCGTATAATATTGACAAAATTTGATATCTGATGATTGAGTCTTAGGTTTTAGAGCATGCAGAACTTTTTATAAAGAATAACTTTTTTTCGTAAAGTGAATAACAAAAAAGTTTCCCATATGTTGCCAACTTAAGTAGACACGCTGTATATTGAGCAGACTGCATCTTATAAGTACTTGGGACATGAAATTCGGTTGGGAAGAGATAGCCAGACTTGCGAGCTCCCACGTCGCATAGGATTAGCCTGGGCAGCGTTTGGTTAACTGAGCTATGTATTTAAATCGGATTTACCCATATGCCTGAAAAGGAAAATCTTTGACTAGTGTGTATTGCCTGTACATACCTATATATGAAGCGGAAACATTAACACTCACAAAAAAGGTAGTGAACAAGATTGGCATAACTCAGAGGGCTATGGAGCGCCAGATGTTGGGTGTCTCCCTGAGGGACCGAATCCCAAACGAAGAAATACGTCGTAGAACAAAAACAGGGAACGCCGTCGAAAGAATCGCGTCGCTCAAGTGGAATTGGGCAGGACACGTCGCCAGATTGTCAGACAGCCGATGGACAAAACGTATTGTCGAGTGGAGGCCACGAGAAGAAGCACTACGGAGCAGAGGGCGACCACCAACCAGATGGGCTGACGATCTGAAGCGTATTGTCGGCAACTGGATGCAAGCCGCACAATACAGAGAAATATGAAAAGAGCTGAGGGAGATCTATGTCCAGCAGTCGACGCGTACGGGTTGATGATGGTGATTAATTAAAATTAAGTCACATTTTAATTTTTTAATTCGAACTCTCGCAATTCACATAATTTCAGAATTCAAATTCAAAATTTAGCAAGAAAGATAAGAAAATGGCAAAATAGATAAAACACCCTGTATCTTTGTTATTAATGAAGTAAGACCCATTAAGGATGATATTTTTGAGACTGCCGAATACGGCCAATTTCGTGATATGACAAACCCATATATCTATAGGCAATTATTCTACCTCTGTCAAAATCGGTAAAATGATGGAAATTTTGGTTTCTTCGAACTCAAGGCATATTTTTGCACTGAATACAATCAGACTGAGGAATAATAACCGAAAGTTTCTGTACCAACCGGTCTTCATAAGAGGGGCTTTTCACAAAAAAATTTAAGGATGAAACTTTGTTTTTAGAATAGAATAGAATAGAAATAGGCTTTATTGTCATGAAAAATTTAACAATTTTATAGACAAAGCTTACAAGAATCATAAATAAGAACAATAACAAATAACAAATACAATTTACTAAAATGATATAAATCGTCTATATAAATAAAAATAATGAAGAGAAACAAAAAAAATAGTAACAATCTATTGCAAAATTTAAAAAAAAATTTGCAAATTGCATATTCTACCTTAAGAAATTTAATAAGTTAAGTTAAGCTGCTGCATATTATGACACTCAAATATAGATTAAGATTATACTTATAAATAAGAATACTTTACTTTCTTAGTCATTGGTTAAGAAACTCTGCTGTTGAATAATATGGTCTTTCAGATAAATAGGCTTTAGAGGGAGATAGTTGTAAAGTTTTTTTGCAGAATATAATATAGATTTCTTTACTAACTCACTGGACGGGATCGGTAAATAGATGTCAAAGGTAGAATTTCTGGTGGAATAGTCATGTCTAGGTCTTGCTGGAAAGACATGTAGATGTTTACGAATTAAGCAAACAGTTTCTAAAATATATAAAGAAGGTAGTGTCAGAATCCTGTGCTCTTTGAAGTAGCTTCTGCAATGTGTTGTTCTTCTGAGGCCAAACAGATATCTTATTGCTCTTTTTTGTAATTTAAAAATAACATCAGTTTGGGCAGCCTACCAGAACCCCAAAAAGGGAGACCATATCGAAGGTGTGACTCGAACAAAGAAAAATATGTTATTTTGGAAGAGGCTAAATTCATTTCCTTCGAAACAGATCTTATTGCAAAGCAAGCTGAGGATAGTTTCTTGCTTAACACATCAATATGAAGGGACCATTTCAGATTGCTATCTAAAAAAATACCAAGAAACTTTACAGAATCAACGATACTGATCTGGCAGTTATGAAGAGGTAAGGGTTGAAGAGCTCCTTTATAGGACAGTGCTACTGTTTTATCTACGTTAAAAGAGAGTAAATTTGAATCGGACCAAGATTTTATTGTAAGTAGATCAGAAGTTATAGTAGCATGAAGAGTTGCGATATTTGAGTTGCTCCAAGTGATACTGGTATCCTCAGCAAAAAGAAAAACTTTTCCATCGATTTTTAAGCTAGTGATGTCATTAATAAAGATAAGGAAAAGTAGAGGACCCAATACTGAACCTTGTGGTACCCCACATACAACATTTTTGAGACTAGAGTCTGTATCATTTGCTCTAACCAGTTGTTTCCTATTATCCAAGTAAGATTGAAACCAGTTCGAAGAAATACCTCGAATTCCGTAGAAATCTAGTTTTTTTATCAAAATGTCGTGATTCACACAATCAAAAGCTTTGGCATAATCACAAGAAACAGTGGCAGTGTGCAGATTATTGTTTAATGCTTGATAAACCTCATGTAGTACAGAAAACGTGGCATCTGTGGTACATTTTTTATTTAAAATGCCGAACTGATTTTGTGATAAAATATTGTTATCAACGAGAAAGGACATAAGTCGGGCTTTTATGAGTCTCTCAATAATTTTGGAGAGTACCGGTAGTAATGCAATAGGTCTATAATTGCAGGCATTTGATTTTTCACCACCCTTATGAAGAGGAATAATGATGGCCGTCTTTAGGCCATCAACAGGCCTAGGCCTTTACAACAACTATAAAAGATTAAACATTAATGCTGTTATCATAGCGTGCTTTAAATATAGTCATTGTGCTGCCAAAAAATTAAGTTCAAGAAATGATTTCTTCTGGGTGTAGCACTTCTAATGACACTGAGATTTTTAGTTATATCTAGAATATGAAGTTCTTCCAAAATTTTGTCTTTTTTCACACGATCAAAAGTTTGTTTTAAATAGTTCTTCATCGTATTCATAATAGATCTGGATCCCGCATAAGAAAAAAAAGTTGATTAATAGCAAGCTGAAAATTTGTTATTAGCTTAACGGTGTCTAGTCGGACAAACATTGATGCACGGGAACACTGGAACAGGGGAAGTTTTAACGGTGGAACATGATAAACGTGTCGTCCTGACAAGTTTATGATGGTGAAAAATAGCAAGTTGTTTTTAAGTTTATTCAATAGCCAACGTTATATAATATATGAAAAAATGTTTGTCCGACAAAAAGGTTGGGCATTTTAACGAGTCCGACACGTAGAACATGTCACATCACAGGAACTATGTTGGTGATGAATAGCAGTCTGATTTTTGCATGAGAGTTTAATGAAAGGTTAAAAAAGCAATTGGAAGTTATATCCGACAAGTTCTGTCGGACAAAATTAATGGGAAATTTTCCTAGTCGGGCATTCTAAACATGTAAGATATAGACAAAAATGTTGGTGATAAATAGCAAGCTAATTTTGATTTGTTTATGTACAAATTATATTTTGTAACGCAAAAAGTTATATGTCGGACAAAAAGTTTGGGCAAATCGAAGGAAATAAATAAAAAGCATTTTTTCAGAATGACTTAGTCACATATTGATAAAGCTATTTTAGTTGTATATTATTATTTATATTCACATATTTGCATGTGCATATATATACATGCACACTCCAAAAACAGTGAGGTTAGTATCAATGCATGTATATATTGCAAAACAATTATTTTTTGGGTGGAGTTTGTTCTAGATATTCTCAAAATGACAATAAAAAATGTCAAAGAACATGTGAAAGCAATATCTTAGGGTTTTCTAATTAGGCGCATCAGAAAGTACGGAAAATTTCCTACAAAAAACGTTGTATACATTTTTTTCCATACGCAAATCTTAACCCTGTAAACGACATTGAAAAATGTGAAGAGTCTTAAACTTTGGTGCTTATAAGAATAGACGTAAATATGACACATTATGCTTAGAAGTATATATTAGAAGGCTGCATTTGTCAGTGTGACACTTTGTGCTATACAAAGCAGTATTTGAAAGTACATGGTCTCTGAGTTTCTGTTTGCGACGTGTGTTGGAAATTAAATTTTATATTAACTATGGAGTGTTTTTGAGTGTTTTTGTGTCTATTTTTGAGTGTCAACAATTTAAATTTTAAGTCGCCAAATCAAAAGCGAAATCATTCAACGGAACATTTTTGAGTAATTTTCGAACATTTTACAAAGTTAGTAAAATACTTGGTCATCAATTCAATGATATTCAGTTGCCAGATAATTGTGAAAATTCTATTAAATATCATTCTTCGTGCTATAATGCTTTGCTTGATTGAAAAAGGGTACCTAAATAAATTATTACTAAAATTGTATCACCTAATTTTTTTCAACTTTCTACAAATGAAATAATAATGTAATTAATATGTCACATGGCTAGAAATAATTTGCTGCCAAAATAAATCGATTAGTTTAAATTTGAAGTTACGATTGCAATTTATTATGAATTATTGTCAAAAGTGACAGTTTTTCTTAAATGGAAATGTATTCATAGACATAAGGGTCGACAGGGAATACAGTGCAAAAAGTCGATAGGTGGTCTATCTATCTCTTTTAACCAAGCGATCCCGCGAATGTGGCAGACAAAGATAGCTAGACCACTCAATCCATAATATAATTTGCCTGATCTACTATAAATGTATTACAGTGAGGTATCTAAATGATGTTGAGATAAATCGAAAGATATCGATTGTAATTGATTGCAGGTACTTTTGACATAGAATAATCACCCCTTATTGAAATTTCAAAAATAATTTTTTTAAATTGTCCGACTACAAATTCTACCCCTTATTTTTTTCCGACAACAGTCATTCTTGGTAAGGAATAATTTACTTAATTAAATTTCGTCTTTGTCGGAAAGCTATTTATCACCAGCATTTTTGTCTATATCTTACCTGTTTAGAATGTCCGACTACGAAAACTTCCAATTAATTTTGTCGGACAGAACTTCCAATTGCTTTTTTAACCTTTCATTAAACTCTCATGCAAAAATCAGACTGCCATTCATCACCAACATAATTCCTGTGATGTGACATGTTCTACGTGTCGGACTCATTAAAATGCCCAACATTTTTGTCGGACAAACATTTTCTCATATATTACATAACGTTGGCTATCGAATAAACTTAAAAACAACTTGCTATTTTTCACAATCATAAACTTGTCAGGACGACTCGTTTATCATGTTCCACAGTTAAAACTTCCCCTGTTCCAGTGTTCCCGTGCATCAAAGTTTGTCCGACTAGACACCGTTAAGCTATTAACAAATTTTCAGCTTGCTATTAATCAACTTTTCTTTCTTACGCGGGATCCAGGTCTATAAGCTTTTTCTTGCATCGTAATATTATGTGGCTTATGCACCCGTCGTATAATATATTTTACATGAGAGGATGTTAATTTAAAAATTGCGGCATATTTACCCATCAACAGCCGAGTGTAAATATATTATATTCCTTTTATACGTGATGACGTTTATTGAGCAGAATCACCCACACACCGTCACAAAATTCTTCAAACGAAAAAATAAAAGATTATTCATATTATGAAACACATCCAAACAACTTCATCATGCACGCCCTGATGATCTTCACACTACGTTTACCAAATGGGATTCCAAAATGATCATTTGTTTAAGTCGCGTCCTTTCTATGAAAAACATTCGCCGGTAATGGCGACGGTGGACGCGGTGGAGGTTTTGTAATTACGGCGGAGCTAACAATAATTTTCAGTGGTTTTTTCCACTAGCTGCTTGGTTAAAAGAGCGGGCTAAGCTTTATGTATGCTTCCAGAGTTGTGTTATTTTCGGGAATATTAATACCACGACCAGAAAAACTCCCGAGTTTATTATTTTCAGATTTTTGCACAGTCTGCACAGAGTTTTTTTTCTTTTTTAATTGCCGACGATTCTGTTGGAGGGTTTCTTTTACGTCAAACAGTCATTTTTGTTTTGATTAAAATTATTGTAAATTCTGAACGTTTTATGTGTGTTAGTAAATAAGTCTGACAAACTTAAAAAAGTAAAAAAAATGAATAACCATTTTCAATTTCGTTGCAAAACGAAAATACAGCCGAACCATATTCTAGTCCAATCAGAGAGTGCTGCAAGCACCTCTACCGGTTTCGAAACTTATTAGTCTCTCATCAGGAGGCACATATGCTGCTTTCCCCGATCCAACCAAAACAAACCCCAGCGTGCAGTCCCGGATTGCAACGAACGAAATGGCATAGATACCCTAGCGGCAACTGCTACCAAAAAGACTAAGTTTTCACTCTAATGGCATATAAAACAACATAATGGTATTGTACACTGAGACTAAGGAAGATGAGGGAATTCTACAATTTACAATTCACGTCCCATCTGCTCAGCGCGGTAAAGTTCCAACGAGAATGGTTCCCTTCATACTCCACACAGAGTAAATGTAAATCAAAAATGAATAACCATTTTCAATTTCGTTGCAAAACGAAAATACAGCCGAACCATATTCTAGTCCAATCAGAGAGTGCTGGAAGCACCTCTACCGGTTTCGAAACTTATTAGTCTCTCATCAGGAGTCACATATGCTGCTCTCCCCGGTCCAACCAAAACAAACCCCAGCGTGCAGTCCAGGATTGCAACGAACGAAATGGCATATATGCCCTAGCGGCAACTGCTACCAAAAAGACTAAGTTTTCACTCTAATGGCATATAAAACAACATAATGCTATTCTACACCCCACCAGAATGAAAACAATGGGAACCTTCTCTGGTTACACCTCCGAGCCTTCTACAATTTGCAAGCCATACGAATGCTGAGACTAGGGAAGATGAGGGAATTCTACAATTTACAATTCACGTCCCATCTGCTCAGCGCGGTAAAGTTCCAACGAGAATGGTTCCCTTCATAATCCACACAGAGTAAATGTAAATCAAAAATGAATAACCATTTTCAATTTCGTTGCAAAACCAAAATACAGCCAAACCATATTCTAGTCCAATCAGAGAGTGCTGCAAGCACCTCTACCGGGTTCCAAACTTATTAGTCTCTCATCAGGAGGTACATATGCTGCTCTCCCCGATCCAACCAAAACAAACCCCAGCGTGCAGTCCCGGATTGCAACTAACGAAATGGCATAGATGCCCTAGCGGCAACTGCTACCAAAAAGACTAAGTTTTCACTCTAATGGCATATAAAACAACATAATGCTATTCTACACCCCACCAGAATGAAAACAATGGGAACCTTCTCTGGTTACACCTCCGAGGCTTCTACAATTTGCAAGCCATACGGATGCTGAGACTAAGGAAGATGAGGGAATTCTACAATTTACAATTCACGTCCCATCTGCTCAGCGCGGTAAAGTTCCAACGAGAATGGTTCCCTTCATACTCCACACAGAGTAAATGTAAATTAAAAATGAATAACCATTTTCAATTTCGTTGCAAAACGAAAATACAGCCGAACCATATTCTAGTCCAATCAGAGAGTGCTGCAAGCACCTCTACCGGGTTCGAAACTTATTAGTCTCTCATCAGGAGGCACATATGCTGCTCTCCCCGATCCAACCAAAACAAACCCCAGCGTGCAGTCCCGGATTGCAACAAACGAAATGGCATAGATACCCTAGCGGAAACTGCTACCAAAAAGACTAAGTTTTCACTCTAATGGCATATAAAACAACATAATGCTATTCTACACCCCACCAGAATGAAAACAATGGGAACCTTCTCTGGTTACACCTCCGAGGCTTCTACAATTTGCAAGCCATACGGATGCTGAGACTAAGGAAGATGAGGGTATTCTACAATTTACAATTCACGTCCCATCTGCTCAGCGCGGTAAAGTTCCAACGAGAATGGTTCCCTTCATACTCCACACAGAGTAAATGTAAATTAAAAATGAATAACCATTTTCAATTTCGTTGCAAAACGAAAATACAGCCGAACCATATTCTAGTCCAATCAGAGAGTGCTGCAAGCACCTCTACCGGGTTCGAAACTTATTAGTCTCTCATCAGGAGGCACATATGCTGCTCTCCCCGATCCAACCAAAACAAACCCCAGCGTGCAGTCCCGGATTGCAACGAACGAAATGGCATAGATACCCTAGCGGAAACTGCTACCAAAAAGACTAAGTTTTCACTCTAATGGCATATAAAACAACATAATGCTATTGTACACCCCACCAGAATGAAAACAATGGGAACCTTCTCTGGTTACACCTCCGAGGCTACAGTTTGCAAGCCATACGGATGCTGAGACTAAGGAAGATGAGGGAATTCTACAATTTACAATTCACGTCCCATCTGCTCAGCGCGGTAAAGTTCCAACGAGAATGGTTCCCTTCATACTCCACACAGAGTAAATGTAAATCAAAAATGAATAACCATTTTCAATTTCGTTGCCAAACGAAAATACAGCCGAACCGAAATAAAATAAATCCGAATAAAAAGTAACATGAAAAAATAATGACAGCATGCTCTATAAATATATGTCCGAAAATGCTTGGTTTCCGAGATACGGGGTGATAAAATTTTTATTTCAAACTGCCAATTTATTTATTGCTCTAAGACCGGTTGAGCTATGAAAATGAAATTTGGTGTGTTTTAAGAGGTAGTTATTGTGCATTTTTTGATATACAATTAAGAATTTTGGTTTTATCATTGGCGCGCCTACGGGTAATGGCCTTATTTAAAAAAAAATAGTACGCCATTGAGATATTTCGAATTAAAAATTAGTTTACGTCTAATTTGTGGTAAAAAGCCTTTCCTGTTTTTTCCTATGGTGCACCGTTTTTATGCAGAAAAATAAAAAGTGTTGACGCGTATTTTTTATTTTTTACATTATCAAGAACTATCCGATATAATATTACTAAACTAGAACAATAACAGAAAATATTACTAATAAAATTTTAACTGGCTACAAAGTTACAAGATACGTTTAAAATGATCTTCTTTACAGGTAACAAAAGAATTTTATATTCATCATTGGCGCGCGTACGGGTAATGGTCTGAAATTTTTTAAGAAAAAATAGTACGCCACGGAGATATGTCAAACTAAAAATCATTTTTGAATTCCCCGTTCAATTTCCGACAAAAATCTTTCTTGCCTTTTTTCATACGAGGCGCAGTTTTTATACAAAAAAAAAATAAAACATCTTAACGTTTACAAAGTATTCGAGGTAGTTTCCATATAGAAACTTATTTCAAATACTCTGTAAACGTTAAAATGTTTTATTTTTTTTTGCATAAAAACGGTGCCGCCTATGAAAAAAAGACAATAAAATTTTTTGTCGTAAATTGAACGAGCAAATTAAAAATAATTTTTAATTTGACATCTCAGTGGCGTACAATTTTGTTCTTAAAAAATTCAAACCATTTTCCGTACGCGCGCCAATGATGAATATAAAATTATTCTGTCATCTCTAAAGGACGTCATTTTTAACATTTGTTGTAGCTCTGCACCTGGTTAAAATCTTATTGGTAATTTCTGTTATTGTTCTAGTTTAGTATTATTATATTGGATAGTTCTTGATAATATATTAAAAAAATTAAAAATACGCGTCAAGATCTTTAATTTTTCTGCATAAAAACGGTGCACCATATGAAAAAAAGAACAGGAAACATTTTTTATCACAAATTAGATGTGGAATATAAAAATAATTTTTAATTCGAAATATCTCAGTGGCGTACTATTTTTTTCTTTAAAAAAATTCAGACCATTACCCCTACGCGCGCCAATGATGAATACAAAATCCTTAATTGGATGTCAAAAAAATACACAATAACTACCTCTTGAAACGCACCAAATTTCATTTTCATAGCTCAACCCGTCTTCGAGCAATAAATAAATTGACATTTTGAAATATAAATTTCAACACCCCGTATCTCGGAAACGAAGCATTTGCGGACATATATTTATCAAGCAAAATGTCATTATTTTTTCATGTATAATTCCGCATTAAAGTTTTTCATACTTATTTACTAACACCCTGTATATTGTGTAATTGGTTGCGCTATTGCTTTTAGCATAAGCTTTTTTCTGAATGAACGGACAATACACACGGCAAACAATACACGAAAATGATTATCGTTAGCATCTTGTAAAGCTAGTAACAGCGAATATACAAGTGATGTTGAAGCTATATGGGTTGGTTTCTGGTTTAAGGAGAATTATTCTGTCCTTCATCATTACCAACCTGCATGCGTTCACTCCCATGTGTCTGTCTTGTGGAATTTGCATCTACTTAGTTACGTGTCTCAAGATTCATGTCGTCAATCTATCAGGTTTCTGTGCATTTTCTGCTTCGTAGTATTTCTTGCCTTAGCATCCAATAGCCTGACAATAGGTTTTGTCCATCGGTTCTCTGATAATGAGGCGCGCGCCGTGTCCTACTGAATCCTATTTTAGCCACACAATTTTTGCACAGCGTGTATTGGTTTTGTTCTACGACGTATTTTTTCATTTGGGATTCGATATCTCAGATACACATACAACATCTGGTGCTCCAGAGCTCTCTAAGCCACGCGATTATTGTTCACTACATTTTTTTGGGAGTGTTAATGATTTTACTGCATATGTGAGTACAGGTCGGAGACACTGGTCAACAATTTTATTTTTGGAGTATATGGGTAGGTTCATGTTAAATACATAAATGTAGTGTCATTTACCAAACGCTACCCAGGTTAATCCTATGCGACGTGGAAGCTCACATGTCTGGTAATTTCTGCCCATCCTAGTTTCGTGTCAGATGTATTTATACGATGCGATCTCTGCTCAATATTCCTTCCATCAACAGGAACATGAAATGGTTGAGCTTGTCTATATTTATGTTGATCCCATACTCGTTCAGATCTGCCAACTTTTTTGACAAGTATGTCCTAAAAGCCTCGTCGAACATACTTATACTTCTTACAAGTATGTGCGAATAGCTTTGGAAGGACGGTATACCCTTGCCCGGTGCCGCCCAAAATCCCGACAGCCAAAATTCCGACAGCCAAAATCCCGACGGCCAAAACACCGGCACGCCAGAATTCCGACACACCAGAATCCCGACAGGCCAAAATCGCCACGTGTCAATTATTATGTATTTTAAAAGAAATAATTATTTAAACACTTCATTTTATAATATATAAAAGAAGACAAGGAAGGATTTGTTTTTAGGTGGATGTGAGAGGTGGCATTCGGATTTTTGCGGATAAAGTTAGGTGATAGCTTCGTTAATAGTAATTGACTTATGCTTCTTCTCAAATAAGCGCGGAACATTAATAAAAAAATAAAATATTTAAAAATATCAAAAAATTGCGTTTTTTTTACTTCCTTTGCTTATAACTTCTAAAACGATTCATTTTGGAACAAAGTCGTATAAAAATAAAATAAAGATAATTAAATAAAGATACTATTGGTTAAAAATGTCTTAGTTTAACACCCTTGCTGCAAAATAGCAATAAATATAAAATAAGAGGGCAAAACAAGCCTGTTTTTTCCAATGTTTTTCCATCACTTAGGTTACACTTGGAACCTTCCCAACTCGCTAAGAAAAGTTTTGTTATATGCTTAAACCGTCCACCAAACTTCAATAAAATTGACTTGCTAGATTTTGCATAATAATTTTGCAATCTAAACATTTAAAATAAAAAATTTAATTTTTAAAATCTGGCACAACAAAAACTAGAACATACAAAGATTTGTCAATTTTTTTACATATAAAGAAGCACTCCACCTATCTAATGCACTTTACAGAATTGAAATCGGATTATTTAAGAAGCTTCAGCAATGTTTTAAAATTATATACAGTCGGAAAAATGAAAGAATACCCATGAACGAACATATAAAACACGCTGTATTTTCCTGTCACCGTGTCACAAAGAAAATTGCCCAGCGCAAGTACTTGTAATAATAATTATTACATGTACTTGCGCTGGCCAATTTTTTGTATGACACGGTGACAGGAAAATACTGTGTGTTTTATATGTTCATTCATGGGTATTCTTTCATTTTTCCTACTGTACAATTTTTTGGCTTATAAACAAATTAGTGCTGTGTCCAGGAGTGGGTACTACGGGATCCTTTATTTACATGGACTTACACAAGTTTTTTTATGTATTTTGACCCATAGAACACGAATTTTTTGGGTAACAGTTGATCCGGATGTCGATAAGATTGTTATAAACAAAGAACTTGAAGAATTACATAACATCGATTTTTCGCAAAATAAAACTTTTTTTGTATTTCTTGGGCAATTCTAAGCAAAAAATGTTCTTACAGGTTTTTTTGTAGGATGCATAGTTTTCGAGATAAACGCGGTGGAACATTCAAAAAATCGAAAAATTGCAATTTTTGAACGAGAATAACTTTTGATTAAAAAATAAAATAGCAATTCTGCTGACAGCATTTGAAAGTTTAATTCAAATTATACCGGTTTTAATAATTATTTGCATTGCTGAAAATTAATTTTTTTATTATTAAACAAAGCTATTTGTTTATAAGCCAAAAAATTGTTTATAATTTTAAAACATTGCTGATGCCCCTTAAATAATCCGATTTTAATTATGTAAAGTGTATTTGATAGGTAATGCACCTATTTTATGTAAAAAAATTAGCCAACTTCTAAATGGTCTACTTTTTGTTCAGAAAGATTTTAAAAAATTTGAACTTTATTAAAAACATTTATATTGCAAGTTTATTATGCAAAATCTATTAAATCGATTTTAATGAAATTTTATAGACCATTTTAGTAAGTTATAAGAATTTTATAAGCGAATTAATAAGGTTCTATGTGCCACCAAAGTGGTTAAGAAACATTGAATAACAACAATCGTATTTTGCCCCCTTATTTTGTATTTATTGCTATATTACAGAAAATGTAATACCCATAAGACATTTTTGACCAGTCGTATGTCATACAAAATTCAATTATCTTTATTTTATTTCTCTACGACTTTGTTCCAAAACGAACCGTTTTAAAGTTATAAGCAAAGAAAGCAGAAAAAAAATCGATGTTTTTCGAAATTTTTAAATATTTTAATTTTTTTATTAATGTTCCGGGCATATGTGAGAAGGAGCATAAGTCAATTATTATTACTGAAGTTGTCACCTAACTTTAAAAATACACGTTTTTTTTACAGATTAGTCCTGGTCTAAAGCTTTACTTACTGAAATGGAAGGTTGTAAGTGACATGATAATATCTATTATATGAAAGTAAATTTGAATTCAGGATTTGACATATTATTTATATTATTGGACTATATATTGCAAAAAAAATAATTTAATTCATATACCCATGTTAAAAATTTTATTTAGAAAATTAGTTCATATTAAATGGTAAATACTTTTGTTTAGTAACAAAAAGTAAAAAACAGATGGCCATAAACAAAAAAGAAGAAGTAAATGTAATTATAATATGTTAAAAAGAAACATCAAACCTGTCGGAATTCTGGTCTGTCGGGATTTTGGCCTGTCGGGATTCTGGCGTGTCGGGATTTTGGCCGTCGGGATTGGGGCTGTCGGGATTTTGGCTGTCGGGATTTTGGAGTAGACCCGTCTTTGCCATACTACTCGCCGCTAGCTGTGGGACTTTAGTAGATATAATAATTGATTATGTTAGTGTAGCGATGGTATTCAGCATTTTATGAGGGCTTTTAACATTTTCTGCTGACTTAGGGTATCGAATGCTTTGTCGTATTAAACGAAAATCAGTGCAAATGGTTTGCTGTAGTCTGCAGACTTCTCAATCCGGTTCTTTATCATTAGTAAGTGGTCGTTTATATTGTACTTTCTGACTTTTACATTCAAAGTATGTAGAAATGTTTAGAAAAGTTATTTCTAAATTCCTGTTACAATTAAAAATTGTTATATTTCGATCCATAAGCTTTTATAAAAGTTCACACCGTAACCCGTTTAATTAGTTTTATCAAAAAATAAACGAGAAACTTTCTTTGACAAAAATAAACACCGTACCACGCCGGTATTAACTAAGTCAGCGACTTTGCCGCTTTACCGTAATATTCACGGATAGAGTGCAAGCATTAAAAATGTCGAGCACACATTAAAGTTCTTAAATAAATGGACACAATTAACTTGACATTTTGTTACAAGATTAACTTAATCTGGAGTCGTTATGATACGCGCATATATACCCGCGATTTTTCATTTCCAAGCCACTGGTGCATTGCAGGAACAATTTAGGAATATCTGCAATTATATTTCATAAAGCAGAAAATGGCGAAATGCAGTGATGGCTTAATATAAAATAATAGTGTACTTAGGTGCATTTGGAAAAAGCAGGAGCTATATTAATGGATTTAAAAAATCGACGATTTTTATAACTTGACATAAAGATGGTAGATTTAAAGGAAATTAGTATAAACGATGACCAATATATTGCATCATATCTATTTAATGAGAATATTAACCTTTCCCATTTATAAATACGGAAATTTACGAAACGAGTGCCCCTAACAATGTACTTAAAAATAATATATATTTTGAACGACAAATGTACGCATTCGTGAATATAAAAATCGCTAGACAAGGCGATTCTCTCGTCCAAGCTCTTTATTTTAGACTAGAAGATATGTTTCGAACTTAAAAATGGACAAATAAAGGAGTGGCGAGAGACGAAGAATATTTGAACCACCTTAGATTTTGTCGATTATGTGCGTTTAATAGCAAACAACGAGAGAAATTGCAGGAAATGCTATTAGAACTAAATAGGTCTGGATCCCGCGTACCAAAAAAAAGTTGATTTATAGCAAGCTAAAAATTTGTTAATAGCTTAACGGTGTCTAGTCGGACAAACTTTGATATATTGGGACACTGGAACAGGGGAAGTTTTAATTGTGGAACAGGTTAAAAATTTGGAACGTCAGACTACGAAAACGTCAGATGTATTTTTTCCGACAGAACTTCCAATTGATTTGTTACCCTTTCATTAAACTCTCATGCAAAAATCAGACTGCTTTACTAACCAACACGATTCCTGTCATTTGACATGTTCTTCATGTTCCACTCATTTAAATGTCCACTTGGTGATAAACACCAGTCTGGTTTTTGCATGAAAGTTTAATGAAATGGTAACAAATCAATTGGAAGTTCTGCCCGACAAAACACATGGAAAGTTTTCGTAGTCTGACGTTCCAAATTTTTAACCTTTTCCACAATTAAAACTTACCCTGTTCCAGTGTTCCCATACATAAAAGTTTGTCCGACTAGACACCCTTAAGCTATTAACAAATTTTTAGCTTGCATTAATCAACTTTTTATTGGTACGCGGGATCCAGGTCTATTACGGTAGGGGAGCAAAGTATGCTAAATGTGCAGTCACTCGAGCGTTATGGAGACCTATTGGGTTGTGAAGAGTAGGTCCTAAAACCAAAAAAAGTTAAGTAAATTTTTCCATTTAAGTGGGCGCTTGCCATTTTTAATTTGATTTTCCATTTCAAACAATGGTTTTTTCCGGTTATAACGCCATCTATCCATAATTCGAAAAAATGTTTCGAATTAAAGTTACTTATTTTTACGTAATAAATCCAAATCTGCAATAAAAAATGGGGGCTAAAATTAACCAACATGATTTCTGTCATTTGACATATTCTTCGTGTGCCACTCATTAAAATGCCCAGTTGGTGATACACACCAGTCTGATTTTTGCATGAGACTTTAATGAAAGGGCAACAAATCAATTGGAAGTTCTGTCCGACAAAATACATCTGACGTTTTCGTAGTCTGACGTTCCAAATTTTTAACCTATTCTACCATTAAAACTACCCCTGTTCCAGTGTTTTCATATATCAAAGTTTGTCCGACTAGACACAGTTAAGCTATTAACAAATTTTCAGCTTGCTATTAGTCAACTTTTTTTTCATATGCGGGATCCAGAATTAAAATAGGAAATAAAAAAACGTGACTAAAAGTAAATCTAGCAAAAACTAAATATCTATCAAGCGAATCTCTAGATATAACTAAATATATACACTGGAAAAGTTTAATTCTATAAATACTTAGAACAAAAAATAAAGACTGATTTAAATGTAAGATGCTCCCTAGCATTAACAAAATTTGGAAGATTCATCTACTTCTTCACGTACCACATCAGAATTATCCGACTTTTGCGATAGCCAATGGCTTTCCCGATCTTCTTCAATTTGAAATAATAATTGTCCTCCGTTTTAGTCCATCTATGGATGTTTTGTAACCAGGAAACTTGTTTTATTTTTACACTCCATCGGCCCTCTATTTTATCTTAGAGGATCAGTTGTAGAATACGATATCCATATCGGCCTTACCTCACTATAATATGTCCCGGATAAGACATTTTTCGATGTTTAACAGTATTTACTGGCTACAAGTGGCCCAGTGTAGATAACACCGGAAAGAACCGAAAGAGGCTCCATCCAACAGTGGAAGCGACTGGCTGATCGATGATGATAATGAAGAGTCTCTAGCAGTTCTCTGACTTTGTTGACCCTCCTTAATACTCACTCATGCTGTCCAAGATATCTTTACCCTCCCAACATGAATCCACATGTCCAATGCTTCAATTCTGTTCATAGTCGATACACTTAGTCTCCAATTTTCTGCATCATAATATAAAGGTGGTGCTTTGAAATGTGGTCCTGGAGAAGAATGCTTCAGATCTCATGGACAGAACACAGAACAAATCACTAAATCCTCCAAGAGCTTAATATTCAGACTCGACTTTCCTCTATTTGCCTCTTCACCGTCTTAAAATTTTTCGGCTATATTGCAAGAAGAAGTAATGATAATCTTGAGAGACTTATAATTTCGGGAAACGTTGAAGGGCGCAGAGGTAGAGGTCGCTCACCTACTCGAAGACCAGTCGAAAAACATTCTCTGAATCCATGAGGGAAGCACAGGACAGAAGCCGATGGAAAGAGATAGTTGCTCGTATTATAGGGAATCACGACACTCAGCAATGAGGAAACGACTGAGGAAGAGAGAATATAAAGTTACAGACAAAATATAGCACTTAACCATTTTTGTTTTAGTTTTAAATTGAGATGATTATTGCAAAGAAATTACTCTATTTTCTTAAAAGAATTTTAGTCATGGCTATTCTGCATTTTATTTTTATATCTGGATCTGGTTGTACCGTTATGACAGTTCTCAAATATGCCATTTTGCGAACTTTTTCAACTTTGACTCCATTTAGTTGAATCTCTATATTATCTGGATGTGGGTTACGCCAAATGACCAAACATTTGGTATTTTACATTTACTTTTACACGGGAATAAAACAACGATATAATGAAAATATCAGAAATGAAAACGGAGACCTTCTGACGGACCTCTGCAGCATAAATGAAATACGAATTAACAATATATTTTTCCCTCACAAAGAACAATACAAATACACTTTTGAAAACACTAGAGGACAAAGATCTATGATAGACTATATTCTGTCGAATAGAGAGTTACACCCGTCTCTAATCTTGGATGTAAGAGCACTAACATCAGCAGAAATAGGAAGCGATCATAAATTGGTATTGTGCAAAATCAGAATGAAAACACATCTATGTGATAACAAAACAGCAGAATACACCACCAAGATTAAAGTCGAAAGCTTACAGGACGACTCCACCAGATACCTATTCCAAAAAAGACTAACGGAAAAAAGCAGCAACATGTATATCACAGAAAGTGACGGAGTCGAAGAAAGCTGGGCAAAAATTAAGTCTAATATCTTAGCTTCAGGCAAGGAAGTTCTTGGTGAAAGAAACATTAATAAAAATAAATCGCTTCCAAGACGAAGAACTCCATGGTTTTGTACAGAAGTGAAGGAAAAATGTAAAGAGAAGAAAAAAGCCTACCTAAAATACATGTCAACTAAAACACAAGAGGCATACGATAATTATAAAACCATAAGAAACGAAACACATTCAGTAGTAAGAAGAATAAAAAACGATCACTGGGAACGTTTTTCGAAAGAAATGGAACATGATTCTTATGGTCTCCAAAAGGAAATATGGCGCTTTATAAGAGGTCAAAGAATGGAGGTAAAGGAACTAATAGAACCAAAACACATAGAAAAGGATACATGAATTGACTATCTAAAAAAGCTTTATGCAGAGGAAGAACAAATAATGCCAGAACCGGAAACACCAGAAATTACCACAGATGAAGATGTTAATATAAGTGCACAGGAAGTACGAAAAACACTCGAAAAGCTGAAGAACAGAAAAGCTGCAGGTAAGGATGGAATACCAAACGAACTACTGAAATATTGTGGAGCAGCAATGACAGAACAATTAACAACATTAATTAACAAAATCATAAAACACGGTAAAATACCGGAAGAATGGAGAACGAGCGAACTAATCCTACTATTCAAAAAAGGAGATAAAAAGCAGCCAGAGAACTACAGAGGTATCAACTTGTTAAATACTACCCTAAAACTTACAACTAAAATATTACAAGACGTAATGAATCAGAGGATAAGTTTAGCAGATGAACAACAGGGTTTTCGTACTGGAAGATCGTGTACAGATGCAATATTCGTCATAAAGCAAATTACTGAGAAATCACTAGAGTATAATAGACCAGCATTTCTATGTCTGATTGACTTAAAGAAAGCATTTGACAGAGTAAGACTCAGGGATGTAATCCACCTTCTGTATAATAGAGAAATCCCTCTAGATATCATAAAAACTATTGAGAACATCTACCAAAATAACAAGATGGAAGTCAGAATAGATGGACAACTTACAGAACCTGTAGATATAGGCAGCGGAATAAGACAGGGAGACTCATTGAGTCCTCTGCTTTTCAATTTAATCATGGATGAAATCATCAAAAACGTCAACAAAGGAAGAGGATATAGAATGGGAAACAAAGAAGTAAAAATACTCTGCTACGCAGACGACGCAATATTGATAGCCCAAGATGAAGATAGTCTGCAAAGATTAGTCCACAGATTTAACATAAGAGCAAAAGAATTCAATATGACAATTTCATCTCAAAAAACTAAAACTTTAGTAATCAGTAAAGAACCAATCAGATGCAAAATAGAAATTGATGGTATCAGTATTGAACAAGTAATGGAAGTAAAATACCTTGGAATTACATTGTCAAGTTACGGAGACCTAGACAAAGAAGTGAGAAATCAAGTACAAAAAGCAAATAGATTGGCCTTAATAACACTATATGGCGAAACCGACATATTAACACTGATATGAAGTCAAGAATTTATAAAGCTAGTGTAAGACCAATAATGACATATGCATCAGAAACAAGACCCGATACAGCCACAATACAAAGACTACTGGAAACGGCAGAGATGAGAGTACTGAAAAGAATTACAGGAAATACACTGAGAGATCGAAAGAGGAACGAAGATATTAGAAGACAATGTAACGTACAGTGTATAAACGAATGGACACTAAATAGAAAAAAAGAATGGAACAACCATATAACCAGAATGGGGGAGACACGTGTGGTCAAAATAGCAAGAGGTGAATCACCAATCGGCAGAAGAAGTATCGGCCGACCGCGCAAAAGATGGAGCGACAACCTTCCATAGAGGTATCAATCCGCCAATGAACAAGCAGAATTGCTTATAAAGAGGAAGAAGAAGAAGAAGAAGACATTTACTTTTATAAAGTCCATTTCTTCTCCTACTTTAATACGAACAAGTAGAATTTGTAGACCTTCAATAGTTTTTGACATAAATTACTGTATCTGTACTCTACTGTATTAGGTAGTTCCCCGTTGATTTTTGAAGTTATACTTCTTTAGGCCGCGTTCAGAGTGGACGAGCAAAGAGCAAAGAGCAAAGAGCAAAGAGCAAAGCGGAGAAATCAAACTCATACTGGGAAATGAAGGTACACAGAGTGCTAGCAAAGAGCAAAGCGGCGAAACCAAACAAGTTTGATTTCTCCGCTCGCACTCTTTTTTCCATGTTGTGAGACCGCTCCCGTCTGAAAAATTTTTTGATTCGGTTTCTTTGTCAATTCCTATTCAAAAATGTCCCCTTTAAACAAATCTGAAGAGCACCGGGCGGAATTTTTGGGCAGAAATTGTTTAAACAATTGTATCTACTCTATGTTATATTATGTGTAAGTTTTTAGTTTGTGAAAACTGTCATTCTAGATAGCAGTGCGTGAAGTGTTTAAAGTGAGCGTGAAGTAACAATGAATTTTAAATGGGACTTACTTTTTCGCACTGTAACACACTTTCATATAATTAAATATCCTTAAATTTGGCGTTGTCATGGTGATGACATAATGAGCAATAAATTACGACAAAAGTTTTTACAGTTTTGTGGTTTGAAAGAAGTTAGAATTTTTAAATATCAAAGTTCTAAAAATTGTAGAATAGAAATGAATTCCAGTGACGAAGAGTTACAGTTTTTTGTTTGTTTATGGTAGAGTAGATAAAATATTGTATGAAACTGTGCGTGAAGTACTTTTCATCAAGATGTATAGCACTCGCGCCGCTGTCGCTCGTGCTCTAAATATCGCGTGCGTTCGCAAAAAGCATACTTCACAAACTGTTTCATAAATAACTAATTTTAAACAAATACAAAAGATCACGTTTTTTTGCTCCGGAACATATATTTTTAGTTTTTTTGGGTTATTCTAAACAAAAAAGGTATCTTGTAATTTTTCCCAAAAATTAATAGTGTTCGAGTTATAGGCGATTTAAAATCTGAAAAATGCGAAAATACGCATTTTCGAGGCTTAAAAATTCATATTTCAATTAGTATTTTTGAGGTTGCCAGATACTTAAATTGATGATTAAACATTCAGCTTCGATTCTGAAGAGTGATCGCGTCTAACCTTAATTTATACCGTTGTTTTTTAATTGTTAAATATGCGTGTTTATCCGATTTTTTTGCCGGTGCGGCGCGCTCTATTTCAAAAATCTCCTATTTCCTCCGAAAATTATTTTTTCTAGATTTTTTGGGATTTTCTAAATAAAATAAGTTTCTTGACATTTTTCTCAAAAGTTAATAGTTTTAAAGTTATAAGTTAATAAAAAACTCATTTTTGGATTTTAAATCGCTTATAACTTTAAAACTGTTAACTTTTGAGTAAAATGTCAAGAAACTTATTTTATTTAGAAAATCCCAAAAAATCTAGAAAAAATAATTTTCGGAGGAAAATAGGAGATTTTTGAAATAGAGCCCGCCGCACCGGCAAAAAAATCGGATAAACACGCATATTTAACAATTAAAAAACATCGGTATAAATTAAGGTTAGACGCGATCACTCTTCAGAGTCTTGAAGCTCAATGTTTAAACTTCAATTTAAGTATCTGGAAACCTCAAAAATACTAATTTAAATATGAGTTTTTAGGCCTCGAAAATGCGCATTTTCGCATTTTTCAGATTTTAAATTGCCTATAACTCGAAAACTATCAATTTTTGAGAACATTTACAAGATACCTTTGTTGTTTAGAATGACCCACAAAACTTAAAAATATATGTTCCAGAGCAAAAAACGTGATCTTTTGTATTTGTTTAAAAAAATTGTTTAAACAATTTCGGCCCAAAAATTCCGCCCGGCGCCCTTCAGATTTGTTTAAAGGAAATTTTAAAATATTTTTAAATAGGAATCCACAAAGAGACCGAATCGGAAATTTTTTCAGACGGGAGTGGTCTCACTAGATGGACTACTGTGAGAGTAAAGAGCAAATATCCTACCGCTCCTATCCATACTGCCGAGTGGAAAAGAACTAAACTCTCGTCTAGCGTAACTACCCGCTATTAGCACTTCTTTGCTCTTTGCTCTTTGCTCTTTGCTCGTTGCTCTTTGCTCTTTGCTCTTTGCTCTTTGCTCGTCCACTCTGAACGCGGCCTTAGGCGCGTTGCGAGTAAATTCATATGTGCGCGAAATCATCAAAATCTTGGTTCCCGCGCAGCTTAAATGTTATACGCTCTGAGCTTCGCTGTTGTCGCTCCTAGCGGACTACTAATTCAACTTTCACCGGTCATTTTTAAATTTATTATTTAATTGTTATCGCTTAATATTTACAACACAAAAAAGTTATTAAATTGTAATCGATTTCTTTAAGATTTTACTAATCATTTTGACGTTTTATTGACAAAATATGAATTTATTACTTCGGATACTTTCACAATTATCGTGTAGATGGCGCTAAGATTAATAGATTAATTTATAATTACATATTACGGAACATTAAAAAAACTTAAATTCAGTATTTAAACCGTAAGTATATTTAAGGTAAAAATATATACCACAGCTTAATTAATATTTTTTATAATTAATTAATATTAAAAATAATATTATCAATTAATATTTTTTATAAATAATGTTTTTAATTTTAATTTTAAATTAATCACTTTGATATTTATGTCAAATTTCCAGTAAACGTTTACAGACTTGCCACTACTGGCGCTCGCGAATTTGTAAATATCCCCTCTACGTACGAGCTCACAGCGTATACATCCTCTGATTGGGTAATAACAATGACCTGTCAACAATTGTTCAATATGTCGGTTATTTTATTAATACGTCAATGGTTATGGGTAGCGATGTGAAATTACGTGTAATTTCAGAAATTGTAAGTTACACGTGTAAAATTACCCAAAAATTACAAACCAGATGTAATTTATGTAACTTATGTAATTTATGTTCATTGTATTAAAAAATCAATTGTTTGCATTCATATTGAATATAATAAACACAAAGTAACTACATACTTATGAAATAAAGAAAAGTGGATAAGAAATACATACAAATAATAAAGAAATGAAAACATAGGTTCTTTAGTTTTGTTTTAAGCGGCTTTTATAAATCACAACTTCCTTTTTCGCAGACAACTGGAGACCTTCTTGTTATAAAACGTCGAAGTTTCAATTGTTTGCTCTTCCAATGAGCCTTGTGTAATTTTTTTTATCTCCGGCAAATCCAGAACTGCATCCTGAAATTAAATAGGAAAGTGTAAACATAGAGAGTAAAAATAATGGGTTTATAATATAATATATACAGATCTAACTACCTTGTTTTCGGCATCTGAAGTATCCTTCTCGACTTCCGTTTTTTTTTGGGGTTGTTCTGTGCCTTTACCCTGAAATTGATAATTTTGGAATATAAACAATAAATATGTATGTGTTTACACTAATTTACCGATTTCATTAAGACGTTTTCTAAAATGTTCACTTTGCTTTGTCTCAAAATGCGTGCTGGTCTCTGTTCCCTAGTTTCCATTCTTTGATCAATTTCATCATCGGTCATTGCAAAGTCAGCAAAATTAAAATCATCGTCGGAATTTCCATTTCCTGTTGTATTTGAATGCCATGATGATATTGTCTGAAAACATAAGATTTATAATTTTTTATTCGAAAACGGTGGAATGCATTGGAAAATCGGAAAAGAAGCAAACTGCATATATCACATGCACATATCACATATCTAAAAAATGCCTAAATTTAAAATTACCTCGTCTAATTCTTCCTCTTCGGAAATATGGTTTTCAATTACTTCTATCTCCTTCTGTAAGTTTCTACCTTCTATCGAAACGTTGTTCTGTACAGTCTCTTCTATAGGATATTGACTTTGTATGTGATGTTGTCGTGAACGTTTCAGCAATTTTGAATTATATTGTATATAATTTAAATTTGCTGCCCTTTGAGTTGTTAGGCGATTTCTTCTCTTCGTATGAATGCTGCTCTGGGAGCTAAAGCTTCTCTCTGTTGCCGCAGAAGTGCACGGCATTGTCAATATCCTGACTGCAACTTTGGAGAGGCATGAATGTCCACAAAATCCTTTCCACCATGTAACCAAAGAGACATTATCGAGTATGTTCCATAAAAATGTTTCGCCAAAAAAGTCTGTTTTAGCTAAATAGTTTCCTAAATCCTCAGTAATCTTTGACACTCCTTCATCACCAATCTCTATCGTGGTCGTGGTTGACATAGTAGTAATGTATTTCATCGCTTCAATCCTTTCGGCTGATGATAAATTTGCACCAACAGACCGAGGGTTTAGTAAGTCTGCGGCAAAATGGATCGGTTGAAGGGCGTATTCCTTCCTTGATATAAATTTATCCATCGCTTCTGTTTTTTCGCAATCCGTTAGTTTCACGCATTCTAAATGAGTAGATATGTTACTACCGATTTTCGCGAAAGTTTCACAAACCAAATGAATTGACGAAGAATCTCCTTCAAGACGTGTTATTGCTTCAGTAATTGGCTTAAGCAATTCAACAAGAGCGCTAGAATTTATCCAGAATCCTTCATCAAGTAAATTTGCTTTTGCGCTGCGTATTCTATCTTGAATTGTTTTATCTGGAGATATTGCTAGACGTTGTAGGACGGACTTGCATTTAGTCAGATCTTGAAGACATTTTACATGTGAACCCCATCTTGTTTTTACAGGTAGGCTAAGAGACACTCCACACTTCATCTCATTTCTTATTTCTGTGAATTGAGCTCTCAGTACTTGACACTGGTTAATAGTTTTAACGATATGTATAATATGTGACAAATGTGTCTCTATTGAAGATAATTTCAAAATATCGCTGCACAATAAATGTAATGTGTGCGCTAAACAGCCGTATGATACAAGATGGGGATACATCTCTTCACATTGTCTCACAGCCTTCCTCATATTCTTTGCGTTATCAGTCACAATAGCGAAAAATTTTTTAGGTCCATACTCCTCCAGAACTTCAACCATTAATTTTGTTATATATTCTGCGGTATGCTTCTCTGCTTTTGTTAGTACTGATTTGACAAATAACGGTTCGGGTGTTGTAACAATGAAATTAATTACACTTTCATTTCGCAAGTTGGACCAACCATCGCATTGCAATGATAAATTGTCAGCTTGCTTAATTTTATCATTAACTTGAACTTCAACTCGCTCGTACTCTTCGGTCAGGAGACGATTTGATAACATATATCTCGATGGTAAGGTGTATGAAGGTCTAATTTTTTTAAAAAACAATTTCCAATCTTCATTCTCGGTAATTGAATGTGGTGCTGAACTGGTGTAAATAGCTCTAGCAAGCAAAATATTCAATTCGTTATTTTGTTCGTGTGTCATTCGATCACAAAATGATTGTATTCTGTTGATTTTTGTGCAAACAGGTGTTTCCACATGAATGTTATCAGAAGCAGATGTTGATGCTGTGGAAACCGTTGATGATGTACAAGCAGCATCAGTGTTATCGTTATCCAATTTTGCCGATGTGATCTTTTTCATGGATGTTTCAAATGGAAATTTAGAGTGATTCCCCTTTGACTTTGGAGTTAAAATATTGAATTTAAGTTTTATCATATGCGGCACATAAGTGCATTGTTGAAGATGAGATTTCATTCTTGTAGCATTTTTTGCATGTACACTCTTGCAAAATTTACACCTCACATTTATGGTCTTTTGATTAGAAGAACCCGCAGGTAACACTTCAAAATAAAGCCAGATATCTGTCTTACGTTTCACCATGTTTTATGACCTAAAAAAAATATTCAGGTAGACTTAAACATTAAGAAGGGAAAAAACATTATTTTTCAAAGTATTTGATGGGCACGAGGGCATAAAAAATTGTTAGGCATCCTTAAATAGAAGAAAGATTAAAATTGAATCTGTGTAACAATTTAATGAAATTCGAATAAGCAGAATACTGGATCGGACAACTACATTATTTTGCCCTCAACGTTATCAAAATTTTTTATTTAGTAAGTTATGTCAGTGTAATTCAATTACACATGCTACATGCACAAGTACCCCCGTTGCTCCTATCATTCTTATAGTTATTGTACAGTAAACTAATCTAAAAAATCGAATAAAACTTGGTAAACCGAATTCAGAATTAAGTACTGTAGCCACATATAAAATGACGCGCGTTAGATTTAACGTACAGTCGATATGCGATAGGCCCGCCCCTGTGTTTCCCAATCTAAGGTTGCTATGGACATCACCGGCACGTGTTTTGCTGTTTGTAGAAATAATATATTTCTTACCTTATAGTTTCTGTGCTTCCTTATAAATAAATGTAAAGTAACCAACGCTGCGTGAATGAATAGAGAAAGAACAGTCGAAAACTAACTTATACATACACATTACACATACAATAACAGAAATGTAAACATAACCTGCCTGACTCAGACTAAGGAACGACTAACGAGCGACGAGCGTAATAGCACCCACTGGTTCGCGCGCGCCGGCACCGGCGCACCGCACTTACGACAATTGCGCGCGCATAAGTTGCCATAATATATGTAATTTTACCAGTAATTACATAAATTACGGTAATTTATGTAAATTTATCATAAGTTACGTTAAATTTCATAAATTACGTAAATTCCAAAAATTACATAAATTACATTAAGTTACGGGTATCATGTAATATTACCGTAAGTTACGTGTAATTTATGTAACGTAAGTTATGTAATTTTACAACTCACATCACTAGTTATGGGTAAACAAATTATATATAGTATATTAGTTTTTATTGTTTTGAGGACAGACACAAAAATCAAGTTAATAATTGTAGTGACTTTTTAAATAGTTTTTAAAAGCAACAGGTACGTAATTTTAAATGTTTCAGTGTTGTAATAAAAGATTAGGACCTACATACGTATTTGGAAAAAGTAGGTACCTAGCTAGTAGGTAATGCTTTGATTTACATATTTTGATTACCGATATAATTTCTACTAATCTTCATATCTAATAAATTGCTTTTTTTAGTCTATGTTTTGTTGTATTTTAATATTTTAATTTCGCAAGAATCAAACTTTTTTAATTAAACTAAGATAATAAGCAACTGTCAAAAAAGTTTAAAACGTTTAGTTGCTATATCTTCCCACATCATCCAAATGTCTCGCTAGCTAAGTTCTGCGTGCAATGAGTTCAAATTCTAACAACCTTATAGACGCAGGTTTAATTCCAATATGCAAATTTTTATTTTTTACAACGTAGAATGAAGTAAACACTTCTGTTGTATGTAGGTATATTAATTTATTATTAAAATTCTTAAATTTTATCCACAAGGGAGTGGGAGTACAAAACGTTTTCGGTCAAAATGACCATCATCAGTGTAAACCTGGAAATAAGTGAACCACTTAGATTGAAGTGCAAAAGGGTGAAATTTTGACAGTTAGAAAAAAGAAAATGTGGTTACTTACGTCCAGTGTACAAGTAGTTGAAACTAGCCACTTCAAAAGTGTAAAAACCTCTAAATAACATTATTGCTACATTATAAGCTATATAATAATCGACCTTAAGTCGATGTCTTAAGATTATATATTATCACATGTGGATGTATGTCATCCTTGCTCGGAAATTGCACAAGGTTAATGTGCTCAGGTGAGAGGTTAACAACCAACTGATTAGACAGAATGGTGCCTGAAATTTTATGACAAGATGTCAAGGAAGATAGGTGAATTTTTCAAATGTCGCCCGAAAAATTTTTGACAAAGTGAATTTATATTTAACTGAATTGTTAGATTGGAAATAAGTAATTATTCAAAATGTTAGTTGTGAGTTCTAAGTTGTAAATAAAGGTTAAAGAGCTGTAATATATTCATTAATGGACCGAATTCAAAGGCAAAATTCTACTCATATGCTGTGACATCATAGACTGTTTTTCAAACGTAACTGACTGAAAATAATTATATTTAGTTATGTAGAGTTGTGATGAATGAATATTACTGAAATTATCTGGAAATATTTAGAAAAAAAAAATTTTTTTTTAAAAACATGGTATTTTAATTGGGTAATATCTGTAGAATTTGAAAGAATTGTGACTAAGGAGTAGTTGGTTGCATACGCTTCCGGGGAACCAACGAACATAATAAGAAATTCTTTCAAATTCTACAGATGTTACCCAATTAAAATACCATGTTTAAAAAAAAATTTTCTAAATATTTCCAGGTATTTTTAGTAATATTCATTCATCACAACTCTACATAACTAAATATAATTATTTTCAGTCAGTTACATTTGAAAAACAGTCTATGACGTCACAGCATATGAGTAGAATTTTGCCTTTGATTTCGGTCCATTAATGAGTATATTACAGCTCTTTAACCTTTATTTACAACTTAGAATTCACAACTAACATGTTCAATAATTACTTATTTCCAATCTAACAATTCAGTTAAATATAAATTTACTTTGTCAAAAATTTTTCGGGTGACATTTGAAAAATCCACCTATCTTCCTTGACATCTTGTCATAAAATTTCAGGCACCATTCTGTCTAATCAGTTGGTTGTTAACCTCTCACCTGAGCACATTAACCTTGTGCAATTTCCGAGCAAGGATGACATACATCCACATGTGATAATATATAATCTTAAGACATCGACTTAAGGTCGATTATTATATAGCTTATAATGTAGCAATAATGTTATTTAGAGGTGTTTACACCTTTTGAAGTGGCTAGTTTTAACTACTTGTACACTGGACGTAAGTAACCACATTTTCTTTTTTCTAACTGTCAAAATTTCACCCTTTTGCATTTCAATCTAAGTGGTTCACTTATTTCCAGGTTTACACTGATGATGGTCATTTTGACCGAAAACGTTTTGTACTCCCACTCCCTTGTGGATAAATTTTAAGAATTTTAATAATAAATTAATATACCTACATACAACAGAAGTGTTTACTTCATTCTACGTTGTTTTAACGAAGGTATACACCCAACTAGAAGGTTTACCCCTTTTAAGTTTTTATTTTTTATTTTTTTATACATTTTATGATTGTAAGTATCTTTATTTTTTTTTTTTCAGAAAAGACGTATTTAGTTTAAATTTTTGTCAAAAATTACTGTTCAGAAATCATTTATTTGTTTCATTTTTCAATGGGTTTGCGTGTGTTTTATTCTTATATTTTTTTAATTTTTCGTATTGTTTTAATAAAAATTTTTGGGAAATAGTGAGTATTAAAATTAGTTTAGTATTTAAATAAAATATAAATAAACTGTTTAAAGTATATTGATTTCGTTAAAATATAATAGAAGTATAAATTTTTACTTGCGTACAAAGTACACACACATTCTTTTTTTTTTCATATGGCTGTCTCTCAATTGCTTTTTTAAATAACTGGAAGATTAAAATGAGTATTTAAATCGAACTTACAAAATACTTTAAAGGCAATAAAATGTCTATCAATACATCTTGCCGGTTCATGACACGGGTATATGGCACTGAAAGATGGGACTAAATAACAATATATTCCACAAACTTCAAGTGACTCTTATGAAAGCGATGGAACGGAGAATGCTCAAAATTAATAAAGAAAGAATGGAAGGCAACCGCTGGACGAATTTAATTGTTGAATGGCGGCCAAAAGCAGAGAATTAGCTAGGCGCAGACCTTAAACCAGATAGACCGATGACATCAAGTGAATGGCTGGTTACATCCGATGTAGGATGGTAGAGCTGTTACCATCATCATCATCATCATCATCATCATCATCATCATCATCATCATCATCATCATCATCATCATCATCATCATCATCATCATCCAGCCCTTTGCGTTCACTGCTAGGCATAGGCCTACCTCATTTTTGCCCAGTGTGCTCTATTTTGAGCACTTTGCATCCAATTTTTAGACATTTCCTTGAGATCGTCAGTCCAACGAGTAGGTGGTCGTCCTATACTTCTTTTGTCTAATCTCGGCCTTCACTCAAGTAATCACTGATTCGGGCGACGTGTCCGGTCCAGTTCCATTTCAGGGTGGCAATTCGGGAAATTAAATCGGTATCTCCTGTTCTTCGTCTTAAGTCTTCATTTCTAACTCGGTCACGAAGCGATATACTCAGCATTGACCTTTCCATTTTCCTCTGGGCTATTTGCAGCATTTTAGAAGTTGTAGCTGTCAATGTCAAAGTTTCGGCACCATATGTGATCACAGGCAACACACATTGGTCAAATATTTTACGTCTTAAAGAAATTGGTATATCGCTTTTAAATATGTCTTTGAGTTTTCCATAGGCTGCCCATGCTAGGTTTATTCTTCTTCGTAGTTCGCATGTTTGGTTGTCTCTTGTAATCTTTATTTCATGTCCAATGTATATGTTTTTTTCCACTAGCTCTACTTCGTTGTCTCCAATATCGATATTTTCGCTAGGTACTAGTAGGTCTGGATCCCGCGTATGAAAAAAAAGTTGATTAATAGCAAACTGAAAATTTGTGAATAGCTTAAGGGTGTCTAGTCGGATAAACTTTGATATATGGGAACACTGGAACAGGGGCAGTTTTAATTGTGGAACAGGTTAAAAATTTGGAACGGTCACACCACGAAAACGGCACATTTATTTTTTCCGACAGAACAGACTTAAACTCTTTGAACAGAGATTAAACTCTCATGCCAAAATCAGACTGCTATTTATCACGAAATGGGCGTTTTAATGAGTGGAACATGTAGAATATGTCAAATGACAGAAATTATGACAGGTGATAAATAGCAGTCTGATTTTTGCAAGAGAGTTTAATCTCTGTTCGGAGAGTTTAAGTCTGTTCTGTCGGACAAAATAAATGTGCCGTTTTCGTGGTCTGACCGTTCCAAATTTTTAACCTGTTCCACAATTAAAACTGCCCCTGTTACAGTGTTCCCATATATCAAAGTTTATCCGACTAGACACCCTTAAGCTATTAACAAATTTTCAGCTTGCTATTAATCAACTTTTTTTTCATATGCGGGATCCAGACCTATAGGTTTGTCATGAATTTTGTTTCGGAGATGTTTATTTTAAGACCTACACTGGCACACACTAACTTCAGTTCATGTAGCATTGTACATATCGCCTTAAGGTTGTCAGAGAATAAAACTATGTCGCCTGCGAATTTCAAATTTGTTAATCTTCTATCGTCAATATTCAGGCCTCGCTCTTCCCAGTAAAGTTTTTTAAAGAGCTGTTAATGATAATAATAATATTGTGATGTTTAGTTTCTCGCTTATAAATTATTTCGAAAAGCTTTACAATAACATCATATAGTCTGGAAATTTATAAATTTTTTTTATAGTTTATTTCAAATTGAGCCTGTGTCTGTAATAGATAATTATTACAACAAAACAAACAAAGCACACAGGGATTAATTTCTATAAATACAAAACTTACAAAATATATACAATTTTGTAACAAATACTTAACAATAGTTTATTTATATAATGGAATTAAATAAAAGAGCGTAATTAATAAACATTTCATTAAACCCTGCCGTTCTAAATCCAATTACAGTACACCACTAATAGAATTTGTTAATAAATATACCGCATTGTAAAGGGAATGTCTGATGCAGTTGTTAATTTGTTTGGCTTAGGCATCAGTATGTTTACATTTACTACCTTTTTTTATCAATTCAATACGTTTGATCAAACATACTAATTCACAATACTGTAGCGGAATATATTATAAAATATATTTCGGGATTATAATATCATGGCCTACATATATATCTAACAAATAATCAAATAATATACTTGTTTTTGGCGCATTATGCAAATTAATTGCTATTGAAAAACTAGAACTGCTTTATTTTAGAAGTACAGTTTAGCCTGTAAATCGTCAGTAAAGTTTAACAGAACAATGAATGCTTACATTGATGCGGTTCGATTTAAAAGATTATATTGGTCATCATGAATCAAACCCTTAATATCCTGAATTTTAATTTCTTTACAAAATTTTTTTTTTTTTATTTCGATGTATACGGAGAAGGTTTTAAAACAAAATACACACACTTTATTTCTTAAATTATTTTTGATTTCTTATAAAATTACCGTAACATAATATTATGTAACCCTAGAATGATATAAAAACAAAAATATTTTAATTATCCCCTATTATAAATATTATAAGAAATAGCAACCAAATAATACAAAAGTAGATAAATAAAAAAGGGAGGCAAGGCAACATTTTTTTGTCACTTAAACGTTTTAAGGTTTTATTTTCAGAAAAAAATAATTTGAAAACAGGAGCTCATCATATTGAACATATTTACGATAATTTAGAAATATTGTATATCTATTTCCATGAGCGTATTATAAAAATATTTAGAAAAATTATAATTTTTTCTGGTTTAATTCAGTGTTAAAAATATCCTCCCATTGCAAAGCGCTAGGCGTTTTCCACTTGTATTCATCGAAATAAAGCACTGTGACTGATATATTCGCGCTTTGAATCGCTCGGAAAATTTCTAGGGATATAAAACTGTCATATATTTTTCGAAGCGTTTTAAACTTGCTGAATAATTTTCACGTACAATAAATTAACGTTTTTGATACTTGATTTACATAAAATCTGATATAGCCCAAGTAATGAAGCTTAAAATACGACAAAACCTCGCAATTTTTACAAAATGTATAGATTTGCTCGTGATTTTCATACCCAGGTATTTATATTCGTTACATTTACTGATGGTTTCTCCTCCTTCTAGTATTAAGTACTGCTGCGTTCCACCGATATTCATATATTTGATTTTTCCTATGTTGATCTCTAGTCCCCATTTCCTGTATTCCTCTATTAGCTTTTTGTCATGTAATAAATATTATCGTAGTCTTGTGCTATTAGTATTTGGTCGTCTGCAAAACAAAGAGTATATATAGTGTATGATCATTTAGTGGGAGTCCCACATTCTTGCATTCCGTTTCCAAAACCTAGGACTTACGAAGTCCAATTGCTTGTTCATATATCTGTAATTAGGCCTTCTACTTGACAGTTCGACAGCGTTGCCACATCTAATATTACGGCTGATGAGTCAAGGATTGCCATGCGTATACATTTAACAATCGGTTCCATAACATCTCGTAACGCGACAGTTCGTAAGCGGACAAATGGTACAGACAATTCGTAACAGCGACAGTTCGTACATTCGTACCGGCGACAGTTCGTAGCTATACAAATGCGTAATAGACAATTCGTAACGTAAAATTGAATTATTCTGTTTATTTTTGTTAACGTGGAAACTAACTGTTATTAATAGTTATAAATGAAATTATGTTTATCAATTTAACTGATCAGTATCAGGATAAACATTTTTAAGGTATTTCATATTTCGTGTTTCAGAACATAATAAAAGTATTTAAACACGCAACAAATATTTAAATAAAATACTTACATGCAAACTTTTAAAACTATTTTTAAATATTTTGAAAACGCATTTTGCATATTTTCTACTTACCACTTCATTCTATAGTTATTTTCCATATATATAAGTGCCGAAAATCATAGGTTGTCAAAACCAAACTTTCAATATAATTAGTTAGCATGACGACGATCTTGGTTTCCATGACGATGATTCAAAACGACTGTTATTGTCTACCGATTTGACTTTAGAATATTATGTCAAAATAATTTTATTTCATCGAATTGTCGCGTTAATTTCATTAAAACAGGAACATAATAAGACACATTTGAAATAAAATAGTAAATTATATCCAAATATTAGTCATTGCATGTATTATAATTATTTTAAGGTCATATTAAAATATCTATGTGCGGAAAAGTAAAATTCCGCGTGCGGAAAAGTAAAACGCGTGCGGAAAAGTAAAACGCGGGCGGAAAAGTAAAACGCGTGCGCAAAAGTAAAATTTTCTAAACCAAAACGCGTGCGCGAAAGTAGACATTTTTGCACGCTCGTAGAGAAAATATATTTCGTACACATTTTTGCATATATTTTTGTTAATATAGCAACTAATTTTTTTAAATTTTTTATCTTGAATTATCACAAACTAGGGGAGTCAGTGTATGTAGATCCAAAATTTGCATTGTTTCAGAAAAAATACAAACAAGCTTATATTTTTCTAAAACCTTTTTTGATAGTTTATAATATAATAAATGTTAAAGTAAAAAGTTCTACTTACAGATTTAGCCGCTAATTTGTTATTAATTTGTTTAAATAATAAAAGCAATTCTTTTGTTAATAATCCAATTTCGATGTTACGAATTGTCCGTTACGAATTTGTATAGTTACGAACTGTTGCCGTTACGAAGTGTCGCTGTTACGAACTGTCGCCGTTACAAGTTGTCCGTTACCACTTGTCCGGTTACGAATTGTCGCGTTACGAGATGTTTGGTCACGGTAAAAATGTAGTGATATAATAGTTTTTAATAAATTGTAACTAAATAAATGAAATGTTGCCAGTATCTCCACATAATAGAGAGTTGAGGTCGGGAAATTTCGTAGGGCGTGTACCTTTAAAGACCGTATGTCACCTTTAAAAGTACAACCCCAGGTTAAAGGCCCCATCCTCAGTAATAAAAACGCGTTGATTTCAAAAATCACAATTCATTCCAAAACTGGTCTTAGCATTGTCAAAAAACATATTATTAAACTCGTAACTCTTCGCGGCAAGTCACGATTTCCGGACGAGACATCAGAAAATAAAAAAAGCGTCATAAAAATGTTGATACCAGTGTGAAAGCAATAAGCAAGTTGTTTACTACTTTTTTGACTTTATGACTTTCATTTATTAGCTGCCGGAGTTGAGACCGGCCCTTTTTTTATCATTAATATTAGATTAGGAAAGTGACGCTCTATAAATTATTAAAAAGTACCTTAAACAACGTGTCTGATATAAAATTGGACAATATTTGTGTTTGTTTTATACTCTATTTACCGAGTTTTACTTATATGTCAAAAACATTAATAAAGTGATCGTATTATGAAAATTACGTTTTTAATTTCAGCTAGGAATGTATATAAAAGTACTGTCTTTCATTTTTATATAAAGCCATCGAAAACATAGACCGTATGTGAGATAGACCACTGAATTATGTACATAAAAATATAAAATATCTAATGGTATGGTAAAACTAGACACAAACCCACACATTAAAACTGAAAGTTATCCTTCAAAACCAAATTGTTCTATGTATATGGTCCATATATTGTTCTGTAAAAAGTCACACCATTTTGAGCGTCGGGTTGGGGGGGGGTGGGGTAGGAAAGGGAGAAGTTGGTAAATTAGGGGTTTCTTTAAGTTTTTCGTTAATATTTCTAAAATTATGCGGTTTAGCGTGAACAATGTTCTATACAAAAATGTTCTACATTAAATTTTCAACAAAAAAAGTCGTATGCACAATCCTTTTAAAACGAACGGTTCCAAAGTTACGGAGGTAGTATAGTTTAATTGGTCCAAATAAAGGCTTAACCCCGTTATCCCAAATTAAAGTTTCCCTCCAACACCAAATTGTTCTATATGGTCCACATATTCTTCAGTAAAAGTTACACCATTTTGATAGTCAAGTTTGGGGGGAGGGGAGGGGAAAAGTCGGTTAATCAGTAGTTTTTTACGTTTTTCGTCAATATTTCAAAACCTATAAGCTGTTTAGCGTGAACAATATTCTATTAAAAAATGTTCTACATTAAATTTGAAACGAAAATTTTACTGTTGGAAAGATATTCTTGCAACATTGTCCATAGAAAGTTCAGATTGGGTTTCTCCGTACCAGAGATTTATATGGCCTAGGCCTGTAGAAGACTTTTGGTGACGTTGACGTTCCTTCAAGTGCTTATCAGTAACATACCGCCGGCCATTGAAATAGCAAATTATATTTACAAAACGCAATCCTGTTAAAAAAATTAGTTTCTTCGGTAATAATAATAAAATTTTCCAAGCAATATAAAGAATATGGAAAACCTCCACTTTACACCCTCCGTAACTCCGGAACCGTTGATTTTAGAACAATTATGCATACGACCTTTTCATTTCAAATTTAATGTAGAATATTTTTGTATAGAATATTGTTCACGCTAAACAGATTAGGTTTTGAAATATTGACGAAAAACATAAAAAACTACTAATTTGCCGACTTCTCCCCCATCTCCCCCCAAACCGGACGCTCAAAATGGTGTAACTTTTTACTGAACAATATATGGACCATATAGAACAATTTGGTGTTGGAGGAAAAATTTTACTTTGGATGTTTGGGTTAGGCCTTTTTTTGGACCAATTATACTATACTACCTCTGTAACTTTGGAACCGTTCGTTTTATAGGGATTATGCATAAGAACTTTTTTGTTTAAAATTTAATGTAGAACATTTTTTATAGAAAATTGTTCACGCTAAACCGCCTGGTTTTAGAAATATTGACGAAAAACTTAAAAACTCCTAATTTACCAACTTCTCCCCACCTCCCCGCCCCCCTCAAACCTGACGCTCAAAATGGTGTGACTTTTTACTGAACAATATATGGACCATAAATAACAATTTGGTGTTGAAGGATAACTTTCACTTTGGATGTCTGGGTTATGCCTTTTTTTTGGAACAACTGTATCATACTATAATAGTCTATTTACTATGCTGATTGACGTGATAATAATTATCATAAGTACCTACACGCTGAGGTGCATACAAGAAGTAGCAATAAGGACTGAAACTGTAAAATTTTTAGGAAACAATCGTCAGAGATAATTTGCTTTACAATTGTCTTGTTGAAGGTCTTAACTTAATGAAATAAAATCCCAAAGGCAGATGTCTAAGTGGATACAAAAGGGCTAAATAACATCAGGTATGCAGATGACATCATGGTATTCGCGAACAAATTAGAAGACCTGTAATTCTTCATGAAAAAAGAAATGATCCTTAAATCGTCGATATTAGTTGACGTTAAAATATTTATTAGTTTATCATGTTTCACCATATCAAAAGCTTTCTCAAAGTTTATAAAACGCAAGTGTATGTTCATCAGAATCGACATCACTACATCTTTCAACTAGCACATGTGTTAAAAAAAGTGCTGTCTTGTTCAGAAGCCATTCTTAAAACCAAATTGATTTTGACCAGTGTGTTCGTCTAGTTTATTGTATGTATACTCTATTGTGTATTAGATTCGTATAGGTCTGGATCCCGCGTATGAAAAAAAGTTGACTAATAGCAAGCTGAAAATTTGTTAATAGCTTAAGGGTGTCTAGTTGGATAAACTTTGATGCATGGGAATACTGGAACGGGGGGAGTTTTAATTGTGGAAGAGGTTAAAAATTTGGAACGATCAGACCACGAAAACGTTACATGTATTTTTTCCGACAGAACTTCCAATTGATTTGTTACCCTTTCATTAAACTCTCATGCAAAAATCTGACTGCTATTTATCACCTTCCATAATTCCTGTCATTTGACATATTCTACGTGTTCCACTCATTATAATTCCCATTTGGTGATAAATAGCAGCCTGATTTTTGCATGAGAGTTTAATGAAAGGGTAACAAATTAGTTGGAAGTTCTGTCGGACAAAATACATGTGACGTTTTCGTGGTCTGACCGTTCCAAATTTAATTTTAACCTGTTCCACAATTAAACTTCCCCTGTTCAGTGTTCCCATATATCAAAGTCTGTCCGACTAGACACCCTTAAGCTATTAAAAAATTTTCAGCTTGCTATTAATGAACTTTTTTTTCATACGCGGGATCCAGACCTAGTAGGAAAAGGTCATGATCCATATTCATTAGGCTAATAATCCTATGGTCTTCATATTTCTTGGAGTTTCTCTTCGTTGGTGGTGAATATAAACACCGATGTTAGCCAACCATTTAGTGTTATGCCTATATTTTGATAAATGTGTGAAATTATTAATCAACTTAAATAAATGAAACGTTGAAAATTTAATTAGACGTAGTTCTCTCTTCGATATTCTTTATTCACTTGTAAGATAAATTTCCGAGTCCAAAATTGCACTTGTTACAGCAAATTACTTGAATTTTCGCCGGTAAGTAAAAATAAACCCCGTGGGCCATACGTTCGGATCTTCTTCTACTTTCTAACAACTTCAGTTAAACTTTTCTAAAACAAAGGGTTTGCTTTCTTAAGTAAAAGCAGAGACTGACTAGTTTCTACTAAAAAATTCGAATAAAAATATTTGATGTGTTAAATTTGCTTTACTTAATTCAATTTTTGCATAAATTGTTTTAGGTTTAGATAGTTTCTTGTGTTCTGCTCAGGATTATTTTTATGTCCTTAAAACCAACGGAATAAAAAAGGGAATTCGACGGCCTAATTAACAAACCCAAACCACGTAACTCCAAAAAAGCGAATTTTAAATTTTAATGTTATTATAATGATCTATGGTAGCTCTACATTGCTGCCTAAGCACTAAATCCCAAAAAAATTGAAATAATAATTCTAGAAATGGAAAAAACAAAACACGTATCTTTTTTGGTGGGAAATTTGTTAATGAAAACATGGTAACTCCTGGCTGCGGCAGCCTGTTTCCATAGTGTAGCATGTGTGTTGTGTAGTGCTTGCCTGATTCATTCTGCCTGTGTAAAATATATTTCCAGTTCATCCAATGACTCTGAAATTGATGGTAAGTTACTTTAGTGTTCTAACCTCAGCTTATTCTCGCCTGTTTAAGCTCAAATATATTAGCAAATCGATAAAGTCCAAGGGCAGCATAGTTACTTGGTTTTCTTACAAATCAAAATGTTTGGTTAGTTTCCTATTTAGTGGAGTTACGGGTTTTGTTACTTAGGTACTCTTCGTTTGTTAAATAATTTATCGTTGAAATGTGTGGACATAATAAAGTTTTAATAGGTTTCATGTTAAATAATTATCAACTATATTATACCATAAGGATTATACGACAAAGTATAAATATTTTTAGTGTTAGGAGTTACGTGTTATGTAACAAATCTATTTTTGGAGTTACGAGTTTTATCGATGAATGATAACGGAGTTACGTGTTTTTACAATGGTGGTTTACATAAGAATGGTATACATTCTGGGAGCTAAGTGGTCATATTTTCAAATAAAGCTGACCACTAACAGGTTTTTTTTTGGTTTTCAGGAGAAAAATGGCTTCGAGAACAAGAAAAATTTTAGACTTAGCAAATGTGCAGCTAAATCGTTTCAAGACGATACACCTATACCAACAGAGAAACAAATTAACTTAACTCCCGAGGCTAACACAGCAGTTGACAGCAGTGATTCCAAATCAGATTTTTTAATAGAGAATGATAATGGTACATTACTTCCGGTTCAGACCTCCTACAATGAAGTCACTTTAGGTGACTCCGGTTTATGCACCGACATAGTAGCAGAATGCACCACAAAATCACTTGAAGTTAACGAATCTTTTGGTTGATCTCCAGCTTGAAAGTAGCACAGAAAAAGATGATAAAAAAATACAAAAATAATGTCAAGGCAACATGATTTAAACAAAAGATTGAAATCATTTAAATAATTTTTATTGACTTTACTGAACGTGAAATTACACTACTGCCGGGCGAGCTAAAAAAACTCTACTTGGAGCCGAATTTGTTATCAAAAGCTCAAGTATAATTACATGCAGAGAACTGGTGCAGAGCAAAATATTATAAGCCTTTATTATTACTGGTGCAGGGCAAAAGAGTTCTTCTTGCACATTTCACAAGACCTTCGAGGACCTGAATTTATCTTTATTTAAGACAAAAAAGGATCAATGAGATATATTCAGGACATACAGGCTAAATCCCATTAATAAAGACGATTTTGAAAACCACAGAACAAAGAAAGATGAAGCTAGAGAAGAAACGTCAAAAGATAAAATGAATGAAGAGCACGTATACACAGTTGATCTTCGCTACCTTTGGAACAAAACGGAAAGGGATCTTTCAGCAAATGATTTGCCAGCATTTTAACACATTTTGTTGATACAATAGAAAGCGAATATATGAAATTTACGGAAACAAAAGGCAGATATCGAGCACTGAGTTTATTTAATCTTGCCCAAGTATACTTTCGCTATCTAGAGCATCTTCAGGGGCATTTCGTCAATAAAAAGAAGGTAATATCCTCGAATGTCATCTAATAAAATAGTTTGGTGGCAACTTAAATTAACATATAAATACACACTTAACAAAGGACAAAACAGATAAATTTGAGTGCCTCGTAAGATTCTACATTTTTGCAAGATGGAACCAGAATGAAGTGAAGTGAAAAATTTATTTATTAATTTATATTTTTAGGTATATTTTGAAAAGGAAGCCACATCTCGATAAAAGGTGACTTTTCAAAAAAAGATTAAGAGGCAAAAAAGTTTTAAAAACGTTGTGTTTAACTAATGGTACCACAATAATGAATTAATTGGAACGTACACAAAAGTTTGTGGGGTTTAAGGAAACAAAACCCCCATACAATTTTTATGGGGTGGACAAATTTCACTATAATTTTGTTTTAAGATGTTCCTGCCATAAGAATACTACATGTCCATTTTCAATAAAATATCGCTAATACTTTTCGATATATTGAAAAAAATCGATTTTCATTTTGTAACTTCAAAGAGCTGTAACCTTTTTTATGAGCATATTTGTACTAAGGTAAATTAGATTGAATCGAACCATTTTTGACCACAGAATGTGTGGTATAATTTATGACAAATCTTTTCGGGGCACCCTGTATATTCGGGCCTTTGTTTATATGAATTATCTTTAGGAACAATTTAAGGAGATCTCTTATCAGGCTTATCACATGGTATCCTTGCTGTTTTTTTTTGGAACTGCAATAAACTCAGGCTTCAGCCATTCTACCAAATATTTCTCCAGATTTGTATAAGTTGTTGAGTATTTTTGTGATTATTGCTATTTATTCGTTGTCCATTAGTTTAAGGTTGCTTATGTATACCTATAGTAATTAATTTTATCGCCAACTGTCACTGAAGTCATTCATTATTGTACTCATTTGCCCTTATTTGCGGCAGTAAAGTAACACTTTATTGTACTGAAAGAAGAATTTTACTTTACCTGCCGCGATTAATCGAGATTGAAGGTAAGTGGTCGATGGCAGTAATCGATTATTCATTTGAGTTAACTTACAATTTATGTACTTTAATTATTAAAAATATTGTACAAATTTGTTAATTAATTTTATGCCAAAAAGTGAAATTCTGTAGTATTTTTTAATTTTATTCTATCAATATTGATAACTATCGATTAAAAATCGAAAGCGGCCATCATGCAAAAGTCATCTGTCATCACTGTCATAAAATTTTTATTACGTCTAAAATTTAAAAAAATTCTTAAATTTTAAATTGTAAGTAAGTGTTAACCAATATCAAATTGTTGGCGATAAAATTTTGTATGCTCCACGTCAGTAAAGACTCTATCGGACTCGTCCGTTATTCGCATCGCTCGCTAGGCTCGCTCTGCTCATAATATCAGACTCGTTCGATAAAGAGTAACTTTACTGACTTGGTACATAAATAACTATTACTCTCCATGGCACAGTTGTATATATGTTATAGTCAAAGCCCGAATTTCAGGCACTCCTAGGTTTGACTAGGCAATCCTCAAGTCTGACTGACGGCCTTAGTCAGAGCCCGAAATAAATTACAGTTTCGGCCTTTGACTAGTCAAACCTAGGAGAGACTAAGTTGGTCAGGCAAAGGTCGAAATTTAATTTTATGAAATCGGGGTTTGACTAGTCAAACCTCGATCAGCTTTTAAAATGTCGTAATTTGTTAGATTAGATTTAATAATTTAATAATTAGGTAAAATAAAAAAAATAGTGTTTATTCTCACATGTTGAGGCATTATGGCATTGAGAGTTACACAATACGTTAGACCTTTTACACTTACATTATTTTGAAAAACATTTCTTATTGCAGTAGCATTTTTAAAGCCTTGTCCTGCAAATTTAGAATTTTTTGTACTAATTTCTCTTTGAGGCAGCTTATCGTATGGAACATCTTCGAAATTAAGAAAATTCTATTTGCATTCTCTTATTTGATTTCTTGAAAAAAATGTGTTTATTGTTCCTAATTTCATACCAACTCTATATAAAACATCAATTTTTTTTATATGATATTCAAAATATTTCGAGCATCGCCTTTGACCCTATCAAAGTTGGTGAGAGGTATTGTTACAGTTTTTCCGATCGAAATTGAAGGAAATTTTTTTTCACTTAATTGTTTCTTAGCATTATCCTGGGCATGAAGACCTTCAATCGGATTTTCTTTGTTTATTTTAATCTTTTCTGTCTGTGCACAACGCATGCATGTACCTTTTCTGTCAAAACCTTCATAGTATGCACCAAGTGTGCTGTCAGCGCACACAACATGTACCAACTAATTACCAATAATTATGCACTTGTTTGACAATTTTTTTCATCTCCTAGTGACGATGGTCCAGGGACTTCCTTAGTATTAGGATGATCCTTAGTTTTTTCTCCGACTGAAATATCTTCTTTCACAGTTGACGATGACGTTCCACTTCCATTTGTTTGTGCTAAAATAAAATTCATATACTTAGTCAAACCAAATTACGTTTTTCAAGAAATCAAATAAGAGAATGCAAAGAGAATTTTCTTAATTTCGAAGATGTTCCACATGTTAAGCTGTCTCTATAAAGAGAAATTTGTACAAAAGTTTCTGAATTTGGAGGAAAAGGCTTTATAAAATGCTACTACAATAAGAAATGCTCTTCAAAATTATGTAAGTGTAAAGGGTCTAACGTATTGTGCAACTCTAAATGCTATAATGCCTCAACATGAGAGAATAAACAGTAATTTTTTTATTTTAATTACGACAATATAAAAATATTAAACATTAAAATCAAAAAAAAAGTTTCATTAAACATAATCTAACAATTTACGACATTTTAATAGCTGATCGGGGTTTGACTAGTCAAACTCCGATTTCATAAAATTAAATTTCGACTTTTGCCTGACCAACTTAGTCTCTCCTAGATTTGACTAGTCAAAGGCCGAAATTCTAATTTATTTCGGGCTTTGACTAAGACCGTCAGTCAGACTTAAGGATTGCCTAGTCAAACCTAGGAGTGCCTGAAATTCGAGCTTTGCCTATAACATATATACTAAAAAAGTAGTTTATAGTGTAGGCAAGTTCTGAATTAGAATGTAGATTATTAAAATATAAGATCCACCCCTGAAAAGTAGGACGACATGTTACAAAATGAAGTAATTCCCGACATTTCTCACGGAGTTATAATAACTCAACAGTCAGGGAAGAAGTATTTTTCTGAGAACAGACGCTGCACAATATTCAACAAATCATCTCGCAGCATCATCAAGAAAAGCTGTGACTGGGAATCTCGGCTGTGCCCGTATTATAAACAATTTTTCTTTTCAGAAGAAAACTAGGAATGTAAATGTGAGCTACAGCTGAAAACTATTTTTCTCTTATAAAAGAGGAGGTCATGGGAGTCGAATTTCAACAAAGCTCGGATTGCGAATGTGATGTTGCATGTGAATGCGCGACTGCCTTTTGTCATTTTTGTAGCTGGTCTTGAAATATTTTAGGTGTACCATGCAGTTCTCGTTTATGCGTTTTTACAATGGTTTACTTTTTATTGTCCTTAAACAATTTCTCTGCAGCCTTTTGAGTATATGGGCACTTACTGTTTTTGCTACATTCTGTTTTAGATTAGGAATGCAAAAAAGTTTGGAAAATAAAATTTTTATATGCTTTAAGAAAATGTAATAACATGTTTGATATACAGGGTTGCGAGAAAGTCTGGCAACACGGTAATTTCTCAGAAACTGCTTTAACGATTTTTATTGGTTTTGGTGGGTGAGGTCTTTTAATACGGCCGATATTATAGTGGTAATTACACTGTTGTCAAATCTTCCGTTTTTCTGGAAATCTAACGAACTTTCTTATTTCTAATGAAATACCCTGTATATTTTTTGCGTTTTGAAATTAATAAGGGATACTGATTATTTTTCATATGATATTCCCTATACCTAAATGCCATAATTTCGGAGTTATTGCCAGATTTATTAAACAATAACTTTTTTTAACAATTTATAAAAATAAATTTTTTCGGACCGGGTAGATATTAATTTAGGTTCTTTAGATCATTGTGAACAAAAAAGGTCTTTTTTAATTTTTCTCCAAAAATTAATCGTTTTCGAGTTATACATAATTTGAAACTGAAAAAAATCGAAAAATGACGAAAAATTGGGAGGTTAGATCTTCAAATAAAGCTATCACCTAAATAAAAAGTAGTGTGCAGATGGGGAAAACTGGCAAGTTTAAAACAAATTCTAATAAAACATCTATATTTATCATAATATACGCCTGCATTGTGACTAATTTATTACCTTAATTTCATGTTTTATAATTAACTAGCGCTAGAGTAAGTTTCTCAAATCTAAAACTTTCCAACTATAATAAACCTCGCGTTCAGCCACAACAAAACGCTGAAAACATACTATTGAAATTAAATTCAGCTACTCCGATCAAAACAGTATGCACAACGAAGTCTGCTATTAGGTTTGTTCTAGCATCAGTTTCAAACGGTTTGAAACCATCAGCGAATAGTGGACCAGCGCGAGTAGAGGGGATAGCACTGACTGTATTATGTTTTGTCACTGACCAACTGTTTGCTGACGGTTTTTGACTAGTTTGACTGTTTGCTAGAACAAACCTATTATATCTCCGGACCCACGGACAGCTTGTCCACTTCTGCAAACTAGCCTTAACAAAATAGTGCAATCACTGAAGGTGGATATGAGCTATTACCTCAGATTTTGTTCAACCTCCATCGGTTTGCATGAAAATGGGTGAGTGGTTAGAGGATATCCCAAGGAACAAAGGTGACATGGTGCCAACTTGCGCTTTTACCCTGGGGGTGGATGCCATTCCTTCTCGTGGGTGAAAATTAGTTTGTAAAAATAACCCCATAGTGAGATAGGGGGACAAATTCTAAGCAACATTTGTTATATAAAGTACTAAAATAAATCAAAACTTTTTGAGTTATTAAACATCAAAAATTTTTATTTTTCGTGAGAAAAATACATGTTTTGAAACAATTTTTCATAATTAACTCAAAAACTATAAGTTTTTACAAAAAAGTTGTGATTAACAAAATTGAAGCTAATAAAAGATGAAATAAACCCCTTACTAAAAAACCTTTTAATGTTAACTAAAAGTGAGTTATAGGTAACTAAATGTATATTTTTTTCGGCGAGTACCCAAATCTAAGCGTTCAAGCTTAAATTATGGGAAAATGATGCATTTTATAATATAATATTATTAAACATTTGTGAAAGTACCTAGAAATCTATCAAATGAGATTCGGAACAAGTTGATAGCATTAAAATTTATGCTCCAAACATTTTTCAAACTATATGTTTTAAAAATTTTTCCAAAACATGTTACCGTTTTTTTAAATAACTTCGACAATTTTCATGCCATAAGATTCACCTAAAAACGATTTAAAATATAATTCCAAAGGTTATTAAAACACGTTGAATTTAATCTTTTAAACCCCTTACTTTTCAAAAAATCAAAGATTAAATGGCCACAGTTACATGGTTCTCGGAGCAAAATTTAAGCTTTAACGTTTCTATCTCGGTTATTTTTCACCCCATAGAAATAGTAAAAAAAGGAAAATATTTGATATAGAAAAAACTAAAATTTGATTATGTAACATTTTTTACATATATTGAGTATTTCTGGAGTTATTATCAAAAGAAAATGAAAATGACGATAATTTTAAAAATTCTGATTTTTTTTAAATTATATTTTTCTTTCTAAATATGCATTTTAAACCGGTGAAAATTGTTGAAATCATTACTTACGCTAATATAAAGAAATTCTTATAAGGATTACTATAAACTTTAATTTTTATATAAATGTCGAATGTTTTATTTTTCATTTGTTCCTAAAAAATTCTAAAGGTTTATCTTATTTTCATCATAACTTGCTTAATTCTGATACTATTAACTTCTACTGGAGCTCATTTGATAGATATTTCGAAGTACTTTGACAAGTGTTTAGTAGGTATATTTTGTGAAATCCATCGTTTTCCCGTTATTTAAGCTTGAATACTTAGATTTGAGTACTCGTCGTAAAAAATATACATTCAGTTACCCATAACTCACTTTGAATTAATATTAGTTTAGTTCTTTAAGTGAATAGTTTATTTAGGTTTTCATTATCTTCAATAGTGTTATTAACTTTTTTGTAAAAGCTTATAGTTTTTGAGTTATACGTGCTAAACCGCTTTAAAACATGCATTTTTTTATGAAAAAATAAAATCTTTGATCTTTAATAACTCATAAAGAATTGATTTATGTTGATAACTTTATATAGCAAATTTTGCTTACAATTTGTCCTTCTATCGATTTATGGTATTATTTTTAATATAATAATTTTTACCCCCGAAAAGGGGTGACATCCACCCCCAGAGTAAAAGCGCAAGTTGGCATCATGTCACCTTTGTTCCTTGAGGTATCCTCTAACTGCTCACCAATTTTCATGAAAATCGATGGAGGTTCAACGAAATCGGAGGTGAAAACCTTCTGTGACTGCACTAAAATGCAAACTTTGCTGAAACGGTTGCGTTTCCAAACGAATGAAACACAAAGTCGGTTCATTAAAACAGCAAGAAACAGTCAAATATCTTGGCTTGCACCTTGACTAAAAATTTAAACTGGAAAACACACATTTTTGTGACACCTAAACAACATGGTGTCAAAATAAATAATCTATGATAGCTCATTGTATGCAAAACAATCCTGAAGCCAATAAGGACTTGCGGAGCCCAACTTTGAGGTACTGTATCAACATCAAAGTCATATGGAGAGGTAGCAGTCAAAGGTTCTGCAAATTATCACAACTGTCCCATGGTATGGTACAAATGATATTATTAGATACGACCTAAAAATTGCAACGGAAAAAGGAGAAATTAGTAGCTTTTCTTAGAAATACGGAGAAAGACTAACAGAACTTTCCACATAGAGGCAGACTCAAACAAAATACACCCAATGATTTAATATTACGATTTTAAGTATGTGCTTTTCTGATTATTGAGTAGTTAAATTTTTTTAAGGTTTTTCTTATTCCTCTAACTTTTTTATGGAAGTTGAAAAAATCATGTTTTGAAATTTTAATTCGTTTTTTATTTCTTTAGGTTCTTTTTCATTATTCTTTAAATTTCTTTTTCCTTTAATCATATCCAGAATTTGATTGGACATCAAACTTTTTTTTTGTTTGTATCCTTTGTAATGTAAGGAGATTTCACCCATTATTCCAAAAACTTCTAAAAATCCTAAATTATTTCATTGGATATTTATTTATAAATCAATAAACATCAAAACGCCAGTCAATGAAAAGAAAAAGAGAATATTACCTCCGAATTCTATCCTACTGCATGGATTTTAATGAAATTTTGGGAATAGCCTCTACTTATCTCCTAATTCAAAGTCTACCCTATGCCTATGTGCGCTTTTATATTAGGGGTGGTTAACACCCCTTCTAGGGGGCGCAAAATTTTTTGGTTAAAATTACCACAGAAGTGGCTAGAGAACCTAATTATAAGCAAAAACTATTTTATAATTTTTGTTTTGTATGAAAACTTAATACTTTTTGAGTTATTCATTGTTGAAAATTTGCCATTTTCATTGAAAAATGTCACCTTTTCGGACGGTTTTTTTACGAACACCTTAAAAATTATGCCGAAAAAACTATATAAAATATTTTTATAGCTTATGAAAAATCAAACAGATTCGTTTCTTCATAAATCAGTTAGTTATAATAGTCTAGTAAAATAAAATTACACTACATGTAAATCAAAATGTAAATTCGTACAGGTTGAAACAAATTTTATATCAAAGTTTAGGTGGGTACAAAAGATATTTTCAAGAAAGTATCCAAATCATATAAGGGGATCATTATTTAAATAATTAAAAAGGGGTAATTTTTGCAAAAAACTTACTTTTTTAACTGCTGAGGTTATTCAGTTACTAACGAAGGTCTATAGGATTATTTTCTGCAAAGCTGAAGGGTAAATCTTTCACATAAGATTTACTAAATTAAATTTGACCCCCTATTTATTTAAATAATTATACATAAAACTTTAAAAACAAATTTGCAAAAAATTATTTTTAGCGTTTTAAATAAGCACTATAAAATATATTATTTTACACGAAAATTTGCTCTATGTTATCAGTATTAAATAAAAAAAAATTGGTCGAAAAGTATTTAATATTTTTTGAGATATTGAATTTGTTTATTAAATGTTACTCTATTTTCAAATGCAAAAACGCGGTGGTTGCCAAAGAAATATTCACCCGTATTAAATCTTATTATTTTTATTTTTATGTATATTTTCTATAAATGTATTGATAAATTCAAATTTTAATTAAACTTCCCCCTAAAATGGCATTTGAAAATTATTCAAATTTGTTTATAATTTGTTTTTTTAATAACGTTGCAAAGGCATAAATATTTTGACATGCCGTTTCGATAGCTCGGTTGCTGGGAATTTTTCAATAGTTATCAAAATTTTTTCTTCTTTTTTCCTCTTCTTTTTTTTTTCTTGGAGTTATATTACTACGGGCCCTTTTAGGGTTAAGTTTCATTAAGAATGTCGAATCTCTAAGTTTTAGACTCTAGACCTAAAAATATTAATATTGGTCTAAAATCACTTAAATAAAATGTGGCTACTTACTGAGTTACAGGGTGTTTTATTTAAAAATTTAACAATTATTTTTACCAAGTACTTTCAAACTATTTGACGTATCCTTATCATACTTGGCAGAAAGTGTGGGTACTATACAGTCTACTAAATTGTGATAAACAAAAGTTTCTAGCTACTGCCAAAGGCGTACGACAGGGAATAGTTAATGATTGACCCTTCCCAAATTCTACGCCACTGAGGGGATTACCATTTTAGCAAAATTTTTCGATTCTCTAATACTTTCTATGTAAATAATATACTCTTTACTGGTAACGATTAGGTCATCAGTTTTCGAGATATTGGACGTTAAAAATAAAACAGCATAGTTATTTTGATTCATTCATTCATTCATTTTAAACTTCCAATATCTCTCAAACTGATGACTTTATCGATACCAATAAAGCTATTTACATACAAAGTATCGGAGAATCGAAAAAATTTACGCTAAAATAGTAATTCACTCAGTGGCGTAGAATTTGGGAAGGGTCAATAATTCACTATCCCCTGTCGTACGCCTCTGGCACTAGCTAGAAACGTTTATTAATCACAATTTAGTAGGGTGTATAATAGCCACACTTTCTGCCAAGTATGATAAGGATACGTCAAATAGTTTTAAAGTAGTTTAGTAGTTTTAAACTAAATTTTAAATTTTTAAATAAAACACCCTGTAACTCAGTAAGTAGCCACATTTTATTTAAAAGATTTTAGTTAAATCTTAATATTTTTAGGTCTAGAATCTACAACTCAGAGATTCGACATTCTTAATAAAATTTTACATTAAAAGGGCCCGTAGTAATATAACTCCAAGAAAAAAGAGAAGAAGAAAAAACGACAGAAAAATTTTGTTAATTAGTGAAAAATTCTCAGGAACACAATTATCCAAACGGCATTTCAAAATACTCAATCCCCGCGACGTTATTAAAAAAACAAATTATAGACAAATTTGAATAGTTTTCAAATGCCATTTTAGGGGGCAGTTTAATTGAAATTTGAATTCATCAATACATTTATCGGAAATATACATAAAAATAAAAATAATGGGGTCTTAAGTAGCTGAATATTTCTTTGGCAACAACCACGTTTTTGCAATTGAAAATATAGTAACATTTAAAAAACAAATTCAATATCTCAAAAAATATTAAATATTTTTCGACCAATTTATTTTTAATTAATACTGGTAATATAGCGCAACTTACACCGTAAAACAAGATATTTTATAGTGCTTATTTAAAACGCTAAAAATATTTTTTTGCAAATTTGTTTTTAAAGTTTTATATACAATTATTTAAATAAATAGGGGGTCGAATTTAATTTAGTAAGTCTTATGTGAAAGATTTACCCTTCAACTTTGCAGAAAAAAATCTCATAGACCTTCATTAATAAGTGAATTACCTCAGCAGTTAAAAAAGTATATTTTTTGCAAAAATGACCCCTTTTTAATTATTTAAACAATGATCCCCTTGTATGATTTGGATACTTTCTTGAAAATATCTTTTGTACCCACCTAAAATTTGGTATAAAATTTGTTTTAACCTGTACGAATTTACATTTTGACTTTTTTTTATTTTATTAGGCTATAATACAAAAAATATATTTTAGGTGAAAAGCGATTTTTTGGTGCATGCTCAAATCAGTTTGTTCAACTTAAAATAACAAAGAAAAGATCGATTTTGGGGGTAAAATTCTTTTAATACCTTTTGTGGTAGTTGAAAAAACCTTTAAAATGACCCCTGTTGAATGTCGATTAAGTTCAAACTAAGCGAGATATAATACAAAAAAATTGATGACTAATGTATTTTAAAGAAAATGAGAAATGTATTTAACCCCTCATCCACCAGAATTTAAATGCATCGTTTTCCTTTTACAATACCTTGTATTATACTGTTATTTCTATGTTTAAAAAGTTAGACAGGTTTAAAATGAATGGTTTAAAAAAAATAAGATTAAATTATACAGCGCATTTTTAGATTTTCTCAAAAATCTTTCTTTTTCTCCGTGTAACTCAAAAATGATAAAGAGATATAGTAATGAAAGACAAAACAATAGCTATTTGTATAACAAGGGAGGAAAAGGCACTTTACCCCCATGTTACACAAATGGTTTTTCCACCTTCCTCAAATAACAAGTCATTTTTTCATTTTTACTTAATTTATTTATGTAACTAACCAACAAAATTTATTAAAAATAAAACTAACAAGTACGTACAATATAACTGTCAACTGTCAAATATAAGTCAAATTATTAATGTAAACATTGTTAAATCAAAATAACAATTTACTGTTTTTTACAATTCTGCAAAACACAGGGTGTTTTATAAATAAACGTTAAAATGTGTAGATACTTACGTAATAGAAAATAGATATTGTACAGGGCGTCAATAAGTTATATTTCATGAATGAAATACCATGACGTCACTTTTACTTTTCCTCTCTAGGGAGGAAAAATATTTTCCTCCCTAGGGAGGAAAAGTACAACTTTGCTCCCTACAGTCAGGTCCGGAAAAGTATACTTTCGGTAGAGGTAGGTGGAAAAATTATTATCTGAAAAAACCCTACATTTTTGTGCTGTATCTTTTATTCGTATATTTTATCATTTCAGACTTACACGGAAAAAAAGGAAGATTTTAAAAAAAATTTAAAATGCATTCTATCATATCATTTCATTTTTTTTTAAAAACCAATCATTTTAAACCCGTCCAACTTTTTGAACCTATAAACAACATTATAATAAAAGGTATTGTAGAAGATAAACGATGAATTTGAATTCTGGTGGATAAGAGGTTAAATATACTTCTCATTTTTCCTTAAAATAAATTAGTCATCAGATTTTTTGCATCATAGCTTGCGTAGTTTAAACGCAATCGGCATTTAACAGTGCTTATTTTAAAGGTCTTTTCAACTGCCACAAAAGGTATTAGTAGCATGATACCCCTAAAATCCACCATTTCTCTGTTATTTATGTTAAACAAACTGATTTGAGCATGAACCAAAAAATTGCTTTTCACCTACCATATCCCTTTTTGTATGATAACTAGAAAATTAATGAAGAAAGCAATATATTTAGTTTTTCATAGGATATAAAAATATTTTATATAGTTTTTTTCGTTAGATGCATAATTTTTTAAGATATCGATACATTTTTGGCAAAGTAACGTAGGTGATATTTTTGGCGAAAATCATATTTTTCCATTACTAACAATATTATTGTTTAGAAGGTACTGCCAAAGTGTAGTAAGCCTAGAATTACTTTACACTTTGGGAGTGCCTTCTGAACAATAATAGCGTTATTTTAATGGAAAAACATAATTTTCAAAAATGTCACTTACGTTACTTTGCCAAATATGCATCGATATTCGCAAATAACCGTCCGAAAAGGTGACATTTTTCAATGAAAATGGCAAATTTTCAACCACGAATAACTCAAAAAGTATTAGGTTTTCAAAAAAATTATACAACAGTTTTTGCTTAGAATTAGGTTCTCTAGCCATTTCCGCGGATATTTTGACCAAGAAATTTTCCACCCCAAGAAGGGGTGGGAACCACCCCCAAGATAAAAGCGCACATTGGCATAGGGTAGACTTTGAACTAGAAGATAAGTGAAACCTATTCTCAAAATTTCATCAAAATCCATGCAGTAGGGATGGAATTCGTAGCCAAATATCCTCACTAACTGCACTACAAGCACACATTTATTTTCGTAAGTAGAACACATTACGATGAACTTGACACAGTAATGAAAAACATAGACAAATATATTTACATAACGATGTGTTCATAAATAAGGAAACGCGAATATATTGGGGAGTTAATTAAGATTAGGGTTTTCTACTGTTTAGAGCAAAATGATATAATCATCAGCTAAGTACGATCGATGTTAATAACTGTATTTAACCAAAAATAAAGTACAGATGAGAATTTAAGTATATTCCTGACGACCAACTCCTTACCAAGGGTAATCCACCCTTAGTTTATTATAGTAACAAAGAATATTATGTTGAGTTTTATTTATAGTATTTTTGGTATTTTTAAATAATTGTTTTCCCACGCCTTCTTTTAAATTTTTTGCTGACAAAATATTCATTTTCTACTTTGGATATAAGGTCTTCAATAATAAATATACTTGAAACAATCTGAGTTAACCACACATAGATCACCTAAACAGTAGTTGCACAAAACAAATTTTAATTATAAAATATCTGAATTTACAACACACACGCCTGCATTGTAACTAATTTATTCTCTTAGTCTCATATTGTACAATTAACTAGAACTTTCTAAACTAAAATCTAAAACTTCCCAACTATAATACACTTCGCGTTTAGCCACAACAAAACGCTGAAAACATACTATTGAAATTAAATTCAGCTGCTCCGATCAAAACAGCATGCACAACGAAGTCTGCTATTATAATAAATGTTCCAACACCTATTCGTTACTTGAATTTTCCACTTGGAAGTTGGAGCATATCATTATTTTGAGGTCTGCTTCATAATTCCGTGCACGATGACCCAGTTTTCTTTGGGAGAGTTTATTCTTTGCTAACACGGTAAACCTGGTTATCGTTGGGCGGATAATGTAATCTAGTAAGTAGAAGCGTTAGAGCCGAAAAGGTGCAGAATACTTGAAATGTAGTTCAAGCCTCAACAAAAACAAAAACTTTATTATCGTATTTTTAATTCGTTCGTGACACTTAAGTAGAAACGGACAGTGTAGTGAAATACATATTGTCTCATCACAGGTCAGCAGTTTGACTGTACTAACGTTGAAATCCTGTTTCCTGTGAAGAACCTAATCTATTTTTCGATATTTATATGATATTTGATATATCAAAAATTATACAAGAGTTCCTAATCAGAAATCGAAGGAGTCGTACGCTTAAAACAAGATCTACAATAAAACTAGTTTTAAGTGTTAAAAAGCAACAAAGTAATTCTAGTTTTACGTAAAGAGTGAATCTAAGTGATTGTTGGAATAATAACTGTAAACCACCAAAAATTCAAGGTCGTAGATAAATATCACCAAATGAAAGATTATTGATATCAAATGTTTTTCCTTCAATCCCTCATTCAATTATTGAAAATGAACTTTCCAATTTGGGATTAAATTTGGTAACTCCAATAAATTTTTTAAAAATTGATACATTAAATCCTGATTACAAACACATTTACAGTTTCAAAAGGCATACTTTTATTTCTCCCCCTGTCTCATCAATACCTGACTCAAGACTTGTCAATTACGAAATTATATCATACCGCATATATCTTGTAATGGAGAAATATTTGAAAAGACTAAGTTTTCACTCTAATGGCATATAACATATCCCACCAGAATGAAAACAATGGGAACCTTCTCTGGTTACACCTCCGAGGCTTCTACAATTTGCAAGCCATACGGATGCTGAGACTAAGGAAGATGAGGGAATTCTACAATTTACAATTCACGTCACATCTGCTCAGCGCGGTAAAGTTCCAACGAGACTGGTTCCCTTCATACTCCACACAGAGTAAATGTAAATCAACAGAAATATCTGGAGAAATATTTATGTACTATTTGCAGACATGCGGGATATTCGGCTGAAAATTGTCCAAGTGTTTCGGAAACCCAAACATATCAAATACAAAATGCTGCTCCAACTACTTCAACTGATCCAATAAACAATAAATACATTCCAACTACTTCAACCGCTCCAACTACCTTAACTGATCAAATAAACAATGAAAACTTTCCAACTGCTTCAACCGCTCCAACTACCTCAACTGATCAAATAAACAATGAAAACATTTCAACTGCTTCAACCGCTCTAACTACCTCAACTGATTAAATTAACAATGAATACTCTAACGGTCCACCCGTTATAATATCATTTTTAGCGATTTAACAATTTTTCTTAATAATTATTTTCTCGTGATCTCTTAATTAAATTCCCTAATTTTCGCGTAATTTACCATTTCTGATTATTATATTTATATTTAAAATTTCTTGCGACGATGCCACACCCAATTATGTGTGGTATCACTGGTTGACTTGTATGACGCCATACCACAACACACTTAAAACTGCTGTTAGGTTCGTGGGTTGGTAGTGGTGGATTCTTTCGTGTTCTGAGGCCGTCGTTGTGACGAACAAAAAGAACCGGACCTATACTTTTGGTTGAATCTTCGTTCGTGAGTGGCGTGTGACAAATTGGGGTCAAGATTTACAGGTGAAGACCTGGTTTTATCATTAAAAGTATTATTGTGTTTTCAATTTATCAATCAAAGGCAAAATGAAAATTAAATTAAATTTTTTTTTAAATAAAGCGGGCACATAAATTTGATACACCCTGTATATTGATCTATAAATATTTATTAGAATTTAGTTTGGATGTAAGTAGATTTCTCTTTTAATGAGCTTTCCGATGAACCATTAAAGACTTTTGTGAATAATTAAAGTGAAAAGGACGATGTATTTAGTTTTAAAATGGAAAAAGATTGTTTATTACGGGAACTATAGAATCCACAGGTAGAGGTAATTATCATTTTCTAGAAAAATGGTTTAAAAGAAAGTTTGGAATTCTAATATCTTTGTTTCAACCCGAGTAAATATTGTAGGGTTCCCCGAAAGTAATTAGGATGATCGGAATAATTTTGAAAATGACTGTTTGTTTGTCGAATGGAAAAGAGAAATGTTTATGATTGTTGGCAAGTTGGAAGGGGAAAAGTGGTTTGAATGTTGAGTGAGTTTGAAAAAGGAGTCATTATGTTTTTGGCATCGCTGAGGAGCAGTCGACGTTTTCGTGGATAAGTAGTTAGCAAGTACCAGTGTTTGTTTGATAGTGGAGAATAGTGCTGAAAAGTGGAACGAGAGACAGATCAAATTGAGACGAAATACCTCTTTGATTCTGTATTATTGTGAGAAGGAGAGCAGAGAATTTTTTGAGTTTGTGTGAATCGAGTACTGGTCAAAAGAGGCTTTGGCTCGTTGGAGAATTGGTGCTGGTATGCTGATAGTTTTGAAGCTGGAGAACGGAGAGGGCTTTGATGAGTAGCCTTTAACATAGTCAACGAGGGAGAGCTGTTTGGGTCACGAGAAGACATCAGAATGAGTGAAGCAAAAGGTCAGTCAACTTATGTGAAAGATATTTTTATGTTCGGAAACTAAAATTTTGAGTAAAAAGCGTAGGAATTAAAATTCCAATATTTCAGAAAGTAAATAGGGAGTATAGCTAATCTTGCGAATACATAATTTGGTTTTGTTTATTTTGTTGTACCAAAGTCATCGGGAACAAACCGATAAATTGTTTTTTTTTTAACTAGAATAAATTTAAATGGTAGAAATTTCATTGGGACATCTGTGTCCACAGGTTTTAGATTTGATAGATTTTTAGAGTATCGATTTTGATAAATAAAAGACAATTCTGTATGTTTATTTTATATTTTGCTTTATTTCTTTTCCCTATTTTATCCCGATTAGGATCAACCAAGAGATACTGAACCCACGAGAGAAGATAAGTATAACGTAAGATAATTTAGACATTTTCTTGATATTATAAAAAGGCACCCTGAGATTTTTTATTCAATTTTTATGTATGATTTGCGACAATTAAATAATTAATCAAATAAATAATAATTAATATAAAATTAATAAGAAGCAGATCATAACAGTATATAATTGAATTTCGAAATGTGGATCAATAAAATGTATTTAAGAGCGTTTAGAAGAACTCAAGAAATAGATAGATCGAGTTTTCCGGCATAGAGTTATCGCAGTCATACGCCAATTACGGGAAAACTTCTCACATCTCACAACACCGAGAGCCAACCACAAGTCAAACTGGAAGTATGTTTTTGGGAACAAGTTTTTTTTTGGGGCATTCCGGCTCCTTTCGTCTTGGCACCTGGGCCTACAGGAGTCATGGGGTCGCACAATCCTGGTGCATCATTTTCTGGGATGCAACCGCAACCTCTTTAGGAAATCGTTCAATAAATGGGTTTGTTTGGGAACATTTAGTGATGTGTTTAAGTAACTATTGGTTTATTTTTATATTTCGGACTTTTGGTTTAATGCACTATGTTTTTTCAGATTTAGTTTACCTTTGTATTATTTGACATATTTGGATATTAGATTATTAGGTTCCCAAACTGTTGATCCTATGGTAAGTTACTTGTGTACACAAGGTAATAAGCCTAAAAAATTAGGTTTTTATATTTTATTATTGGTTAGATATTTATTTTTGTAATATTACTTGCTTGTTTCCCAAATATTATATTGTTATTCGCTTTATTTCATTCATTCGGTTAATTCATCATTACTTTATTTCATTGCATTTGCTCGGTTAATTTAGGTCATCGGTTCGGTATTTATCTTAACTTCATTACTATAACTTTTTACTTTTATATTTAACTTTGCTTATTCATTATTGTTTTTTCTCTTAGTGAGGCTTGGGCCTATTTATTTGTATTACTTTAATCTTTGTCGGTTTTAACTTAGTTGTACGTAGCAAGCGTACTTTAACCATTTGGTAGAAGACTCATGTGAGTTGTACCCTATACGTAAGTAAGAGGTAATTATGCAATTTTGTAACAGATAACATTATGGTATAACTTTGTATAACTTATGTCATTTTAGAGTCACATGATATGCACTTGGTGTACCTCAGAAATTGTCAAAAATCTAGTAGTTATTTTTAATAAATATTTACTTATTTTGTATATCATTCATTTTATTATTCCTTTATTCTCACTATTACAGATTTAATATATTTAATATTTGACAGCAGTGTAAGATACCTGGGAGAATGATCGAAGATCATTTTCATGGCGCCCGTGATTTGTTAGTTATTTATTTTGTTCGTCTTTAGCAATTATTCATCTTCATTTATTTTCAGTACATTATTCTTATTTTATTATTTCACCTTTTAGTCATCATTACTATCTACTTAGAGCTACTGTTCTTCGACAGGCATGCAAACGAGCCGTATCCATCCTTGAGTGTCAAGTTGTTCTCTTGCATCTCATGCTAGCCAACTCTATTCAGTTTGCCTCTGTCTCTTCCCACTTCTACTTCTATCCCTTTTAATCCCCCTTTCTTCAGTACTACTGCACTTTAGTAGTATTTTTCTTACTGCGGCTTCTCAACGTAGAAACCACTTCACCCTTTTCCTTACACCCCATCTATTCTCATTTTTTTCCTTACTTCTGTTGGAGTCTATCCTCTTTACTTTTACTCCAACAGAAGTTTTCTTTATTTTTATTTCAACACATTCCCTGAAATCAAACTATATCTTCGTTTACTCCTACACTATCGACTAAACCTAATATTTACATTTTACCCGCGACTCATGCCACACAAAGTACTGACACCCAACAAATATATTATCACACGATCCTCCTTCAAACAAACGAACTATTTCTGAAATTGTAAGCTCTCCCCCAACTGATACTCCAGAAAACAGCTCCTTTCCAGCTCCAAAATTAAAAAGCCAAAGTCTTCAATCACAGATACAAGATCAATTCAAGTAATGGAAGATCAAAAAAATTCAGCTAGACTAATGTATGAGATATTTCAGTAACACATTCAATATCTTATGAAACATTCGTAGATATATTGGAAAAGGTTCATGGTACCCCTGACCCAATAAGTTTAATAAAAACTTATACAAACGATCTCGAAAGCCTATTGAATCTTTTAAGTCAACTACACGAAAATTTACCAAATAAGAAATCAAAAGCTAGATGCACCAGACTTCGAAACAAAATACTTAAATTCATACAACCAGACACAAACACTGAATTCGAAAATGAATTTGAAAAAGATAAATAATGACTTTCCCGATTATCCAGTGGAACCTACGCAATATGCCCTCCAAGAACTCAAGACAATGCAATAATCATAATCTTATATATACCGATGCTTCTAAAACCATGGAGGGAGTGGGAGCAGCATTTATGTTCAATAATACTAAAATATTAATTAAACCCCCGAAATTAACTTCCATTTATACAGCCGAGTTAACCGCTCTCCTCAACGCAATAAATTGTGTTTTAGAAAATAACAAGAAAAATCCTGTCATTATTACGGATTCCCTAAGTTCTGTAACTGCCTTAAATGACCTATATCCTGTTCATCCAAGTCTACTACTTATTCAATCACCATTACACCAGTTGCAAACTATGAATATCAATGTCAACTTTGTATGGATTCCATCACATATCGGAATTGCTGGTAATGAAGAAGTAGATTCATTGGCAAAACTAACAGCTATAAGCACGGAAGCTGTAAAAATCAGAAGCATTCCACATCTAGATGTAAAGCCTGTAATCAAGAACTTGGTAGCCAATGCTTGGCAAATGAAGTGGAATCAATCAACATCCAAACTGCGAGAAGTAAAACATTCAATACTACCTTGGAAATCAATCCCAAATAAGCGATTACATCAGACCATTCTCTCTCGTCTGAGAATAGGCCACACCGCCATCACGCATAATATGTCTGCTGGAGAGTGAAGTAAAACCATAGTGCTACGTATGTGATATTGTGCTCACTGTTCGCCACATTTTACTGGAATGTCCTCTCTATTGCATGGAGATACTTCAATATAAACTACAAGACACCTTACAAGCAATATTAAGTGACGGAACTGATATGAACAATTTGACATCATACTTGTATTCTATAAATGTACTAAATAAATTGTAAACCTTTTAATTGTATTGCGCCAATGACCCTTTGAGGTTGAGGCATAAATAAATAAATAAATAAAAATCTACAAAACTTTAAATTTTTGGGATTTTTACGGTCAATAACTCAGTAAAATATTTAAAATAACATTGACATATAAAAATCAAAGAGAAATTATACAAACGCTGAAACAAGCAAACAATTGACGTAATAAAATATTCGCACAAAATTTTTCCCTAATCGCTTTATTTGACTGAATTGTTTTGACCAGAAGTACATTATTTATTGAAAGCATAATTTTTAATAAATACCAAAGGTTAATTTTGTTTATTTTAAATTCTACGCAGAATATATGTAATTATATTATAGGCGAATGACGTATGGGATTGTGTTTTACACAAAATATTTGTTTCGTATTATGAGGTTGGTTAGATTCAGTTGTAAAATAAACTAAAATAAACAGCGCTTAATATAAAATATGATCAACCGAAGAATATTATATTTTATATTTTACATATTTTGGTTTAAAAATAGATTTGTTTAAAACTAATTATACGGAATATTTTCAGGACGTTAACGAAAAATAAATCTGTAAATTCATTAAATTATCCAACCCACTTCACCTGTTTAAATAATTATAGTTTCACATTATGTAAACCCTGTTTTTATTAGTAGAGTTAGCGGTCAAGTACTCTATCCTGCTTTTTATCTAAACTAGTCTACTTATTAGAGTAGCCGTTTTACTCTACGTACTCTGCTATATTCTATTACTTAAGCCTTGTTTTCATTAGTAGAGTAAAGCGAAGAACACACCGAAGCAAACAAGTGGACGAGTTGAATCGTGATCGCCATCGTGAACGCGATCGCGTCGGGATCGCGTTGGTATGTTTTCCGCTTTAATGCTCGAGCAATCTGGGCAAGTAGGTACTAACTATCACTGCAATTCTACCAATGAAAACATACAGTACTAGATTATAATAGAGTAGAGTACGTAGAGTTAAGCGGCTACTCTAGAAAGTGGACTAGTTTGGCTACAAATCATGCTAATGTACTCGACCGCTATGGCCCGGCGCAAATTGAACCTAAGCCAGACACAACCTGCGCCGGCGGGACGGATGACCCGTGCATTTATTTTTCTAGCGTGCCGCATATTGAACACAAGCCAACCCAACAATTGGCTATCGACGTGGCGAATAGAGACGGGCTAAATCACTGCGGACATGTAACGGTTACTTTTGTTACCGGTTCTCAGTGGTACTGAGTACAAATACTGATTACAAAATACTGATGTATCTGATCCTTGTACTGAATTGAGTAGGCAGCTTAAAATCGGTATTTCCGTACTTGTAACTAGTAAAGTTTTAAAAATATCTTACACGTCCCTAGTAGTCGTAACGGTATGACTTTCGAAAACATCGAATTTGATCATAAGCGGGTGCATAAAAAGGTATCTTACACTGAGTATTTTATTTCTGCACATAATACCTACATATTTAAAATAATATCTCCCCTACTGCTCGGTCATAAGGACTTAGGGACGAATTCATTTTATTGGCGACACGCCGATTTTCAAAATTCCGCCTTTTTTTTGTATTTAAACGCGATATAAAAAACTCAGTCCATTCAAACAAAACTTCTGCTAAAATAAAACAATTCAGCGAAAACCGCATATTTCTGTCTTGAACCGTTTGGAAGTTATAGACAGTTAAAATGGGGGAAAATATAAGTGCACACCCGTTATTTTAGATTTCAAAAGTTAGCTGCATAATATTTGCAAACCGACTTAATGAAGTCTAATTTAGTAAAGTTTTGATTAACGTAATATTCATTTAGCCTATTTTCAACAAAATAACTTTCCTTTTTGCCGTTTTGTCAAGTTTTTATCGAATCTATGTGCAGTTCTAATTTTCACATATACTTTTGTTGAAAATTTAACAAAACGTCTGTAAATTTAAATATGTCAGGATGTGATTTATAAAAATATTCGGTAAATTTCGAGTGAAATGATTCACATGCGTTTGTAGTAAATATAAGAGATGATCAATTTGAAGCCTACATGTAAGGTGGAAATGTTGAATCTTCCGTTACATAATTATCAACTAGGTAATCACAAAATTGCAAAACTCTGTCATCTCCTGGAATTATATTAAAAAGTTCATCAGAAAAATTCACCAACATCATTTGGATCTAAATAAGGAATGCCGAAAAACAATTTTAAATGTTTTCCAATAAGAGTTTGATTTTTATATTCCGAAGACAAACCTAAATTTTGACTTTTTTGGTACCAATTTTGTGTTAAATGAAATTTGCAACAAAAAATAATAGGTAATGCCGGGCCACACTAACTTGGCTGCATTTTGAATTGCTATTTCAAATTCAGAAATTATTCGCTTCGGTTTGAAAATTTAAATTCAAATCTGTACATATTGTTATTAATGTATTAAAAGATCTTTTGTACGATTGCTGTGATCTATTTGGTAACAAACAAAATACTAGAGGAACATAAAAAACATTTTTGTAACCATGTATAGTAAATATCTGACAAAAATATTTAGAGCAGTATTGAAAAGTTCCATCTACATACAAAGAATCTACATTACACAAAATGAAGGGGACTTAATCCCCAACTTTCTCGGCGATGGGGCAGCAGGTACTTGGGATTAATGGGCCCAGGTAGTTCGTGGGGCAGTTAGATAACGCCGACTATTAGAGTGAATATTAAAAAACAAAAATTTACTTACATACTTATAAATAAGGCGACGTACCTGAAACAAAACAAATATTATGTTAATACACGTTTATTGTTGTGTTATTTTATTATTAAAATAAAACAAATATTCAATTTTACTATGACAAAACACTCATGTTTTTTTACATATCTTCGGTCCGGAATAAGTATGACGTAACTACAAATTTTGTCAATTCCTGTTTATTGCATACCTAACTTCTAAAATAATGTGTACAGATGATACAAAAGCGACAGAACTGTAACTATATGCTGAACCACTACAGGGTAGTTGTGTCGTTATTGAAATACGCGCCATTTTAGACCTTGTTGCAAATGAGTAATGACGCAACTGTAAATACGGTTGAAAATGGGGGGGGACTACATTAAGATAATTAAATTCGGACCAATAGGGATGAAAATAAAAGCCATCGCTGTAAGAATAAGCGTCATACTAAATATTTTGGAAATAGTTTTTTTGTACAGAAAAATTTTAAGATAAAGAATAACGCAACTGTAAAAGGGTTGGAAATGAGGGAATAAAATTGAGATAATAAAATTTGAACCAGGACTGAGAAAATAAAAGCCATAATTGAAAGAATAAACGCCATACCGATGATCCTGGACAATTACTCCTCATTTACTCCCTATTTTAAATACTTAAAAATCGTTTTTTTGCTCTCCTGAGAAATTTGGCTTTTTGCAGTTACATCATGCTTATTCCGGAGCGGCAAAATATAAAGAAGAGTCTTTTAATAACACTTAACCCCTTCATCTGGTCCTATCGCTTTTGGGTTATATCAACCTTAAATGATAATTTCTTTAAGACTGTCACTACCATATAATATAACAAAGTAGGAACATTTTAATTTTAATATAGCCAACTGCGAACATGTGTGTGCCTACATGCTGCATTAAGTCAATAAATATTGTATCCCAAAAGTTACAACAAATTAGAAGAATTCGCTAAAAAACAAAAATGAGAGACATCTTACACTTTAATTCATTCTGAGAGGACTTCATAAATGTCTTAAAAGGGGTTTTGGTCATCTCCGAACGAATTAAAGTGTAAGATACCTCTCATTTTCGTTTTGTAGCAAATTCTTTTATAATTAAGTATTTTCTATGGGAAATAAGCCACAATTTTACTAAAAAAATGAATTTATTAACGTTTTGAAGCCCAAATCGGGTTTCGTTGTCAAAATACAAAATAGGTCAAAACGGCAAACAGGTGTATGTTTTCAAAAAACTTTTGATAGTCTGTAAAAAATATATTTTATATCAGCTAAGTACTTTCAACACATAACGTGCCATCATCAGAGCTTCCTAAAAGGACATATTTAAGATAAGATTTTTTTTCATATAAAAAATGAGTGAAAAACTTACGTCCTCTTAAAATACCTTCATAGAAGAGCAATTGCTAAAAAACACAACAAAAAACAAAAAACATGAATACTGGGCAAAAGCCACAGATATAGGGTAATAACCCTTTACAGTGAATAGAATCACATCTAAATTCTTTTATTAATTTATAAAGACAACATGGCTGAGCCAGACCATTTTGAGCCCACGTGAACAGCAGATCAGCTGAGGAAGACTGTCATTTATTAAAATGGTAAAGAAGGAACTACAATCTTATGCGACCTCTATATTCATAAATATTAATTAGAAAATTGAAAATGGCTTAAAAGCCATGTATAGGTTAAATGAATTTTAAGTTAAGATACTAAATTTTTAAAGTTAAATTTTCAAAAGATTACTATTATTACTATTGAAGTGAAATGTTAACGTGTATATTATGTTATCAAAATTCTCCCAAAAACAAAACTGTTATAGTTCGACCAAGTGTAGAAGAAGTTAGATGAAATCAAACCTAGGAGAAATATCATTTGACAAGCTCAATATCAGACAATTTAAAATACAAAATACTATTGATAATAATTCATTTTTTATTAAAATTGTTGCTTATTTCCCATAGAAAATACTTAATTATAAAAATGCCAAAAGGAAATAGCTTCAGAACAAAATTCTTTTATATTAGTTTTACCCCTACCTGAGCATAGGGATCAATATTTCGTTAGATTTTTGTTTTGGTGAATGGACACGGTAGTGAAGTGCAACTTTTAGACTTCCCCGTTGTCTTCTTTCATTCATCGTTCATTTGGTTTACAAGTAATAGAAACCACGAATACAGGGGTCACCAGAAACTGGACCCAAGGGAAGTATTTATTTGATTCAATTCAGTGTTCTTCAAAGCCTTTTTCATAACAAGTAAACCAAGGAACAAGTGTAAGAGGATGGGTAGATAGATACTCGAATTGAATCAAAACGAATATTTTTATCTCTTTGGTTTCCCGCTTTGGTCGGTGCAAAGTACAAAATGATAGCGGTAATATGGGTAAATTGCTGATGCTTTACTGGAACAGATTCCTAGCATCGCCCGATGGCATGGAAGACTCGAATTGAATCAAAACGAAACAACCTGTATTTATTAAGTATTTAGTTCTCTGAAAAAATAGAACTTCAAATTGTTATTATTTGAGCAATATTTTTTTTTGCCCAGAACATAATTGTTCTGGGCTATATGTGTTGACTGGACTATACAGAGTGGGCCAAGGAAAAGAGTCTACCTCGATATTTGGCAGTATTTATTAGATTTTAAAGAAATGACGAAACAGGTCGATTTTTATCTAAGGGGGACACATTTTTAAGGTACATACATCTGTCATTTGTCAACCCCCTCCCTTCCACATCCCCACCCCTTATTTTTCGTCATTTCCTTAAAATCTAATAAATATTGCTAAATATCGAGGTGGACTCTTTTGTTTGGCCAACTCTGTATATAAGATTACAAAAAGTAATCAAAATAGCTCCTAGCATGTTATATTTGATTCAAAACAAATCTCTTAATTAAAATATACATGAGGGGAGCGAACAAGAAAAGAAGTTTTAGGTAATTAATTAATTTAATTTAAAAGATCAAAGAGGAGTTTTAATCCAGGCTGTCTAATATTTATTTTTGCCTGCTGGCCAAAAGATCCCTGCTAAAAAAAGACGTCTTAAAGAAAATACTTTTTAATATCGAAAAAAAGTTTGTTTTTTTATCGGACGCGTGAATCTGGAAAAATGCTTGGTATTAGAAGGGAATCTTAATTAATGTTGCATCTTATTTGTTATTGTTCTTAGAGCTTCTCCTTTAGCCAGATTCCAAAAATCAAAAGTTTCTAAGGGATATTAATATTATTTCACTTCTTAACGAAAACTTTTCGTTTATAAATTCGCAAAGTCTGTGTGTTATTGCGTTGCCTCTCCTGCAATACTTAGAGCAGATTTATCGATACGTTATTATGTATTTTTGTCTTCGGAGTCCAAACCTGAAAACGGCATTTCGATATCTATAACCGTCTTCGAGATACTCGACCTCAAAATCTAAAATGTGATGTCACAATCCTTTTATTTTCTTCCGACACACTAAACGTCAGCTGAAATCGTTGCTAGTAAGTAGGCTAATTTTTAATCTGAATTTGTTAAGCAAAGCATAGGTTATTTACATTATTTGAGTTTGACACTTCGTGAATGTCAAACTAAATTTTAAATAAAGTATTAATAAAATATCAATGACATTTGATAGTGAATTTAGTTATTATATAAAATAAATACGATGTTCAAAAATACAATTTGAGTATATTTTTAAAGCAATCGTTTATTAACAATTTTAAAAAGGTTTATACGAGTATACGGCCTCCCCTTTAATGGACTGAGCCATTTGTTATGAAATAAAAATTGTTATTATAGTCGGTTCGCTAAACTCAGACACAACGCCAATTTTGCCAAAATTGACAAGATTACTAATTATTTAGTAATTATTAACTATTTAGTAATTACTATTTTTTTTGCCAAATTGGTAAAATTACTGACTAAAATCACTAGTCAGTTGTGTCTGAGTTTAGCGAACCGACTATATGAAATGTTGTTTGGAATAAAAAATTAGGGTCTAATATGTGCAATTACATCCTTCTAGTGGACAAAAATATTTGAAGATTTTTCTCAAATTATAGGTACCAACAACATTTTCATTTATAACTCTTTTATTTTTAATTTGACGAAGAAAAGTTATTCTTCATAAAAAGCTCTTCATGGTTTAAGATTCATGATGCAACCATCATATATTAAATTTTATTAATTTTATACGAGGTATATAAAACTATTAATTTCGATCAAGAGTAAAGTACCTTTTTAGTTCACAATATTTAAATTAGAACGATATAATTGCACATTAAAACATAATTTTTAATTATAAACAACTTTTCATAATAGCAATTTTCCATATTATGAACTAAAATACGTAAATAAACAAAGTTTTCGATAATGCATTTTCAGCTTGTTTTTACTAAAAACGTAAACACTTTTTTGTTAATGCATACCATTTGATTTGCAAACTTGTTATCTACAAGTCAAAATATGCCATTAAAATTGACCTGTTAATTTCATTCTTTTGTTATGGTAGGGGCTCCCAAGCGGGGTTTTTTGCAGTTACTAGAGCGCGTCAGATTATCATATGTGGAGGAACCTGGTGCCCTGCAGATGTACCTCTACCATATATTATCTCTTAACACAGGGGATTTCGTTAAGGGGACACGAAAAAAAATCCATCCTTAAAAATACTCGAAATTGTCAGATTAAGATAAGGTAAGTTAAGGACATGCAAAACGGTGTATATTAATATAAATGGACGAGTTAAAAAGTTTCACAAAAAAGCGAATAATTCGCGAAATGAACGTTAGATCGAAAAACTAAAAAATACGTAGTCAATATTTTTAAAAAATTTATCGAATTATACCAAACATGACCCCCACGGAGAGGGGTGGGGGTAAATTTAAAATTTTAAATACAAATCCCGCGATATTTCGCAAAATAAACATTAGATCGAAAAACTGCAAAATACACTTGATTAAGATTTTTGAAAAATCTATCGAATGGTACCAAACACGACCCCCCACGGAGGTGGGGTGGGAGGTTACTTTAAAATCTTAAATATGATAAATTTTTATTACAGATTTGGATTCTTTACGTAAAAATAAGCAACTTTTATTCGAAACATTTTTCAAATTATGGAGAGATGGCGCTATAATCTAAAAAAACGATTGTTGGAAATGGAAAATTAAATTAAAAATGGAAAGTCCCCACTAAAATGGAAAACTTTATTTAACTTTTTTTGGTTTAAGGACCTACTCTTCACAACCCAATAGGTCCCCAAAGCGCTCGAGTGACTTAACATTTGGCATTTTTCGCTCCCCTACTATTAAGACAAAAGTGAGAGCACGTTAAGTTCTACGATTAATTCCTTCAAATTGTAAAAAAGTCATTCGAATTTAGTTTATATTTGAAAAAATCTTTGCTACGAAACGTTAGAGACTGGACCCACACTACAGGAGATGATTTAATTTATCAAGTCCAAAACAGAGACAAATTTGCCATAGTGATCACCAAATTTAATAGAGAAGGCACTTTGTAGGAGGAGGAATGTCGCTGAAAGAGAAGGAAGTTGTCAACGTGCAACTACTTTTTGATAGGATCGCTATGTGATATGATTCTCTAGTCGAAAAGTGCATATAACTGAACATGAACTCTGTAGGGCCTTGAAAATATCCAGAACATAACAGTTTGTGACCAAACTTTGAGGAAGAGATTGCTTGAAACTGGTTGTACGCCAGATTTTCATTGAGGGTTCCTATGTTACCTCATGGAGTATCGTAGTATTGGAGTTTGGAGTATGGAGTATGGAATCTTAGATTCAGATTGAAGAATGGAGTTCAATGTTATTCACCGATGAAGCTACGTTTGGAGCGGACCTGTTCGACAATAGAGACTCAAGCATGTACAGGCTGTTCGTCCATCCAGTGGTCTACAAGCTATGATGGCCGAAATAATTTTTCATCATCGAACTGTTCCCGTTTTTGTGGAAGACACTTTAAATAAATAATATTAATATACTGATCGTATCTTAGAAGCTGTTGTACTTCCGTTTGCCACTGTTGGAGATTCTGATTTGCATGACATGCAGAATAATTTAAGGTCACATATTGCAGCAACAGTAATAGGATGTGTTTCATAATGAGAATATTATACTTTTTCCGTGGCCAGCATCATCGCCAGGTCTTAATCCCATTGAGCATATATGGAATGTACTTCAGCGACGCATTGCTCCTCATCTGCACAATGTTCATATTAGACAAGATTTTCAAGATATTCTAGTTATATTTCCAATTTCTGCATCAAAACGAAATTAATAATTTAATTTTAAGCATACCATGACCATGGCAGTTAGATTTTCATGTTTTTTCATTGAATTTATTATTACAAATATTCATTCAATTAGTGGACTCCTTAACTTTCATAATTTTATCGTAGATAAGTAATATTACTCTGAAATTATAATAAATGCATTGCTTAGTGATGAAACAGAACTACGCTTATATGAGCTTTCAAAATTAATACTTTAATTAAAAAAAATCACATTCCTCAACGTATTTCCTTGCCATTTTGATCAGTTGATATCGCATATTTAAAAATACCTTAAGAATTGTTTTTGTATTTAAACGCAAAACTAGATCAACGGCGTAGAATTATTGAAAACTAACCGAGTTATGAGTAAAAAACCAATAACATACCTTAAGAGATTTCAGAATGCGTATTTTGGAGCGTTGTAAAATATACATAATGTGCTATAGAACCTACTTGTAATGTTTTAACTATTTAGAATGGGAAATAAGCCACAATATTATTAAAAAATGATTTTTATTAACGTTTCGATATTTTTTTTTTAATAATATTGTGGCTTATTTCCCATTCTAAATAGTTAAAATTGTAAAAATGCCACAAGAAAATAGCTTCAGAACAACACTACTTGTAATGAGCTACAACTCTGCTTGCTTCTACTGGATCCACAGCTACTATAAATACATTTTTTTTTTGTTTTTTTATTATGAGCTATATTTTTTCTAAGAATATTCTTTTCGGTAAATTACTTATTTTTTGAGCTATCTGCGAAAAGCCGTCCAAAAAAGGTTGTACATTTCTCAACAAAAAGTCACGTTTTTTGTTGATAAATATACGTGTTTTTTGTTGAGAAATGTACAAATATACAAGTAGTTGACAAATAATTCAAACAGCATTGACTTAGAGTGAAAAAATTCTCTAGAGTGAAAGTCGCTTAGTATTAGTCGATTTATTTATTTCTGGACTTATCTTGAACGTATGTTGTTTCACCCTCGAGAAGGGGTGGCTTTCACCCCCAAATAAAAGCAACCCTGGACTCAAGTCCACTAATAAACTAGAAGGTAAGAAGAACTTAAATCCAAATTTTTATGCAATTCGGAGGTGACAGGGAAAATTACAGGGCATCGCCATGTTTCATGTTCATTTACTCACCTATTAGTTTAATTTTAGAACTTTTTAAAAAAATCTGATTTATTTAATATTGATATCAATTGTAGAATGAACTGACATGCTATTATTTATTTGTCGTTTTCAAATAAAATCAGTAGATTTCCCTACTGATTGACAGCAAAATAGGTATTTTAGTAAATACAATTAAAAAAACAAATACCTATAGCACTGAGCATTTTTGAAAACAAAATTATTTTATTACTATATAAATGTCACGTACATTTTAAATATTACGCCATTGTAATTTTTGGCATAATATTGTTTATTAACTTTGTTTGTATGAAACGGTAGAGTGTTTGAATAATACAAAAGTCATTCCCACTAGCGGGTGCATTTATTGAAACCAGGAATTATACATAATTACACAAAAATAAACTACTAATAATTTATGAATTTCAGCACAAAAGTTTGATAAAAAAGCAAGAGTAATACGCTCTAAATATACAGAATCAAATCAATTAAATAATAATATTTTAGGAAAAACTATACTGAGCGGTTTTGTGGATTACACAGTAATGTTTCTAAAAATCAAACAAGATACATATACGCGCAAAATATCCACCACTACAATAATTACAAATTATCTTGTGGTTGTAGCATCTTTTAAGCTGAACTTATAGCCATCGAAAAAGCTCTAGGATGGATTAAAAAAATATTAAAAAAGCTGTGATAATATCCGAATCCAGATATGTAGTATTATGTGAAATTAAAAATACACTTTTCAGTTCATACAAATCTATAAATTTTATGTAATATAAACAATTATTTTGAGTTCTAATCTCACCAGGGTCAGAAATTTTTCGTTTATTATAAATTAATAAATGAAAATAGTTTATGTCCTTGAGGGATCGGTACTCACCGGAGGGACCGCAGATGTTCGGATACAATTAGCGTCTCTTTGCAAAGACAATGACGTCAACTTTGCAAAGTAACAAGACACTTACTCAACACTCACACTACACATGACACTAGGTACCTAACTGAAAAATTCACCGTACCTACCATGCCCATGGCCATTAGTTTTCGAGGCATTAGCTAAATAAAAAAAAATAATTTTTCTAAATTGTAAGTGTTATTATTTATATTAGTCCAAGTAATAAAGCTTAAAATAGGACAAAACCTCGCAATTTTTACAGAATGAGATTTGCTTCAAAATTGGAGAATAAGTAGTGGATACTTCAAGGATCAAAATCTATATGAGGCTGAAAGGCGGTTTTACCATGGGGGTGGTTGTCACCCCATCTCGGGGGTGGAAATTTTTTATTTTATTTTGACTGCAAAAGTCGGTAAAATCATGCATTCTAAGCAAAAAACGTTCTAAACATTTTTTGAAAAAATTAATAGTTTTTGACTTATTCGCTATCGAAAGTGTTAGTTTTATATCGAAACAATCAATGTTTTTAATCAGTTTTCTGTTAATAACGCAAAAAGTTTCCGTTTTATCAAAACAACTTTGCTAAATAAAAATTTACATTTTGAAAAAATAAACAAAACCGTTTTTTTTTTCTTTAAGACTAATAGTAATCGAGCTATATTTTATTATATGTTAGCTCTTCTTCGTCAAATGCTAAATATTGTAGTTTCAAAGACAAAAGACGGAAAATTATACATTTTTCGGGGATAACTTATTGAAACTAAGTTAAAGTATTTAAAAATCTCTATCTCATGAAATAAAAAAATAGTCTCCAGCTCAAAAATTAATTGACTTATAATAAAAAGAATGTCAGTCGCTATATTTTTCAGCGAAAAAAATGATCGGAAACATCCCCCTCCTCACCAGCTTAATTAAAATTAGTCATTGACCTTATTTGGTCTTCTTCATTTATGTATTATTAATAGGTTTTAGAAGTTTGACCGGCCTAGAATGCTAAGTTTTTAAAAAAATGAAGTTAAAAACGAATAACGAATTTTTGTAGTTTGATAAAAAATGCCAATTTTTCAGGTCCAAAAATGGTGCAGGTTCTTACAAAATCCTTTATAAACTGAATTACAAAAAAAGGATGTGTCTGTACTTTGTACTCACGTAAGAAGTTATACTTCTATTATATGATTTCAACGAAATTAATATACATTAAACAGTTTATTTATATTTTATTTAAATATTAAAGTGAGAAAATGATAGACCAACTTAACGTTTTAAACTTTTTGCAGTTCTGAGTAAAATCAAATTAGTTTGATTTTTGTGGAATTAAAATATTAAAATACAACAAAGCATAGAGTAAGAAAACAATATATTATCATGTAAGAAGACAAGAAAACAATATATTATAATATACATATATATTATAATATATGAAGAATGGTAAACATTTTGTTTTTATTCAATTTATGTAATAAATCAAAGCATCACATACAAGGTAGTTACTTAAATTTTACGTTTTTCAAATAGGTACGTATATCATTTTTTATTACAATACTGAAATATTCACAATTACGTACCTGTTGCTTTTAAAAAATATTTTAAAAGTCACTACAATTATAATGTTGCTTTTGTTTCTGTCCCCACAACAATAAAAGCTAATACACAAAACATTTGTTTACCCATAACCGACATAATAAACAATTATTGGCATGTCATTGTAATTACGCAATCAGAGCACGTGTAACACTTCAGCTGCGCCCACTACTAAGACTTTACTCCCAACGCGTCTAAAGAAGCATAACTAACAGTATAACTTCAAAAAACTTAAGTATTAGTAATCAAAAAAAAAACTAAAATAATGTTAATAGTGATTTTAGTAAGTAATTTTGTTAATTTGGTAAAATTGGCAAAAAAAGAATTACTAGATAGTTAGAAATTCTGCCAATTTTTGCAAATTTGGCCAAAAACAAAAAATTCCCTACTAAAATCACTAGCCAGTTTTGTCTGAGTTTAGCGAACCGACTATAGCAGTTAAATAGAAAAACTGGATAAATTTGCTGCCGTACTAATAGCAAACGAATACACTGGACTGCTTTTCACTATAGAAACGCAAACACTGACATGCGGTACCTACGTGATACCGCAAGAAAATTTACCACTGCGCCAATGTAGCTCAAAGACTAAATCATATTAAATATGCAGCAGTTGAGAGCAGGTATAATTACACACCTCTTGAAGGTACAAATTATATTGTTCTAGAAATCTTTATAAAACACGTTTTACAACAAAATATATTCTCGGTGCGGTATGGCATACCGCATATAAGTGGTAAAAGGTTAATATAACCTACCAAACCGCGGAATTTCTACCATTGTAATATTAAAAACTGGCCACGGAAACTGTGAGGCGCATCTGAATGAATATTTCGACATTAGGAATTGAATTTATCAGCTTGCTTTTGTGATAATATTTCTATTAGAAATTTTAGTCATATTTTCTCAGAACGCAAAATTAAGGAGAAATATACAGATCAATTTTATTTTAGTCAAAAACAAGCACAGGTGTATTTTCCAATTAGTATAGAGTATTTTTTATACTCTAAGTCTCCATAGAATGAAAATAGCTGACGATTTGAAAGAAATAAATATTATGATTTAAATGAAGCTGTTATAGTTATAACAAAACTAGTCATCTTCTCTCACACACAAACCTTAATAATACCAGTATATTTTATTTGGTCCATATTTAATAAAAATCAATATCCATTAATATTAATAGATAGCGAAATTATTGAATTTTCACCAAAATTCTTCCTTCGGAATAAATTCATTTTATCAAGCGATAAGGGAACAAATCGTTGTCGTTCAAACCGTATTCACACACCATTTATTCATGCCATGAAGGTAGTTGCTCTGTGGCAGAACTAAAATTGAGGTTGAGAAAACGGCATTTCTCCTGTAACCGTATTTTAAAAGTAAAGAAAATGATTTTATTGTTACCGGATCTTCAGAAGGGTTTTCTCGTATGTGTTATCTTATTTTTACTGAGTCTAGTATACCTTAACAGTGTGCAGATATTATTAAAAATACCAGATATACAGCGACGTATCACTAATATGTATAAATAATTGATTCCCAGCAAATTCCATCCATTTGGCAACACATTATCGTACGTTGGAATGAGTGGGGCAATACAATGGAGATAATCTTAATCAGTTCCTAAAACTATAAATACTGGAGCATGTAATATTATAAATATTTTGAAGTTATACTTCTTTACGATCAAGGGTGAAATTTTGTACTTGCGTGGCGCATGAGCAGACAGACATTATGTAGTTCGTTGCTAATCTTTCAAATTATGTATGTATCAGCGCAAATAAGTCATTAAAAGAATATATTAGTGTTTTTAGTAAATGTACTATTTATTATAATTTTTGTGTCTTTGGATTTGTCTTCCTCGGGAATGAAATATTTTATAATAATTGTAAGTATAATATTAACTTTAAATTTTAAAGTATTTTTATCACTTGGTCTATTGAATTTGTTAGTATGTATGAGAAATCTTGTAAGCTGTCAAAGCAAAAGGAGTTTAGCTTGGTGGTAACGCGTTCGACCGGAGATCGAGAGGTCCCTGGTTTAATTCCGTGTGTTATCTAACTTTTTTTTTATTTTTATTATTGTTTTAGTAAAAATTTTTGGAAAGTAGTAAGTAAAAATTAATTTAATCTTTATATACAAATAACCTGTTGAAAGTATATTTATTTCGTTGAAATCATATACCTAATAGAAGTAAAACTTCTTACGTGCGTACAAAGTACACACACACACTCTTTTTTCCTCTCCAAAACGAATTACCATTCCTTTTATAATGATCGGATATAAATGAGGTTATAAAGGCTCAACCAGAAGAATCAGGACGGTATATTATCCTTAGACGGAACAAGCAATGACCTAAGATGGAAAGGTCCAATCGTCTACATTTGCGATACAATGGCCGCGTTGTCAGGCTCATTTTGCAACAAAAGATGGAAAATTATTGAATAGTAATATTCGAATAGGGCTACTAGAATAACAGATAAAAGATATAATGATAAAAATTAACTGATGGTTTGACACTTGGACTCAAATAAAACGGGAATGTTGAATACGTACAAAAAAAATGGGCTCCATTAAATTTTGACCAATTAAATTTACAAAAGAATTGACTTACTAAAGAGACATGACTTGGCAACAGAAAACTTAGTGGCACTGCTACCACAAACACAACTACCATGATTTTTTCAAAAACTTACCAGACGTAAATCTGGATTGCACATTGATCAGAACACAACCAAAGTGTACGTACTGAACTCTTTCACGTATTAGAACTCAAACAACCCTGCCAAAATCTTAGGGATATTTCAATTGCTAGCCTTGGTTTCGGGGTGGCGATACGTCACTAAAAAGTTGTGAGAAACTGAGGGAGCACTCGCTAAACTTTCGATAGGCTTATGTAAAATGGCTTAGAAACTCACATTTTTAAATTAATTGTGGGTCCAGAAGATTAAATATTAATAACTTTTTACTACTTAGAGCTGTTGTTTCCCCATTCTGCGTGATAGGAGAAAGCACATGTCAATAAGCACCTGCATAACCAAGCTGTGTATAGATGAAATCGAATTAGTATCTACACGCAAAAAAAAGAAACGCTACACTTTTAAAGGGATTAGAGCAATATATAGTTCGAATATCGATGATGGTCTGACTAATTTAATTGGCCAATTTACAAAATCAATAGATTCAATGAAGAAACAGAACAACAAAGAAAACCAAGAGATATATTGACCACCATCATATCTGGAAAGCTAGCATACTTTGGGCATATTATGGGAAATGAATCCAGATAATATGCTCTCCTGCAAGCCAACCTTCAAGGAAAAATATTTGGAAAGCGAGGTCCAGGAAGAAAAACATCTTTGTTAAATAACCTCAAAACCTGGGCCAAGAAGAAAATATTTGTCTCCAACTGAAAAGACACCTAAGATCGACTCGTTGCCATATAATTTTCAGTCAATGTAGTCAGTTTAGGGAAATGTTTTTAATTGAGGTACAAAAAATGTTTTGTGTTTTTTTTTGTAAAGACATCGTCATTCCCTGTATGATATCGAATCTCGTACAATACCCCGCTTCAAACTCGCCATTGACTGAACAAACAGTTTCAAACCAAGTCTCCGCTATCAATTCCAACCTATCAAAGGGAAACTATACATACACACAAGGACAAAAGTCAACGCAACGATCTCACAAAAATCACGACCTGCCCCAGGTAAAAACAAAGACAAATGATAAACGTGACGCTAATAAGCGCGCACGCTATCGTCGTTGTTTTATTCAAAGCCAGGATCCAAAAAATGCGAAAAATACCGTACTCTTGGCCTGATGAGTCTAAAACGGTTCCCACAGATAATCCATATGATATTTTACAAGCTGTATGGTAGTCAAATTTTCCCCAACAATTTTGCGTTCAAAAATTGCGACGTATACACATATATGGTTGATTGTGATAAAGCATTTTATTGAGTACAGCACGACAAGATGATGCAAATACTAAAAGAAGCAGGACCTGCAGATTGATAGGTCGATATCTCTCTAAACCAACCAACTTGTAAATAAATCATATAACGTTATCCAGATCTCATACTTTCCATCAAATACAGGTATTCTTGCCTGTGGCAGTGTTATGATTTATCCTCTTTGGGTGGTTTTAGGCCGACCAGCTTCCAGTCGTGTCTTCTTCAACGTTCCCCTTTTTTGTCTTCATAATACTGCTGTTATATCTAGTTTTCCGTTCTGCAAAGCATCTATTCTAAATTTACAATCAAGATACAGTCGAAATAAACAAACCAAAACACGTTAAGTGCTACTAGGAGCACTTCCAAATTATAATTTACAATGTAAAAATTTTGGAAATCATGATTTGGTATTTAAAATTTATATACATTGTAAATTATGATTTGGAAGTGCTCCTAGTAGCATTTAACGTGCCTTGGTTTGTTTATTTCTACTGCATCTTGATTGTAAATATAGTATAGTTCATCATTTATGGTTGAATCCATCACTATGTATTTATTCTCTCCATTATGTTCTTTTAATCCCAACTGCAACTTTTCCAATAGAGCTTGTAGTGTTTTTTAAATTTTTTGTATCCTTATTTGTATCTCTTTAATGCTGATTGATTTACCCTTTTTTAAACTCTTACTGTATTTCTCTAGCAATGTCTTTTATTAAAGAATTGTTGAGTTTAAGACGAGAAACAATTTAAAATAAATAAATAAATTATAGGCCAAACATGCCAGCGTAAAATAATAATATTTGGAATACTAAACGTTAATACCTGCGATGCAATAAATCTAATGTTTAACAGGAATTAACAATCAAGATCTGAAAATAATTAGAAACCTTTACTGAAATCAGACCGCAAACCTCAAACTTGAAGATGAACACACCGAATATGCGATAATCATGCGTGAAGTGAACCAAGGCTGTATTTTCTTATTTAATCTTTAATCTTGGGCCGGCGTAGCTAAGCGGTAGTGTGCTTGGCTCGCGTGCCGGTGGTCCTGAGTTCAAATCAAAGAACAACTAGACATTTTAAAAAATGTTTATAGGCCTCAGGTCGACTCAGCCTGAATAAAATGTTTACCTTGGGTATAACCAGGGGTAATAATAGGCGGTTGAAGCGTAGGACTGGCCCTGTTACCTTCCTTGTATACCGTAGACCCTAAATATAGCAGACTACCCTGCTATACTCCCAAAGCCACGTGAGTGGTATAAAACGGGAGACTATTATTATTAATCTTCAATATTTACTCTGAAAGAATATTTATCGAAGCTTTGCACGAAGCTGAGAAAGGTATTCTACTAAACGGGTACCGGGTAAATATCAGGTATCCAGATGACACCATAGTATTTGCAAACAACCTAGAAAACGTACAAGTTATAAGATACAAAATCAAGTCTAACAGTCAAAAATATGAACTCAATGTAACGGTAACGAAGACAAAGCTTATTATCTTTAGCGAGAAAAAGATAAAAAAAGATCAACTCTACTTTAACCAAACCCTTGTTTAAAGAGTGACGCATTACAACTGCCTTGGTACCGTAATAGATGAAGAGATAAGTTATAACAACACTTATTGGAAAAGCTAAATCCACCTTCAAGTGGACGACAATATTTTTTTCTTGGCATAAAAGTAAGAATACTGGGATGCTACATTTTGTCTGTCCTTAAATGTTGTTAAGTCGTGGACCTTGAACATTATAGCTAAGAATCGATGCTATATAAAATCCCGTGGGCTGACCTAGTCACAAATGAAGAGTTCCTCAGAAGAATGAAACAGAACTGGGAAGTACTGACAACCATCAAATCTCGAAAGTTAGAATATTTTGGACACAATATTCGAAACGAAACCGGATATGTAATCTTACCCCAGCCATCGTGCAAGGAAAAATATTTTGAAAGCTAGATCCAGAAAAAAGAAGAAGAACGTCCAGGTTAAAGAACCTCAGAACGTGATCAGCACCTCATCTGTGCAACTTTTCTGTGCCGCTGCAGATAAGATAAAGATTGCCATGAGTATCGTCAATATTCTTCTCGGACAGGCACATCAAGCGAAAGAATGTTTTGTCTCCAACAAAAAAGACGCCTAAGTTTGTCTCGTTTCCATATCATTTTCAGTGAATGTAGTCAATTTAGGGAAATGTTTCCAATTGAGGTATAAAAAATGTAGATCGTCAGTCCCTGTATGATATCCAATCTCGTACAATACTCCGCTTCAAACTCGCCATTGGTTGAACAAAACAAACAGTTACAAACTCACTCTCCGCTATCAATTCGAATCTATCAAAGGGACACTATACATACACACAAGGACAAAAGTCAACGTAACGACTTCACAAAAATCACGACCTGCCCCAGCTAAAAATAAAGCAAAATGATAAACGGGACGCTGATAAGCGCGCGTTGTCGTCGTTGTTTTATTCAAAAGGCCTCGGCCGGTGCTGAGATCTGGCTGGATATGCGGATTCTGGGAGCTGTAAAACGGAGCCGAGGGACTGGCCCTAACCCTCTTTCTACACCGCTGACTGCCGTACAGTCGTTTTGCTTTTAGTCTAGGTCGCAGCGATAAAAGCACAAAATAGTTTATTTTTCATAAAACGTCGTCATCATGGCGTTGCAGGTGAATATTTTAAGCTAAAATTATCTATATATTTAAGATTCCCAAGAGCTTAGAGGAATGCAGAGGGGAAAACGTCGAAACCACGTTATAGTTTTAATTTTTACCGGTTAATACTTATCATATTCATATCAATCAGTAACAGAGATATTAATAATTTGCAATGATTTTCACATTTAATTTATTTGGTATTTTTTTAAATTTATTTATACTGAACACTATTTACACTAAAGCATAATTTATACAGGGTGTCCCGAAAAGATTGGTCATAAATTATATCACAGATTCTGGGGCCAAAAATATGTTGATTGAACCTATCTTACCTTAGTACAAATGTGCACGTAAAAAAAGTTATAGCCCTTTGAAATTACAAAATAAAAAATAATTTTTTTCAATATTTTGAAAACTATTAGAGATTTTTTATTGAAACTAGACGTGTGGCATTCTTATGGCAGGAACATCTTATCAAAAAATTATAGTGAAATTTGTGCACCCCATAAAAATTTTATGGGGGTTTTGTTTCCTTAAACCCCCCTAAAATTTTGTGTATGTTCTTAATAAATTATTGTTAAAGTACTATTAGTTTAACACAGTGCTTTTAAAACTTTTTTGCCTCTTAGTACTTTCTCGAAAAGCCAGTTTTTATCGAGATATTTTGAAAATTGGTCAAATGCACCACCTATTTGTATATGGTTAAATATCATTATAGAGACCTGGTAATAATATGAAAAATCTATAATTTACATTTTTATAATATGAAAATACATATACTAAGAGGAAAAAAGTTTTAAAAATATTGTGTCTAACTATTGGTATCACAATAAAAATTTAATTCAAACGCACACAAAAGTTTGGGAGGGGTTTAAGGGAACAAAACCCCATAAAATTTTTATGGGGTACACAAATTTCACTATAATTCTTTGTTTAGATGCTCCTGTCATAAGAATGCGACATGCCTCTTTTTAATAAAAAATCTCTAATAGTTTTCGAAATATTGGAAAAAGTTGATTTTCATTTTATAAATTTAAAGGGCTATAACTTTTTTTATGTGCACATTGGTAGTAAGGTAAGTTAGGTTCAGTCACCATATTTTTGACCCCATAATCTATGGTATAATTTATGACCAATCTTTTCAGGACACCCTGTATAATAAAAATATCTTCTCCCGACAGTAATATAGACTCATCAGACTTTCCGACATAACAAAGCTATGGAAAGATGTAAAGGAAAACTATCGCAACCTATTAATTAAGTATGAAACTGATATTAGACAAGGAGATTTGCTGAGCCCATTAATATTTAGTCTGATAATGGATGAAATAATAAAGAATGTTAAAAAAAGAAGAGGAAATATAGGATAGGAGAAAACGAAATAAAGATAATATGCCACGCCGACGACGCATAATCTTCTTCTCCTTCTTCTTCTTATAATAGGCCTCTTGGCCTCTTCCTTACCGATTTTGAGCTTGTATTCGTAGCTGTGATGTTGACTGCCAGCTATCTCGCCACCTTTTAAAGGGCCTTCCTATTGGTCTCTTGCCTGTTGGCTTCGAATCCCTGGCTATATGGGCTATTCTCTCGCTGTCCATTCTCGTCACATGCTGATTCCACTCTCGTCGTCTCTGTCTTCCCCTGCGTACTATATCTTGTATGTTACAGAGATCTCTTATTCTGTCGTTCGGTATTCTGTCTCTCAGTGTTTTCCCAGTTATTGACCTTAGCGTTCTCGTTTCTGATGTTCTCAGTATCCTCTTGGTTTCTGCTGTGTTTCATCTTGTTTCTATCGCGTACGTCATGATCGGCCTTACACATGATTTGTATATGCGTACTTTCCCTTATAGCCTCATATCTTTGTTTCTCCAGATGACATCCCTCAGACATCCTGACACGTAATTGGCTTTATTTGCTTGCTTTCGGACGCTCTCTTTAACATCTCCATAAGTACATATTATTTTGATTCCCAGATATTGGAATCTCGAGACTTGTTCAATTAGTTCGTTGTTAATTACTAATTTGCATCTTATGGGTTCCCTTGACACTACCAGGGATTTTGTCTTGGCTGTTGATATTTTCATGTTGTAGTTCTTCGCCACTGTATTGAAAGTTTGTGCCATTCGCTGTAGGTTACCCTCGTTATCGGAGATTAAGATTGTGTCGTCAGCATAACAGAGGATTTTTATTTGTTTTTCCGCCATCTTATATCCTTTTTCAGTATCTTTAATGTTTTACATGATTTTGTCCATGACTAAATTAAAAAGAAATGGGCTCATGCTATCCCCTTGTCTCATTCCCGAGTTAATTTCTACTTCCGATGTTAGTTTATTCTCGACTTTTATTCTGGTTTTGTTCTTCGTATTAATGTCTTTAATTATCCTTATCATCTTGTTGGGCTGATTTTTCTCCTTTAGCAATCCTAGCACATCTTCCAATCTTACACAATCGAAGGCCTTAGTCAGATCTATAAAGCACATAATGCAGGTTTATTATATTCCAGTGCTTTCTCAGCAATTTGTCTGGATATAAATATGGCGTTTATTGTGGACCTATTTTTCCGAAAACCTTGTTGTTCCTCACTAATTGCGTATTCTTCATTTATCTTATTGGCACGTATTTTTGTTAAGAGTTTAAGAGTTGTGCTCAGCAAGGTGATGGTACGGTAGTTGCTAGGGTCTTTGCTGTTTCCTCTCTTGTGTATAGGTATTGTTATTGTATATAAGTATTGTTAATGACGCATAATAACAGCCGAAAATGAAGATGACCTACAAAGATTAATTAAAGAATTCGAACACACGGCGCTCATATACAACATGGTGATCTCAACAGAGAAAACTAAATCGATAGTGATATTAGCGGAACAGAGACGATGTAAACTGGTCGTAAATAACAAAATAATAGAACAATTGATGGAAATGGAATACTTGGGAATAAAATTGTCAAGCTACGGAAAAGAGGAAGAAGCAGTACAAAAACAAGAGAACATGGTGAACAGAGCAGCAGGATGTCTCAACAACACAATCTGGAGAACAAATACTTCACAACGGAAACGAAAACCAGGATATATAAATCAACAATAAGACCGATAATGACGTACACAGCGGAACCAAAAGCAGAAACGGCGAAAACACAAAGACTGCTGGAAACACTAGAAATGAAAGTCTTACGAAAAATAACAAACCGTACTCTAAAAGGCAGAGTAAGAAGTGAGGAAATACGATGGAGATGTGGTATAGAAGAAATAAACATGTGGACCAAAAGAAAAAAATAGAATGGAATCAACACATAGAAATAATGACAGAAAATAGAATAGTACGAATAGCAAGAGAAAAATCGCCAAACGGAAGAAGATCGTTGGGACGACCGAGAAAAAGATGGTCAGACAACGTCAACTGAAGCTAAAAATTTGAGTATAACAGGCATTGAGCTTATTTATAAAGTATTAGGAAGAAGAAGACTTTCCGAATCATATGTTGAGTCATCCACCTGGTTACAAGGGACTTGCAAATAATGTAAGGAATGTTGCTGAAGCTTCTAGAATTTTTTTAATGATGTTGTAATTAATCTTTTAGAAAAAAAAACCAACATATATTTCCAGTCCGGGAGAAAAATATTCTTCTTCTTCTTTTTGTATAGACATGACTCTGTCTGTTTTTTCAATGTGCCTCTAGTAAGTTGTCGTTCCATCGTTTTCGTGGTCCTCCCACTTATCGTCTTCCTATTGTTCAACCGTCTCTCGCTGTCCTGAATACCCCATTTGTTGTCATTCGGATTATCTGGTCATTCCATTCTATTCTTCTGTTTCTTACCCAGTTGAAGAAAAAAAAATCTGAAGAATTCAATTGAAAATGAGGTATCAAACAAGGAGACAACCTTAGCCCGCTACTAGTCATGAACGAATTAACTAGATATACTGAAGAAAGAACCAATCAAATACGAACAATAATACGACACCAAAGATTACAGCCAGTAAAAATAGAAGCCTTATTATATGGGGATGACGTAGTCCTTATAGCAGATTCGTGGCCAACATACAAAGTTTTATAAACATATGGATAGAGGAAATAGAGAAATTCGAAATGGAAATAAACATCGAGAAAAGTAAAATATTGGTCATCGGCGAAGAGGAAGAAAATGAAATAGATCTAAAATGCAGAAATACTCAAACGGAAATAGTTACAGCATATGATTATCTTGGAAGTATAATTACTAATAATGGCAAAATAGACCTCGAGGTAAGAAAGAGAACAAAAAAAAAACGAACAAACTGTACTACGCACTAGCGCCAGTTCCGATGAAAAAAAATTGTCCGAAGAAACAAAACTGAAAATATACAGCCTGTAACAAAAATGCATGTCATAAATTAAACGACATATTTTGGGACCAAATATAGCTTGATTGAACCTAACTTATCCTTAACCTAAAAAATTTTTCCAATATATCAAAAACTATTAGAGATTTTTTATTAAAAATGAGCATGTGCTATTCTTATGGTAGGGACATCCTAAAAAAATAATAATAGTGAAATTTGTACACCCCATAACAATTTTATGGGGGTTTTCTTCCTTTGAACCCCCCAAACTTTTGTGTACGTTCCAATTAAATTATTACTGCGGTACCATTAGTTAAACACGATGTTTTTAATAAAACATTTTTGCCTCCTAGTATTTTTCGATAAGGCAGTTTTTATCGAGATGCAGCTTCTTTTTTAATATGTTTACATAAAAATTTTATGGGAGTTTTGTTCCCTTAAACGCCCCAAATATTTGTGTACGTTCCAATTAAATTATTAATGTGGTACCATTAGTTAAACAAATTATTTCTGAAACTTTGTATTTTTTTTGCCTCTTAGTATTTTTTAGATAAACGATTTTTTATCGAGATATTAATATGTTTCAAAATATACCTAAAAAATGTAAATTCACAATAAATTTTCATAGTATTACCAGGTCCCTATAATTAATCTAACTTACCATGTAAAAATTTCTGATGGTTTTTGCAAATGTTCAAATAAAAAATATATATAAAAACTGATTTATCCAAAAATTACAAAGAGACCAAAAAGTTTTAAAAACAATTTGTTTAACTAATGCTACGACAATAATAATTTAATTGGAACGTACACAAATATTTGGGGGGGTTTAAAAGAACAAAACCCCATACAATTTTAATGGGGAGCACAAATTTCACTTTTATTTTTTTTAATGTTCCTGCCATAAGAATTCCACATGTCAATTTTCAATAAAAAATCTCTAATAGTTTTCAATATGTTGGAAAAAATCGATTTTTATTTTGTAATTTCAAGGGGCTATAACTTTTTTATGTGCATGTTTGAACTAAGGTAGGTTAGTTTCTGTCGAACTATTTTTGGTCCCATAACATGCGATTTAATTTATAACCTGTATTTTTGTTACACCCGTATAATAATACGATTGTGATACCGACGATACTATGTGTAGGTATACGAGTGAACTTTGCAGAAAAAGTATAATTATTGTAGGATAAATACAATGGGTATTTGACATCTACTATAGCTATAGTTGAAAATACAATACCAAATGGGATAAAATAAGAAATGAGGTAATTAGTGGGACAACTAAACAGGAACCAATGATGAATAAAATAATAGAGACATCTACTACACTGGTATGGACATCTGATGAGTATTAAACCCAGTAAACTAACGAGAAAAATTCACGAAACAACAAATATCACAAAAAAGAAAAAAGATACACCGAGGAAAAATGGATGCGTCAAATAGCAGATGCGGGAAAGATTAAACAGAAAACGCTTGAAGAAATGAAAATAAAAGAACAAGATGGAAAAGAATGGAAGACATGGGTAAATATGTAGCTAAAATAAATAAACACAAATCCGATACCTGAAAGGGTATAAACAAGGGGAAAAAGAAAGAATAAAGCCTTTGACCCTTTTAGGAAGAATGACCCTTTTAGGAAGAGATAGGATTGTGAGGGACGGGCAAATAAGGTAACGAAAGTTGTTGAAGCATTTAGACTTTTTTTGATGATATTGTAATTAACCTTTAAGAAAAAACCAACACATACGTCCAGACGAAGGTACGTATTGTCCATTTCTAAAGAAATAGAGATGCAAGGCTCGTTACCGAAAATGAAATGACAGCATTGGCCTTCCTTATTGCAGCTCGAGTAACACGTTTCTCTCATTTTAATTTCAATTTTATTTTTGGAAAAGTAAATACCTGTTGATTTTTTTATACCGTAATGTGTCAGCAAATATTCTTATTTTATTCTCTGCTGTATTAGATTTGATGATATCTGAATTAGAAGTACACCAATTTCATTTAGTTTTTGAGATTTTTGGAAGGAAATAAATTAGGTAAATATTAATAGTCTCGTATTTACATTGTCAAGTATATGTTTGAGGAATACATGTCCGCACGAAAAAAATTACAATAAAAAAGACATTGCAAATTAAAAACAGCTTAGTGTTTCTCAGGCGCCACGCGAGTACTTAACGGTTAAAATAATAATAAAAACAAAGTAAGCAAAAAGTTAACCGTACAGCTAAATTAGGTCCTGAATTTAACGCACCTATGCTCCGAGACTATAATCCTACTGACTGCGCCAAGTGTACCAACCGAGAAAAAGCATACTTGTACTTCATTTCGTTTTGTCAACTGGAAATGCGTGAGATGCCCTCGTGTTCCCTCAATAATGCATACATTTCCCTGAGGACCGCTTTGCCACTCGGATGGAAAGTAATAATTATTATAAAGCAGAGCTAGTGGCTGTGTTGTCAGAACAAGAAAAACGGTAAGACGTATGGGGGATTTTCAAGTAGTTTAGAGTTGCCAGCAGCTCTATATAGGTCCTTGAAATGGAGTTTTTTATAACGGTTCTTCCATTCTCTTGAGACAATTCTTCTGAAATTATGTTTAATCTAGTGTTACACAAACGAAGAGGTATAGGGATATACCTACTTGCCTTAAAATGTCATGACATAATTTACAAAAATGATAATTATGAAAGTATACTTGCATAAACGTGGGATCTTCTTCTTTTGGTGCATATGGCGATCATTCTAGCTATAATTATTTTATTAACTTATGCTTTAAATAGATTAGCTGTTTTTGTGGACAACCATTTCCTCAGGTTCTTTAACCATGATATTCTTCTTCTCCCAATTCCTCGCTTTCCAAATATTTTGCCTTGAAGAATTACCTTCAGTAATCTGTATTTAGTGCCGTTTCTCATTATGTGTCCGTGATATTCTACCTTCCTCCTTTCAGCCGTATACATCTTCTCTTTATTTCCCCATTCGTCGTAGTACGGTCTCGTTGGTTATCTTGTTCGTCCATCATATCCTTAGGATTCGCCTGCATAGCCATATCTCGAAGGATTCAAGTTTTTTCTCCATCGCTTCAGTGAGTGTCCAGGTTTCAACACCGTATTATAATATTGAGAAGACATACCATTGTAGGAGCCTTACTTTTATCTCCAGATTAAGGTTGTGGCTTTTAAAGAGTTTGGATATGTTGTTAAATACAATCCTAGCCTTCTATATTCTGCATTTTACTTCTTGTGAGTGATCAAATTGTTCGTTTACTATTGTTCCAAGATAGGTATACCGTTTTGCTCCGTCCACTGGTGTATTCTTGCTAAGCAGTTGGACGTCTATAATTTTTTTTGGCCTATGACCATAAATTTACTTGTAGTACAAATATTTCACTTACTTCATTTACTTTGTTTATTTGTTGCTGTATACTGTTCAAACTGTCTGCAAAAATAACAGTGTCGTCTGCATGGCGGATGTTGTTTAAGATTTCTTTATTTAGAAGTACTCCATGTTCGCAATTTTTCAAGGCTTCACTAAATATTTCCTTTAAATATAGGTTAATCATGAAACGGTTCAAAAGAACGCAAATATTTTGCCTTAAGCAGAAACCAAAAATTGTAAATGTATCGTAACATATTTTTGTCCCATCCTGTAGACATAGAAATATCACTGCATATGCCAAGCGAAGGTAAGGAATTTATATCTGTCAAAAAAAAACGCGAGAATTTGAAGTTTATTCGTCTTGTTAAAGAAATACGTTATTATATTTTACGATCATAGGTAGCTATATTCCATTTCCTGTGTTCAGTTTGTGATGTAAAAAAGAGTTACAATGTAGCTAATGATCCTTTTGGCTCCACGAATCCTAGAAGTTAGATACACATACGTGCTAATGTCAGTATCAGAAAGCGCGGATGTTAATTGTGGACTCAGCAATACCTTTCTTCAAAATATTAGAGCTAAGTAAGGTTTTCTGACATGGCTAAATGACCCTATTGGTTAAAGAGTATAATTCCCTACCAAAGAGGTTGGATTTAGAATGTGTTTTAATTTTCCCTATTGGTTAATAAATAAGTGTAGGAAGCTTAGATATTCTTTTGTTGGTCAAAAAGGGGAATTAGGTGACAGAAAGGAGAGGGAACAGAGCTTAGGACGGAAAGTCAAAGTTCTGAGGAAAGGAAGTTAAGTTTGATCAGACATGCAGTGAAGTCCAGTTTTTTTGGTCTGTGCCGAAGTTAGGCTCAGATGGAATCTTGAGTAGATTCTGTAGTGGAAGTAGTAGCAAGAGCGATGTGTTTGTCGTAGATAGCATACCTGTATATTCTTGTGTTGTTGTTCCGGTAAAATAAATGGAACAGTGTATCTAGTAGTGGCGTAGAGTATGCTTTTTTTAAGAATAACTTAATTCAAGCTTCGCGGGACGTGTTTCCTGACCCTTTAACTAAAGATAAATTTTTTAAACAATTTTTTTAATCATTAAATTGATGAACAATTTGTGTAATAGTACTTTTGATCAGAAACTGTAAAGTGTTAGTGAAGTGTCTCTCTACCAGAGTTTCAGCCGAGCTACACAAAGCTCCAGCCAAGACTACAACCGCAGATCATCAGGTATTTGTATCGAACTGTTTATTCCTTTTTCTTCGAACTCTTGAAAACGTGAAGGACTTCATCATAATCATACATCTCCAAGTGGAGCAAAGGGCACCTTGCGGTGTTTCAAGTAGCATGAGGAATGATGGTGAGGTTGCTAGTCCCCGCATCATCTGTTGAGTTCCGTCCAATTTTGTTTACTAGTTTTCTCCATTATCTTCTGCTTTTTGCTATCTTTTTTGCATCGTTCCATGGATAAATTATTTTCTTTGAGTTCTTTCTCTATTGTTATTTTCCACGTATAAGATGGTCTACCCATTCTTCTTTTGCCTCAAGCATTGTAATGTAGAGCTTGTCTAGCAAAATTTGTTGCTGGTTTTCGTAAGGTGTGTCCTATCCACTTTCATTTCCGTTTTTTTTATTGTAGGTTCTATCCTTTCTTCATTTGTTATTCTCCACAATTCGTCATTAGTAATTTTGTTTTGCCAAAATATTCTCAGTATAATACGTAGGCACCTGTTAACGAAGGATTGTATTTTCTGAAAGAATTTTTTATGCTGTTTCCATCTTTCTGCTCCATATAACAGGACAGACTTTACATTGGTTTCAAATAATCGTAGCTTTGTTCTTCTGCTGATGTTTGTCGAGGCCCATATCTTGCGCAAAGAGTTGAAAGCGTTTTGTGCGAAGTTTATTCTTTGTGTTATGTCCTTTTCTGTACCTCCTGTTGTGTTTAGCAGACTGCCCAAATAACAGAAATCTTTTACTTCTTCTATTCGTTTCCCTTCCAAATATATAATGTTTCCGTTCGTTTCCCCATTTGATAGTATTTTCGTTTTTTTGGGATTTATTTTTAAGCCGGTTGTTTTTGCCATGTTGTTCAATCTGGTGATTTTGTTTTGCATGTGTTGTCTGTTTGATGTTATGAGACATATATCGTCAGCGAACTCCAGATCCTCTAGTTTTGTAAATGGTGACCATTGTATACCTGTTTTTTTATCTTCAGTTTGTTTCATTATCCAATCTATGACTATTGTAAACAATGTCGGTGAAAAGACACAGCCCTGTCTTACTCCTTTTTTTATGCTTATTTGTTGGGATAGTTCCCCTTCATGTTCAGCTCTGGCAAAACATTCGTCGTAGAAAAGCCTTATTACTCTTATATATTTGTCTGGTATTCCATAGAGTTCTAATATCCTCCACATCATATTACGATTTATTGAATCAAATGCTTTTTCGAAGTCTACAAAGTTGATATAAACTTCCTGATTCATTTCCGCTGATTGTTCCAGGATGATTCTTAGGGTATTTATATGGTCAATACAGGAACTGTTCAGTCTGAATCCTATTTTATTAATTCTATATGAATATAAGTTTTTTTTAGTCTGTGCCGAAGTGAGGCTCAGATGGAATCTTGAGTAGATTCTTTAGTGGAAGTAGTAGCAAGAGCGATGTGTTTGACGTAAATACCATACCGGTATATTCTTGTGTTGTTGTTCCGGTAAAATAAATGGAACAGTGTATCTAGTAGTGGCGTAGAGTATGCTTTTTTTAAGAATAACTTAATTCAAGCTTCGCGGGACGTGTTTCCTGACCTTTTAACTAAAGATCAATTTTTTTAAACAATTTTTTTTAATAATTAACTTGATGAACAATTTTTGTAATAGTACTTTTGATCAGAAACTGTAAAGTGTTAGTGAAGTGTCTCTCTACCATAGTTTCAGCCGAGCTACACAAAGCTCCAGCCAAGACTACAACCGCAGATCATCAGGTATTTGTATCGAACTGTTTATTTCTTTTTCTTCGAACTTTTGAAAACGTGAAGGACTTAATATGTTTATTCATTTGTTGCCAACTCAGTTTTGCTTTTTAACTATTTTTTTTTATAAATAAACATTGAATATGGTTTAGACTTGCATGTCTTTTTATTTTGCACAACCTATCTCTGATTCTTATTGTCATAAAACATACAGACTACCTCAGATATCAATGGTAATTACCGATTTCTATTCAATGGAATGTTGTTGGAAGTATTTTTTTTGTAATTTTTGTATAGGCATATGGCAGTATATTTTGATTTGTTGATGGCGCCCAATAACTAACACTTTTTCTCAATATTAAACAAGTAATTGGACTTCGTAAGTCCTAGGTTTTCACCCAAAGTAATCGAAAGTAGGCAAACTGGAAGCCGATATTTGAAAGCTTCGTGTAACTTTGCGCCGACTGATAAACGATTTTACTAATTTTGAGTCATTTTTAATAAACTTTGGGTCATCATTGTTTGAACAGAAATGACATCAAAACCGAAACTAAAGATTCAAACTCAACTTTTAAATACGCTTCAATTGATTTGTTACATGTAATATTTCCGCACTTTTGGTTAGAACTTTTTAACCGGAAATGATATAAAAACCAAAATTTTACATTTCTTCTCATCTTGCTAAGGCACGTCGAATGATATATCGCTTATACTATTTCGGTGACTTTAAAACAGTTCATACGGTTACAACTCTAAAACCGGAAGTCCGATGTCAAATATCTCATCTTTAATAACATCCTTGGGTTATAAGCTTTTATTCGCCACCTCATCTGTTATTCTATCTGTATTAATAACGGAGGAGATATACATACGGGCAGAGAGTCATGAAACTGGAAGTATATATTAGTTCTCTTCTTGCGAAGTCGTGTCGAATAATTTATCACTTTTATTATTCCGGTGACTCTAAAACAGTACTTCTGATCGCATTTCTAAAACCGGAAGTCCTATGTCAAGTTTCTTAACTTTCTTGCCATTCTGCCTGTTATAGAGGAGGACTTATATTCGCAGTCAGACGGAAAGACAGCCTAGGTCAAATTTCTCACCTTTAGTACCATCCATGGATTATAAGCTTTCATTTGACATCTCATTTGTCATTCTACCTGGTACAATGACGAAGGAATTAAATTCGCGGTCGGACGGACAGACGGACAGACAGCCTAGGTAAAATTTCTCATCTTTTTTACCATCCTTGGATTATAAGCTTTCATTTGACACCTCATTTGTCATTCTACCTGGTATAAGGACGGAGGAGTTATATTCGCGGTCAGACAGACCGACGGCCAGAGAGCCTAGTTAAAATTTCTCACCTTTATTACTATCCTTGGATTATAAGCTTTCATTTGACACCTCATTTGTCATTCTACCTGGTATAAAGACGGAGGAGTTATATTCGCGGTCGGAGAGACCGACGGACAGACAGCCTAGGTAAAATTTCTCACCTTTAGTACCATCCTTGGATTATAAGCTTTCATTTGACACCTCACTTGTCATTCTACCTGGTATAAGGACGGAGGAGTTATATTCGCGGTCAGAGAGACTGACGGTCAGACAGCATAGGTAAAATTTCTCACCTTTAGTACCATCCTTGGATTATAAGCTTTCATTTGACACCTCATTTACATTCTAGCTGGTATATTGACGGAGGAGTTGTGATCACAGACAGACAGACAGACGCACAGACGGACGTGGATAATTCAAAGTTTTCACATTTTTTCAAAATTGGGTGAAAACAACATTATTTCAAAAACTCACTCCCTTAATTCTCTGAGACTGTTGCTTACCGGGGTATTACGAAAAGTTATGTAGCACAATCAAGGTTTATCATGCCTATGACCTAACAATACTATCAGTATATTTTTATGTTTGTCTAATTTGTCGTGCTACAAACATTAAATCTGAATTGCTTCCCTCGGTTCATCGGTTCATCTAGTGTGGTTCCAATGGTGGGATAGAACTTCGTAATAACATTTTAATAATATTACAATGATAAATCTTCTAAATTTAAAAATATAATATTGCTCCAAGTAATTTCCATTATAAATAGTTACGCATTCCTTTCATAAATCAACGCAAGAATCCCAGACCGTTTAATGAAACCATTTTGCGTGTATAAAAAATCTAATCTGAACCGGTAGTCACCAAATGTCAAAGTGATTTATGCCCAAACGAAAAGAAAGATTTTTCTCGGCAGCAGCAGAAAACAATAAAGCGACTGTCACGACTTTTTTCTTAGCAGCAGCGTGAAAAATAATGAGCAATATAGGGAAAGCAGAAAACGATACGATACGACTAAACACTATAAACGGTATCAGCAGTGGCGTATGAAAGTTGTATTTACTACCAATATTCTATATTGAATTATAGTCCGGAGAAATAAGATCAAAAAGTGCCTTGTTGGGGACTTTAACCCGGGCAGATACCTGACAAGTATTTTGAGTTTTCTGGAACTCAATAACCAAACGTGTATGATTTCTGCAGTGGGTTCGGTGTACTTTTTAAATTATTAACAATTTTTACGGCCAAAAATGTATCATTTTCAAAACTTTCGTCTACCCTTAAAAAGTAAAGCATTGAGAACTGATTTGGAGGTTAATTAATGGAGTTAATTATAATTTAAAAGACAGAGAAATAGAGAAACAGAGACAGAGAGAGAGGGATAGAGAGAGAGAGAAAGAAAGTGAGAGGGAGAGACAGGGTTATTATATCAAGAGAATTTAAAGAGAGACAGAAAAAACATTTCCAACAGTTCAAACCTTGATTGCAAAACTATTGCCATTTTTTGCTTAAAACCAATTTGAATAACTTTTTGCGATTTTCCGAACAAATTTTTTTCTATATTTGAAAATCTGACAAGTTTTAAAAAGTTTTCCTACGATTATTTTTAAATATTTTTTCTATTTTTTGTCTATTTTTCAAATCAGCGATATCGCAAAATGAAATATTAACTTTACACTCGAGCTATTTGTATCTCCGCATCTTGTTATAGTATGGTACATAATAATGTATAATTAGACCCAAACCCAGACATCCAAAGTGAAAGTTATCCTCCAACACCAAATTGTTCTATATGGTCCACATAATGTTCAGAAAAAAGTCACACCATTTTGAGCGTCGGGTTTGGGGGGAGAGGGGGAAGAAATCTGCAAATTCGTAGTTTTTTACGTTTTTCGACAATATTTCTAAAACTAAGCGGTTTAGCATGAACAACCTTCTACACAAAATTGTTCTACATTAAATTTGAAATAAAAAATGCTCTATGCATAAGCCTTCTAAAATGAACGGTTCCAAAGTTACGGAGCTAGTATAGCATAATTGGTCCAAAAAAAGGCCTAACCCAGACATCCAAAGTAAAAGTTTTCCTTCAACACCAAATTGTTCTATATAGTCCACGTATTGTTCAGTAAAAAGTTACACCATTTTGAGCGTCAGGTTTGGGGGGAGATGAGGAGAAGTCGGTAAATTAGTAATTTTTTTAAGTTTTTCGTCAATATTTCTAAAACTATGCTTTAGCGTAAGAAGTGTTCTATAGAAAAATATTCTACATAAAATTTAAAACAAAAAAATTTCTATACATAATTGTTATGAAATCAACGGTTCCAGAGTTACGGAGGGTGAAATGTGGAGGTTTTCGATACTTTTTATATTCACCGATTCCTCTCCCCTCTTCCCCCGCGCCAAACCCGACGCTCAAAATGGTGTGACTTTTTTCTGAACATTATGTGGACCATATAGAACAATTTGGTGTTGGAGAATAACTTTCACTTTGGATGTCTGGGTTTTTGGTATAGTTAACTATATCATAAATATTGCCCAAAAAATATAAAAAGTATCGAAAACTTCGACTTTCACCCTCTGTAACTCTGGAACCGTTGATTTTATAACAATAGAACAAATTTTGTTTTGAATTTCATGTAGAACATTTTGGTATATAACATTGTTTACGCTAAAGCATAGTTTTAGAAATATTGATGAAAAACTTAAAAAACTCTAATTTACCGGCTTCTCTCCCATATCCCTCCCAAACCGGACGCTCAAAATGGCGTAGCTTTTTACTGAACAATATGTGGACCATATAGAACGTTTTGGTGTTGGAGGAAAACTTTTACTTTGGATGTTTTGGTTAGGCCTTTTTTTGGACCAGTTATACTATACCTCCGTAACTTTGGAACCATTCATTTTAAAAAGATTATGCATAGGGCCTTTTTTATTTCAAATTTAATGTAGAACAATTTTGTATAGAGGGTTGTTCATGCTAAACCGCATACTTTTAGAAATATTGGCGAAAAACTTAAAAAACTACGAATTTACCGATTTCTCCCCCCTCTCCCCCCTCCCAAACCCGTCGCTCAAAATGGTGTGACTTTTTTCTGGATATTGTGTGGACCATATAGAACAATTTGGTGTTGAAGGATAACTTTCACTTTGGATGCCTTAGTTATGCCATCTTTTGGATCAACTATACGCTCTGAGCTTCGCTGGTGTCGCTCCTAGCGGTTACTAATCCAACTTTCACCGGTTATTTTTTAATTTATTATTTAATTGTTATCGCTTAATATTTACAACGCAAAAAATTAATTAAATTGTAATCGATTTTTTTAAGATTTTGCTAATCATTTTGACGTTCTATTGATAAAATATGAATTTCTTACTTCGGATACTTTCACAATTATCGTGTAGATGGCGCTAAGATTGATAGATTGATTTATAATTACATATTACGGAACATTAAAAAAACTTAAATTCAGTATTTAAAACGTAAGTATATTTAAGTTAAAAATATATACCACAGCTTTGACCGACTAATATTTTTTTATAATTAATGTTTTTAATTTTAATTTTAAATTAATCACTTTGACATTTATGTCAAATTTCCGGTAAAGGTTTACAGACTTGTCACTACTGGCGCTCGCGAATTTGTAAATATCCCCTCTACGTACGAGCTCACAGCGTATACTATACTATTAATGGATTTTGAAATTTCTATGTAATATTTACGTGCATTATAACCATAACGTTTGTTAACCCGGCATTGGTCGCTAGGTCGGTTGTGACGCGAGTGGTCGCGCGTGAGATTTTCTCTCACATATCCAACTTTTGCCATCCTTTACAAAATTTTACAAAAAAGATGAAGCTTCATCAACGAAAAAGCCATTTGCTTTAAAAAGACATGACGTTTTTCTGTTTTATTATTATTATCTTTATATAAAATATGACTATTGAAGCCGCCAATATTTAACATTGAAAAATATATGGTAAGTGACCATCTACAACTAACTCGTGAAACAGAATACAGGATTTTCATATCATCGACCACATCCATGGCGCCTTTTATTACATCATAAAAGTATATTATTTTAGGTTTTAAGGGGAAAAACAAAATTAATTTTTATACAGAGTTGGTGACGCCGGTGGTCGCTTGATGAGAGAATCTCTCACATGGAGCGTACTGACCCAACAATATGGTGATACTAATTAAACTGAGTCACTATCTGAGCGGACTAGTCTATTAGATTGTCGAGGGAGGATAGTTAGGAGACTAGAAGGAACTACAAAGCGTATAATTTCCCAGAAAAAAAGTTGTGCGCAATTTTCTGAAACCGTGAGAGAAAATCTCATATAGCGACCACTGGCGGGTTAATATTAATTTAATATTAGATTAATCACAAAAGATATTTAAGCAACTTTTGGAAAAAAAATTACGATATTTTTGGTACGATTTAAAGTAAAGTTCAGTTAAATGTATGTGTACAGTTAAATTTACAATATCTTAAATATGGTAAACATGTTATTTAACAAACATTTTTATTTGTAGGTAAATAATATTGAAATATTAAGGATAATTTTAATTTGATCTATTATTTACAATAATTTAGAAATGTATAGAAATTTGTTTATACAGTGCGCTGTAATAAGTGTTACTCTCCCATATTAACTCATTTACTTTTAGCACATAAGCAAAACGCTTGGACAGGTCGATTTTTAAAATAATCAAAGTATATTATAACATCAATTTTTCGAACTTTACGCTATCCCTCTTCAGGTGACAGTCATAAATTTGATTTTTTTTTTAAATGGGAAAGTACATCATGTGACATCTCACTTAAATGCTGTTGAAATGCTTATTAAAAAAAGGTATAATACTCAAGTAAAAATTTTAGCGAAATTCTTGTTAAAAGCATTAATTCTTTTCGAATTTTGAGAAAAATAATAGGTACTTTTGGAAAATTTAAACGCAGAATGACAGAATATATTATTACCAAGGGCCTAAAGTCCCTTAGAATAAACAAGAAGTTTCTGTTGAATGATATATTTGAAATTAAAAATCAAACAAAATTTTCTATTCGTTTTCACCCCTATAACTTATTAAAATAAACATTAAGTTTTTAGGGACTTTCGGCCCTCGGTAATAATATAATTTTTCATTCTGCTTTTAAATTTTTTAAAAAATAGTATTAGTTTTCCCAAGATCAAAAAAAATGAATACATTTAAAAAGCATCGGACCAAGAATTTGAGCAAGTATTATAAATTGTTGTAATTAGTATTTCAATAGCTTTTAAATGAGGTGTCACATGATGTACTTTCCCATTCAAAAAAAATTAAAGTTATGCCTGTGACCTGAAGAGGGATCGCGTAAAGTTTGGAACATTGATGGTATAATATACTATGATTATTTTAAAAATTGACAAGTCCGAGCGTTTAGCTAATGTGCTAAAAACAAATAAGTTTATATGGGGAGGGGGGCGGTAACATTTATTTATTCCAGCGCACTGTATAATTTAAATGTTAAATTTAAGACAAAATTTAAAAGAGTTCCTACAAATTAAATAAGAAGCTTCAACATACATCAACAATAACCGGAGATATACTTAGTTAATAGCAGGAATTTTAAAGTAACCCTTCCACTACTATACCACTAACGAATTGGAGCTCCATATTTTCAAGCTTTGTAGACCACTTTGTTCGAAGACAGTATTTTTCAAAAACTTGCACAATAAAATTTCCGTCCTTTGTTTTTCAGATGATTCTAATCAGCTTTTTTAATCGTTATAAAAAGACTCGCTATGAATTAAAAAAGTACCAACATGTTTTATAAATATGACATGTTTCAAAATATTTCAAATACGCAGTAGTAGTCAATGAAGTGCTTAGACTAATATCAGCCAAAAAAAAGTCTACTCGGAAAATAAATTTATGATTTATAGAAAATACAATGGAAATCTAAATTATGAAGACGCTTCTATGGATAAAACTGAAAAACCGTCTTAAAGACGGTAAGGTATGCGCCGCTATTGTAAGAAAAAGATTAGGTGGATTTGATAACTGGCCAGTGCCTAAATATCAGAAAAATACTAACACTGTCTAGAATTGTGCCAAAGACGATGCATTATCTGCAACAGATCGTTATATTTGCAGCAAAATCAAAATTGATATAAAAAACAATTTGTGTGTTTTTTAAGCACGTAAGAATTTATACTTTTATTGATTCTTTGATTTCAACGATATACATTATTTTAGACAGCTTATTTGTATTTTATTTAAATATTAAAATAATGTTAATAATTACTAATTTCCAATTTTAAATTAGAAAAAAGTAAGGCAAGGCAACAACATAATAGTGTAGGAAACAAAGGTTGAACCTTGCAAAATGGACACAAGTCCGGTTTTATTTTTTTTCTGGTATATCAAGGGGTGCTTATTATAAGACTAACTTTTTCTGAAAAAATTTCTCCCCGGAACCTCCCTTTTCACCCCTTTAAAGGGGGTAATTTGTGGTTTTTGCGGAACGTAGCCCTTCCTGTAACTTTTACAAAAAATTTCTTTTATAGAAATATGAAGAGGACTATATTTTCTACGACATATTTCCAACACCATCTCTCTATCATCCACCGTTTAGCGGGGGTGGCCCCCTAAAGTTAACAAGTTTTTAAAAAAGATGTTTTTAAAAAATATATATTTTTCCCTAACTGTAACGGAAATTAAGAAGAAATCCTGCGGCAATTATTCACAAATAATTGACTGATTTTTTGGTATAGGTTTCACTTAAGAGTAATTGCCCTTTTTTTAATTACAGGGTGTTACATTTTAAAAAACCTCTTTTTATACCATCTGAACCGTTTATGCTAGAGTAAAAAGACTTTCAGCGATTACCCATGTACTGGTGCTATTTACAAATTTGTATAATGCACCCCCATTTTTTCCCCGGAACCACCCCAAAAAAAAGAAGAATTAATAAATAAATTGATTTTCTTGGAATACTTCACACACACTGCCCTTTATTAATATGCTTCATATATCATTTTGTGCACGTTATTATTACCCATGCATGGACACCAAAAGCAATTTCCTAGTGCAACCCCTGTAGCAAAAAAAAATAAATAAAATGGGGGGTTGAAATTTTTTTTTTGTTTTTTGCTTTTTGATCCATATGGGCATATGCTTCATCAATAGTGCTTTTCAAAAATATATACGGTTATTGCAACATCTCTGCGAAAACCACCCCTATCCTTGAAAATATACTGCAGAAACTACCCCTATCCCTTGGCGAGCATGTTTTTACGATTTTCTCATTACCTATGTATTCTTTTTAAACAAAACTTATACAAGGTTAAAGACCACTATTTACTCTAAAAATTATGTCCTATTCATTTTTTCGCATAAGCAACCGTTACGGCACAGTGGCGCCGTAAACCTCATATATGCTTTGACGGGCTCCAGTTTTTGTTTTTTTTTTCGTCATCTGTTCGTTTTATTGATAAAGTTCTTATGCAAAATAAAACAACACAGTGTAACCTACAAATTATGACTTATGCACATTTTACATTCTTTGCTCCCCAAAGCCACAGTGGTGGCCCAAAATAAATTTTTGCATATTTTCGCCACCTACATGAATCTTATTGCATTAATGCTACCTTAACAGCACAATATTTACCCTTAGGTGGTCGCTACGCAGTGGCGGATCCAGGGAGGGGTGATGGGGTGATCACCTCCCCCCCTCTCAAACCAAGTGATATTATATTCAAAGATTATAAAAATATTCATTTATTTTTATAGAAATTTAACCAATTGGCACCCCCCTCGTAACGATGCTGGATCCGCCACTGTCGCTAAAGCATAAAAAGTCATTCTTATAAAAATAATATTAATATAATATAAGTATTTCTATAAAAATAAATGAATATTTTTATAATCTTCAAATATAATATCACTTGGTTTGAGAGGGGGGGGGTGATCGCCCCCATCACCCCTCCCTGGATCCGCCACTGCTTAGCGACCACTTAGGGGTGAATATTGTGCTATTAAGGTAGCATTAACGCAATAAAATGCGTGTAGGTGGCGAAAATATGAAAAAATTTATTTTGGGCCACCACTGTAGCTTTGGGGAGCAAAGAATGTAAAATGTGCATAGGTCATGATTTGTAGGTTACACTGTGTTGTTTTATTTTACATAAGTACTTTATCAATAAAACAAACAGATGACGAAAAAATAAAAAAAAACTGGAGCCCGTCAAAGCATATATGAGGTTTACGGCGCCACTGTGCCGTAACGGTTGCTTAAACGAAAAAAATGAATAGGACCTAATTTTTAGAGTAAATAGTGGTCTTTAACCTTGTATAAGTTTTGTTTAAAAAGAATTCATAGGTAATGAGAAAATCGTAAAAACATGCTGGATAAGGTATAGGGGTAGTTTCTGCAGTATATTTTCAAGGATAGGGGTGGTTTGCGCAGGGATGTTGCAATAACCATATATATTTTTGAAAAGCACTATTGATGAAGCATATGCCCATATGGATCAAAAAGCAAAAAACAAAAAAAAATTTTCAACCCCCCATTTTATTTATTGTTTTTGGCTACAGGGGTTGCACTAGGAAATCGCTTTTAGTGTCCATGCATGGGTAATAATAACTTGCACAAAATGATGTATGAAGCATATTAATGAAGGGCATTGTGTGTGAAGGATTCCAAGAAAATCACTTTATTTATTAATTCTTCTTTTTTTTTGGGTGGTTCCGGGGAAAAAATGGGGGTGCATTATGCAAATTTGTAAATAAAACCAGTACATGGGTAATCGCTGAAAGTCTTTTTACTCTAGCATAAACGGTTCAGATGGTATAAAAAGGGGTTTTTTAAAATGTAACACCCTGTAATTAAAAAAAGGGCAATTACCCTTAAGTGAAACCTATACCAAAAAATCAATCATCTATTTGTGAATAATTTCCGTTGCAATTCTTTTTAATTTCCGTTACAGTTAGGGAAAAATATATTTTTTTTTAAAACATCTTTTTTAAAAACTTGTCAACTTTGGGGCGCCACCCTTGCTAAACGGTGGATGATAGAGAGATGCTGTCGGAAATAAATCGTAGAAAATATAGTCCTCTTCATATTTCTATAAAAGAACTTTTTTTTAAAAGGTACAGGAAGGGCTACGTTCTGCAAAAACCATAAATTACCCCCTTTAAAGGGGTGAAAAGGGAGGTTCCGGGGAGAAATTTTTTCAGAAAAAGTTAGTCTTATAATAAGCACCCCTTGATATGCCAGAAAAAAAATAAAACCGGACTTGTGTCCATTTTGCAAGGTTCAACCTCTGTTTCCTACACTATAATGTATTTCAAGCGGTCACCCAGCTAAAACATAACCGCGCTCTCAAGAATGCTTGACTACGGTTATCAGGTGACAACCGGAGTAAGTCAGTGTGCTATGGCCGTAAAGTTGATACATACTAACAAGAATTATTTTGACACATTGTACAATAATAATATATTAAGATTGCTTTTTAATCTTCTTTTCATCATATTTTAATACTCATCATCGTATTTTAATACGAATTATCATCAATCTGTATTGGAATTAAAAGGCCAAAATAAAGATAGAAGAACAAGAGTCCGAGAATATTGATATAAAGAGAGGGTAAGACAGGGTTGTGTTCTGTGGCCGCAACTGTTTAACGTGTACAGTGAAGCTATATTTCAGGAAGCGATAGCGAAACTAAGTGACGGAATCTCTATAAACGGAAGAATAGTAAATAACATAAGATCCGCTGATGACACCGTTATAATGGCACACACACTGGAATCGCTACAAGAATTGTTAAATAGAATTGACGATTATTGCATTCGACATGGACTCAAAATAAACAAGAAAAACACTAAATTTATGATTGTCTCAAAAACGCAACATGGAAATGAAAGGTTAATACTAGAGCAAACCCAAATAGAAAAAGTAAAGACATACAAATATCTGGGAACCCGGGTTGATGACAAAGATGACCAAAGCAAAGAAATTGAAGTCCGAATTTAAACTGCAAGGCAAGCATATATAAAATGAAGACACTGCTTACAAAAAAAGACCTTCAGTTGCCTCTCAACTTGAGGGCTCCAATATGCTATATATTTTCTATATTACCATACGGAATGGAAGCTTGGACATTGAAGAGACAACACATAAGAAAAATAGAAACGTTCGAAATGTGGTGTTATAGAATAAATAATATTGATTATTTCATTCATAGGAGATTCTGACCAATAGAAAGCTCCAGAAATGCAAATTAAGGTGATAATTTTTGATAACATCCCGTCAAGTATATTACGTCAGATGCCCTTCGTTGCTACAAAAAAATACATTCAGTGACATTAATGACAATTAATATTTTAAAAGTTATAAAAGTGATGACTTTCAACCGTAAAATATTTTATATCAACTGTGTGTTTAAAAATACTAATTTGTACTTACATAAATAAATTACAATAAAATTTTGGTTTTGAACAGTTTTATTCATGAAATAATCGCAACAAATTGCACTCGATCTCTAAAATTAATATAGAATTTTTGCCCTCGTGACACTTTGACATAAAACTGTCAAAATTTCACTCGGGAAAAATTCAATAATTTTATAGCTCTTGTGCAATTACTACTGATTATTTCATTCATAGGAGATTCTGACCAATAGAAAGCTACAGAAATCTGAACTAAATCGATAATTTTTGATAATCTCCCGTCGTTAAGTATATTACGTCAGATGCCCTTGTTGCTACGAAAAAATACGTTCAGTGACATTAACGACAATTAATGTTTTAAAAATTATAAAAGTGATGACTTTCAATCGTCAAATATTTATAACAACTGTGTGTTTAATGGTACTTACATAAATAAATTACAATAAAATTTTGGTTTTGAACAGTTTTATTCATGAAATAATCGCAAAAAATTGCACTCGACCTCTGAAACTAATATAGAATTTTTGCTCTCGTGACACTTTGACATAATTTCACTCGCCTTCGGCTCGTGAAATTAAAACTGTCAAAGTGAAAAATTCAATAATTTCAGAGCTCTTGTGCAATTACTACTGATTATTTCATTCGTAGGAGATTCTGACCAATAGAAAGCTACAGAAATCTAAATTAAACTGATAACTTTTTTGATATTTGCCCGTCGTCAAGCATATTACGTCAGATGCCATTCGTTGCTACGATAAAATACATTCAGTGACATTAATGACAAATGTTTTAAAAATTATAAAAGTGATGATTTTCAACCGTCAAATATATATTTATAACAGCTGTGTGTTTAATTGTACTAATTTGTAGTTACATAAATAAATTCCAATAAAATTTTGGTTTTGAACAGTTATATTCATGAAATAATCGCAACAAATTGCACTCGATCTCTAAAATTAATATAGAATTTTTGCCCTCGTGACATTTTGACATAATTTCACGAGCCGTAGGCGAGTAATTGTCAAAGTGTCACTGGGGAAGAATTCAATAATTTTAGAGCTCTTGTGCAATTACTACTGAAAATTCAGTGGGTTCAAAAGATTAAAAATGTTAAAGTGCTACGACGTTTAAATAAGGAATTAGAAATTATGAACAGTACAAAAACAAGAATACTAGAATATTTGGGTCACACTACCAGAGGAGAAAAATATGAGTTGCTGAGAGTTATTATTCAAGGAAGGATCCAAAGAAGAAGAAGCATAGGGAGAGAAGCATAGCATCTCCTTGCTAAGGAACCTTAGAGAATAGTTTACTTGTAGTTCATTACAACTGTTCAGAGCAGCAGCCAACAAAGTGACCATAGCGATTATGATATCCAACCTCCTATAGGAGATGGAACTTTCAGAAGAAGATTTTTTACTGAAAACATCTATATGTATATTTTCTGCATACTTAAAATATGCACTGATTCATACGTAACTTGAAAGATTTAGCAAACAACTTCAGACTGTCAGTGTGAGCGTACTTTATACTGTCGTCTTTATAAAAAAAAGAATGTGTGTGTACTTTGTACGCACGTAAGAAGTTATACTTCTATTATATGATTATATGATTATAAACGAAATTAATATACTTTTTATTTATATTTTATTTAAATATTAAATTAATTTATACTTACTACTTCTCAAACATTTTTATTAAAACAGTGCCAAAAAACACATTAAAAATGCCACAAATGATTTCCGAACATTAATTGTAGGAAAATTTTTTAACTAAATACGTATTTTCTGAAAATAAAATCATAAAATGTATAAAAAAAAATAAAAAAATAAAAGTTTCTATTGGGATTCGAACCAACTTACCACGCGGCTGGTATTTGCGTTGTATTGGGATTCACCCGCATTAAAACTTCGCCACAGAGACAGCTTGTCATTATGTGCGAAGATCGTCTAACTAAACAGATTAACCTTTTGACATTTTTAACTTATGTAAATCAAATTATTTTGATTTTGAATTGAAATGATTTAGAATTGAAAAAATACAACAAAACATAGAGTAAGAAGACAATATATTAGGTGAATATTGATAGAAATTTTGATGGTAATCAAATTATGTAAATAAAAGTATTACATACTACTTATGTATTTTGGTAGGTTCAAGGTAGGTATCGGAGCCCGTATAACGACTAATAAATTTCGCAATCACTTGCGTCGTGCAAAGTGGCTATGTTCAAATATCATAACAAAATTTGATCAACTATTTATAAAACACTTACCAGTGAAAGATTCTTTAGCTTTGAATAAGCGAGATCTGCGGCACTCATACTAGGCACAGTTTGATGAGCTTTCACATTGGCATGCAACAATCATCTCTTCTATGTAAATAAGTCCAAAAATATAATATGAAAACTATTTAAAAAGGCAGTATAACCATTAACTAACTTTTTGTTTGTTGTTTCTCTTCCTACAAATTTTAAAACGCAACAAGCATACATTATAACCAAACCATGCACAGTCCCACAGCTGTGCCACAGCTGCCATATTGGATAATTTTTGTCATGTCATTTGAACATCCAATCAGAACAAAGTTATAATGCGCATGCGCCCGGTCGCTAGGTTTTCCCATATAAAATTTCACCGTCATTACGCCCGTAAAGAAGTATAACTTCAAAAATTATTCACTCTCAATATTTTTCCGAATTGCGCCTAGAGAAGTATAACTTCAAAAAGTTTTATATTAAGTAATTTTCTTACGCAAATCTAAACTTTGTCCATATCGTGTTTTCATTTGTTTTAATATTATTTCTGCTAGTATCATTTTGACCCCCATATCACTTCCATTGCACACGCAAAGAGCAATGGAAAGGCAAATGTTGCACATACGACTAATGGATAAAAAGATAAACGAGTGGATAAGAGAGCAAACAAAAGTTAGGGACGCTAGACAGAAAGTTGCAAAATTGAATTTGAGATTTGCAGGACAATGTATAAGAGAAAAAAAATACCGATGGAACAAAATTCTTATAAGTTGGAGACCGTGGGAATATAAATTAAGCAGAGGAAGGCCACAAATGAGATGGACAGATGATGTAAAGAAGCACGTGGACTTTAGGTGGATAACTGTAGCGACAAACAGATAAAAATGGAAAAGGATTGGGGAGGCATATGTCCAAAGATTGACCAAAGAAGGCCCCATAACACAATAAATAAATCACTCCCATAACACAAGCATGAGCATCCCTGAAACCCTGTTTCGTAATTTTTTATTTCTAAAAATTATTATCTCTTATGTTATTAAGAATTATTTCTTACAATTAGCCCGATCAAAGAACAATCTGACCCCAAGGAAATAAAGGAAGGATGAAAATTTGGGAATAGGTAGTTGAAATTGTCTATTATTATATAAGAAAAAGTTTACAATTCTACATCCCCTCCATTTTACAAAAATGGAGGGGAATTCCCCCCTCTTGACGGTAAAAAAAATCCATTCAAAATAAGACCGCAATTTTATAAAATGACTATTCCAAACAACTTCTGTTCTATAGAGTTTCTTCACTATGAATATGTTCATGTTTAACAAAATAAAACATGTTTTTGAACGGTTTTTCGGAGATAACTCAAAAAGTAAATATTTTAGAGAAAAAAATATTCTTACAAAAGTGTATCTCATATATAATTAAAAAAAAATGGTGTATACATGAGGTCTGTAGACCCAGTAGAACCAGAGTTGCAGCTAATGCAAAGTAGGTTCTTCTTCGTCAAATTCCAAATCGAATATTTCAATGTGAAATAACCCAAATACGAAGCATTTTTGGGGAAAATTCATTTTAATTTTTAAAGTGTTTAAAAAAGGTTTATTTTTGTTTCTAAAAGAAACTTGTAAGATTAAAAGTAAATGAGTTAGGCTCAAAATATTGTTGCTCCCTTCTATTTTATGGTAAAAAAATCACGAAAATCACCCCCCAATTAGCATCACAAATAAAATTTATCATTACCACTTCACAAGTTACTTTGTCTATGTATTATTTATATGATCGGTAAGTTTCATCGGTTCAAAGTGCTTCTTTTTGAAATAGTATATTAAGTATGGAGAACGGTAAGGGATTTATACCGATCGAAGACAATTGTTTGGAGGAGGAGCGGAGCGACGACTCCAATTATTGTCTGAGATCGGTTACCCTTAACGTTGGACATGCTTATAACTTTTTTTGCACGATTGATACCATTATAAATTATAAAATTAAACATTTTCGTCATATTGACTAGTTTCATTCATTTTATCAAGATAGATACTTTGGTTGTTAGGTGGTAACTAGGGTGCATAACAACAATGGAGAATTGAGTTTTTATTTAGTTGTCAATAATTTTAAGTACAATTTTGATTATTATAAATTAAAATATGAGCGAAAGTGAATTTAAAGAAATTTAACGGGCTTGGGAAGAAGGGTGTTCCATTAAGAGATTTTTTAATTCGACGGTAAGTGAATTACTTACCGTCGAGTTGGAGTACTTACCGTCGAGTTGGATTACTTACCGTCGAGTTGCTAGTAAATGTCACCTACTGACGTAAAATCTGTCACGGTAAACAGTCAAAAATGATCAATCGTGCAAAAAAGATGTTAAAATGGCTTGAGCGAGTAACTAATCACGAGTTTAGGCAAATTTGGAACAGCCCTTGCATAAGCAATTTTTGTTTAACAAGAAAACAAAAAATAAAAATATTCAGAAAAGCAGAAGATACACTTTATTACTTTTTGAGATTTTTGGTATTACCAATAAAATAATTTTTAAATTAATTCCATAAACGATTCCGATTTTTTTTCAAAGTAAAAGAAAATGTGTTATTTTAAACCCCTTTTTTTTCAAAACTGAGCACTTTAAACCAATGAAACTTATAGATAATATAAATAATGCATAAATAAATTAACTTGTGAAGCGGTAACTATTAATTTTATTTGAGAAGCTAATTAGAGGGTGATTTTCGCCATTTTTTTACCAAAAAATAAAAAAGACCAACAATATTTTGAGCGTAAATCACTTACTTTTAATATTGGACGTTTTTTTCAAAAACAAAAATAAACCTTTTTTTAAACACTTTAAAAAAGTTGTAATGAATTTTCCCAAAAAAGTGCTCCGTTTTTGGTTATTTCACATTGAAATATCCGATTTGGAATTTGACGAAGAAGAACCTGTTATCACTAGCTGCAACTATGCTTCTACTGTGTCTGCAGACCTCATGCATACACCATTTTTTAAATTTTCTAAGCTATAATTTTACTATATCTTTATACAATATTTTTCTCGCTAAAATACTTACTTTTGAGTTATCTCCGAAAACCGTCCAAAAACATGTTCTTTTTTGTTAAAAATGAACATATATTCACTAGCAAATAACTCGAAAAGTATTGACTTTGTAATAAATCTCTATATAACGAGAGTTGCTTAGAATTAGCCATTATATCCAATTCCGGACGTATTTTGAACGTATTTTCCAACCCGTATTTTCCAACTTTTGTGAAATGGAGGGGATGTAGAATTGTAAACTTTTTCTTATACAATAATAGACATTTTCAACTACCTAGTCCCAAATTTTCATCCTTCCTTTATTTTTTTGGAGGTTTTCGGAAAATTTTGTGTTTCTTTATCGGGCTAAATGTATTAATAATCTATAAGCTAAAAATTTTCTGTGCAAATTTAAAAAAATGTTGGCTCGGGGGCGTAAGTGATATTCTTGAGATTTTTCATAAACTGTAAGGTGTTTATTTTCAAAGAAAATATTTTCATAAACGATCAGCGAGCACAAACATCAGAAATAACATTATAGAAGCTTTGAATTAAAAATTAAATACGAATTTCTTAGAAAGCTTATACGGGCCATCAAACTTGATACAACTTGGCTGAAACTGAAAAATTGTATTAAAATTGGCTACGCCGATGATTGTGAGAAAAAGATTTATATTAAAATGGCTTTTTGCCATTAATCATAATTTTTTGCGGAGCATTCGCTTTATTTTGATTATTGCTTGGTTCTACTGCTGAGAACGAAAGGTGTAAAAGCTGAAATTAATTTTGTATATTAAGCGCATAGGCGTGCTTACTTTGATTACATTATCCCGCAAATAATATATTACACTAACTTACAGTTTATTTTGCACAAAACGTTTTATATTATTTGAAAATATTACTTAAAACATTGATTAGAAGATGTCTCTTCTTCAAGATTGACAACAATTTCTGTAAATTGTGGGAGGTTGTTTATTGATCTCAGGAATATAAGAATTGAAGCTTATCCCAAGTAGGTATTTTTTAATATTAAAATCAAAAATTAGTAAAAGGGAAGCTTCGAAATAAGCCCAATTTTATTATTCCCATCGTATTACAGTTTCTGTTTAGCCTTTACCACCACTTAATTCTCAGATATACTGTGCCATCTGTTTAATATTCCTGTCTTATCTACTTCAATGCTACTACTAACATACAGCCGTCGAAATAATTCACTTTATATTTGAGATTTGAATGAGTACTAATGTTGATGTTCGATTTTTCCAAATTTTCTGAATTTTATTTTGGTAACGTCTCGCCAAGTAAAATACCTGCACGGCAACAAAATAAAATTCAAAAAATTTGGAAAATCCAAACGTCAAAAACAGTCCTCATTCAAATCTCAAATAGAACGTGAATTTGGTCGTGCTGTACCATCTTTATTTCTGTAAAAGATTATGCTTCTATTATTATGTCACTTTTCTTTTCTACTCCTTGGCAGAGATGGGCATCGACACGTCGACTTTAATTGTCGACACAGACGTGTCGACAATGTCGAGAACGTGTCAACAATGTCGACAATGTCGACAATGTCAGCAACGTGTCCATAATGGAAAAAAGTGAGGTTATGTTATGAAATTATTCAGTTGTAAACTTTGAATGTGATCTGATCTGATCAGAATCAAAATGAGTGGCAGAAAACTGAATAAAAACTATGATATATTATCATTCAAAGTATTAAAGATAATTAGATTCTTGCTAAAATGGCTCTCAGACTTCTAAAAATCTCCTCAGCTCAAATCGAGAGACTCTTTTCAAATTGGGGACACATTCACAGTCTGATAAGAAATAGATTAACGTGCACTAATTCCAAGAAATTGGTACATATTTATGTTTCATTAAAGGGAGAGTATCCTGATAAAAATAGTTATGACCTGGACGAGGAAGAAATTGTAGATATGGACGGGGAAAGTACAACTATTTGATGTATTATTGGTTAAATGTTTTCTTTGGTTAAAAATTAGCAAAACCGCAAAATGTTGTAATGTTTTTATTATGCAGTCTCTGCCAAAGCACGAAGAGATTCAACACTGTTTCAGTAATTATTATACTATAATTATTATAATAAAGAGTTAGTAAAATTTAAAAAAAAGTAAACGAAATGTTAGGAAACAAGGTAAGGTTTCAATGTACTGAGATATGTTTGATTGTGGTTTTGAATCTTACCTCGTTTACTGACGTTTAGGTTTACGTTTCTTTTTAATTTTTTTAAACCTTTCTGTAAATGTTACGAGTTTACGAGTAACGATAGAAAATTAAAAATCTATGAAAATTTGTTTTGCTGGTTTTTCTGGTTTTGCATCTATATGGTAATATTTTAGATTCATTACATTGCATTACTCTATCATGAGGTTTGCACATAATAAATTGTCTCTATATGAATCTATTTAAAATTCATTTACACTTGAAAAACCTGCAATCAAACAATTATGGAATATCCTATGAATTTGACAATCGCAAGTTAATAGTGAGGTTAAAAGTTTCAAAAGTTTGAGATTATTTGGTCTCTTTGCAACTTGTTGAAACATTAATGCATACTTTTTCAATAAGTCAGCGCAGCCAGATTAACCTAAAATTTCAAATTAGTGCGCACGGAACGTCATTCTGATCGTTTGCTAATTGTCGACATACTCGACATTGTCGACATTGGCAACAACTTTAAATCACTCGACATCGACATGATTGTCGACATGTCGACAATCGAATTGTCGACATGACATTATCGACACCGCCCATCCCTGCTCCTTGGTAAAAATTTCTTTTTGGACATACTTATCTTCTATTATTTCCAGTTTCCAGTATTGTCTTTTTTCAATATTGTCTTTCTTGTTGTTTTTCCAGTAATGTTCTCTAGCTTCGGCGGCATAATAGTTTAGTTTCTGTCATTTTAATTTTATCATGGTCTTTACTTTTTTCTATATTGCTTCTAATATTTTACATTTGTATAGTTGCTATTTTTGCTGCTAAGTTTGATTGATTATTTCATTCATAGGAGATTCTGACCAATAGAAAGCTACAGAAATCTGAATTAAATCGATAATTTTTAATAATCTCCCGTCGTTAAGTATATTACGTCATATGCCCTTCGTTGCTACGAAAAAATACATTCAGTGACATTAATGACAATTAATGTTTTAAAAATTATAAAAGTGATGACTTTCAATCGTCAAATATTTATAAAAACTGTGTGTTTATTGGTACTTACATAAATAAATTACAATAAAATTTTGGTTTCGAACAGTTTTATTCATGAAATAATCGCAACAAATTGCACTCGACCTCTGAAATTAATATAGAATTTTTGCTCTCGTGACACTTTGACATCATTTTACTCGCCTTCGGCTCGTGAAATTAAAACTGTCAAAGTGTCACTCGGGAAAAATTCAATAATTTCAGAGCTCTTGTGCAATTACTACTGAAAATTCTATTACTTAGTTTTTTTCCGTTGTTGTTACTTGTTTCATCCTGGCTTTTACCCACATAACAATGATGTTCGCATCATGTTCTAAGCATATACTACCAACATTCGTCGGAGTATATTCTTTTTAGTATATGTGTAGTACAAGCATAGCATCTACCTTAAAAAACATTCTAAATTTCATGTTCTTTGCATATACTTCAAAGTATATTCTCGTACCGAATATACTAAGTATATTCGTGTACGTAGGATCTCGGAATATTCGTAAAAGTTTATTCTTAGAATATACCTTTATCGAATATTCTTAACACATACTTATAAGTACATTCTTAACACATACTTATAAGTAGATACTTTTAAAATATCTTAAAAATAATTTGTATGTATAGGAAGTATAATATTAGCCTTATAGATTATCAACTTCGTTATTTTTTAGAATACATAATTAATAAAATTTATGTATGTAGGTAGTATTGGACGAATTTCATTTCAAAATTGTTGTAGGGTAAAAAAGTTTAAACATTAATTGTATTAACGTTTACATAGATACTATTAAAAATTCGTTTTCATAATTGAAATGACTTTACCATTTCGAGTTTATCATGAATCATTAGTATCTTTACATCCTTGGAATTTGAATTTAGGTACATTCAATTCAATAGGCCATTTCGCAGAACCAAAACGTGCCAAACTGCACAATCATAGCAACCAAAGGCTTTGGCGTTGCCAACCGTCGAGTAAGCTTTTTCCGTCAACTTACCTTAAAAATTCCCACTTTTATAAAAAAAACTTCCCTCCTGTTTACAAAATCTGAGAAGTTATGTTGAATTATTTTTAAATATTTTGATTTTTTCTTAATATTTTACAATTTGGACTGGAACAATAATTCCCTTTTGAGTTAACTTTTTCCCTTTATCACCTTTTATGTTGAAAATTCCCGCAAAAAGGGAAATTTCTCTCCGTTTGGCAACACTGACCACCGATTTTGTTATTCCACAATACATTCATAACCCTCCCCCCCCCCCATCATATTCTGACCATTTCTATTCTTACCTGAATTGATCAGGGATAGGAAAAAACCGTAAAATATGAAAAAGAAAACAGGCATTATTTCATTATTTGTATCGTCTATGGATCTATGCAGTGTTAAGGATGAAGGCGAATGATGTAGTACTAGGACTAAAGAACATACATAATCTGTTTATTTTGTTTGCGGTGCTTCAAAATACATATAATCTATTTTGATAACTCAATATTACTTAAATAGGTAAGTACATATAAGTATTATATAAATTTTAGTTACTTATTATGCATAGTTTAGTTTAGCTAAATATTATATAATGATTTATATAAATAACTAAAATTTATAAATATGTACTTACTTTTTAAGTAATATTGTAGCATGTAGGTACTAACTACATTCTCATTTGCAATTAAAATATGTAAATAGATATTTGGTAGAACCAGTAGAACCTAAGATGAGATTAGGTGATGCTGAAAACATACTTCTAAGCAATATAGCACTTGATAGCACTTTCTTAGAATATTCTTAAAAATATAATATTCTTCCCATACAAAGATGTGCGGTAGTACGTTCTTAGTATATAAATAGAAGGTTTATAGCACTTCCTTGGAATATTCTAAAAAGTACCTTCTTGGTATAAACTAAAGAGATGTGCGGTAGTATGTTCTAAGTATATACACATAGAAGGTTTATAGCACGTCCTTGGAATGTTCTAAAAAGAACATTCTTGGTATATACTGAAAAGAAGTGCGGTAGTACATTCTAAGTATATACATAGAACGTTTAAGTACTGTAATGTAGTATATACTCAGTATCTGTTCTGCACATTCGCAATAGTAATTACGCACATTCTCAGTATATACTTTTTCTGAAAAGTATGTTCTATGAATCTACTAAGAACATGAAATTGTTATGTGGGTACCATCTGTTATATTCATATAAATATCTCTTCCTGCTCTTGTATTCATTATCTCTCACAATTATTTTCATGTCGTATTTTGAAACTTTTTTAATTAGCTCACCGACTTTTTCGTAGAACTCATTTCCCGCCCAATCCTAAATAGTCCTAAATCGCCTTTCTGATTGCCTTTCTGATATTGTTTGAAAGCCGGTTAATACTCTGATTGTTCTCCCTGACGTACTGTGGTTCTAAATGCCGAAAACGTGGTCATGGACCTTTAAAAATGTATATTATTTATACACTTCGGAATTACTTTCGTTCTGAAGGGTTTTTGCATCGCCGATTACGAATCTGACATTATTTTTTCTGAAAAACGAAATGGCGGATCCAACATGGCGGAAAAAAATTGAAAATATCAATCAAAACTCAATTTTTTTTGTCAAATTTGGTAGTTTAATGTCGCTGATTACAAATCTAACATTATTTTTTTTTAAACAAAATGGCGGATCCAATATGATCGAAAGATATTCGGAAATTTTATTTTAAACGCATATTTGTTTAAAATTTTATATTATAAGAGACTTTTGTAATTGCTCATTACTAACACAGTTTCTTTATTAAGTACAATATTTAGAACCTACTGCTTATGTACAACCGCCCATACATACTTTTTACTATATATTTTAAGATTATACCCTATTCCACGAACATACGCCTGTTTTGGATTACTTCGACAACGAATATTTTACTGTGCAAAATAGGAAGAACGAAAGTAAATTGCAAATTACATTGTTGTTTATTGGAATAATTATTAGCGCCATTTACTTTCGTACTTCTTATGTTGCACAGTAAAATATTCGTTGTCGAAGTAATCCAAGACAGGCGTATGTTCGTGGAATGGCCCATAATAAACATTAGTCGCAGAATTATGCAGAATTTTGTACTTTTTTAATGTATTTTTACAAAATTTTGATTATTTCAAGTATATTTTCACTCTCTATGCATTATCAAATTTAAGGTGATACAGTAGCGATCAACAGGTAGCCAAAACGCGTTCCAAGATTGCGGCTGTAACTTTGAATATTTTTTCGAGATATTTGGCACACGTATTCGTAATATAATAAAGAATGGCGGTACAGAACCCAATTTGAAAAATATATTAATATGTGGAAATTACTCTGCAATTAAATACAATATTAAAAAAACGAGCATGTACCGCCATTAAGAAGAACAAAAAAATACACTTTCTTCAAATACACTTTTTTATCCAATGCCTAGATTTTGTGTCATTTTGGAACTACTAATGAAATAAAAAATTTTAGTAGTTCCAAAATGACACAAAATCTAGGCATCGGATAAAAAAGTTTATTTGAAAGAAAGTGTATTTTTTTGTTCTTCTTAATGGCGATAGAGGCTCGTTTTTTAATATTGTACTTAATTACAGAGTAATTTCCACATATTAATATATTTTTCAAACTGGGCTCTGTACCGTCATTCTTTATTATGTTACGAGTACGTGTGCCAAATATCTCGAAAAAAAATTTGGAAAATTACAGCCGAAACCTTGGAACCCGTTTTCGCTACCTGTTGATCGCTACTGCTTCCTCTTAAGGCATTTATTGTTACTAAATCTTAAGCTAACTTACATCTTACATTACTACGTACTTTAAAAAAGAAGAGTCTGCTTTACAGCGATGAAATTGATAAACTACGAAACGCTTTACAGCTTTTGCAATATAAGCTTTTTTTTTTTCACTTTCTCTGTATACGCGTGTATCTATTTTGCCCAACGCTCTTTTTTCTGTATTTCTTCCAACTTTTTCTATCTCATTTCTCAGCTGATTGGTCTGTTTTCGCTATCTTTTTTCCCTTCGATCATCATCGATCTTATCGTAGAGAGGTAATTGCCATTTTTTATTTGTTGCTTAATATTTGTTAAATTTTTGAACCCCTTGTGCAGCTTCCCTGTTTTTATTTCGTCTAGTTGGTCCTTGTCTTCATACAATCTCTATCCTCTAGCATTTACCGTTATCTTTTTGTAACCTATCCTTGCCATTTTTCCTTTTTTACTTTCTTTTTTTCTCACTTTGCTTACTTATTCGTTTCTGCACTTATTTTTCTTTCATTTATAGTTACTTGCTTATATAAATGAATTTGTATAAATAGTCCATTCATTCACGGTTTTTGCTGTAAATTTTAAAGAACCGCTTGGATTGACATGAAATCTGGTATATACACAGCTAACATGTCAAAAAAGTGATATTGTGCCGATGTGTGCTTTTGCCCTGGGGCTGACTTTCACCCCCTCTTGGGGGTGAAAAAATATATGTCCAAATTAAGTCCGGAAATGGGTAAACTAACTAATTTTAAGTAACTTATGTTCTATAGAGCTTTTTCGCCAAGTCCACAATTTTCGAGTTATTTGCGAGTGAATATGTTAATTTTTCAACAAAATAACCACATTTTTAGACGGTTTTTCGCAAATAACTCAAAAAGTAAGTATTTTGTCGAAAAAAACGTTCTTAGCAAAAATATAGCCTATAGAAAAGTAAAAAAATGGTGTACGCGTTAGGTCTCTGGATCTTGTAGAACTAGAGTTATAGCCACTGAAAAATAGATTCATATTCACCAAATTTTAAATAGAATATTTCGACGTGAAATATCGAAAAAATTAATCACTTTTTGGGGAAAAGCCATTATAACTTTTTTAAAGTGTTTAAAAAAAGCTTTATTTCTGCTTATACAAAAAGTTTCTAGCATTAAATTTAAGCAAGTTACGCTCAAAATAAAGTTGGTCCCTTTTGTTTTTGCAAAAAAAATCGGGAAGACCAACCCCTAATTAGCAACTTAAATGAAATTAATCGTTACCGCTCCACAAATTATTTTACTTATGTTGTGTTTATATGATCTGTAAGTTTCATCGTTTCAAAGTGCTTATTTTTGAAAAAAATTGGTTTCAAAATAAAATTTTTAAAAATTTAAATTTTGAAAAATATGATTTTTTTCAAAATAACTTAAAAATTGTTAGAGATACCAAAAATCTCGAACAACAAAAAAAGTCAGATTTGCTTTTCTGAATATCATGTATTTTTTTGTTTTTCTGTTAGACAAAAATTGATTAGATTTGGTGTTTCAAAATTTGCATACATTCGTGATCAGTGACTCGTTCAAGCCTTTTTAACTACAGCCCTTTCAATAGTAAGGACTTTGAACCGATGAAACTTACAAATCTTATAAACAATATATACACGAGTCAAGAAACTTGTGAAGTCTCAACGATTAAGTTCATTTAAGATACTAATTAGGGGGTGATTTTCTCGATTTTTTTACCAAAACCAAAGGGACTAACTTTATTTTGAGCGTAACTTGTTTAATTTTGATGCTAGAAATTTTTTTTATAAAACAAAAATGAAGATTTTTTTAAACACTTTAATTAAGTTTTAATGAGTTGTCCCCGAAATGTGCTTCATTTTTGGTTATTTCACGTTAAATTATTCCATTTGGAATTTTACGAATATGAACCTATTTTTTATTAGCTATAACTCTGCTTCTACTAGGTGTAGAGACGTGATGTATACACCATTTTTTAAAAATTTTTACAAGCTATATTTTTGCTAAGAATGCTTTTTCGACAAAATACTTACTATTTGAGTTATTTGCGAAAAACCGTCTAAAAGCGTGGTTATTTTGTTGAAAAAATGAACATATTCACTGACAAATAACTCGAAAAGTATTGACTTAGTAAAAAAACTTTATAGAACAAAAGTTACTTAAAATTAGCCAGTTTATCCATTTCCTGACTTTCTTTGGACGAATATTTTTTCACCCCCAATAGGGGGTGAAAACCACCCCCAGGGCAAAAGCACATATCGGCACAATATCACTTTTTTTCTTTGACTTGTTAGCTATGTGTATGCCAAATTTCATGTCAATCCAGGCGGTTCTTTAAAATTTAGAGGTTTTGCAATATTTTACCGTTAAAGAACGGACTAAAAGATTGTACATTTAAAGTATACACAACACAGATTAGAGAATTTTATTTTTGCGATACACTTAAAAAAGTTTTCAAACAAGTAGGTACTTGTTTGAAAATGGTTTTAAATATTTTTTTTTTCGTCGTGCCCTTTGAAAGACGCCACTGGAAAATGATGGCAACAACCTCGCAATTAATCCAACTTCAGTGATATTTAATTTTATAAAACCATTTAATTTCTAATTCTGTTGGCAAATACAAAAGGCAGGTGCGACCTGTCGCTTTTGTTATAGAAATTGCTATTAACGAAAAGACAGGGAGTGCCTTTGTGTGTTTACAAACAATCGACTGGGGAGTATCAGGTGTGTAAATACGAAAGAATGAAAATGAAAGAGGCTTTTAAGTAGATTGGCTGAATGTTTTAGTATTATTTTTAAACGTCTGTTAGGAATGTTTAGTAAAAAATTACAAATAAACAGGTATGCATTCACCTTCGTTTATTACTACATAATAATATATTGTCGTATATTTTACAAAACATGCCGCAAAACAAATAAAGGTTTAGAATAAAATCAGATAAAGCATGGTATAAAAAAACACTTGTCAAAGAAAAAAACACCTTGAGATCTCTTCTCTTGAGAAACTTGATATTCATATATAAGGTAAAATTGAAATGGTAAAATAAAACAATCCCGTCTTCGCCTTGCCCCGAAGACAGCCCCCTTGGCAGACGTCTGCAAAAGAAAAACAAAATTGTGTTTACTACTATAAAAATAAAATGCGATTATTGTACTATAAGAAGCAATTACGCAAATACTCGAATCTCATTACACTTAAATTCAGTCTAACCACACATGCTCTCACAATCAAAATATCGAGACGTATACAGATACCCATACAACAACTCCGGATCGGAGATGGCAACAAGCGTCCACTAAACGGTGACACGGATTTTGTTTAATTACGAGCGAAGCGTCTCTTCACTACAGAGTTGCTTCGCCCATATTGGCTTACCAATTTAGTACACTTTGCTTACCACCGCAAGACTTACTATTCTTCCTCAACTCCGTTAAATAATACGATTTCGGCCATTAATACCATTTTACACTTCACCGTTCTAATAATTAGTTTATTTGGCCCTAGGAGGGCCTTTATTTTTACAATGGGCTCTTCTTTATCTTCATTATTGGCTAATATATTTATGGAGGATTTCGAAAGTAATATTATTTCTAAACAAAATTTAAAACCCACAGGGAAGAATTGTTGGATACATTCCTATATATTATAAACTACTAAGAAGAGACAATAAAATTTACAATGGAAAAGGAATATAATAACACCCTACCTTTTCTCGATGTTTTAGTCTCAAAGAAGGATACAAGATATGTGACTCCAGTGTATAGAAAACCAACAGATATCTCAATTACAAATTAAATCACAACATCAACGTTAAAAAGGGAATGATTAAATCCTTACACGGTAGAGCCAAAATTATTTGTTCTAACGAAAATTCATTCTTAGAAGAAAAACAATTGTTAAATTTGTTTTATTAAAAAATTATTATTCTTTATCGTGTATAAATAAGGAATTGTCAAGATTAGATCGAATGAAACAGAACAGCTTAGAACGGGATCCTATAGCATTTACAAGAAATAATACGAGGAAAATATCAATACCATATATAAAAGGACTATCCGAGAAACTTAAAACAACTTAAAATAATAGAAAATAAATTCAACATTTCAACAACATTCAAAACAACAAACACGTTGAGATCTATTCTTCTTCTTCTTGCAGCACTGTCTCCTATCGGAGGTTGGCTACCATCACAGCAATCTTAACTTTGTTGGCTGCAGCTCTGAACAACTGTATTGAACTGCACCCATACCACTCTCTTAAATTTCGCAACCAGGAAATCCTCCTACGTCCCACATTTCTCTTTCCCGAGATTTTTCCTTGGATGATCTATTCTATCTAAAACTAAATCCAACAGTGAACACGAAAGAACACAGAACTGTATTTATACAATACCTTGTGAATGCCAACAATTTCATTTAGGTGAAACATCAAGACCATTAAACGTTAGAATAAGTGAACATCAGTCTTATATTAACAATAGAGAATTTGATAGATCTCAAATATGTCAACACGCATGGGATAATGAACATAGAGTTCAGTGGAGAGATTCAAGTATAGTCCTGAAAGAAACAGATAGTAAAAAGAGAAAAATCAAAGAAGCCGCTTTAATTATGCTAAATGAAACCATTTGTGTCGCAAATTCCTCGGTAGAATGCAGTAGGATGTGGTAACCCATACTATAAGAGGAAGTCAATACACAGAAAATACCAGGATTAGTAAGTCAATAACATATCGAGTTAGTACATATTGTACATTTTAGTATTGTTTTTATATATATATGTATTATTAATATTATTTATAATATAAAATAGCATATGTACATATTAAGGTCAGAATTTGGTATTAGTTTTGAGAGTAAACTAGTCACCATTGCATGTGGTTATCTTTTTAAAGACATAATATGATTTTTTTGTGACGGATTCTTGAGTTGGGGTTGATTTCATGTAATCGAATGAACTATATTTCAATAAACTCGTTTGCAATATCATTTTAAAGTCTTCTACTTTGTATTTATGTCTGAATTGCTGATATAAATGAGTCAGATTAAATAAACTATTAGAAGAATTTTTTTACTAAGCAACAACATTCTTGTTTAATTCATTAATATTTTTTGTTTTTTGACAATGACACCCGATTTGGGCGTCGAAACCTTAATAAAATCATTTTTTTAGTAAAATTGTGGCTTATTTTCCATCAAAACTAGTTAACACAAAGTAACTATTAACGTTATGCACTTTTCATCGCAGTACAGTTGTTGTTTCTCAAAATTTCAACGCCAACTTTAGTTTCCAAACGTCAAGGTATCTTAACCCACAATCCGTCTACTGTGAAGGGTGTTATAAACAGCACTTCAGCGGCTTAATGGTGTTTAATTGAGGCCAATTCATTTCATATGTTAATACATTAATTTACTCAAGGCTGTTAAGCACTCCTAAATTCATAAACAGGGTAGAAAACAAGGGCGTAGAAAAGTTGAGATCGAGCTGTTGTTTTTGTTTTTGCGATAGAAGTTTGCCGAACAGAAGTCTCGTGTTGAAGCGAAAAGTTTGCGTTGTTTAACTGAAACATGATAAATAGAGTCACCACAACTGCCATTAAAATGAAAGAAATAGAATCAGAGCAAATTGTAAAAGCACAAAATGTAACAGAATATTCCATTTGCAAATCAGAAACTTTAATACACTACGTATCAGAGAAATTTGGAATATTTTATAGTTTTTATGTTAATTAAGTTAGATGAATTAAGAGCACACAGTAGCGATCAACAGGTAGCAAAAAACGCGGTCCAAAATTGCGAAAGTTCTGGGAACTTTCAAAAGTGAGGCAAGAGTGCGTGGTTAATTCGACACTGACAGTGACGTTTATACTATCAAAAACAATAATTTTTATACACATAGGCGCGAAATGTTGCCGAGTCAGTGACGTTCGATTTCTTGTTATAATAAAATCGATTTTTAGTAGTTCCAATGTGACACAAAATCTAGGCACGGGTTAAAAAATTTTTTTGAAGAAAGGGTATTATTTTGTCTTTCTTAATGGCGGTACAGTAGTTATGCAGTAAATTCTCTCTTAACGGACACCTCTCTTCGCCGGACACCTCCTCTATACGGACGATTTTTAAAACAAAAATTATTCAGCCATATATGAACCTGTACTCTTTAACTTCCTTCGAGGGACACTCTCAACAACGGACGCGGACAGTAACGCGGACAGTAAATGTGTAAATGCGCACAGTAAATGAAAAAAATTAACATTTTCTTCCAAATATTGTACAATATAAAACTGTATGTATATAATACATTTATTATTTCAAATCAATACAGATGTCCACGACCTGATATTTAATACTGTTCACGTTATCAAAACTAGATAAGCAATAAAAATTTAATGTTTTTGTTAGTTGGTGAAAGAAATGCGACACCAGGAAATTGTTAATTGTAATTTGACTGGATCAAGAGTATTTTCATACACGTCGTTGTATTTTTATGAGTGTTTTCTTAAAAATTTAATTTTCGGAATAAATTTCATAGTAAATTTTATGATGTTATGTCTAGTTTTAGATATTTTCAAGTTTAAAAGAAAAAGTCGATGTGGTTCATTATGGAGAGAAGCATAAGTTAAATATTAGACAGTTAGCTGAAAAATTTGGAATTGGAAAACCTCAAGCCAGTGAAATTTTGAAATATAAAAGTCATTTAATCAATCAGTTTTCTGAGAACGGTCACCTGGAAGCAAAAAGAAAATATTTGTAAACCGATGCTACTGGATTAGACCTATAGATAATTGTTTTCGATTGGTTTTGTGAAGTGCGGTCTAAAAATATTCCTGTTTCTGGTAAAATTATACAAGAAAAGGCATTAGAAGTTGCAAGGGAACTAAGCGTTGATATGGAAGCTTCTGGTGGATGCCTCGAGCGACACCATATACCCTTCAAATCTGTATGTGGCGAAACAGCTGCTGTAGATTTATTGGTAGTTTTTAACTGGAAAGAAACTCTGCTTGTTTTATTGACAGTATAGGTAGGTACACTTCGCGTCAAAAAAAACTGGTACAACTCTTATGACCGAAAATCGTGTTTTTCAAGTTGTGTAAGTTGATCTTGTCACAAGTGTCATTCTAATTTCTAGGGCAACGTTGCCAGTTCAACGAAAATATTCTATCAAACTAGGTAAAAACGGGGCTGTGCGACAGACCGCATTTTTTAATGTACTAAAAACTAAAACAATTGTAATTTTCCGTCAGTCATTGATTCGTGTTTTATTATAATTTATGAAAATATTTCAATTCAAAAATAATGATAGATAATAAATCTTGACATGACTTTAAATTATTATGTTTAATGTCAAACCGAGAGGTGTGATTTTTTTCTCGTAAATTGTAGGACAAAACTGCATTAAGTTGTGTAGAATAAATAAAACACACTGGAAAAATTAAAAATTTAATTTGAAATTAACACAAAATGAATAACTTTTTTATTTTTTTTTGTATTTAGATTTAGTGCAGTTCCGTTGTCTGTGATGGCAACAACGAAGTGATTCACGAACAATAATTGTCAGTCTGAACACAGGTTTACATTAGGAAAAAAAAGTGTACCAGTTTTATATGACGCGAAGTGTACTCTCCGCGAGACCTAATTAACGCAGATGAGACGGGAATATTTTTAAGAGTTTAGAGCATTACCCAAGAAAACTTATACTCTGAAAGTAGAAAGGTGCATTGGAGGCATGAAAGCAAGGCTTCTAAAGATAGGATCACAATTATATTTTGTACCAATATGATATTTGATAGAAGAATGCAGAGAGAAAATCTAAAAGTTCAATAATCAATGTCCATAGACAATACTGCGTGGTCATCCACAACTTGGGTTATGTAATATTAAACTAGCATCTCTTTTTATAGAGGTAAACATACATGCACTTATTTAAAAAAAAATAAGTTAAGTTTTTCTCTTCAACGGACACCTCCTTTAAACGGACACTTTATGTGGAACGACTACTGTCCGTTCAAGGGAGAGTTTACTGTAGAATAATTTCCACATACTAACATATTTTTGAAATTGGGCTGTGTACCGCCATTCCTTATTATATTACGAATGTGTGTACCAAATATCAACAAAATATTCAAAATTAGAGCCACAATCTTGGAACGCGTTTACTGCTACCTGTTGATCGCTACCGTTTGCTCTTAATACGTGAACCTACTGAGTAGCTAGACTAAGCCTGCAAACAGAGTACCTAAACAAATTCGTAAAAGATAATAAACCGTAAAAGTCTCAAAAATTTATTATTTACGAATTAACGAAGATTCACGGAATTTATCAACGCGGATTTTTAGTTTTTCTTGTAATAACTTTGACAAAACACTTAAACAGTAAACCTTGTATCTTTTAAACGGTTATACTTATAATAGTAACATTTGGAGGGAGAAAATAAACGGCCGTTTATGCTTCTCATCTAGTCATAACAGGTGACGCAATAGTGACAGATGACTTTACAGAGCCGCTGTGACCAATAATTTTAAATTATTATTATTATTATTATTATTATTATACATAAGCAAGGGCAGAGGGACAAGTCCCTATTATGCCCAAAAACAAAGAAATTACATAACTAACCTACTAGTAGATACAATATAAAACAAAAGAAAAAAGATATAATTTTTGTTTACATAAAAAAAAATAAAATAGTTCAGCTATAATAAGAAACGGTCAAGTCTGTTTTTAAACGTGTTAGTAGAGGGGGCCGTGACAATGTTATCACTAAGGTTATTCCAACTCTCGAACACTCTATTTGGTAGGAAGTTCTGCCTTGATCTCGTAGAAAAGTTCTCTTTTTTAAGTTTGAACTGGTGACCTCTGAGGCGTTCATCTTGGTTTATAGTAAACATTTCGTCGAGATTTCCGAAACTGAATTTTAATATTTTAAAAGTGGTTATTAAGTCTCCACGTTGTCGACGAAGTTCGAAGGAAGTTAGATTGGCCATACTAAGTCTCTCTGCATAGGAGGGTCTTCTCAGTCCCAATGGAATTCGAGTTGCTTTTCTTTGGACGTTTTCCAACAATGTTTTGTCTCGAACCAAATCAGGATGCCACGTTGGACCAGCGTATTCAAGAATCGGTCTTACGTAAATAGTGTAAAGTTTACAGAATGACTGCATTGAAACTCTCGAAAAACACCTCCGAATAAGATATAGTCTGGAGTTCGCACGTTTACAAATAGAAGTAATGTGGTCGGACCACGTTAGACTGCTGTTTACGATAACACCAAGGTCGTTATACGAGAACACTGAATCTAATGGTCGCCCGTTAACAAAATACGGCACAAGTGGGTTATTTTTACCAATTCTAAGCACTACACATTTTTCCGCGTTTAAGGGTAGTAACCATTGGGAACACCAAGTAAAGATAGAGTCCAAGCCCCTTTGGAGGGTTAACTGGTTTGTCATAGGATTGGCATATATTTTTGTGTCATCAGCATAGAACGATATTTTACTGGAAACATAATAAGGAACATCGCTGGTATAAACCGTAAAAAGCAGAGGTCCGAGGACAGAACCCTGAGGCACTCCACTTTCCACTAACCTGTCCTGTGAGAAAGATTCGCCAACTCTAACTTTGTAATGTCGATCTGTCAGGAAATCATCTATCCAACGAAGTAAAGTACCGCGAACTCCGAAATGTTCTAGCTTATGTAGAAGTCTGCGCTTAGGGACACGGTCAAAGGCTTTAGAGAAGTCTAGATAAACAACGTCGACCGGCTGCGAACTGTTAAGGGATAGCGTCCAGTCGTTAACACAATGTAGGAGATTGGTTAGAGTAGAGCGGCCAGACACAAATCCATGTTGTTGTGTTGGAATGACATGTTCCTGGAGAAGGAATTTAGTCATCTCCTCGGAAATAATGGCTTCCATGACCTTACCAACTACTGACAGCAGGCTAATCGGGCGATAATTGTTGGGATCGAGTTTGTTGCCTTTTTTAAAAATAGGGGTGACGGATGCTAATTTCCAACTAGGGGGTAAGGAATTCTGGATAAAAGAAGTCTGCATAATTAACGTTAAAGGTATTGCAAGCGTGTCTGCGCATCTTTTTAACATTTTTGGTGTTAAACCATCTAAACCAGGTGAAGCGACTGTGCGAAGTTTCATTAAATGTTGTTTGACATGATCCACTGTAAATTCGACTTGCTCTAAGGATGCGCCGACACGGTTACACCTAATAGGAGGTAGATTGCCATCATTCGATTCTTTAGTAAAAACCTGTGAAAATGCTAAGGAGAGAGTTTCGGAAGAATCTGTGTCAGAAGAGCATAAAGTCTGATTAGGTTTTTGTAGTAAAGGTATGGACACTTTAGATGTCAATGAGGATCTTATGTATTTGTAAACTTTTTTAATGTTACCGCTTTCAATAACACTTGTTTCAAAATTACGTCTTAAAGTTTTTAGAAATGTTTGTAAATTATTTGAAAATCTGCGGTGGTTTTGAAAATCGCTGTAAAGCCCGGTCTGTTTAAATTTCCGCCAGAGATGTCGTTTGTGATTAATTTTTTTCTGTTGCTGTTTGATTAATCCACGGTTTAAGATTGTTTTTATAAGTCTTACGGATGGTAGTATTTTTAGAAATTATATTGTGGACGGTATCGAGAAATGCAGTCCACATTGATGAAGGGTCGTTTAAGTCAGCAAAAAAGAAATTCCAGTTGATTTGAGAGAATTCAGCGTCGACTTCAGAAAAATCTGTTGTGGTGTATGTTACAATATTATTTTTGCGGGGTAGAATTTGATTGAATTGGATGTGAGCCGTTATAACTGCATGATCTGACTTTCCTATAGGAGAGCTGATTTCGAGAGATGAAATCAGCTGTTCGTCGTTAATAAGCACCAGATCTAAAGTAGATGGTTGGTTATTAGTTCTAAATCTGGTAGGTTCTGTAATGAGCTGTATTAAGTTCGAATTTACTACAAAACTTTTAAATAAATTATGAGAGTTTTCGGTGTCAGATAACGAAGATATTGGTCAGGTGATCTCCGGAAAATTAAAATCTCCAGTAATAATGAGATTATCGAGAGATGATAGTTCTTCAAGTTTAGTAAACATAATATTATCGTGTGCAAGTACTGTAAGAGGTGGACGGTATATACAGACTAAATTAAGGCAAAATGGATTTTTAGTAATAGACACGTGAATAGCATCTATTCCAGGAATATCTAATGGGTTAATGTTAATTTTGAAAGTTGTGGTAATAATATTAGATAAATAAATGCATACACCACCACCGACACGATTTTCTCTGTCTTTACGATAAATTGTATATCCATTGATGTTAACAGAAGAATCAGGGATTGAGGGTTTAAGCCAGGATTCAGCAATACACATAATGTGTGGCTGAAGAAGTTGCACTGTGCATACAAATTCATCAAATTTTGCAGAAAGTGAATCTAAATTCGTATATAGAAATAGCCAATCATTAAATCTATCGGTAGAAAAATTATGAACGAAATTTCGTGATTCTGGGAGTGCCATTAATGTATTTAATTGTTAAGTCATGTTCACCGTTATTTTTGCGAATTTCTAGTTCATTTCGGAGTTCTTTTAAGCGTGTTTGTTGGATGGGCGTCTTATCGTCAATTATTGAGAATTTTTCCGTGGCTTTGTTTTCCAAAAGTTTTGCTTTATTTCTCAAAATATCTTTAACGTGGTATTCCGAACTCATTACTACCTTTATCATTCGGGGAAAACGTTGGTTCGCTTTGCCGACTCTGTAGAAAGTGATTTGCTTTTCCTGACAGCCAACAGTTGCCAAGACAAGGTTAATCTTATTTGCGTCGTCATCTTTTCTGCGTTGTGCATCCCCAGAGGAAGATTCTGGAACGCCTCTGATTAGAATATTCTTCGCACGTGTCATGCGATCTACAGCTTCGTTTGCAATATTATCCGTGAATTCGGTAGACTTAAACAAGTCAATTTGGCTGAGCTTGTTATTTAACTCAGTTATTTTACTTTCAAAATCATTAATTTTCGTACGAATTTCCATTTTAAAGTCCAGCAAAAGATCTTTTATTTCCGAAAAATTAGAGATATTTGAGCTGCAAGAATTACATAGGATACTTATCCCACGAATTTTCTGTCGAGTAACGCGATCGTCGGAAGAAAGATCCGTGCATGTGATATGTATTTGTCGCTTACAACCATCGCACTGAAGTTTACGGTCAGCTGTTGCTATGTTTTTGGAGCAGTTAGAACAAACTGAGGTAGAAGGCATGATCGGGTTTTTTACTGGTATGTAATTAGTGTAGTTTGTTTTATTATTAATAAATTGTGAAATGGTACTCACAGTTGTTTATGTTCACTGTAATTGCACTTTTTTTACACAAAATTTTTTACAACCACTAATGACTATTGGTATATGGAAACTGGTATGCAAAATTTCTTTGCGAAATTATTATTATTTACAGCGTAATCTTGAAAATTACTAGGAGCACAAAAATGTACGTGTGTCGTTAATCTACTAGCGATACAACTCCTGGGACCTAATGGCAAGTGATACCTCATTTGAAAGGTATTCAAAATACCTATTCAGTGAAACTAATTTTTTTGGGTTTTTTTGGTGAATAAATTAAAGAAATATAATATTGTCGTTTCGCATTTCATTAATAAAAATTCAAATGTCCGCTTAGGGTTTGTTTGTCAAAAAAGTTGACGTGTTTCAATTCTCTAGTACTTTTTACGTCAACATCAACCTTTTTGACAAGTAACCATAGGCGGAACTTTGAATTCTTATTAATTAAATGCGATACTACAATTTTATATTTATTTCCTATAATCATTAAAATAAACTTAAACTCAAACAAAATTGGTATGACTGAATAGGTATTTTCAGTACCTTTCAAACGAGGTATCATTGCCATAAGATCCCATTTAAAATTATCAGTCACAGTGGCGCTGTAAAGTCATCTGTCACTATAATATATATGTAATATGCTATACTATACTATACTATAATATACTATACTAATAATATACTATTATAAGTATAACCATTCAAAATATACGAAGGGGGACGGACTTTAAACTAAAGTCTGTTCGCTAAACTCAGACACAACTGGCTAGATATTTTAGTCGGTAATTTTACCAATTTTAGTAAAATTGGCAAAAAATAATTATTAAATAGTTAATAATTACTAAATAGTTAGTAATTTTTGTAAAAACAAAAAAAAAATACCGACTAAAATAATTATCTAGCCAGTTGCGTCTGAGTTTAGCGAACCGACTATAATAGCACTATATTATAATAGTCTAGGGCGCATCTGTTTTGAGATGGACGTTGAAAGGTGACTCAAATTTTTTTTGCAGAAATTGCTTGGAAATAGCTCAAATAATAATATTTGAGATATTCTCCCACTCAAAATGGTCCGAAACATTTTTAAATAATTCTTCTTCTTCTTCTTCAAATGCAAATCCACTAATGGATGTTGGCGATCACATTTTCCATTAACTCTCTGTTTCTTGCAATGTGGATCAGTGATTGTATGTCGGTAATCCCTGTCCATTGCCTTATGTTTCGGAGCCAGGACATTTTCTTGCGTCCTATTCCTCTCTTGCCTTCAATTTTACCCTGGATTATAAGTTGAAGGGACTGGTATTTTTCGTTTCGCATGATGTGACCCAAATACGCCGTTTTTCTTTTCTTGATGTTTTCGAAAAGCTGACGTTCTTGGTTGATTCTTTTAAGGACATCCACATTTGTGACTTTCGCCGTCCATGGTATCTTTAGGATACGGCGATAAAGCCACATTTCGAAGGCTTCTAATCTGTTTATATCCCTCGTTTTGAGTGTCCAGCCCTCTATGCCATATAGCAGCACCGACCACACGTAGCATTTAGTAAACCTTAGTCTCAGTGTAAGGTCGAACTCTGAGCAGCTCAGTACCTTCCTGAATTTTACGAAAGCTTGTCGAGCTTGCTCAATGCGACATTTTACTTCCCTGTCCGATGCCCAGTCTTCAAAAAGCCACGTTCCTAGGTATTTGAATTTGCTCACTCTCTCAATGGACTTAGTATTCAGTGTTATGGTGGAGTTTTCAAATGCATCCAAGTTTCTGGAGATGATCATGAATTTGGTCTTTTTGGTATTAATCTCTAATCCCATTCGCTTACTGTATTCTCCGATTATAGTGACAAGTTGTTGAAGATCTGCTATGTTGTCGCAAATTAAGACAGCATCATCAGCATATCGTATGTTGTTGATTAATACTCCATTCACTTTGATTCCCATCTCTGCATCTTCCAAAGACTCTTGAAATATGGCTTCCGAATAAATGTTAAATAAAAGAGGGGAAAGCACACATCCCTGCCGAACACCCCTTCTTATATGTATGGATTTCGATATAGAATTGTCTATTTTTAATTGTGCTGCCTGATACCAGTACAAGTTTTCAATGCATCTTATGTCTTTTTGGTCTATATCAAGCTTCTTGAGGATCTGCATTAACTTGTGATGTTGGACACGATCAAACGCTTTCTCGTAGTCTAGAAAGCACAGGAATACGTCCTTCCTCTGATCGTAACAATTTTGGACCAACACCTGTGTTGCTTCTCTTGTTCCCAAACCTTGCCTAAACCCAAACTGAGAATCACTGATTTCCGATTCACATTTTTTGTATAATCTTTGATGTAGTATTTTTAAGAATATTTTTAAAGTGTGACTCATCAGGCTAATGAGTCTTTGATCCTCACACCTTTTTGCATTGACTTTTTTGGGTAGGGGAATAAATGTAGAGAGCAACCACTGCTGAGGATAGCAACCAGTTTCATAAATAAAATTAAATATTTTATGTAGTGCTGAAATTCCCCTTTCATCTAGTAGTTTGAGTATTTCTGAAGGGATTTCATCAGGTCCAGGTGCCTTATTGTTTTTTGAATACAATATTGCCTTTTCTATTTCCTCTTTAGTAATTGAAGGGCCAGTCAGCTGGTCGTCTGTATAAACTTCACTCATGGGTCTTTCGTCATGAAGGAGCTCCTGAATATAGTTTTCCCATATACGAATTTTCTCTTTTTCACCTAGCACTACCTGTATATTCCAGCAGTCTCCTTAAGCTTTTTATGTAAATTCCGATCGTCGTGCTGTCGTTGTAAATGTTCTAGATCGATACATTGTTGCTTAAGCCATTCATTTTTTGCTATTCTTATCTTTGCTTTTATTTGCCTGTTAATGTTTTTATACATATTGCTGCCATCTGGGTCATTCTTGTGTCGTCGTCGTTCATCCATTAGTAATAGTATTTCTTCTGTCATCCATTTTTGCTTCTTGTTCTTTGGTTTGTACCCCAAGTTGCTTTTCATGATGTCTGTTACAGCACTTGTAATCGTATTCCATGTTGGTGTTAGATCTTCGGTAATGTTTGTCGTCAATATTTGAATTTGTGTGTTTATTTCATTACTTATTTCTGCTTGTATCATTGGATCTTTCAGTTTATCCAATGCGATCTGTTGTTGTTTAAATAATCCAAATGTCAAAATATGAAGGAAAAATTAGATTTTTTTATTGGTTTTTTTATTATAACTTTAAAACTATCCATTTCTGAGAAAAGTTGTACTGACATAAAAGTTGCATAATTAAATTTCTTACAATATAAAATTGGTTAACTATTTAAAAACTAGTCACCCTTGTTGCAAAATAACAATAATTGCGAAAAAAACCATACAAAAACAAGTATTTGAATTTTACGTTTTTCAACCATTTATGCTACACTTAAAACCTTCATATTTTACCCAGAAAAACTTTATGATATAGTAAAATAACACTCTAACCTAATTAAGATCGGTTTAATAGATTTTGCAAAATAAATTTTGCAATACAGCTTGCGCAAAAGAAATTCATTTTTTTTAAATATTGCGGAACTGAAAATAAAGCAGATAGCAAGTTGAATTTTTTTTTGTTTATAGAAGTGTACTGTGCCTTTCATTTGCAAAATTAACATCGACTAATTACCACGGCGTCAGGAAATTTTTTAAATAAACATTAATTTTTGGTGCTACGCGCAGGACAGCGTTGTTCGATTCACACAAGTTGATTTCCATCAAAATTTCTTCCAATCTTTATCTAATATATTATTTTCTTACTCTATATTTTGTTGTATTTTAATATTTTAATTCCACAAAGAACAAACTTATTTTATTATTGTTTGTGAAATAGTGTTTAAACAATTGGATATGCTTAAAAATAATTTTTATTCTTTTAAACAAACTTTTATTCTCTAAGTTAAAATATATGAACAAAGAAAGTTTTTGTTTAAAAAAGTGTTATTTCAAAGGATAGAGTGTGTGTTTTATTTTGCAATAAACAAATTTATTTATTTATATCGAAATGTAATAAAAATTAATAGGTATTAATTATTATCAAAGGTCATTGGAATGCCCAATCAGAGCAAATTATCCGCTGTCCTGCGCGTAGCACCAATAATTAATTTTTATTTAAAAAAAAACCTGACGCCGTGGTAGTTAATCAATTTTAGTTTTGCAAATTGCAAATCAAAGGTACAGTACACTTCTATAAGTAACAAAAATTTAAACTTGCTCTCTGCTTTATTTTCAGTCCTGTAACATTTTGAAAAAATGATTTTTTTGCGATCGCTGGATTGCAAAATTTATTTTGTAAAATCTATTGAACCGATCTTAATGAAATTTACAGCATTGTTTTATTGTATCATAAAGTCTTTTTGGGTGAAATATGAAGATCCTAAGTGTAGCACAAATGGTTGAAAAACGTAAAATGCGAATACTTGTTTTTGTATATGGTTTTTTCGCAATTATTGCTAATTTGCAACAAGGGTGACTATTTTTTAAATTTTTAACCAATTCTATATTGTAGGAAATTTAATTACACAACTTTTATGTTAGTACAACTTTTCTCGGAAATGAATAGATACTTTTAAAGTTATAATCAAAAAACGAAGAAGAAAATCGAATTTTGATTATTTAAACAATGTTCTGGACCTTTTTGGGAGGAAACATAACTCAAATATTATTATTTAAGTTATTTTCAAGTAATTTCTGCAAAAAAAATTTTAGCCACCTCTCAACGCCCAAATGTACTAATATTTTTACAGATGCGCCCTGGTCTATAATTGAATCTGAAAAATTGTGTCTTCTCTATATACTTAATACGTTGGAATTAAATTTTTTGTGTATGAGCATGATTTGCTCATATTTTTTAATTTTTTGTAGATGTTCATATATTTTTCAATTTTTTTGTACTTCAACCCAACGGCAAATTTTATAATTAAAACTGCTCTTCGTTCATGTGAAATATTCTATAGCCATCAACGCTTAAACTTTAACTGCCACCAGCACTATTTGCGAATGCAACAGTCAAGTGGAATATACAAATAAATTGTGGCCTTTAGCTGCAGCGAAGATAGCAATCTGTGTCCGAGTTATTCAGTCTGTCCCGTATTGAGGACAAAATCAAAATTTCAAATAGTCAAGTTCCAACTTCCACTGACTTATTTGATGGAGTTTAGAAGTAAATACGAGAAATGAAATCTTCCCTATTCGTAGTCATGTTCGTCCTATAAAGCAGTTTGGTTTACGATGTCTGTATGTTAAGAAAATGTCTTTTTCACGTTGGAAAGTTCAAGTTGGAAAAAATTCAAGTTTGAAATAGATCTATAAAATATTTATTTGAATATCATGTGAGATTAACTAAGAATAAATAGTATATTGTACAACAAGAGAGAAAAAAGACATATTTCTCACGAGCGCAGAAGTTTGTTGGCACGAGCCGAGGTACGAGGCCAGTGCCGCAAATCAAGCGAGGGAGAAATACGTCGTTTTCTCACGTGTTGTTCACTGTACTTTTTCTATGGATGCGTTTTTGTCAAGAGTTCAAACTTCAGAATTAAATAATTTAGGTGCTTTTATATAGATTAAATGCCAAAATTGAAATAAAATACATATTCTACACATGTAGGTATTTAATATTCTTAATATTTATATACTTTTATTTATTTAAAATTATAGTTACCAGTTATATTTGAACAGTTTTGAAAGATAATTCCTGGCAAGTTTTGATTTGACACATTTTATTTGACAATAATATTTGTGTTTGTATTGTGCTTGTTATCATGGAAACTGCGATTCTACGTAAGGAACCCGTGAGAAAAAATATTTCTCACTGCAATGGCCAACTTTTCTCACACCCTGAGAAATTGTTTATTTTAAATGTATGTAAGTAGTGAGAGAAGTTGCACATTGGATAGCATCCATAGAAAAACAATATTGTATTATCCAAATAATATTTTGTGTTATCAGGAAATGTCTACGAAGTTTAAAAACAGACTGTAATTGAGTCTGGGACTTTAGGGGAGTACAATTAGGACGAAAATATTCATTGTTTCGGAAAAATTCAAACAAGCTTATATTTTTCTAAAACTTTTTTTGTTACTTTATATACATGTTAAAGTAAAAAGTTCTACTCGCGGATTTGGCCGCTAATGGTTTATTAATTGTTTTAACAATAACAATGATTTTGTATTAATAATTTTAAAAATATCGTTAAATTTATCCTTTTACTTTGATCAAATATATTTCTATTTTGTTTTTGATTATACCGAATCCGAGCATGGCATTGAAATTAGAAAATTCTTATACAGAAGCTTTTATACAGTATATCTGCGTAGCTAGGAACCACATGGAAAACATTTTTATTATCAATTTTACAAAAAAATATTATTCTTCATAAAATGGTCTGGATAGTCAAAAATCTAAAACTCAACCATCAGATATCAAATTTTATCAATTTTATACGAGTTATGTCAAAAATATGATTTTGTTAAAGAGCAAAGTACCTTTATATTTCAGAATATCAAAAAATGCTATTATGAAAAGTTGTTTGAAATTAAAAACTATGTTTAAATATATAATTACATTATTATAATCGAAAATTTTTTGTCAATTTTTTCTCAAATTACGTATACTCATCGTCATTTTATTACAATTATGATAATTATTTTATTATCACTTTTACGAAAAAAAGTTATTCTTCATAAAATGCTCTTCGTGGTCTAAAATCTAAGATACAACCATCAGATATTAAACTTTTTTAATTTTATACGAGGTAAGTAATAAATATGAATTTTCTTAAGAGTTACCTAAGTGCCTTTATTATTCACAATATTTTAATTAGAAGAATGTAATTGAACACTAAAACAAATTTTTAATTCCAAACAACTTTTCTTAATAACAATTTTCGATATTGTGAAATTTAACGATACTTTACTCTTGAGTGAAATTCATATTTTTTGACATACCTCGTATAAAATTCATTATATTTGATATTAGATGATTGCATCTTAGATCATATACGATGCAGACTATTTTATAAAAAATAACTTTTTTTCGTAAAACTGATAATAAAAAAGTTATCAATATTTTCCAAGTTACGCAGACATACTGTATAAGAGCTAAAAAAAATTTTTGCTGAACATTTATTATTGTTGAAGATTATAACTAAATGTATTTTAGGTAAGTTTTACAGAAAAAAGTTTTGATCACTTTAGATAAACATTTTTTTAGCTGGTAATTTTCAGTTTTTGTATTACATTTTTGTTATCTTTCCAAATTTTCTCAAAAAGAAATAGTCTATTTCATCTCGGTAAAATCATTTAGTGCTGTTTAAAGATTACTTCCTAAGGTTTAATAATGCACTTATAAAACTGTAATACATCTGTTCAAACTTGAGTAATACCGTCTTAAAGTGGTGGTAATTCTATAAAACTACGAAGATTTTAAAAATTACATTAGTTAAGACGTCATATCATTTGAATTAAATTTTTAAGATTTTTTTTGAATCAAACATCATTTAGTACGATGCTTGAAAGGTAAGTTGTGTCAAATTGAGGGTTTTATAAGAAAAATTGTATTAGTTAAACATTTTTAAATCATTTTTAAACAAAATTCATGTAAGGCTCACTTTCCGTCCCCACCGTACTTATGCCCATATATTTTATTTCTTTTTATTATAACCATAAGATAAACCTCTAATTTCGTAGTACATTTGTTTAATAAAAAATGAAGCACCCACTTCTCGAGTAGAACTTTTTGATATGTTGTTTATTAAACATTTCTTAATGAAATTACAAAAAGTTCTATCTTGTTTGATTTTTTTCGAAGTGAAAATCTATATGCACTCCCCTATACAGCGAATTCTTTTGTATTAATTTTACTCTTAGGTTCTAACTAAATATTTGGACCAAGTTTTTGGTGGAATTTTGCCAAAAATAGGTAGGAAGTGAGGAGCAAATTTTAAGACTTCCACTTATCTTCTTTTATGTAACATTCGCTTGGTTTGCAAGTAATAGAAACCACGAATAGGCATAACCAGAAACTTGTTCTTATTTGAGGTTTTATTTCTCCGGAAATAAAACAAATTGTTCTAAGCAGAGGCCTCTACGACATCTATATCGAGTTATTTTGTTTGGTAGTAGTTATTTATGTGATTTGGTAGTAGAAGGCTTAATTTGCTTCAGTTTGTTCAGAGATAGTCATGTTATAAACACTAAATACCCTTTGCAGAGCTCCAATGACAGTGAAACTAATAAGGCCGTTTATGGCGCTCTCTGAACGAACTGAAATATAAGATGTCTCTTGAGTTAGTTTTACAGCAACTTTTTTTGATTAAAGAAGCTTTACTTTTGTTTCTAAACAAGTTTCTAGCATCAAAATTAAGCAAGTTACGCTCAAAAATAACGTTGGTCCCTTTTTTGGAAAAAAAATCGTGAAAATTGCCCCAAATAAAATTAATTGTTACCTTTGCACAAGTTATTTTACTTATGTATTAATATATCTGCAAGTTTCGTCGGTTTAAAGTGCTTATTTTGGGAAACCATATAGTAACCAATTTTTATCTTACATAAAAACATAAAATCCAAAATTTTTAGAAAAACAAAATAGGAACTTTGCTTTTTAAACATTTTCAAAAATGAACACTTTATGAATCTTACAGATAATATAACCAATTCATAATGCAAAGTAAACTATAAAGCGGTTACGATTAATAATTTTATTTTGAATACTAATTTGGGGGTGAGCCATTGTTAATTTTGAGCCTAACTGGCTTACTTTTGATGATAGAAACTAATTTAAAAAACAAAAATAAAGCTTTTTAAAGAAGTTGTGAGGAATTTTTCCTAAAAAGTGCTTTATTTTTGAAGTTATACTTCTTTAGGCGCGATTGGGAGTAAAATTTTATTATTTTGCGTGCATGCGCACACAGACAGTATGGAGTTCGTTGTTAAATTATGTATGTATCAGTCCAAAAAAGGTGTGCAAAGAATATTAGCGTTTTTAGTAAATATATTTAATATGATTTTTGTGTCTTTGGATTTGTCTTCCTCGGGAATAAGATAGTAAGTAATATTTAAAGTATTTCTATAGTTCACTTGATCTATTTGTCAGTATGTCTGAGAAATCTTGTAGCCCGTAAAAACAAAAGGAGTATAGCTCAGTGGTAGAGCGTTCGACTGGAGATCGAGAGGTTCCCGGTTCAAATCCGTGTGTTTTCTATTTTTTTTTTATTTTTGGTATTGTTTTAATAAACAAGTCGTGAGTAAAAATTAGTTTAATCTTTAAATAAAATACAAATAACCTGTTGAAAGCATATCATATATGTTTTGGTTGGCTCAGAGAGAGCAGAGTATGTGCCTCCTGATAAGAGCCTAATAAATTTCGAAACCGGTAGAGGTGCTTGCTGCACTCTCTGATTGGACTAGAATACGATACGGGTGTATTTTCGTTTTGCAACGAAATTGAAAATGGTTATTCATTTTTTATAATTATTTCGTTGAAATCATATAATAGAACTATAACTTCTTACGTGCGTACAAAGTACACACACATTCTTTTTTTTTTGTTATTTCTCGTTGAAATAGTAGATTTCAATTTTGATGAATAATAACCTACTTTTCTTAAGCTAATGCCATTCTAATTTATTATTATTTTTTACCTTATTTATAATTCATATATTTTTTCGTTGAAACACTTACTTTTGGAGTTATTTGAGAAGGCCGCCTAAAGACGTGTTTTTTTTTATTGAAAAATGAACATTTTTACTCGCCAATAACTTAAAAAGTGTTAACTTAGTGAAAAAACTGGATAAAACATAAGTTACCTAGAACTAGTCAGTTTATTTTACTACCGGACTTATTTAGAACATATATTTTTCATCCCTTTGAAGGGGTGATACCCACCGCCGCCAGGGCGAGAACATACGTCGGCACAATATCACTTTTTTTTATATGTTAGCTATGTGTATGCCAAATTTCATGTCAATCCAAGAAGCTGTTTAAAATTCATAGCAAAAACTTTGAGTAAATGGACTAAATAGGTGTGAAAGAAGAGACATAGAACAAAAATAAATTGTACAGGGTTATTCACTATATTTTGACCCCCCTGCAAACTGCTTTATTTACAGAAATAGAAAAAAATCTTAAATACAAAAGTTATTCGATTTTTAAATTATGATTTTGTGCCATATACATCGTACCGGTGACGTCATCAATTTGGGTGTGATGACGTAATCGACTATTTTTTTAAACGGGAATACGGGTCAAATGATAGCTCATTTGAAAGGTTATTTAATTACCTATTCAGTAATATAAACATTAGCATGATTAATTATATAGAGTGTCCAAAAAACATTTTAATTAAATTAATTGACACAAAAAGAAGAATGTATGTAAATTATTTAATTCAAAATACATTCAATACAGACATACAATATTTATTGAACAAATAAACATTAATTTTCACTTAAATTCAATGTTCAAGCTGCCACCTATCTGCCTCTTGGCAGTTTGAACATTGAATTTAAGCAAAAATCAATGTTTATTTGTGCAATAAACTTTTATCTGTTTTCTAACAGCAGTAAAATGTATTTTAAATTAAATAAATTAGATACATTCTTCTTTTTGTGTCAATTAATTTAATTCTAAAACATTTTTTTGGACACCTTGTATAATTAATCATGTTATTGTTTATATTACTGAATAGGGAAGTAAATAACCTTTCAAATGAGCTAGCACTCGACCCCTATTCCAATTTAAAAAAAATAGTCGATCACGTCACCACACCCAAATGGATGGCGTCACTAGTACGATATATATGTCAGAAAATCATAATTTAAAATATCCACAAGTAAACCAAAATGTTTTTCCTGTAGTTGGCTGTATACCATCAGTCACAAAAATTGGAAAAAATCCTTTGTGGAAGGTATAAAATTTTATTAAAATCCCTTTAAAGGGCTACATCACAACAAAACGTTTTCGATTTTATAAAAAAAATCATCATCAGCGTTAGATAGACTGGATTCTAGCTGAGCCACCAAAGAAAAATATTCGGATAAAAAACCTTTAAATATTACACGGATGCATTAAAAGTGCATACTTTAATAAAATGCCTTATGATGGTCACATGGCAACTAGGATAATGCCCTGAAGTTCCCAACACGTGGGATGCAAATTGAGTTGTTTACATTCCAATGCAATGGAATGTAAACATTCCAATGTAATTTTGGAATGTAAACAACTCAATTTGCATCCCACGTGTTGGGATGTAAACATTCCAATGGAATTTTGGAATGCAAACAACTCAATTTGCATCCCACGTGTTGGAAAATTCAATAAATTACCTTAGGGCATTATCCTAGTTGCCATGTGACCATCATAAGGCATTTTATTAAAGTATGCACTTTTAATGCGTCCATGTTATATTTAAAGGGTTTTTACCCGAATATTTTTCTTTGGTGGCTGATTTTTTATAAAATCGAAAACGTTTTGTTGTGATGTAGCCCTTTAAGGGGATTTTAATAAAATTTTATACTTTTTACAAAGGATTTTTCCAATTCTCATAATTTAAAAATCAAATAACTTTTGTATTTTCATTTTTTTCTAATTCTGTAAATAAAGCAGTTTACAGGGGGGTCAAAATATAGTGAATAACCCTGTACATTACATACATAAAACGTATTGATTTATATTAACAATAAATTAGCAAAAACTCGCAAACATACAAATATCATCACAGCTTCCATATTTGCTACTTTCCAGCGCTATGCCACACTTAAAAAACTTCGAATCGAAACCACTTGTATAAACAAAGTTTCTAAACTAGAAAAATAATTTGAGAGTTCTTTAAACGTAACTTAAAAACCCATATTGTGGAATGTAGAAGTCGTTAAATTGTTTTGTTACCCTAATAATATCTCGGCGCTCCAAAGGAATTATTTGCTCTCCTCTTTGTCCCACTTTTCGTTCCATTAGGTCATTACAACTGAAAATCTTATAAGTTTTTCTTTTCGTAGTAGTTTTTCATCCGCTGTCTAGCACACATTAGAAGGCTGTTTCTTTTCCTTTGATATATGAGCATTTAAGAAGCTCAGAAATTATATTTGTTATCTTTTTTCTTTCAGATGAATTTTTTCACTTAGAGTTTGGATGACGAGACGAGAGGTCACTATTTTGCTCGAAGGAAAAAATGGAAAAGTTTTGAGTTATTACAAAAAATCACAAATCAAACACTATGTTTCACAATAAAAATTGTTTCTTGTCACAATATTATGTAATATACAGGGTGTCCCTAAAAGAATGGTCATAAATTATACCACATATTCTGCGACCAAATATAGTTCGATTAAACCTAACTTATGTACCTTAGTACAAATGTGCTCATAAAAAAAGTTACAGCCCTGTGAAGTTACAAAATGAAAATCGATTTTTTTCAATATATCGAAAACTATTAGAGATTTTTTATTGAAAATGGACATGTATCATTCTCATGGCAGGAACATCTTAAAACAAAATTATAGTGAAATTTGTCCACCCCATAAAAATTTTATAGGGGTTTTGTTCCCTTAAACCCCGCCAAACTTTTGTGTACGTTCCAATTAATTCATTATTGTGGTACCATTAGTTAATCACAACATTTTTAGAAATTTTTTTCCTCCTAGTATTTTTTTGATAAGCCAGTTTTTATCGAGATGAGGCTTATTTTTTAATATATTTTACATAAAAATTGTATGGGGTTTTATTCCTTTAAACCCCCCAACTGTTTGTGTACCTTCCAATTAAACTATTATTTTGGTACCATTAGTTAAACACAGTGTTTTTAAAACTTTTTTGCCTCTTAGCCTTTTTTTGATAAGTCACCTTTTATCGAGATGTGGCTTCATTTTCAAAATATACCTAAAAATGTAAATTATAAATAAATTTTCAGATTATTAACAGGTCTCTATAATCGTACTTAACCATATACAAATACGTGGTGGATTCGACAAATATTCAAAATATCTCGATAAACAGTGGCTTATCGAAAAAGTACTAGGAGACAAAAAAGTTTTAAAAACATTGTGTTTCACTAATGGTGCCACAATAATAATTTATTTGGAACGCACACAAAAGTTTGGGGGGGTTTAAGGGAACAAGACCCCCATAAAATTTTTAAGGGGTGCACAAATTTCACTTTAATTTTTATTTAAGATGTTGCTGTCATAAGAATGCCACATGTCCATTTTCAAAAAAAAATCTCTAAGAGTTCTCGATATATGAAAAAAAATCGATTTTCATTTTGTAACTTCAAAGGGCTGTAACTTTTTTTGTGTGCACTATTGTATATAGGTAAGTGAGGTTCAATCGATTTATTTTTGACCCAAAGAATCTGCGGTATAATTTATGACCAATCTTTTCGGGACACCCTGTATAACAAGAAAAAATATACATCTCTATATATAACTAGAAAACTGAATAGAGAAATACCAAAAAATTTTAATCTTCCAATGAGCGCGCCCTTTAATTTCACATGAGTAGGAGCGTGTCGTAAATTTTACGTATGTTTGGAAACACTGTTTACTTTAAATAAATATTGGAAAATGGTTACAAGGATATCAAATATTATATTTTATTTTATTTTAAACTAAAACTTAGTTATTTATGTACCAAGTCAGTAATGTTACTCTTTATCGAACGAGTCCGATATTATGAGCAGAGCGGGCGTAAGCGAGTGAGGCGAATAACAGACGAGTTCGATAAAGAGTTTTTACTGGCGTGGTGCATACCAAATTTTATCGCCAAAAATTTGATATTGGTTTTAACACTTACTTACAATATACAATTTAAGAACTTTTTAAATTTTAGACGTCATAATAATTTCGTGACAGTGATGACAGATAACTTTTGCAAGATGGCCGCTTTCGATTTTTAATCGATACTTATGAATATTGAATAATTACGAAATCGGTGAAGTTTTAATTTATTTTATATGAATATAATTACAAAATACTACAGAGTTTTACTTTTGAACATAAATTTAATTGATAATATCGCAAATTGTGTACAATATTTTTAATAATTAAAGTAAATAAGCCTTACACCTAAAGGTAGAAAGGCTTAGGCTACGGCTCCACGGGCGGAAAATTGACGCTAGCAGTAGCAGTAAAATGAACTTAAGGTTCCGCGGAACGGAATAGGGATAGCCGAACTGTACCGACTACAGGACTTGTGCGTAGTCGGTTCAGTTCGGCTATTCCCATTCCGTTCCGCGGAACCTTAAGTTCATTTTACTGCTACTGCTAGCGTCAATTTCCCGCCCGTGGAGCCGTAGCCTTAGGACTAAGTAAGTAAGTAAAGTAAATAAATTTTAAGTTCACTGAAATACTCGACATTCGATTACTGCCATCAATAACTTACATTCAATCTCGGTTGATTTGATTAATCGCGGCATGTGAAGTAAAATTCTTCTTTCAGTACAATAAAGTGTTACTTTACTGGCGCAAATGAGAGCAAATGAGTACAATAATGAATGACTTTAGAATTTAGTGACGGTTGGTGATAAAAATATTTAAAAATATTTTTAAAAGATATTTAATTGAAAACATATTGGACCATTCTCCTGGTAAAACCTCCATGGCATGTAAAATTTGCAAGCCAGATGGATGCTGAAGCGAAGAAGATAGGAGGGAATTCTAAAATTTGCAATTCACGAGCCCGTCTGTTCAGCGTGGTAAATTTAAATTTTTTTTTTGTGTACAACGAGTTCTGTTGTCTTCCTACTGATCTTTTGCCCTCTAATTTACCTTCCAATAAATGATTTAGAGTAGTTCATATTTTTCACCTCTCAACATATGACCCAGTATTGTATTTTCCACTGTTTGATCATTCTTTCAGACTGTATATATGTATATATAAATTGAAATCATCGATCCCTTACTCTTTCACATAATAGTCCAGAAAGCCACATCGCATCCGCTAGGAAAAATATTCCGATTCGAATTTTTTGCTCAATCTTACTCCAAAAGGACCCCTTTTAACAAATTTGCATGTTTCCAGGCCCAAAAGTGGGTCAAAAAATTTTTAAACGTTTTTTTTTTGTTTTTTTCCTAAAATAATTTTTTTTGGCATGGAACAAAGTTTTTTTAGATTTTTTGGATCATTCCAAACAGAAAAGGTCTCTAGTGACTTTTCTCTGAAGTTGATAGTTTTTGACATATAAGCGATTAAATATTCAAAAATTCCGAAATTGGATATTTTTAACCTTCAAAAACTATGTGAAAAACTTAAAATTTGAATGTTGCGAAGGTAGCTAGATATTCTTTAAACATCGATTGATGAAATCCCGAAGAGTTTTTTGCAATACAGTATTCAGAACACCTTTGTTTTTTAATTTATAATCACGCGTGCGTGACACTCTTTTCCACCGTTGCATGTGTATACAGTATGGTGCAAATGAAAGGAATAAATTCGTTATTTCGTAAACCGGCAACTTTAAGGAAAAAACCCGAAACAGGTCGATTTTTATTTTTAAGTTATGATATTGTGGCATATATGGTATACTAGTAATGTCATCCGTCTGGGCGTGATGACGTAATCGATGATTATTTTAAATGAGAATAGGGGTCGTGTGGTAGCTTATTTGAAAGGTTCTTCAATTTTCACTTCAGTAATGTAAACATTTACATAACTATTTATACAGGGTGTCCGAAAAATTTTTATTAAATTAAATTATTTGAGAAAAAAAGAAGTAGAAGGACACCCTATATATAGGGTATAAATAACTATATAAATGTTTATATTACTGAATAGAGAATTGAAGAACCTTCCAAATGAGCTAGCACGCGACCCCTATTCTCATTTAAAACATCATCGATTACGTCATCACGCCCAGATGGATGACGTCACTAGTATACCAGATATGCCACAATATCATAACTTAAAAAAAAATCGACCTGTTCCGGGATTTTTCCTTAAAGTCGCCGGTTTACGAAATAACGAATTTATTCCTTTTATTTGCACCATACTGTCGGTGGAAAATAGTGTCGCGCACGCTTGATTAGCAATTAAAAACAAAGGAGTTCTGAATACTGTATTGCAAAAAACTCTTCGGGATTTTATCAACTGATGTTTAAAGCATATCTACCTACCTTGGCAATATTCTAATTTTCAGTTTTTCACATAGTTTTTGAGGGTTAAAAATGGCCAATTGCGCAATTTTTCAATTTTTAATCGCTTATATGTCAAAAACTATCAACTTTAGAGAAATGTCACTATAAACCTTTCCTGTTTGGAATGATCCAAAAAACCTGAAAAAAATTTGTTCGATGCAAAAAAAATAATTTTAGGAAAAAAACAAAAAAAAAAAGGTTTAAAAAATTTTTGACCCACTTTTGGTCCTGGCAATATGCAAATTTTTTTAAAAGGGGTCCTTTTTGAGTAAGATTGTGCAAAAAATCCGAATCGGAATATTTTTCTGGACTATAAGTAACTTTATTAAAAATGTAGTTAAATATATAGCACATAGATCAAAATACGCACTGCATTATTTTTAGTAAACATAATTTGAGTTTTGATTTAATCTAGTGCATCACAGTCCTGTGTAAACCGAAAAGCTATTAAAATCCTAATGGTCAAGCATTTGTTACACAGTTGTTGAGCATTTTAAACATGGACACTAAATACAATTACTTTTTGTTCAGCGCGAAATATCCGTGTGTCACACTCGCTGATTTATATTTAAATTTTATTCGAGAATTAGGTTAGGCGAACAAAATACCGGATAAATATAAAAACTGAAAATACTGCAGGCCAGTTAATGACACTTTTGGTATGTATTTTTCCAAGGCACGACGGATATCCTTGACAATTTGGATTTAGGCCCTCTTACGCTCTACTTCACTTTTTTTCGTATGTCCAGGGTTGATTTTACTTGGTAAAAGCCGCCCCTTCTCCAAGGTGAAAATATATACGTTTAAAATAATTCCGGAACTGAATACAATGACTAATTATAAGAAACTTTCTTTTTATAGAGTTTCATCGCTAAGGCAATTCCTTTCAAGTTATTTGCGATTGAAAATGTTAATTTTTCAACCAAAAACACCACGTTTTTAGATGTTTTTTGGCAAATAACTCAAAAAGTAATATTCCTGGATCCCACATACCACAAAAATTTTATTAAGGGCAAACTGAAAATTTGTTAATAGCTTAACGGTGTCTAGTCGGACAAACTATGATGGAAGGCTGGAATAGGGGAAGTGTTAATAATTGTGGAACAGGTTACAGGTTTCGAACGTCAGACTACGAAAACGTCCCATGTATTTTGTCGGACAGAACTTCCAATTGATTTGTTACCCCTTTAACAAACTCTCATGCAAAAATCAGACTGCTATGTTTACCACCAATATAATCCCTGTCATTTGATATGTTCCACATGTAGGACTTATTAAATGCACAACATATTTGTCGGACAAACATTTTGTTGGGTACTTAATACAATATAAGAGCGTATTCAGCTGAGTGATGATTATCTGACTCGCTTGCTTGGTCTTAATAATAATTTAATCATCTTGTGTTATAATAGGAGGTGATTTAAGTATGGGTGAATAATGGGGAGTTATAATAGGAGGTGATTTCAATGCACATGTGGGCCAAGCCAAGGCAAGATAAGAAGCAATACAGGGGGGATTAGGCTTTGGAACTATAAATGAAGTTGGAGATGACATGCTTGATAGCAACAGTATTGGATATGGCGATTGTTAACACATTCTTTAAAAAGAGAGAAACTCAGCTTATTACCTACAAAAGTGGACAACATCAATCCCAAATAGACTACTTCATGATAAGGAAAGAAAACATACGTGAATGCAAGGACTGCAAGGTAATAGTTAGTGGGACAGTAAGCCAAAAAACATGAGCTGCTTGTTCTGGACATCGAAGTAAAAAGCGAAACTAAACGAAAATACCGGAGAGGACCACAAAAAATTCAAGTGGTGGCTGACAAAAGATGAGAAAGAATGTCTATTCAGGAGAAGAATAATAGAAAAAATATGTTGGAACATGAAAGGAAGCCCTAATGCAATTTGGAAAAAAATGGTGAGTAGTATTAGAGAGACTGCTATTGAAATACTAGGGAAAACATCAGGAAAATGTTTGAGGATAAAGAGACTTGGTGGTGGTCAAACGAAGTGCAAGGAAAAAAAAAGAGAGAAGAAAATTATATAAAAAGTTGCAAGACACCAGATCCGACACAGATCTTCAAAACTATTTGGTGGCGAAATAGGAAGCGAAAGTAGCAGTAGCAAAAGCCAAAGCAGAAGCGTATTCAAACCTATACGAGCAACCTGTTACCAGGGAAGGCGAAGCAAAGATATATGAAATAGCCAAACAGAGAGCAAAGAAAGCAAGAGATTTTAATAAGATTAGATGTATCCGAGATGAAAATAATAAAATACTATTTCACGAAAAAGATGTCAAAAAGAAATGGAGAAAGTATTTTGACAGTTTATTAAAGTGAAGAATTTTAGAGAGAGCCTGTGGAGTAAACAGATACAGTAACAGCAATGGTTACCAGAATAACAAACGAGGAAGTGGCTCAAGCGCTTCAAAAAATAAAGAAAGGAAAAGCGGTAGGACCAGATGATTCCTGGGGAAGTATGGAAAGCATTGGGAGAGACAGAAACAAGGTGGCTATCAGGTCTATTTATTAGAATTATGGAAGTTGGACAAATGCCAGACGAATGGAGAAGCAGTATATACTGGTACCACCTGTTTACAAATACAAGGGAGAAATACAACAATGTACTACAGGACTATAAAACTGCTTAGCCACACCATAAAAATATGGGAGAGAGTAATTGATAGACGGATACGTGAAGAGACCGAAATATCCGAGAATCAATTTGGCTTTATGCAGGGCAGATCAACAACAGATGCAATTTTCATTATAAGGCAGCTGATGAAAAAATACAGGAGTAAAGAAACAAACGCTCATATGGTATTCATTGATCTTGAGAAAGCATATAATAGAGTTCCTCGAGAGATTCTGTGGTGGGCACTCAATAAGAAAGGACTCCCTGGTGAATATGTAAAGATTGTGAGGGATATGTATGAGGGAGTAAGGTGTGGGAGAGACTGATCATGGTGCTTAATGTATGCTGATGATGTCGTTTTAGTAGGAAATAGTGAAAGAGACTTAGAACAAAAACTAGAACAATGGAGGCAATCTCTGGAGGAAAAAGGTTTAAAACTTAGTAGGACAAAAAGTATTTGGAATGTTCATTTAAAGATGGAGTTACTACAAATAAAATGGTATCTTTGGATGGTGAACTGATTTTAAAAAGCAATAGGTTTAAGTACCTGGGATCGGTATTACAGAGTAATGGAGAAATAGATGGAGATGCATGCAGTAGAATGAGGGCTGGATGGATAAAGTGAAAAGAAGCGAGTGGTGTGTTGTGTGACAGAAAAATTCCAATTAAGCTGAAGGGAAAATTCTATAAAACAGCCATAAGACCGGCTATGATGTACGGAACTGAATGTTGAGCAGTGAAAAAGAAAAAGAAACAACGAATGCATGTGGTTGAAATAAGAATGCTTAGATGCAAGAGTGGAATGACAAAGAAGGATAAAATTAGAAATGAGTATAGTAGGGGAAGTCTAGGTGTGGCACCCATTGATGCCAAAATGAGAGAGCATAGGTTAAGATGGGTTGGTCATGTTCAACGCCGAGATGTTAGTCACCCAATACGAAGAATTTCTGAAGTGAAGATACCTGGAAGGAGTAGGAGAGGAAGACCAAAGAAGACCTGGGAGGAGACGATAAGGCAGGACATGTTGGTAAATGGGATTGACATTGATATAATCCAAGATAGAATTTTGTGGAGAAATGCAATTAGGGAAGCCGACCCCGCATAGGGATAAGGCAAAGAGAATGATGATGATTTAATCATCTTGTGTTATTTTGGATCTAATTAACTCATATGTGTTTGCTTATATGTTTTCAGTTTCAATATCAAAATATCATAATTTGTAAATACAATAATATGCTTCATGTTTAATTGGCTAATATCTCAAGATCAAAGTCGCTTACACGCTGAATGCGTGTGCTCTACTTACGTAGATATATTTAATATTATGTAAGCTAATAAACAATCATATTCGACAATAAATAATCCATGTTTATTAAAAAGGATTTTAGGGATTTCTGGAATACTTAATTAAATCCCGTTACAAAGGTAAGAGGAACATAAATCAAAATTTTCAAAAAAATTCTTCATGACGAGGAAAAACGGCCATTTACTGGCCTAAATATAAACACCGAAAATACTGCATGGAAAATATTTGCATTTTTATGGAAAGTAAAACCGCATCGGGTAAATGTTGGAAATGATGATCACAAACAGATAGCGGTCCTGGAGAATTAAATTTTTTTGTCTATGCAAGTGGCTATTATCACAGAAAGTGGCTCCAAATTTTCCAATTTTTATTTAAAAAATGCAGGAAATCTTTTTTGGATGAAAATTTTGCTACGTGGTTAAAAATCATGGCCAATAAAATAGTGATTAAAATCATATCATTCTTTTTTCTATTTAGAGAAGAATGTCACATCAGCCATAATAGGTTATTAGCAATTACATAGGATATTTTTTACATTGTGATGTATGTATTGTTATGCTCTGTAATTTCTTTCTGTCATGAGATTGATCAGCATCTTATTAATTCAATTAATTAATTAACTATTTTAATTGCTAGTTATGGGAACAAAATCAAAATTTAATAAAACTCTCCACTAAAAAATATTCTCAGGGGTAATTGATTTTAATGTATCACCTTTAGTTTGTGGCTTTTAGTATTCCTCGTTGCTTTCTTTATCCAGGACAAAACACGGAACATAAATATGCTAAAAATCATATAAATTTCATAAATATAAGATTCAAAATGTATGCTAAAACTTTATTCAGTTGTAAAATTTTCTTATCTAATAAATTAATCTTTAACCTTTAACTACACGCGCTGGCGTACTCTGTACGCCAAATATAAGAATTCTACTGGAAATATATTTAAAAATTTAATTTTTGACCTTGCTCATTTTTAACCTATCACTGGAATGTGCTTTACAATTTGGTTATAGTTTCGTTATAATCGGCGTTCTGGAAAGATCGTAATTTACATTTTATTATTTGTTGTTTCCGGTGGTGGACAATATACCCCAGGATTATATTACTATAAGTCGTAATATAAGTACATATTTTAATTGTTTTTTAGTCATTATGGCAAAAAATATATTTTTCTTTGTAAACAATACTTTTTCTCCTGTAAAAAATCACATTTAAAAAAATTTTTTATTAGTAATTTTATTTATCATGGAATCCAGTTATTCCATGATTCCAGTTATAAATCCCAATTGGCTTACTGAAAAGGAACTCCAAGTATTTACTGATGCCGAATAAGGTTTATAACAAACAACTAAGTGTATTTTTTCAAAAAAAAATTAAGCAAATCCGCTGTTTTTAAGTGTATTTTCTTGTGGCGTACAAAGTACGCCACGCGTGTAGTTATGTTAGAACTTGATGCGCGGGTAGTTAAAGGTTAATAGTGAAATTTGGAGGGAGGAAATAAACGGACGTAGGCGTCTTAACTAGTCGTGACAGGTGACGTAATAGTGACAGATAAGTTTACAGCGCCACTATGACAGATAATTTTAAATGGGACCTTATGGCAAGTGATACCTCATTTGAAAGGTATTCAAAATACCTATTCAGTAATACTAATTGTTTTGGGTTTAAGTTGATTTTGATTTTGGTGAATAAATTAAATAATAATAACTTGATGCGCGGGTAGTTAAAGGTTAATTCTACTATCTCCTTTTTTATTATATAAAAAAAACAAAATTTAGTTTTCATCTTGTAAATAGATTACTTATATCTCCTATGAATTTATGAATGAATAAATTATGCTGTAAAAGTGTTAAATTGACAAAAACCAATTATGGTATATATTATAAAACAACTCTCTCCTTTTCACAAATTATCTGATTAACCTTTCTATCGTCTATACTTCTTCTCATGGATTTTTTTCCTCGGTTCTCCCACACGTGCTCCTCGGATGCTGCTACGGTCTTTCTCCTCCAAACTGTTTCACAAACAAAAAACAGCACTTGCTCAAATTCTCTCCTCTACTCTATTTAGTCTCCGACTCGATACAAACAATATCAGTCTTTATAATTCCAAGATTTTTCCTCTCAGCCCGATATCTTTTTGCTCAGCAAAATTGATACAAACCGGCTACTTGTTCCAGACAGAAACTGGAATCTATTCGGACACGAGGAGATTGTACTTCTCGACTCGATTACGATTTCGTCTCAACACGAAACTGCTTACACGGCCACCAAATTCACCACTTCACACAAAATGACTATTCCTTCAAACTGGACTGCTCCCTTCCGATCTTAATTACACAGTATATATTTCCTTTATCAATCTGTGACTCAACCATTCTGTACTCCGTCCATCAACATCTTCGCCAATTACAATCATTCTCTCTACACATTACATCCCCACTTTCATTTCTTAAGAACAAATAGTGTTGTATACAAATTTTCTGTCTGGTCAAATTTCCAGGAGATATTAAAATTTATTTTTTTCTTATAGTTTAGAAAAACCCTATATTCTAAAACTAAACAATAATGGTTTTTCGTCGTTTCTGTCTAGGAAACATTCTATTTTCTACTCCAATTGCGAGTACATAATATATATAATCTTTATCCCTTCTACCCTGAGGTGTAGGGATTCCGCGAGTACATTCACTTTCTAATTCGACCGTATTTTAGTTCATTGTTTAATTTGTATAAGTCCGTTCGTAGAATCTTTACCACTAAGCATTTCCTCTTTCCACGAAACACTGCTTAGGGCTAAATCATATTATTTACAAATTTTGGCTATATACAGGGCAATGAAAATTTACGATCTCGTGGTCTTTGACATAAAATTAATTCTCTAAATTTTACCCATAGAAGTTATTTAACAGTATATATTTAAGATAGTCTTTTAGATTCTCTATCGAATACATCTCTAAGATCTCGTGTAAATTGGTGCTAGGCGATAAAAAGGTCGTTGTTGTTGATAATGTTGACAGTTGACAATTAAAGATGTGTTACACAGTTCGAACCGGGGAGAGTCACTGTTTGGGAAAGGAGCTCCCTAGGCGTGGTCTGGTTAAATCTGCTAAGCCCATTGGATTCCTGTGTTGCCTGATAAAAAATCTAGGAATAATTGTCACATTTATAAATAAAGAACTATCAAAAATAATTATTGACCAAGTAGAACAGAACAAAAATTGGAAAAATCGCGTTTTTTTTTGTACTAAACTGTTAATAATTAAAAAATGGCTTCGACCTATTGATAGGAAATAGGTAGGTTTTCTTCCTATAGGTTTGCAATAACTAAAAGTTTTCAGGTACCTGGAATATTTAAAGTACCGAACAGGGTCTATGTTTGCTTATTTCCCCTGGGGTAGTATTATAATTTCATAAGCAAAACACATTAACTAACGAGTTTTTACTATAGTTAGAAGCCAGTTGTTTATTCGTTAACTTCTCAAGTAGTAATGTATCACAAGTTAAGTTTTTAGTTATATATGCATATAAATATATATTTCATCTAAACTTGCTTATTTTAAACTTACCCTGTAACATGTTTCCAAACCAAAGAATAACCTATTTATGATTTCACGATATGTGGAACATAATTGGTAACAGTACCCTAGACATTCCCCCTTTTCTCATTATTTTCCTCCCGACGTGCCTTTATAAGAAAATACATGAAGCGTTAAAGCGGCGCCTGATTTAAATCCCAATTTAATTTAACAATACAAGATCTCTTCATACAGCATTCCTCTCAATATGGCGCACAATAATATTCCTTGTGTAGACGAGTGAATATTACAGCTGTGTTTATAACTTGATTAATTAGGATAGAATAAAATATAATTTGTTTGGTTAACATACAACATTTTTGTGAATTTAGAGCAAAGAGGAAAATATTTAATACTAGCAAAGAAAAAACACAAAAAATAAAAACACACAAACATGAAATATTGTCATAATAGACCGGCAAATACATTGAGCAAACTGGACAGTTTTAAATGTGTACTAAGATACTTTGAGTAGATACTTTGAGTAGAAACAACACAGGGTAGCTAGAAATTATGGAAACACGGTAATATCTCGGGAGCTGCTGAAACGATTTTTATAGATTTTTGTGGGTAAGGGTTTTCTAATACGGCCGAAATTATAGTGATAATTGCATTGTTGTCAAATCTTCCGTTTTTCTGGAAATCTAATGAACTTTCTTATTTCAAATGGAACACCCTGTATATTTTTTGAGTTTTCAAGTCCTTAAAAAAGACTGAGTATTTTTCATGTTATATTCCCTATACCTAAACGCCATAATTTCGAAGTTATTGTTACATTTATTAAAAAAAAATGTTAAAACAAATTATAAAAATGAAATTTTTCGGCCCGGATGCATATTTACAGATGCTAGCGTGTGTAGACACCAGGGTGTCGAAATCAGTTAGTGTTTGGAAAAACAGTACATTTACAGATGCTAGCGCGTGTTGACACCACGGTGTTTAAATCGGTTAAGGTTTGGAAAAACAGTACGTTTACAGATGCTAGCGTGTGTTGACACTAGGGTGTTGAATTCAGTTAGGGTTTGGAAAAACAGTACATTTACAAATACTAACCGATTTGGACACCAAAGTGTTGAAAGCAGCTCTTTTTTAGTGGTTATACGAGTACATGCATAGAGGCTAACGGCTATTGACACTGATTTTATATACCTACTGCTGTGGAACAATATTTAAGTGATTTAGGTATTAATAAATAATTAAACGTTGTTGGGATATAAATAATAATATATTAACACAAAAGAACAACATAAAAAATAATGTTGTTCTGAGGCTATTTCCTTGTGACATTTTTATAATTAACTATTTAGATGGGAAACAAGCCACAATTAAATTGAAAAAAATAATTTTATTAACGTTTCGATGCCCAAATCGGGTGACGTCAAAATACAAAATACTACTAAATTAAACAAAAATATTGTTGCTTAGAAAAAAATTCTTGTTATAATTTATTTAATCTGACTCACTTATATTGGCAATTCAGACATATATTATACATTTTAAAGTATTTTTTACTAAGCAACAACATTTTTGTTTAATTTACTAGGATTTTGTATTTTGAAAACAACACCCGATTTGGGCGTAGAAACGTTAACAAAAATTATTTTTTTTTCAATTTAATTGTGGCTTATTTCCCATCTAAATAGTTAATTATAAAAATGTAACAAGGAAATAGCTTCAGAACAACATTATTTTTTATGTTGTTCTTTTGTGTTAATATATTATTATTTATATCCGAACAACGTTTAATTATTTATTAGTACCTAAATCACTTAAATATTTTTCCACACCAGTAGGTATATAAATTCACTGTCAATAGGCGTTAGCATCTATGCATATATAGCCACTAAAAAAGCTAGCTGGTTTCAACACTCTGGTGTCCAAATCTGTTAGTATTTGTAAATGTACTGTTTTTCCAAACCCTAACTGATTTCAACACCCTGGTGTCTACACACGCTAGCATTTGTAAATATGCGGCCCGGATATTCATTGTTTTAGGTTATTTGGGTCATTGGGAACAAAAAAGGTCTTTTGTAATTTTTCTTTAAAGCTAATCGTTTCTGAGTTATAAACAAACTGAAAAAAACATCGAAAATGACAATTTTCAAGATTCAAAACACACATAAAAAAATAATTTTTGAAATTACGAAGTAACTAAATTCAAGCTCAAACCTTCTTATATCAGCTCCTTATAAGAATTTTTGACATGTTTTATTCTAAAACATTGTTTTTTTTTAATTGTTAATGAAGCGCATATGAGAGGACGTGCGATCGGGCTGCATTAACAACTAAAAAACAGTATCAATTAAATAAGCCCAAATTACTCATCGGTAACTGATAGAATATGGATTTGAGCGTGAATTTAGGCACTTTGTTGTTTCAAAAATACAATTTTTTACTTGTGTTTTTGAACCTAGAAAATGTCTACCGGGGCCAAAAAAATTGATTTTTAAAATTTGTTTAAATTTATTTCTTTAATAAATGTAGCAATAACTCCGAAATTATGGCATTTAGATATACGGAATATAACATAAAAAATAATCAGTATTTTTTAAGGACTTCAAAACGCAAAAAATATACAGATTGTTCCATTTGAAATAAGAAAGTTCATTAGATTTCCAGAAAAACGAAAGATTTGACAACAATGTAATTACCACTACAATATCGGCAGTATTATAAAACCCCTACCCACCAAAATTTATAAAAATCGTTCCAGCGGTTTCCGAGAAATTACCGTGTTTCCATACTTTCTCTCTATCCTGTATATTAAAAAGTTTGAATTGATTTTAGGCTTAAACGATAATAATAATTGTAGAGGTTTGGATTAGGTTAAAGACATACATGTTACTAGACTTACACTGCTGTCCTCAATTAAACGCGGTATCTGCAAAAAGAATTGAAAATCGAGTTTTTGCTATATGTGGTTTTCTTTTGGCCTTATTTATGCTTCTGCAATATTTGAAAGCCCTCTCATTTTATTTACTACCAAAATAAACAAATTGAAATATGCCGCATGTGCATATAGAGTCCTGAGAAAAATACTTTGAGAGCCAATTCCTCTGTTTTAAGTTGGCTGCACATACCGCGTTTTATTTGAGGACGGCAGTACTCGGACGGCATAACTAGAGTTTATTATACTTTGGACGACCAGTTTCAAACCCTTGAACCTGATGATAAACTTTGCTGTTTATTGTCAGGCCTCCGTATACATAAATGCTAAAATGGCAAACTGCAACTATTAGGATTATTTTAGGCATTATGACAATCTTATATATGCCGAATTTTAAAGATTATGTAATATATTGTACTTACTTTATCAGTTATTTTTAATTATTATAGATTTACAAATTGTGTTAAAAATAACCTTATACATAAACTTCTGTTTCTATAGTGTTATGATCTGCTTTTTATTACTTTTATATCAATTAGTCTTTGTTTTATTACTCCAATTAATTATATAATCAATTATCCAATTGTCGCAAATCATACAAAGAAATTAAGAAAAAATCTCAGGGTGCCTTTTTATAATACAAAAAAATATCTAAATTATCTTATGTTATACTTATCTTCTCTCGTGGTTTCAGTATCTCTTAGTTGGTTCTTATCGGGAGAAAAATAGGAAAGGGAAATAAATAGAAATACATAAATAAACATACAGAAATATCTTTTATTATCAAAATCAATATTCTAAAAATCGATCAATTAAAACCTGTGGACATAGCTGTCCGAATGAAATTTTACCACTTAAATTTATTCTAGTTCAAATAAAAATTTATCGGTTTTTTCCCGATAACTTTGATAAAACAAGCTAAACAAACACATTTAGGTATTCGCAAAATTACTTATACTTCCTATTTAATTTTTGAAATATTGGAATCTTAATTCATATGCCTTTACTTAAAATTTTAGTTTTCGAACATAAAAAAAAATCTTTCACATAAATTGACTGACCTTTTACTTCACTCACAATGATGTCTCCTCTTGACCCAAACAGATCTCCCTTGTTGACTATGTTAGGCTACCCATCAAAGCTCTCCGTTCTCAAGCTTCAATCCAGCAGCATACCAGCACTAATTCTCAAAAAAAAAAACAACGAGCCAGGCCTCTTTTAACCAGTACTCGATTCAAACAACTCCAAAATTCTCTCCTCTCCTTCTCAAAATAATACAGAACCAAAGAGATATATCTTCTCAATTTGATCTGTCTCTCGTTCCACTTTTCAGCTCCACTCTCCACTATCAAACAACCACTGGTACTTGCTTTTTAACTATCCACGAAAACTTTGACTACTCTTCCGGGATGCCGGTCACATAATAATTCCTCTTTCCAAAACTATCTGAAAATTCAACCTTCTCTCTTTCCCATTCCAAATTGCCAAACCAATCAGAGACATTTCTTCTTCCCCATTCTTTTTTTCATTCGAAAAAGCCCACGAATTCTTTCAAAAATATTCCTACCATCATAATAATTACTTTCGGGATATTCTACAAAATTTACTCGGGGTTAAACAAAAAGACATTAAAATTCCAAACTTTCTTTTACATTATTTTCTAAAGATATCATTACCTGTGGCTTTTGGCCTCGTACATAACAAAGCACCGTTATAATCTCCAAATACCCTGAACAATTATTGTCTATTCATATCACTTTCTTTCTTAATGTCTTTTATTTTTCAGGGAAAAAACTCATTAACGATAACCCACTTCTTAAAAACTACTTATAATAAATAGTTACAAATCAATATATAGGGTGTATCAAATTTATGTGCCCGCGTTATATTAAAATTAATAAAGTTTTTATTCTATTTTTGATTGATAAATTGATACACAATAATAGGTACAAAACCATCTTTAGCATTTAAATAACCTGTCCAACGACATGACGATGAACAGCAAACTTTATTAACTGACTGTAAGTCTAATATTTTTTCATTGCCCTTGCCTTGTTGAAATAGATCCACTTGTTCAACTTATTGATAGGTTGAGCTTATACTCCATGTGGCAAAAAGTTACATATACAAACCCATATCAGTCAATTTTTTATACTGTTTGCTAAACTATAACCTTGTGCTCTCATAGCATCCCCAGATCTTATATCGTGATTAGTCATGGAAGTAGGCTTCGTAGTTGTTATTAATGGCCCATGCTGCGATTTTTGGAAATTATCAAGAACTTTTCTGGTGGCATGGTTATCGCAGTCATGTTTGGTGGATATAAGTAAATGTTATACCTGGGTTGTGCCCTTTTTACCATTTAGCAGAAAAAAGATAGGATTCTAATTGGTAATGTAAAAGTCTAAGATACTTGATCTACGTCCATTTAATTAACTGTTGGCCTTGAAGTTTGCATCGGTTATAGCCTAATATAGTGTGATGAGTAGGGAGCGTATTTTATGCTAAATGCATATTGCATGCATATTTCGCATATTTGAGCACTTTACTAAATTTTGCATATTTTTAAAGAAACATGCATATTTTGTGCATATTTAAAAACATTTAAGTAAAAAAAAATTAATTTTTTAATTCGACACAAAATATTTCCCCGCACAGGCTGTCGTATCTATTAATTCGAGAACTTCCAGGACCTTGATTTTTAACCCTTCGCTTCGCTATCGATCATTCGCTATCTGTACACTAAACAGATACGAAGCGAATACGTTCGATAACGAAGCGAAGGGTCAAAAATCGAGGTCCTGAAGAGAGACGGTTCATTCACTGCCTTTTCATTTTTTCTTAGAAAATACCCGATCTTTACACAAAGTACTTATAGTGCTTATAGAACGCCGTTATAAAATGATTGTAGGATGTTAAAATGATGAAGGATGGTTTACCGGGAAATCCGAATTTTATTTACTATTATTATATTTAGTACAATTTGTATTCCAATTTAGTAGGTACCTATAAGTCTGCTGATTCTTTTAAATCCCCTATTGTTAGGAGAATTTACACATTTAACCATAGGTTTACGATTTTCTAACGGAAATTGAAATATTCATGCTTTAGATCAGATCCCGTCTTTAAACGGCTTTAAAACTTTGGAGGACATATATGCGAAATTTTTAAAGGAAATTTTGAAATTGATTTTGGTGCAGAATTTTCGTCTTTAACAAGTTATTTTAATGCGCCCCAATTACTTCTGTTGATATTGAAAGGAGTTTTTCAAGTTACAAAAATATTTTATCTGATCAAAGGAAATGTTTCCTCGTGCATAATTTGGAGAAACACATTGTAGTGAATTATAATCGAAGATATATAGTGATATTGATGTTTTATTTTAAATAGGTAACTATTGGTATCAGTTTTTGTAAAAAATGTGAATAAATTGCATTGTATAAAAAATAACGATTTTATTTGAAAGATAATAAATAAGATTGCCGCCCCCTATAAAAGAACCCCCTAGAATAGAATAGAACAGAAAATTTGTGGTTTCTCGAAATGCGCATTTTTTGAATTTTTGTGCATATCTTGCGCATATTTCGTAATTTTTTACTGCATATATATGCGCATATTTCATCAAAATTGATCGCATATAAATCCGCTCCCTAGTGATGAGTATCGAGGTCTCCTGTATATGTTGATGTGTATGCGGAAATGAAGTAAGCAATTCTGTTGGTTATATTGCATTTGGTTTTGGTGGTTCGCATAAATTATTTATTGTGATTATGTCCATTAAGCCCGGATTACACTAGGTCAGTGTTTCAAGCTAGGATAGCAAGCTAGATATCCCGGTATTCTAGCATGAGTTACTGTTCTGGCTTGGCGCATGCTAGAACGCTTTACATGTGGCTAGAAAATCTTCAGCCAGTAGCTAGTAATAGAGAAGAAAATCCACTGAAAATGGTAAATATTTGTAAAAAAATCGTTCGACTGAAACAGTTACTTCAGAAACTGCCAAATTGCAATGGATGAATTAACAGAAGCTTTATTGGAAAAAGGCGATTGGACAAGACAATGGATTTAAAAAAAAGTATGTGTGTGTACTTTGTACGCACGTAAGAAGTTATACTTCTATTATATAATTTCAACGAAAAATATATACTTAACAGTTTATGTGTATTTTATTTAAATATTAAACTAACTTTAATACGTACCTACTTTTTATTAAAACAATACCAAAAATAAAAAAAAAGAATATAAATCTTCCGGGATTTGAACCGAGGACCTCTCGATCTCTGGTCCAATGCTCTACCAACGAAGCTATCAAGCTGTGTCTACGTGACGTCTCGGATATAATTGCCCATCACGGTGACAAATAGATCAAGTGAAGGATAAACATTTTATAATAGATAATTTATTATCTTACTCTTTAGGAAGACAAATCCAAAGCGATTTAAAATCCGAAAATTTGTATTTACGCTTTTTTCGGATTTTAAATCGCTTATAACTTTAAAACTATAAACTTTTTAGAAAAATGACAAAAAAACTATTTTATTCAGAATGTTCCAAAGAATCTAAAAAAAATAGGTTTTAGGAAAAAATAAGAGATTGTTGAAATAGAGCGGGCCGCACCGGTAAAAAATCTGATGGAGACGCATATTTAACAATTAAATAACAATGATGAAAATTGAAGTTAGACCCGATCACCCTTCAGGATCTTGAAAATGAATGTTTAAACTATAATATAAGTACTTGGCAACCTCAAAAATACTATTTTAAATATGAATTTTCAGCCTAGAAAATGCGGATTTTCGCATTTTTTAGATTATTAATCACCTATTATAACTCGAAAACTATCCATTTATGAGAAAAATTACAAGATAACTTTCTTGTTTAAAATGGTCCAAAAAACCAAAAACAAATATGTATCAGAGCAAAAAAAGGTGATCTTTTGTATTTGTTTAAAAAAATTGTTTAAACAATTTCTTCCCAAAAATTCCGCCCGGCACCCTTCACATTTTTTAAAAGCAAACATTTTTGAATAGGAATCCGCAAAGAAACCGAATCAGAAATTTTTTCAGACGGGAGCGGTCTCACCTCATGGACTAATAACAAGCAGATTAATTCTTATACATACTAAAAATTAATATTCTAAGTTCTTTCTGAGGAAACTAAATTTGGTAAAAATTCTAAATACGCGGTTTTGTTTGCTTGCAATTGACGTTAATTTCAAAAAGAATTCCGTCCCGGAAAATTCTCACGAAAACAAAAAGTTGTAGATTACCCTGGAAAAGTTGGAAAAGGCCAGAAATGCGCATAGGTGGTTGTGTATCGTCTTTAAGACCTTGCCGGTTGCCGTTTATGTACTTTGCAATTCAAATTTCCTTAGAAGTTTTCGGATACAGCGGCCAAATCCTTGTTTTGCCATCATAAAATAAACATGAATGCCCGTAAAAGTATTTGGACATTTTTATTATTTTATTTTGTATATACAGTTTAAGGGAAACTGGTGGTCGTTTGCAGACTATTACCAATAAACTTTTTCTTTGTGGCTTGGATGTCACGATGGCAGCCTGCTTCCGAACAAAGCACTTTTACGGCTTTATTCTAATATAAAGCGACGGTATTGGATATTTATAACTTTTGAAAAAAAAACTATTCAAAGTTAAGCGATGTCCGCTAAAGTTTGACCTTAATGTTTGGTTAGACATTGAAAAACAAGAATTATGGTTAGACAAGGCGAAAACGGCAGGTTGGTTGGAAACATTACTCCCATGAGATTTTTTTGCACCATCACTTTCGTGAGACACCCCAGAATAAGGTTCAAGAAGTCGCCCACGCGAAAAGTGGTACAAATTTTTGTAAACAATTTTTTTTTGAAACAAATTGCAAAAATAAATATTTTTGGTCCAAAAAAATCTTTTTTAGATTTTTTGGACCATTCTGGACAAAACAGTTCTCTTGTAATTTTTCTCTAAAGTTGATCGTTTTCGAGTTATAATCAATTTAAAATTTGAAAATCGCGAAAATGACCATTTTTAAGACTTAATAACTCGGTTAAAAATTAATACTATGAAAGTCAGAAAGTGACCAAATCAAAGATTAAAGCCCTCCCTACATGATCCTGAAGAAATTTGTGTCAATAATTTATAACTAAGCTGATATTTTTAATTATTAACAATGAGCGGTAAGATCGTATTGACGTGGCTGTAAATGTGAGGGCGAGTAAGATGCACTGCGGAATGGCGTGCATGAATCATACGTGCATGGCGCTCATTATTATTACTTAAAAATAAGCTTAGTAATAAAATAATGACAAAAATTTCTTCAGGACCTTGTGGAAGGGGGGAGGGGGGCTTTAAGCTTTGATTTAGTCACTTTCCGACTTTCATATTAATAACTTTTAACCGAGTTATTAAGCCTTGAAAATCGCTATTTTTCGTTTTTTTTTTCAATTTTAAATTGCTTATAACTCGAAAACGATCAACTTTAGTGAAAAATTATAAGAGACCTTTTTTGTCCAGAATGATCCAAACAACTTAAAAAAACTTTCTGGCCGAAGGTATGGATTTTTGCAATTTGATTAAAAAATATTGGTAAAAAAATTTGGGTGGGTGACTTCTTGAACCGTATTCTGGGATGTCTCACGAATGTGATTATGCAAAAAAATCTCATGGGAATATTTTCTCCAACGAACCCGCCGTTTTCGCCTTGTCTAGGTGTCTACTGGAGATATTGATTGTCCTCAAATAGTTTGGAGAATTTAAAGTGATAACTAGGGAGCGGATTTTATGTTAAATGCATATTGCATGCATATTTTGCATATTTGTGAACTTTACTAAATTTTGCATATTTTTAAAGAAACATGCATATTTTGTGCCTATTTAAAAACATTTAGTCTTTTTTCAAGTCCAAAAAAAAATTTTTAATTTTTTAATTCGACACAAAATATTTCCCCGCACAGGCTGTTCTATTAATTCGAGAGCTACCTGAAGAGAGACGGCTCATTCACTGCCTTTTCATTTTTTCTTAGAAAATACCCGATCTTTACACAAAGTACTTATAGTGCTTATAGTACGCCGTTATAAAATGATCGTAGGATGTTAAAATGATGAAGGATGGTTTACCAGGGAATCCGAATTTTATTTACTTTTATTATATTTAGTACAATTCAGGCCCCGGGCTATAAATGGGCAGACTGGGCATTTTCCCAGGGCGCCAAATTTTTGGGGGCGCAAAATAACACTCTACTCTCTACTCTTGTTCAAAAAGGATCACAGAAAGTGGCCATGTCACAAGCTGCAAACAAACTTTATGCCTCCTACCCTAATGACATTGGAAGTGAATTTAAATATGAATGTCTGCACTTCAAAATATATGTGGAATAGGAAGAACTTAGTAGAATCCATGACGTGTATGAATACATAATAAAAAATGAATTGAAGAGTACTTTTCCAAATCTTGAAGTACCTGTTAAAATTTTTCTGACCTTATACCTGTCACCAACTGCTCTGCAGAGAGAGGATTTTCCGTTTTGAATCGTCTGAAGAATGTTAAGAGATCTGATCTTTCAGACAGCAAGTTAAATTGTGTCATGTAACTGTGTTGTGAAAAAAACTTGCCTAAGCACAGATTTTTCTGGTGTAGTAAACAAGTTTGCCAAATTGATGGCTAGAAAAAATCTGTCACTTAAAATGCTTGTACAAAGTAGGATCTTAAAAATATAATTAACACCTTTTGCTGCAAGTGTGAATTATGTAGAAATAAATGTTTACAGTTTTGTGAATGAAAGACGTGTTTTCTTGTTATTTACTTTACTTCATAAAATATAAGTAACATAGATTATTTACTTTTACATTATAGTAATAAAGGGGGCGCCAGTAGAGCATTTACCCAGGGCGCCAGTCACCTAAGCCCGCGACCTGGTACAATTTGTATCCCAATTTAGTAGGTACCTATAATTCTGGTGATTCTTTTAAATACCCTATTGTTAAGAGGATTTACACCTTTAACCATAGTTTTACGATTTTCTAATGGTAATTGAAATATTTATGCTTTATATCAGATCCCGTCTTTAAACGGCTTTAAAACTTTGGAGGACATATGCGAAATTTTTAATGGAAATTTTGAAATTGATTTTGGTGCAGAATTTTCGGCTTTAACAAGTTATTTTAAATACGCCCCAATTACTTCTGTTGATGTTGAAAGGAGTTTTTCAAGTTATAAAAATATTTTATCTGATCAAAGTAAATGTTTCCTCGTAAACAATTTGGAAAAACACATTTAATTGTGGTGAATTCTAATCGAAGATATATATAGTGATATTTGATATTGTTGTTTTATTTAAAATAGGTAACTATTGGTATCAGTTTTTGAAAAAATATGAATAAATTTCATGTAAAAAAAATAATGATTGTATTTGAAATATAATAAATAAGATTGCCGCCCCCTATAAAAGAACCCCCTAGAATAGAATGGAACAGAAAATTTGCGCCATTTCGAAAATTCGAAATACTCATTTTTTGAATGTTTGTGCATATCTTGCGCATATTTCGTAATTTTTTACTGCATATATATGCGCATATTTCATCAAAATTGATCGCATATAAATCCGCTCCCTAGTGATAACTTTCCAGTGGTAGCGGACATCTGTCTCACGTACTGCCTCAGTATATTCTTTGTTGAGAATATTTTTCGTAAAGTCTGTCCATCGCTGTGAAAATCTGCTACGTTAGCGGTGACTCTAAGGTCTTTCTTGGACAACTAGCCGCTCTATTTTATGATCGTTTTGATGGGTATAACAAAAGAGCTTTAAAATATAGAGCTAACAGTACTAGAGAGACATTGGCGAGATATTCGTACGGCGAGCCGTCCATGAAATTTCAAAGGTATATGTCGTCTATCTTAGGCCCGCTTGCTCATTCGAAGTTCAACTCAAGTTCAGCGCCATTACCGAGTTCAAGGCATGAAGTGCGTACCACCGTACAAGGCACTTCATACCTTGAACTCGGTTATGGCGCTGAACTTGAGTTGAACTCCGAATGAGCAAGCGGGCCCTAGTCGTTGACTTTTCATGTCTCGCCCTCATAGTAAAATATGGTAAATACAAGAATTAAAACGAGTCTCTTCTTATTTGTAACGTATGCTCCCTACTACGTCAGTAACGAAATCATTCAGCTTGATATCCCTTTTAGTCCAGAGAAATAAGCTTTTTCTCGTGACACATCCCCCTCCAGGCCGAAACCAAATTTTTTGAGTAGTATGGACATCTATGATAATAACCTATATTATGTTTCCTGCAGCCGATTTTGATGATATACAGGGTGGTTCATTAAAAATGTCCAATCTCTGAGTTGTAGATTCTAGACCTCAACATATTAAGATTTAACCCAAATCACTTATATATAAAATGTGCCTCGTTAAAATGGGGTGTAATGCTAGTTCGCCTCCATGTGGTGCACCCTGGGTAACGCTAAATGAACTAGCAAAAATTTGGCAGCAGACGAACGAAAAACAAAAACAATATCCTGCCAACATCACAGATCACAAACAGAAATCTTATCTATACGTAAACATACGATGGGAACAAATAAAGGTTCTTCTCAGAACCAACTGACTAGAGATCTCGGACCGTGTATCCGAGTCTGTCACCTTAACATCGAGGGCATAAGCCAGGCAAAATGCCAAGTGTTGCAAAAAATCCTACACGATAACGACATTGACCTGGTTGCCATACAAGAGACCCATACTGAAGACAAAGTCCAGCTTGATTTAAGGGGAAAGATACCTGGCTACAATTTACTGGGAGCCACCTATGATAAACATTACGGCGTCGCAACTTACATTCGCTGCAATATAGAAAATGGTTTCCTACTTTCTGCTTCCAATGAAAATAATATACATGAAGTAGTCACCAAGATTGGAGATATTACCGTAGTTAACATATACAAACCTCCAGCCACTACATGGAACCCAGAAGTGCTAAAGACTCATCCACATCCTACTATATACATCGGCGACTTCAACAGCCACCACGAAATGTGGAAGTACACCACGAATGATGAAAATGGGGAGGCACTAGTAGAATGGTCCGAAGAGCAAAACACATATCTAGTTTTTGATGCCAAAGACAGAGGAATATTTAAATCAGCTGCATGGAGAAAAGAATATAACCCAGACCTATGTTTTGTCTCAAAATATACCAATGACAGACCACTAACAACTGCAAGAAGTGTCCTTGCAGACTTCCCACATACTCAACATCGTCCGGTGCTTATCACCATCGGAATATCAATTCCAATAATTAGATCATATCCTCGACCCAGGTGGAATCTTAGAAAAGCAAACTGGAAGAAGTTCTCTGAACAACTAGACCGGACCTTGAGCTGGGTCCCTCCAACCAGCAAACATTATGAGAGGTTTGTGGGCGCAGTAATAAGCACTGCCAAGAAAACCATCCCTAGGGGGTATCGCAAAGAATATGTGCCTGGATGGACTGAAACATGTGAAGACTTATACACGGAGTTTCTCGAAAGTGGTGACCGAGAAATAGCCGATGAGCTTTTACACAACATCGATACAGCTAGACGCCAAAAATGGATAAAGACTGTCGAAAACCTTGACTTCAAAAAATCAAGCCGGCAGGCATGGTCCTTGTTGCGGAAAATTGGAGGAACTAACCAGCTGGAATCCAGAGAGTCTAAAATGTCTCCTAACAAGGTTGCCTCCCATATAGTATCTCTATCCAGAGCTCCACGAGATCGAACACATACTACCAACGTGAAAAGAGACTTAAGGGCATTAAAACAAATGAACAGAACGAACTCCGAATATTCAGCAAGAATACTTATTTCTGAAATCACACATGCGCTGAAAGAAATGAAATCAGGTAAAGCACCTGGCTTTGATGGTATCCATCCAGAGTTCTTGATACACAGTGGTGCATACACGAAACAGTGGCTTGCTATGTTCTTTAATGATATATTTCAGTCAGGTAACATTCCTTTCTCACTTAAGCGAACAAAGTTAATTGCAATTCCGAAACCGGGCAAATCAAACGATAAGCCAGAAAACTACCGCCCCATAGCTCTACTCAGCATGGTATATAAACTATTAGAAAAGCTTCTCCTCAACAGAATTAGTCACAGGATACTAGAAACTGTCCCCATTGAACAAGCTGGCTTCCGCCCTCATCGAAGCTGTACGGACCAAGTGCTGTCATTAACAACTTTTATAGAAGCTAGTTTTCAAAGGAAACAAAAGACAGCAACAGTATTTATAGATCTAACAGCAGCATATGATACTGTTTGGAGACAGGGATTAATATATAAACTGGCCCGCATTATCCCCTGCAGAAAGATAATTAACCTCATTGACAACATGCTGACCAACAGAGCCTTCCAGGTTATAATGGGAAAGGAGACGAGTAGACAGATGAAACTTAACAATGGTCTTCCACAGGGTTCTGTCCTTGCCCCTTTACTTTTCAGCCTCTATATTGCTGACATGCCTGAAACCGAATCTCGGAAGTTTGGATATGCTGACGACTGGACCCTTGCAACAAGCCACCAATCTTTAGAAACTACAGAAATCACTCTCACGAATGACTTATCCATCCTCAGCGAATACCTTAAGAAATGGAGACTACAGCCAAGTACTACAAAAACTGAAGTATCAGCTTTTCATCTAAACAACAAGTTGGCAAACAGAGAATTGCAAGTGTATTTTAATAACAAGCTGTTAAAACACAACAAATACCCGAAATACCTTGGGGTTACTCTAGACAGAACGCTCACATTCAGAGAACACCTGACGAAAACAGCAGCAAAATTGAAAACACGCAACAATATAATACAGAATCTCTGCGGCACTACATGGGGGTCCACAGCATCAACATTAAGATCCCCTGCTCTTGGCCTGATATATCCGGTGGCAGAATACTGTGCTCCAGTGTGGCTAAATAGCAGGCATACCCACCTGGTCGACACCCAACTAAACCGTACTATGCGTATGATAACAGGCACAATTAAGCCCACCCCTACAATGTGGCTACCTACCCTTAGTAATATAGCACCACCCAACCTACGCCGCGAACATGCATTGGTTAAAGAATATAACAAAATAATGGACAGTCGCCAGCTTCTAGTCCACAACGACATCCCCGATATTCTTGGAAACCGTCTCCGATCCAGGTTACCCCCTCTACAATCTGCTCAAGCGCTGCAGCAATCCAACTTTGACTTAAATACCCGATGGAGAGAAGATTGGGAAAGTAGGACAGATCCGCATTACCATAGTCTACCGGACATCATAGGGAAACCTGGCGAATTTGAACGTCCCCGTAAGATTTGGGCAGCCCTTAATCGAATTCGAACAAACTGTGGAAGATGCGCCGACTCCCTCCACAGATGGGGTAAACTCCCCTCGCCTTCTTGTGACTGCGGCGCTGCAAGACAGACGATCAGTCACATTGTTCAGGACTGCCCACGCAGAGCATACACAGGCGACCCTATAGACTTTGTAATGGCAACCGAAGGGTCAATTGAATATATAAAAAAATTGGACATCTGTTTGTGATGCATTGTATAATGCATAAATCTAAGGGCCGGTTGTTCGAACGCTAATCAACAATGATTATTATTAAATATTTAATTACTGTCACCAAAACTGTCAATGTCAACTTTGTTTGGGTTGCTGAAAACATAATTAATTACAATTATGAGATTTATTATTAATTATGTTAATAATTATTGTTATATTAATTGATTATAGTCTCAGAATTGTAATTAATTATGTTTTAACAATTGACATTGACAGTAATTAATTATTTGATAATGATCATTGTTGATTAGCGTTCGAACAACCGGCCCTTAATATATTCTGTGATATACTTAAGCGATACGCTAAATAAATAAATGTGCCTCGTTACTGAGTTACAGGGTGTTCTATTTAACAATTTAATAACCATTTTTACCCAGTACTTTAAAATTATTTGACATATCCTTGTCATACTTTGCATAAAGTGTAGTTGCCGTACACCTTACTAAATTATGATAAACAAACGTTTCTGGCTACTACCAGAGGCGTACGACAGGGGGCAGTGCATGGTTTACCCTTCACAAATTCTACGCCACTGGCGAAATTGCTATTTTAGCACAATATTTCGATTTTCCAATACTTTCTATGTAAATAATATACTCTTCATGCGTAACGTTAAAGTCATTAGTTTTCGACATATTTGAAGTTGAAAATGAAACTTTACATCTATTTGGTTAATGTATTGTGCCCCTTCATTTTTAACTTCAAATATCTCGAAAACTAATGATTTTATCAATACTAATGATGAGTATATTATTTGCATAGAAAGTATTGGAAAATCTAAAAATTATCCTGAAATGGAAATTACATCAGTGGCGTAGAATTTGGGAAGGTTCAACCATTCATTTTCCCATATACGCCTCTGGTAGTAGACAGAAACGTTTATTTAACATAAATTAGTAAGGTGTGCAGTACCTACACTTTTTGGCAAGTATGATACGGCCATTTTAAATACTTTTAAACTACTGGGTACAAATAATTTTTACATTTTTAAATCAAACCTCCCTATCACATAGATATTAATTATTTGTATCCAGTATTTTAAAAGTATTTGACATATCCTTATCATACTTAGCAGAAAGTGTAGACACTCTACAACCTACTAAAATATGTTAAATAAACCTTTCTGGCTAGTACCAGAGGCGTACGACAGGGGGAAGTGAATGGTTGACCCTTCCCACATTCTACGCCACTGGCAGAATTACTACTTTAGTGCAATTTTTCGATTCTCCAATACTTTCTATGGAAATAATATACTCCTCATCAGTATCGATAAAATCATTAGTTTTCGAGATATTTGAAGTTAAAAATGAAGGGGCACAATACATTAATCAAAATAGCTATGCCGTTTCATTTTCAACTTCAAATATCTCGAAAACTATTGACTTTATCGTTACGAATGGGGGAGTCTAGGAGTACATTATTTACATAGAAAGTATTGGACAATCGAAATATTGTGCTAAAATAGCCATTCCGCCAGTGGAGTAGAATTTGGGAAGGGTCAACCATTCACTTTCCCCTGTCGTACGCCTCTGGTAGTAGCCAGAAAAATTTATTTATCATAATTTAGAAGGATGCAAAATACCTATACTTTCTGCCAAGTTTGACAAGGATATGTCAAATAGTTTTAAAGCTCTGGGTAAAAATACTTATTAAATTTTTAAATAAAACACCCTGTAACTCAGTAACGAGCCACATTTTATTTAAATGATTTGGGTTAAATCTTAATATTTTGAGGTCTAGAATCTACATTTTAAAGATTGGACATTCTTAATGAATCACCCTGAATATAGTTATAAACAAATGAAGTTTAAAAAACGGTAAATTTTCGGTTTTTTCATCTATTACTAAAAAGTGAAGCATTATAAACAAATTGAAGAATAAGAAACTCATAAATCATATAAAAAACTTCAATATGGCGTTAGCTGAATATGTCCCAGGCAACCAAACGACGTTTTTATAACGTAGATAACACGTCATAAAAATGACCAATTGACGTGTTTCTATGACGTAGTACTGACGTTGAAAATCACGTGTATTTGTCTCATCGATTTGACGTCATAATTGTGACGATTTTAAAACGTAATCATATCTACGATTTTTTCACGTCGGTAAAATCACGTTTTTAATACTTTCAAAAAGTGACCTCTTTCAGATGTTTCAAAATAGTATAAATAGTATAATAGGTACATAACATGAAACCTATAGGCCTACGTCCCATGTGTCGAAGGTTTAACTACTACTACTTGTTTAAGATCGCTTGTGCGCTAGACTAGAAGCAACATTGATTGTACCAGCCCTCACATTATAGAATTTTCACTAGTTATATATACCTACTTCCATCCATCCAATATATATACCTACTTACTGTGTCAAAACTGAAACAACTAAAAATATAAAACATAAATATAGAAAAAAACAAAAAATATGAAACTAATAAATAATTTATTAACAAATTATCCAGCATACTTAATATCTTAATTTAACGCTGTCTTAATATCTTCATTTAACGCTTAATTAAAAACAAATTAACATAACCTCAGATAGTTGTCAAGAAGAATTACTGCATTAAACTAACTCACTGAGCAAAAACGCATAAAAATCTCTTAATTTATACCTTTCTTTCACTAAATATATAAATGAAAAGTATTATTTTATCACACAAGATACAAACCGCGTATACAATAAATGAGAAATTTCTTATAAACATTTAGCGTTACCTATACCTAAACGAAATTGTTTGGAGTCAATACAAACAAGCAAGCTCCTCCCAATTTTGTGACGTCAGACTTAGGCTGTCTAAAGTTAAAACGTTTTTTAAACGTAATTTTAACGTCATTAATCTTACGTATTTAAAATCACCTACAAAAGACGTCTATTTGACGTACTGTTCAAACACGTGTTATTTTCAACCAAAAACTGACGTTTCCTCAACGTTATATGACGTCACTTGGTTGCCTGGGGTCTATCCTTATTTTTTGCTTAGAAAATTGGAAAATAAGTCATAAATTTTGAGATTTTATAAATGTTCCTAACTTATGTAAAAATTAAGTTAGAACCTTCGTATTACACGAATTGCTGAGACTTCTTGTGCTTAAATTATATTTTAAATTTTAAACCATTGGTCAAATAGTTTAAAAGTTATTTAATTTGTTTTTCACAAATTCATTTTTTTGCAACACTATAAGTCAAAAAATTATAAAGCTACAATCATACTTCGGACAGTTTCTGAAAGGAGATCATTTATACTATTAACTTAATTAAAAAAATGACAAAAATAATTTTAAACAATGTAAAATTATTTTTCAAAAACCTGTCGATTTTATGCTGACATAAACATTTAGAATAACTTTTTAACCGTTACCGTAGAAAAATTACTTTTTCATATTTTTTAGAAAGACTGAATTTTTATACACATTTAGAAAGAAAAACAATTGTCCTAGGACAATTAAGGGCGAAGTTAGCCCCCCGTCCCTTTTTTTAATTCACATATTCGTGCAAAATAATTTTGCAATATTTAAAATTATTTTTTCTAATTTTATTTTTAATTAAATTAATAGTGTAAATCTTCTTCTTTCATAAACTATCCAAAGTATTTCTGTAATTTCAACATTTTCTGATTTATAATGTTGCAAAAAAATTAATTTGGGATAAACAAATTAAATAACTTTTCGTATCAGCACTTTTGTAGCTAGAATATTGTATGCGCCACTCATTTTTACGGCGTTTAGCGGTTTTTATTATTGTAAGTTTTTATCGCTAAATTTCCCAACCCTACTAGTTTCGTTTCTTTTTATCTCTCAACTTAATATATTTTCTATCTTTTGCGTTATTTAGCCGGTTATTAGCGTGCTCATTACTGTACTGCCGTGCTAGGCCCAAAGGCGGTAACTAACATTTCACAAAATGGTGGCAAAATCGATTTCAAAATTGAATGCTAAAATTTTGGCCCGTAAGGGATTTATGGACTAGCTAATAGTTTTTATGCATGGATATATGCCCCAGTTTATTAAGGGAACCATTAATTATATTTTAAAACAAAGCTTTATATAAAAAGAGGTAGATACCGCTAAAACGTTTTATCAAAACTTACTATAAAACTAAGCCTATTAGCGGTATGTGGTTTACAGTTGTGATTGATATGAAATAAAAAGCTTTTCTGTGTATTACAGTTTATTAAAGTGAAAGAATTAAAGTACTATTAAATGTTATTATTTTGTTGAGCTACAATATGACAACAACAAATTGACAATATTTAGTTGTAGTTATATCTGTTTCTTTCAAGAGTCAATAAATACATATTGGTTCATTAATATTAATGTTCTATTTGTGATTCAATATAGACAATTTAATAGACCACCAAACAACATAATTTGTGTCTGATACATATACAAAACCTATTTAGTATTACAATACAATGGTATTACCTCATAATTAACATTTTTTATAAAATATTTTATAGTGCGTCTAATAATTTGGGCAGAACTGTACTTATACTAAACAGAATTCGTTCAGATTGCTATAGATGTTTAAACATCTGCTGAAGCGTTTTAAAGAATTCTTCAACTGTGAATGTGATTGTAAACCATACTTTTGACTTTCTCAGCTATTTTTATTTCGTTTCTTAGCGACAAAGGTTTGCTATTTTATGACAGGCCTGAGTTATTATAGAGCTTCAAGATTTTTATGATCGCCGACACCTGCCCTAATATTATTTTGTATTGTTATATTATTGGGTATTTCACAATATTATATACCTCGTCCAATTTACTTACCGTTGCACGTCATCCGCGCCATAGCCTGTGACACGATACAAACACGAAATATCTAGGCGGTGGATGTGTTCCCCTTTAGAATCATTTTGATTCTAAAAAAGAACACACCCACCGCCTAAATATTTCGTGTTTGTATCGTGTCACAGGCTATGGCGCGGATGACGTGCAACGGTAAGTAAATTGGACGAGGTATATTTGTGAAAATACCATAATTTACAGTAATTAGGGCAAATTTTAACATTTTATTAGTTGTATTGTACAAACTAGTTATATGTTATGATTAAAATATGATGACCATTGTCTTTTAGACCGAAAAATACCTAATTATGGGATATATAACATTTTTAAAATATGCAAACAAATTTTTGGATTATTATCCAGGTACATGACGCATTCTTAGAAAATTTATAAAGGAATAAAACCAGCATTTTTGTATAAAACTTACGTAAAGAATTCTCAAAAGATTAAATAAAGATATCCCAAATCTACAATCCCGTATCTACAATAGCATTGTATAACTAGACTACTAGACATTATCTAGTTAAACAATGATATTAGCTTGTATTTAAACAAAAAAAAATGCAATCAATGGGACTGCTAATTCTAATCCCATGTACGACCAACAAAGGGTTTAAACATACAGAAAACTGAAACAAAACCTTGAAACAAATTATTAAACAAACCTTGCGCCTGTATAGGCTGAACATAGGTTTTTTTCACCTCTTGTAATTGCTTTACAATAAATTTTAATCTTTCTACAATATTGTCTTCAGTGGTATCACCTCGTGGTTCACAACTCTTACTCGACTCTACTTGATTTTCTAAAAAAACATAATACCTATTTTAAGTCTCTTTTTCTAAAAATGTTTGTGGACCGCGTGTGGATATATTATTAAGTTTTTAAAACCTAATTAAAAAAATACATATTTTTTAAATATGAAAATCTCTTACTGCCTAATTCAAGATATAAAAAATCATCCACTTGGGGCAGATTCATATTGTTTAGGACAACATAATTTGGTTAATTCTTGAAATATTATAAACAAAAATGAAAATATATTTCAATAGATATAATAAATTCTAAAATTTCTTACCATCCTCGCTAATTATTTCTTTTACTAACTATCTAATGCCATCCCCTCTTTGCGAACACACACACACACACAACTCTTTTAACTAACACAATAATTTATTGTAAAGTTAGGCCGAATTTACTTTGTAATACTAAGGCGATTTGGCGGTTTCTAAATGTAGGCGTAGCATTCTTGAAAGTAGATTAGCGGTAAGTGCAATATGCTAAGGTATATGGACGGCAACTGTAGCAGATACCGTCAAAACGCCATAGTATTTAATATTTGCCGCCAAATTGCTTAGTATTTTAACTGAAAAGTGTAGATACCGCTAACAAAATTGCAATTTTATTTAAAATATAATGCTTCTACAACTCCAAAAACTTTATAAATATATACTAAATACCCAATTTTACCTAAAAATACAAAAATCTCATTTTCGATAAAAAATCAGTTCCCGCCTTTGGGCTTAGCACGGCAGTGTATACAACAAACAACTGAAACAACCTGCAAAGTAGATACCGAGATCATACCATTACCTATTCAGAACAGTTTTGAAATGCATAATTCAGTTACCCTGTAAATAACATATAGGTGGCCACATTTGAGAATACTCCTTAGTGATTGCAACAACACTACAATTGATTTTTTAAAACTGCAGTTTTAATGACGTATCAAAATTGCCAAAATATTGCATTCTTTGCAATTCTTTGTTTAACAGTTTCCAAATAAAATTGATTTGCATAGTCTTATATTTATACCCCCGAAATCATCAATTTGTACACAACATCGAACTAGACATTTCAAAAAACATATTGCTTACATTTCTTTACTTGGATTTATACTGATCCTCTTAAATAACCTCCGTTCGTAGGATTGTCCTTATCTGGTGGTTTATGGGTCCTTTTTCAATAAATCAGGGATAGCTTCTCGGTTTGGCTGTGCGGGATTACGAGAGCCTGAATATGAATACCTTTGAAAATGTTTAGATTGTTGGCAATAAGTCTGTATTGGTGATAAAAAGAAAGATGGGTGAATTGACAAAAAGCGGATCTGGAATATCGAGAAGGGTGCTTTTCGTTTATAGACGTGCAGAATATCTGAAAAGTTTCAAAATAAAGTTGAGAGTGTATCTGGATTAACCCTAGTTAGAATTGCCATTTCTACTACTTTCTGGGCCATAGAATTTAAGATATAAAAAGATTAACTTATAAAGGGAAAATTGCCAATGGTTGGCTATATACCATATTTAATAGAACTTACAAGGGCGTAAAAAAATTATTGTAATAATAAATTTATTTAAAAGGAACACAAAAGTTTTCACAACGATTTCTGTCTCTGACAGGCCTATCGTAATATCCCGGTAAATAACCTGTGGAAAGCAATGGAAAATCGCGAAGTAGATATCACCCCCACAAATACCGTAATGGTAAATATCTTATGAAAACAAGCATTGCAATTTTCTGTATAATACTTAGCTAAGCCTGTACTTATTTGGCCGTCAGCAAAACTTAGGGTGTAGGTATTCGTTTCTAACTGGGTATGCTTATTTATTCGCGCTTTCTTTCCCATGGTTTCATGTTTTTCTAGAGATATTTTGAACCGGATAATGGTTGTGGAGCAGCCTTGTAGCATATTCTGTTGCCCGTTTTGATAGCTACTTTGTTCTTTTTTGAAGAGCGCTTTTACTGCCTTTATTAATATTTTTCGTACTTCGATGTCTTTCATTGCTTCCCAGAGGTTGGTTCTAGGTGTCTAGTCAGAGATATTCTTAAGATTTATAAGAGACAGATAACGGGATCTATCTTTGCCTTTTTTTATTTTAGTTGTTTAACAGTGTAAATATAATCTAATGAGAGAGACCAGCAAACTGGGAACGGTTGGCAATGGATAGGACTGACTGGCGTAATAGACTTGGGAAGGTCGAAGCTCTTTCACAGGGCTGTAGCACCATCGATAATGATGAAATATGATCTAAGGATCCTTTTCCCACGATAAAACGTACCATACTTTTGCCATATTTTGTCGTTTATACACTCACCGACACAAAATTCCGCCACCCAAAATTTTTGATTAAGTTTATAACAATCTCATTTATACAATCTCATTGATGTCATTTTTTATTATTCCGGTAACAAAATTTTTTGTTTAGATGGCATTATACGGGGGTCAATGGAAGCATTGTATTTTCTCCTAATTTTTAAAAGATTCTGTGGAAAAATTGGAGGGCTGATTTTGTATCATACTCCTTTTTTATTATCCTTGAGGTATCATTAAAGTTTTGTTTTTTGAATTATCCGAATATATTTTTTTCTGGTAAGGGTTGTAAATAAAAACTGGTAAGGGTTGTTAATTAAAAATATCAAGCTCACTAAAATTAACAAAATAAAACAAAATTAACAACAAAACAAAACAATTCAATAGAGGGTATGTCCACCTCTTGCAGCAACAACTGCTAGCATTCTGTTTGGCATCGAATAAAGATGTGTTATCCTTACCTGAGGAATAGCCCGATATTCCTCTACCAGGGCCATAACTGCACCAAATTTTCTGAAGGCCTAGGATGACGGCGAATAGCTTTTTTTAATATCCCATAAATGCTCAATAGGATTGAGATCTGGACTGCATGCAGGCCATTCTAATCTTATCAATCCAACCCCTATTTTATGAGTCCTTCAGTGCTTTTATTTACAAAAAATGGTACAGCTCTTACAAGAAAAGAGATATTCGGATAATTAAAAAAACAAAATTTTAGTGACACCTCCGGGGTAATATGACAGGATTATTAAACAAAATCAGCTCTTTCATTTTTCCACAGAATTTTTTAAAATACAACGCTTCCATTCACCCCTGTATAATGATACGCAAGCAAAATTTTTGTGTTACTGGAATAATACCAAACGATATAAATACATGTACCTACAAAACTGGTGCAAGAATCTTGATAATCGGAGCACAAATATAACAAAGTTATAAATTGTCAAACTTAATAAAAAATTTTGGGTGGCGGAATTTTTGGCCGGTGAGTGTATATATTTTTAATTTTTCCCTTAATGATATTTACATACAGTGTGTGCATAGATCATTACTAATTCGGAGATAGTTTTCGCAGTTTTTTCAACTTCCATTCTTATGTAAGTCCATTCTTCCATTTTTCTGGTAAACATTCTCCATTCAGTGCTCGCTTAAAATATTTGACAAGCAAAAGATCAGATGAAAGGCAATGGATAGGGTCTAATTTATGGTAGGTATTTTTGTTACACTCTGGCTATTGGTAATAATCAGAATACTTAAAAGGTAATTTATTGACAGATGTGCACGCCTGATAGAAGAATTGACAAAACTCCCACAAGTTATGAACTATGGATCAATTTGTTATACTTTCGTTCAGATTCTTTTATTTACTGTAAAATTTATCAAATTGAAATACTTTCTTAGAAATTTAGCAAATTTTCAAAACATTCATAGACATTCATTAAATTAGAATTCAAAAATTTCTCCGTTTTTTGAAAATATATATTTCGTTTCGTTATTTTTTGTTTTTTAACTCCTTTTCATGTACAATTTTTAAAATTACGCCCCACACATGCTTCGCTGTTACCTTTCAGTCACAATCTCAATATAGTTCAAACATTTCCATGCTCGTCTTTTAGTCGCAATTAGATTTCCGCCTCGAAATTTAGTGTTTGGTAGTTTAATCTCATCAGCATGAATTAACCTTTGAACGAAAACCACAGGTAGAAGTAGGAACCCTTCAACAATTATTAAAGTGAAAACTAAATGTGATGAATATTTCACCAACGAAACTCTGGAGCTATTTCGTAGAAATTGTGCCGTCGCGACGCGTCACTGAGTGACGAACAATCGGAACAGTTGGTAGTGAAACGGCGGGTGAAACTCATTAAATCGTCAAAAATTTCCTGACAGTCGAAAGTGGCTACGAGGAAAATCAGAAAATATGGTGCTGAGAGATATCCTAATCGAATGAGAGAGAATATTTGGATCGATAATATTTTGTTGAAATATACAGGGTGTCCCGAAAAGAATGGTCATAAATTATACCACACATTCTGGGGTTAAAAATAGTTCGATTGAACCTAACTTACCTTAGTACAAATGTGCTCACAAGAAAAGTTACAGCCCTTTGAAGTTACAAAATTAAAATCGATTTTTTTCAATATATCGAAAACTATTAGAGATTTTTTATTGAAAATGGACATGTATTATTCTTATGTCAGGAGCATCTTAAAACAAAATTATAGTGAAATTTGTCCACCCCATAAAAAATTTATGGGGATTTTGTTCCCTTAAACCCCCCCAAACTTTTGTGTACGTTCCAATTAATTCATTATTGTGGTACCATTAGTTAAACACAACGTTTTTAAAACTTTTTTGCCTCTTACTATTTTTTCGATAAGCCAGTTTTTATTGAGATGCGGCTTCTTTTTCAATATATTTACGTAAAAATTTTATGGGGGTTTTGTTCCTTTAAACCCCCCTAATGTTTGTGTACGTTCCAATTAAACTATTATTGTGGTACCATTAGTTAAACACAGTGTTTTTAAAACTTTTGTCTCTTAGTCTTTTGTTCATAAGTCACCTTTTATCGAGATGTAGCTTCTTTTTCAAAATATACCTAAAAATGTAAATTATAAATAAATTTTCAGATTATTAACAGGTCTCTATAACCGTACTTAACCATATACAAATATGTGGTGGATTCGACAAATATTCAAAATATCTCGATAAACACTGGCTTATCGAAAAAGTACTAAGAGGCAAAAAAGTTTTAAAAATAATGTGTTTAACTAATAGTGCCACAATAATAATTTAATTGGAACGTACACAAAAGTTTGGGGGGGTTTAAGGGAACAAAACCCCCATAAAATTTGTATGGGGTGCACAAATTTTACTTAATTTTTTTTTAAGATCTTGCTGTCGTAAAAATGCCACATGTCAATTTTCAATAAAAAATCTCTGGGAGTTTTCGATATATGAAAAAAAAATCGATTTTCATTTTGTAACTTCAAAGGGCTGTAACTTTTTTTGTGTGCACTATTGTATATAGGTAAGTGAGGTTCAATCAACCTATTTTTGACCCCAGAATCTGTGGTATAATTTATGACCAATCTTTTCGGGACACCCTGTATATTTTACAGTTTAAAATCAATCATATCGAGTTTGCCCATTCTAAGTGATTTCTACACATATTTTTTTAATGGTATACTCATTATTAAAGTCAGGATTATAAGCATTTTGCTCTTTTTACTTTTTTGCTTATTATTAGGATTTTTAGTAAAAATGCTTATTTTAAAGATATGTTGCTTATCTTTGTTTATTTTGCTTCTTATGATAAACTATAGTTAAATTTCATGTATTACTTCCTGTCTTTAGCAAAATTCTATAAGTATACAGAGCTATAGATCCCTAATAATTCAATAAACGATAAGAATTTTAATCCCTCTGGCTTAGGAGGTAAACGGGAAAACCCATCGTTATACCTGTCCAGGTAATAAACTAATATTTGTCTGTAGAAAGCCCAAATTTATTATATTGTTGTAAAATACTTTTCGGTAGTATCGGTACATTTGTCTAAATTTAAATACCTACGCACCAATCACATCTGCAGTTGTTGAAAGAATTTTTTCTATGTATAGATAATATGTCTATGGATAGAAGACAGCTTTTTACAAGAAAATTTTGAAAAACATATTTTTAATTGTTTTTATGCTAATGGCCATGAATAAAAAATATATTAATATGTTAATCATTTTTCGATTTTTTTATTATATTATATTTTAATATTTTCGTAATTTTTTATTAATTGTTAATAATACGATAATTAAAAATAAATGTAATTTAATGTTAATGTCCTTTATTCATATTTATATCATATCCATCCCATATAGCACACAACGTCCGATGTACGTCCATATAACGTACATTTAAAGTCCAAACGTCCATGGACCAAAACTGGACGTACTATGTACGTACATTACGGGACGTCCATTGGACGTTTGATTTCAACGTACATTGGACATCCATTTGTGGTCCATGGATATTTTACACAAAACGCGACTATTATATTAAGTCCCAATAAAAACTAAATGAGAATCTTCTTGACAACGTTGTCGCTCTTCGCGCTATCGGTCGTGAAAGGTAGTATTAGGCAGGTACTTTTAGGAGATTATCGCTGTTAATTGTTGTGGAATACTGAAGGATGGTTTATTTATGATAATTCACAGAATGGCAAACGCGCTTGTAATATACAACAACGGTACTGACTCTAAAAATAGTTTGGAACAGAAACAGAACAGAGATTAAACCTCTTTTAATGTGCATGCTTCCTAGGGCGTCATTATCTGAATCTCGTCTTTATGAAAATACATCCTGTGATATATTTGTGTTTCCTGTTTATCGTGCAAGTGCAGTCGTGCATTAATGAAGTTCCTAGTTCCTATAATAAAGTATATATAATAATAAAGTTATAGTAAAGAGAAATAAAAAAGGTCTTTTGTGTAATATTTTTAAGTATAAGTTTAGTATTATAAGGAAATATTTCCTATAAAGGCTTTTTGCTATGTATTCACATAATTATGGATACTAGATTGCTTTCTGAAAAGTGCCCTACAAATGTTCATAAGACGTACATTGAATGTACATGAGGTGTACACTGAAAGCTCCAATACAACGTACAATGTACGTTTGTAGCGGACGTTATATGGACGTCCAATTTTGTGAACTCTGGACATTCGTTGGACGTCCATCGGATGTCCATTGTACCTTAGCGGGACGTCCATTGGACGTTCCAATGTACACAGATGTACGTCCATTGGATGTCCATAAAACGTACTTGTGCTATCTGGGATGTTTACTTACTGGTTTGTATTTCTTCTTCTTCTTCAGGTGCCATCTCCGCTACGGAGGTTGGCAATCATCATAGCTATTTTAATTTTTGAGGCAGTAGCTCTAAATAGTTGTTTCGAGCTGCATCCAAACCACTCTCTCAGGTTCTTCAACCATGAAATTCGTCTTCTTCCGATGCTTCTTCTGCCATCTATCTTTCCCTGCATTATGAGTCGTAGGATACCATACTTCTCGCCCCGCATCACATGTCCGAGATACTGTAGCTTCTTTTCTTTAATTGTAAGTTCAACTTCCTTTTCTTTACCTATTCTTCTCAGTACTTCATTGTTTGTAACTCTATCTACCCAGGAAACCCTCATAATTTTTCTATAGGTCCACGTTTCAAAGGCGTTAAGTCGTCTCATTGTCTCTACATTTAACGTCCATGATTCCACTCCATAGTATAGAACACTGTAGACGTAACATTTTGTTAGGCGTACTTTAAGAGCTAATGTTAGATCTTTGCTACATAGGACCTTTTTCATTTTTATAAAATTAGAACGTGCTTTTTCGGTTCTGACTTTTATTTATGCAGTGTAGTCATTATTTTCTGTTATAAGTGTTCCTAGGTAAGTGTACTTTTTTACTCTTTCGATCTGCTGGCCCTCTACTATCAAGATTTCGTTAGTATTATGGTTGTTTTTACTAATTTTCATAAACTTCGTCTTTTTGATATTGAGAGAGAGTCCGTACTCCCTACTACACCTTACTATTTTACTCATGAGTCTTTGCAGGTCTTGTAAACTATCGGCTATTATTACTGTATCATCTGCATATCTGATGTTGTTAACTAAGACTCCATTTACTCTTATGCCGACTGTTTCATCTTCCAGAGTTTCTCGCATTACCTCTTCAGAATAAGGGTTAAATAATAGAGGTGATAGTATGCAGCCTTGTCTGACTCCTCTCTTTATTTCCATTTCTTCAGATGTTTCTTTTTCAATTCTTACTATTGCTCGCTGATTGTAATAGAGGTGTGTTATTAGTCTTAAATCTCTTTCATCTAGGTTTTTATTTTTTAGGATTTCCATGAGTCGATCATGTTTTACTTTATCAAACGCCTTATTGTAGTCTATAAAACAGACGTAAAGAGGATGGTTAACATCCAAACATCTCTGTGTCAGCACGTTGAAGGAGAATAATGCCTCTCTGGTACCCATACCATTGCGGAACCCATATTGAGTGTCACTAATATCCAGCTCCAGTTTAGAGTGTATTCTGGCGTGGATAATTTTCAATAGAATTTTCAAGGTATGTGACATTAAGCTTATGGTTCGGTAGTCACTGCATTCTTTTGCATTCACCTTCTTTGGCAAACACACAAAGGCTGATGTCAACATTTCTCTAGGGATGATTCCAGTAGTATAGATAGCGTTGAACAGTTCTACTATTATGTCCAGGTTTTTCTCGTTGACCAACTTTATCAGCTCGCTAGGCAATTCATCTGGACCAGCAGATTTATTGGTTTTCATAGAGTTTATTGCCTGACTAACCTCTGATTTGGTTATCTCTGGGCCTACATCTCCCGTTTGGCTATCTACGGATGTACTAGCTTCTCTCTGGTCATGAAATAGTTCCTCGATATACTCTTTCCATCGTCGTAGTTTTCGTTTTGTCTCCATTATAATATTTCCATTTTTGTCGAGCAATATATTTGAGGTTCTTCTATTTCCTATTCCGGCTAGTTCTTTGACTTTTTTATGTAGGTTGAAGTTGTCATATGTGTTTTGCAGTTCTTCTATTTCTTTACATTTTTCAGAGAAGTAGGTTTCTTTAGTAGGTTTGTATTTATTGAACCTTGCTTATTTCATAAAAATTTTGCTTATTTTTGCGTAATTTTTTGCTTATATAACTGCTTATTTTGACCTTTCTCTCCTGCTTATAATCCGAGCTTTACATATTATTCATACAACTATTAATAAACTGTTCTATAATAAAATTTTGGGTCAACGTCTACATATATAGTCTTGTCGCCAGGGGAGGGGGGGGGGTACAACGGCCTCCTTTATTCGGATGGACTTACCCAAGTTTTTTATTTATTTTTACACGTAGAACACGAATTTCTTGGGTAACAGTTGATCCGGATGACGATAAGATTGTTATAAACAAAGAGCTTGAGGAATTACATAACATCGATTTTCGCAAAACAGAACATTTTTTTTTGTTTTTTTTTTTGGTCATTATAACCAAAAAATATTCTTACCGGTATTTTCATGGGATGCATAGTTCTCGAGATAAACGCAATTGAACTTTCAAAAAATAGAAAAATTGAAATGTTTGAACCCGAATAACCTTTAATTAAAAAATAAAATAGTAATTCTGCTTACAGCATTTGAAAGTTCTTGCCATTGATTACTTTACCTGTCAAGTTTTTAAATCCATTAGTCTTGCTTAAAGATCCTAGTTTGCTACCATTAAGAGCGAAGGAGCAAAATTTCGAGCTAAAGCTTTTTAAATGCATTAATTTTTTTCGAATACTGTGAAAACTAATATGTAAGTAGTTTTGAAAAATTAAAACTCAGAATGAAATATTGCATGACTACGGATGGCCGAAAGTCTCCGAAAGCTTATTTAATGTTTATTTTAATAAGTGACGGGTGAAAAAAAAAGAAAAAATTAGTGTGATTTTTAATTTCAAATATCTCGTTAAAATGAGACTTTTTGTTTATTCTAAGGGACCTTAAGATCTCGGTAATAATGTAGTCTTTCCTTCTGCGTTTAAATTTTTTAATAGTTATTTATGATATAAGTGTTAAAAGTACACGTTTAAGGCACGCATGTGAAAGTTTGCAGAATGAGCGATAGCGAGTTCTGCAATTCACATGACTGCCTTAAAAATGTACATTTTAACACGCATATCATAAAATATTTTTCTACAAACGTAATTACAGGACAATATCTACAAAAACTTTTACTTGAGCTTGACTGACATTCCATTTTTATATTTTTTGACATTACATCAAAATTGTCTATACGGTCAATACGAACTGAAGTGCCTTAAAATTTTTTTAAAGCACTAGTGCCTTAAAGTAGCATTTTTAACGCTCGTATGGAGTGCTAAAAACTGCATTTTTAACACGGTTGTAGAAAAAAATATTTATTAGTTTTCTCAGGATTCGAGAAAAATTATTGCATTTAAAAAGCATTGGTCCGAAATTTTGCGCCTACGCTCCTAATTTCATAAAGATAATTTATAGTATTATATTTATTTAACTAACTTACATAATATATAATGTTTTAATAACATTATAACATTAGATATGCAGATGACAACATAATTTTTGCCGATAATTTGAATGATTTACAGATATTAACAAATCGTATAACAGAAGTCAGCAACAGATACGGACTAGCTTTTAACATAAAGAAGACCAAATTTACGACAATTAGTATAAAACCAATACTAAACGCTCGACTTACAATCAACCAACAACATATCGAAATAGTTGAGCAATATACATATCTGGGCACGAATTTAAATAGCCGATAGTACCACTCAATAGAAATGAAACAGTGAATAATAAAAGCGAAAGCAGCATTAGTCCAGTCGGGTTAGACGAATAACAGGCCTAACCTTGCATTAGGAGATGTCCCAATTTTTTTTCTAATCTTTAGGGAGGGTTAATATTAGTATAAATTTAAAATCTCGACTGAATTCCACCGTTGCGTTAGCCGCCATCTTGATTTTAAACGAGAACCGTTTTTGCTCAATATTTCCGCCATTTTCAATTTTTTGACAAAAAGTGTAGAAACTGAAATTGTTTAAAATGCGATTTTCTATAATTTCATTTATTATAATTTTTTTTCGTGCGGTCGATATTTTCCGAGTTATGAGGGGGAAATTGTGACAGTTGGAGCATAATTATTGAATTATTGAATGATCTCGTTTATTAGTAGTTTTAAAACAAATATGTACCTATACAAAAATTAAGAGATTAAATTCTACACAATTTTGATTTCTTTCATTTTTTTTCTAAAATTAATATTTAAGGTAGTGCGTATGCGGTAATGGCGCGAGCGTAAGACCGGATTGATTTTATAGCAATGGTTTTTGTTCAATATCTACGCTATTTTCAACTAAAATTGTTCAAAATATAATTTCCTACAATTTCTTTTTAACAATTTTTTTCATGCGGTTGATATTTTCCGAGTTACATGGGAAAATAGTAAAAAGTTGTGGGGGAGCATAATTATTGAATTGAATTTTGTTTCCGAGCTGCCACAAATTTTATAATTATATCCTTTAGGAGAGATCAGTAGTAGTGTAAATTTAAAATCTCGACTGAATTCCGCGGTTGCATTAGCCGCCATATTGATTTTAAATGAGAACAGTTGTTGCTTAATATCTCCGCCATTTCCAACTTTTCGACATAAATGGTAGGAAAGAAAATTGTTAAAAATTCAATTTCCTACAATTTCTTTGGCACAATTTTTTTATACGATCAATATTCTCCGAGCTAAGGGGGAAAATAATGGAAGCGGAGGGGAAGCATGATTATTGAATTGTCTCATTTATTATTAACTTTACAACATAATTGTACACAAACAAAAATAAAGAGAATTATTTTTATACAATTTTTGAAACTTCCAATGAAACATCAACCAAACTAAGTAGGTATATAAAAGACATAAAAAGACATTATAGGCATGAAATTCACGTAATTTTATTACCTAGCGGGTTTTATTAGTTGAATTTGTCGGTCGATATTTTAAGTTTTATGTCAGCTAATATATCGTGATGTTTCAACAATTTTTTTTTTTTAATTTTGGACTCTGTTGGGGGGAATTTTCCCATTTCCCCCCCTTGTAGACCCGCCACTGGTTCTCTCGAAAAATTATAGTAAATCGTAATTACAACCATTTCAGTTCTTACACTTTTAGTCGAAAAGTTGAAAATGGCGGAGATATTGAACAAAAACTATCGCTACAAAATCAATCGGGTCTTACGCTCGCACTTTACCACATACGCACTACCTTAAATATTGATTTTAGCAAAAAAATTAATGGCGTCAAAATTGTACAAAATTTAATTCTCTTCTTTTTTGTATAGGTATATATTGGTTTTAGAACTAATAATAAACGAGATAATTCAAAAATTAAATAATTATGCTACAACTGTCACTATTTTCCCCTCATAACTCGGAAAATATCGACCGCACGAAAAAAATTATAATAAATGAAATTATAGAAACTCGTATTTTCAACAATTTTAGTTTGTACACTTTTTGTCAAAAAATTGAAAATGGCGGAGATATTGAGCAAAAACGGTTCTCGTTTAAAATCAAGATGGCGGCTGACGCAACGGTGAAATTCAGTCGAGATTTTAAATTTATACTAATATTGACCCTCCCTAAAGATTAGAAAAATAAAATTTGGGGCAGCTCCTAATGCAAGGTCAAATGCTATCCCGAGTGGGCTACATACGTTAGAATGAGACCCATTTTCAACAGTCGGGACATGTCATTAATATCAAAATATCGTCTGTTGAAATGCTACATATTCAGAGTTCTGCTCTACGGAATGGAAGCGTGGACACCAACTACTGCATCTATGAATCGGCTCGAAGCTTTCGAAATGTGGTGTTATAGGCGCATCTTACATAATATGTAATATATCTATTACATAATATGTAATATATATAGGATATATTATCCTGGGTTGACCGAATTACTAATGTGGAAGTCCTGCCTAGAATGGGAAAATAGTGTGAAATTCTCATAACCATCAAAACAAAAAATTTAGAATATCTAGGACATGTAATGAGAAATCAAGAACGTTACGGCCTTCTCCAACTGATTCTCCAAGGGAAGGTGAATGGCAAAAGAGCACCGGAAAGAAGACACATTTCCTGGCTATAAAATTTACGAAAGTAGTATAACAGGACTACCACTGAACTGTTCCGCGCTGCGGTAAACAAAGTCAAGATAGTCATGATGATCGTCAACAATCGGAACGCATAGACACTTTAAGAAAAAGAAGAAGTAACTTGCAACTTTGTATTTTTATTAATATAACGACTTAGAAATAAAAAAAATTAGTATATATTTTAAAAATATCTCCATTTTATTGGTAATTTACACCAAAAAAAAATTCAAACAAATATTCTTTGTACATTATGCGGCACATTTCAATTCCATGGTAATTACTCTGATTGATTAATCAGTGCAGAAAAATCTATGAAATAATTTTGGATAAAAAACCTAGGCATATTCCGATTTTCATATTACCGAAAAATAAAGCAAAAAATTTCATCAAATTTTTGACGAGCAAGTTTTATTACCCGCCGAATTTTGTGACCCGAAAAATTTTTTATTAAAGTTCTTATTAATTCTATTCCGGTTTTAATAAAACTCCCCAAACTTAAAAAATAAAAATTAAAATATGTGCTTAAGAGTGAACCGACAATTTTCTTAATTTAGACGAAATAATGCCAACGAAGAACATGATATGGATTATATGCTAAGAAAGTTACAGATCGAGTATAAAAAATGGGGCATATGTAGGAAACATGGAGAAAACGGAATATTTGAGAATAGGAGGGGGAACCGAAGATCCAGAATTAGAGTTAAGAAGTATAAGAAAATGTAATGAAAATAGATATTTAGGAAACATAATATCAGAAGAAGGAACTACAAAAAGATATATATAGGATACAGTGAGGAAGGAAAGCAAACCGTATTTTAAATGGTCTACTATGGTCTAATAAGGTGAATCTGAAGACAAAATTAATAATCTACCAGAAAAATAATTGTGGAACCTATTATAACTTATGGGGCAGTGTTAGCAACTCACAGGAAAGGAAAGAAAAAATATAAAAGTAGCGGAAATAAATTACTTACGTAGAGCATGCAGGGTATCTAAATTAGAACACGTACCAAATGAGAAAATAAGACGACGGACAAAAAGTGTATATTTGACGGTTGACTATATAAAAACAAAGAAATTGCTATAGTGTGGTCATGTTAAGAGGATGTCAGAGAAAAGATGACCAAAGAAAGCAATAAATTACACACTTATAAATAGAAGAAGAGGAAGGCCTACTCAAAAATGAAAGAAACGTATAGAACAGCCTATGGCAGATAGAACTATTGAAGAAAACGAATGGGTGGATAGAAAACGATGGCGAAATGTGAGATGCGGAGGAGACTGTAGGAGCCCCACTGCTTATATATAGGTGAGATAATTTTTATCATGTTGACTATATTCATTAGCGACGGAATGTACCGATTTACGAGGAATAGTAAAAAACACAATTTAAACAAGAAATATAGCTCAGATCAGTGTTTGCAACCGCATTTCTCTAGATTATCCGACGATCGCTCGAAAAAGATCCGATTTGTTACGAAAATATACGCTCATAGGCGTAACCAGGGGGGTTGGGGGTTATAACCCTCCCCATTTGGATGTACTTTGAGCTATCTACGCTTGACACCATTACTATTCCATACCTCCCAGAACTTGTAACCCCCCCTTAGGATCATACTGGTTACAACGTTAGATACGCTACGTCAAAAATTATTCTGTAATTAAAATCAATGTTGCAAATGTTATTCTTTTATCTGACTACTTATTACAGAATAATTTTTAATCTGCTAAATTTTCTGTTTTACCGTTTATTTAAAAAAAATTAGTTTATCCTAATTTAAATATCGTATCCTAGCTTATTAATTCATGTAATTGAAAACTGTCAAACTAACGTCAGAATGTGTCTGTATCGATCTGTAAATTGGTGCCAAAATTTTGTAATTATTACTGTAAATACTAGTTATTAAAATTAGTTTTCTCTCAAATAGTGACTAAGAACAATTGTGTTACGTGTTAATCATCAAGAACAAGCTGTAACTTCGATCAGTAAGAGATGTTTTACTTAGTAATCTTCCAACTTAAACACATACAGTGTCAAACTGTCAATAGTTTTTCACTGTTGCTATCCCGTCCCAACGGACGCCAACGGTTAGGCAACCAGTATTGCGGTGATGTATCCAAGGTTATCACTTATTTCCAGACATCCAAAGCGTTAATATAAACCAACTCAAGTTACTTCTGACTACATGAGTAACAATTTCAATCAATGTTCCCCCACTGTTAGCAACACCATGTCTGGATCCAATTATTCCAGTAATCTTACTAGTTCATATGCAACTGCTACTATGACTAAAGAGTTCAATAAAGAGTAAATTCAAGTTACTTTTGACTACATGAGTAACAATTTAAATCAATGTCTCCCCACTGTTAGCAACACCATGTCTGGATCCAATTCTTCCAGTAATCTTACTAATTCATATGCAACTGCTACTATGACTAAACAACGTCCGAAGTATCCCAAGAAGACCGAAGCAATTTTATAGTTAATTCTACGTCTCTATAGTATCCAATGATTGTATATCCAATTTTTTTTTCTTCATAATTTTTACCTAATGTTATTTAAGATTTAGAAATTAACTATTATAATATTTAGTTTTAAGTTCTTATTGTAATTAATTATTGTATAAGCAGTATTGTTTGTGTCAATGGCCATTGCTGCCTAGACACATAAATTTAAGTAAAAAAAAAATCATGTAATTGGCTACTATTATTACAGGGTGTAACAAAAATACAGGTCATAAATTTAATCACGTATTCTGGGACCAAAAATAGTTCGATTGAACCTAACTTACCTTAGTACAAATGTGCATATAAAAAAAGTTACAACCCTTTGAAGTTACAAAATGAAAATCGATTTTTTTCAATATATTGAAAACTATTAAAGATTTTTTATTTAAAATGGACATATGGCATTCTTATGACAGTAGCATCTTAAAAAAAATTAAACTGAAATTTGGACACCCTATAAAAATTTTATGGGGGTTTAATTCCTTTAAACCCCCCCCCCAAACTTTTGTGTACGTTCCAATTAAATTATTATTGTAGTACCATTACTTAAACACAATGTTTTTAAAATTTTTTGGCTCTTAGTACTTTTTCGAAAAGTCAGTTTTTATCGAGATATTTTGAATACTTTTCAAATCCACCACATATTTGTATATGGTTAAGTACGATTATGGAGACTTGGTAATAATATGAAAATTTGTGTAGGTATGATTTACATTTTTAGATATATTTTGAACCGTATTAAAAAAGAAGCCATATCTCGATAAAACGTGCCTTCTCGAAAAAATACAAAGAGGCAAAAAAGTTTTAAAAACATTGTGTTTAACTAATGGTATCGCAGTAATAGTTTAATTGGAGCGTACACAAATATTTGGGGGGTATAAAGGAACAAAACCCCCATAAAATTTTTATGTAAACATATTAAAAAAGAAGCCGCAACTCGATAAAAACTGCCTTATCGAAAAAATACTAAGAGCAAAAAAAGTTTTAAAAATATTGAATTAACTAATGGTACCACAATAATAATTTAATTGGAACGTACAGAAAAGTTTGGGTGGTTTAAGGGAACAAAACCCCCATAAAATTTTTATGGGAAGCACAAATTTCACTATAATTTTTCTTTAAGATGCTTCTGCCATAAGAATGCCACATATCCATTTTCAATAAAAAATCTCTAATAGTTTTCGAAATATTCGAAAAAATCGATTTTCATTTTATAACTTCAAAGGGCTATAACTTTTCTATGTGCATATTTGTACCAAGGTAAGTTAGATTCATTAGAACTATTTTTGGTTACAGAATATGTGATTTAATTTATGACCTGTATTTTTGTTACACCCTGTATATTGTACGTACTTTGTATTAAAGTAAGTATTAAATTATCTAAATATTTCATTATTTGGATCTTTTTATTTATTTTTGAGTAAAAAAACACGTTTAAATATTATTTTATTAAAACGTAATACCTATCTAAAACTAGGTACCAGAGAAATAAATAATAAATAAATCAATGCAAAGTAACTACAACTACATTAAAACCGTTGGCGCAAAATTTCTGGTCAATGGTTTTTCGGGTCCTTATAAAACTAATAAGTATTTTTGAAAAATTTAAACGCAGAATGAAAGATTACATTATTACCGAGGGCAAAAAGTCCCTGAAGACTCCTATAACTTTTATTGTAATAACTTACAGCGGTGAAAAAAAAGGAGAAAATTGAGTGATTTTTAATTTCATATATCTCCTTCAAAAAAACCTTTTGGTTTATTCTAAGGAACTTTTGGCCCTGGGTATTTGTTAGTTTTCTCAGGATTCGAAAAAAATTCATGCATTTAAAAATTATTGGTCCGAAATTTTGCCCCTACGCTCTGTTAGCAACTAAAGATTTATTACAACTAATACATTAGAAACATAAGCGACAGTCTGTAGATTGTAAGTATGTAATGCAAAACACACAAAAAACACAATATAATAAACTCATACAGAAGTAACAACAATCAAGATTTTATACCAGAATACATCTCGAAGTTTTACTTCTGTATGAGTTTTTTAACTATGGTGTACAGCCAAGTGTTGGGATTTTTCCAGTGATTTTTTACAATATAATAAAGTACAAAATTCATATTTTTTATTTTGCCATACGTTACATTGTAACATTTTTTTGAAGATGTAAATTTTACACAGCCAGTATTACCGTCACCATCTTTTGTCGCCAATAAAGCCCTAAAGCCCGTTTGTAGATGTACTTAAGAGGTTTCTTTTATCTGTTTTTATATTGAATACATTACTGAAAACCCTTTCTACACTAGCCAGTGGCGTAATAAGGGGGTTTTGGGGGTTGTAACCCCCCATTGGGATGTACTTTGAGCTCTGTACGCTTAACACCATTACTATCCCATATCCCCTAGAGACTCTCCAGTATGTAGTTTCAACCCCCCCTTAGGATTTTCCTGGTTACACCGTTGACATTAACGTTTGAAAATGGTAGAAGGAATAGCAATGAAAATACTTTTTTAAATTAGGAAACAAATATATATTAGCTTCATTTTTTAATTATACCATTTATCCATTATATAAAGTATATTCATAAACCAAAACTTATTTCAACAGATGTTTACTTAAGCACTCCACTACATATAATAAAAATAAAACTAAATCGAGCAGTAGCTATCATAAGTTTAAAGACTACACACCCATAAATAAAATCGGACGACAGAATCCCTGTTTTTGAAATTTGAATTGGATCAGTATGCCTTAAGTGGAAACATTTGTGCATTCAAATTCTAAACAAAACAATTCGCACATGTCCCTTTTGTTCCTTCTTATCCGTCCCTACTTAGATAATTACCATGAAAAATATCGGATGTCGCTAACATTGCTATTAAATGTGTTAAAATTAATGTGTTGTTGGGAATATATAAATGAGAAGCAGATTTTTTTTAAATTTATTTTTTTATTAGTTTGTTTTAGTAGATTGGTAGATACACTGAAAAATATACGCAAATACCCGATTTATTTAGAGATACGAAGAAGATACGACAACTCTAAAAAAATACGAAACTCGGATAATTATCAGCCGATTGGCAACACTGGCTCAGATGTTTATTAGCACTTTTTATGTAATATCAACCTAGACAAGGCGAAATCGGCGAGTTCGAATGGAAAAATATTCCCATGAGATTTTTTTGCATAATCACATTCGTGAAACATCCCAGAATAAGGTTCAAGAAGTCGCCTACGTGAAAAGTGGACCAATTTTTTTTTAACAATTTTTTTTAATCAAATTGCAAGAATCAATATTTTTGGCCCGAACAATTTTTTCTTTAATTTTTTGGACCATTTTGGACAAAAAAGTTTTCCTATAATTTTTCTCTAAAGTTGATCGTTTTCGACTTATTTCGACTAATTTAAAATTGAAAAAAACGAAAAATGGCGATTTTCAAGGCTTAATAACTCGGTTAAAAGTTATTATTATGAAAGTCAATATATGACTAAATCAAAGTATAAAGCCCCCCCCCCTACAAGATCCTGAAGAAATTTTTGTCATTATTTTATTACTAAGCTGTTATTTTTAAGAAATATTAATAAGCGCCATGCACGTGTGCGGAGGCTGTAAATGCTGAGTGCGAGAGAGAAGCCATTCCAGCAGTCCAATTTTGCATCTTACTCGCACTCACATTTACAGCCGAGTCAATACGATCTAACAGCTCATTGTTATTATTTAAAAATAACAGCTTATTAGTAAATTAATGACACAGATTTCTTCAGGATCATGTAGCAGCGACTTTAAACTTTGATTTAGTCACTTTCTGACTTTCATAATAATAATTTTTAACCGAGTTATTAAGTCGTAAAAATGGCCATTTTCGCGTTTTTTAAATTTTAAATTGCTTATAACTCGAAAAAAATCAACTTTAGAGAAAAATTATAAGAAACCCTTTTTGTCCAGAATGGTCCAAAAACCTAAAAAAATTAGTCCGGGCCAAAAATATTGATTTTTTCAATTTGATTAAAAAAAATTGGCCCACTTTTCACTTGGGCGACTTCTTGAACCTTATTCTGGGATGTCTCACGAATGTGATTACGCAAAAATATCTCATGGGAATATTTTTTCCAACGAACCCGCCGTTTTCGCCTTGTCTAACCGTTCTCTCAGAAACAATGCTTCAGCGATTTTGAATGACAGTTGCGCGTGCCAAACCAATTTTTTAAATAAAATTTGTATCAAATCCACGTTAAAAATTTGATATATTTTAAGCAGAGTGTCCCATCGACAACAATTAAAATTAATTTTAAGTCTGAAGAGTGTAGCTTTTTTTTTTTTTTTTTTTTTTTTTTTTTTTTTTATTTAATGGCATAGACATTAGTCATTCAGCCAGTTGCAATAAACAAAATACAATCCTAATCCTAATACAAAATAAACAGAAACAATATATACAAACACAATAAATAATACAATACAATAATAATACAATAAAAACAATAATGGAACTCTGATAAAGTGATAAAACATTTATGACAAAAAAAAAGATGCAAATCTGAACTTAAATCATAAAAAATCTCATGCCCGCGTACAAATCTTATAGGACTGTGCGTGTATTTGACAAGAAATCTATAATGATATTGTATATTTGTTGTGAGCCTGTAGCCAGCAAAGACTGTATATTGAATGGTGCATGCATATCAAGTTGAATTAAATTTTTATAGAGAGAGTTTGAATGCTGTTAAAACTTAGTACATTCAAAAAAGATATGATCAAGATCACCCTGCTTTCCGCAATGTTTGCAATTATTGTCTTCAATCACATTTATTTTATATAAATGACTTGGATAGCAAGCATGCCCAAAACGTAATCGATTTATAGTTGTTATATATTTACGTGGAGCTTTAAAACTCTTAAACCATGTATTTTGTGGAATCACTGGTTGTAAAGTGGTGTATCTTGTGGGGTTTGTTAAGCAGTAAAGATTCCATTGATCTTTCCATATCGATAGTTGGTTTCTTTTAAAAATAGTAATAACATCTGATACACATAAAGAATATGACAATAAAGTGCCTGATGTTATACTGGATTTGGCTAAGTAGTCTACATACTCATTATCTTTGAGTCCAATATGTGCCTTAACCCAAATAAATTTTATATTGAAGCCAGAGTCTTCTAACTGCTTTAACATATCCTTTATTAAAAATATGTAAGGATTACTAAATGTTTTGGGCAAAAAAGTATTTTTGATATTCTGTAAAACTGATAGGCAGTCTGAAAGAATTAACGTTTTTTTAGTATAAGAGTTTTTAATATATTTCAACGCTTCGAGTATGGCCAATGATTCCGCAGAGAAAATTGAAAACTCATTGGGAAGTTTGTATTTGAATTCGAAACCTCCTGAGGGTAAAAAATACGCACAGCCAGACCCTTCTCCTGATTTAGATGCATCTGTGTATATAACTGTTGCATCACTGTAGCAGTTCAAAATAGATTTCAGGATATTGTTGCTGATTATGTTGTTTTCGTTGTATGTGGGTATTATTACATCAGTTTTATGGAAGAGAGCAAAGTAGTCTAAGTTTTTGTCTACTGTGTTTAATTCCTTTGAAAAAATAGGATTGTTCTGTAATGCAGTACATAAAGGCGGAGATGGTTTTTTAATCCAATACTTGTGAGTAAGATCTGATTCGTTAAGATGACATATACTGGAAAATAATTCGAAATTTGTAGTGTGTGCTTTAAGTACCCATTTTTCGCTTAGTAAATTTCTTCTAATCTCTAAAGGAGGCTCAGAAGCTTCAACATGTATTGGTTGTATAGGAGTAGATCTCATAGCACCTAAACAGATTCTCAAGGCAGAGTTTTGGAAAACGTCAATTTTTCTTAAAAGGTTTTTGGAAGCAGAACCGTAGAGAGTAGCACCATAATCTATAATGGATCGTATATAAGCTCTATAAAACAATAAAGATGTTTCAACATCGCAGCCCCACCACACTCTAGTTGTCATTCTAAGGAAATTAATACCTTTGCTACATCTATCCAGCATATATTGTATGTGTGGTTTCCAAGTTAGTTTTTTGTCCAGAATGAGTCCCAGATATTTGACATTATTTTTAAATGTAAAAGATTGATCACTAAGTAATACATCTTGGTTTATAGGAAGATTGTGTCTTGTAAAGACAGATACTGCTGATTTTTTAATTGATAAATTTAAGCCGTTCTCTAAGAACCATGGAAATAGGGAACTACAAACTGTACTTAGGTTTTGCATACCGTTTTCATATTTCTTGCTTTCCATATAGACACAAAAGTCGTCTGCATATTGTATGATTTTGAATGGGATGTTGTTTATTTGCATCTTATGTATGTCAGAGGTGTACAGATTAAATAAAATTGGTGATAATACTGAGCCTTGTGGTATACCGTAATAATTATGTCGAGGTCCTATTAGTTTATTATTATGATCTCTGATGTAAATTACCCTATCTGTATAGAAACCGATTATTGTGTTAACGAAAGCAATTGGCATATGAAAAAAATTTACCATTTTATGTTTTAAGGTTGATAAACAAACTGAGTCATATGCTCCTTCAATATCTAAGAATAGTGCTGCTAAGTAGTTATTTTTAGTTAAGTTATTCTGTACATCTACAACAAGTGTTGTTAAAGCGTCTAGAGTTCCAAAACCTCTTTTGTAACCAAACTGGTTTACTGGAAGTAAATTCTCTTTTTGTAACCACCAATCTAATCTAAATTTTATAAGCCTTTCTAAAGTTTTAAAAATACAAGACAGTAAGGATATTGGTCTATATGAACTTACGATGTTTGGGTCTTTTCCGGGTTTAAGGATAGGAACAACTAAGATGTCTTTGAAAGAATCGATAACTATATTTTTTTGGATGATATCATTGAAGACATTTAAAAGAAGTTTTTTAGCAACATCTGGAAGGTTGGTTAACATGGGGTATTTTATATGATCGATACCAGGAGAAGTATTTATGCGGTTTTTAAGGGCAAAATCTAATTCAGTTTCAGTAAATGGTTTTAACAGGAAGTGATTATTTGAATGATGACTTTGTGTAGATCGTGTAGGTGAATTTTGAGCAAAAGGAGGACATACTTTATTAAAAAAGTCGTCTAATAGATTATCATTGAAGGGTTTTATACTAATAGATGCTTTTCGATTCATTTTGTTGGCCTGTGACCATATCTCCTTAGAGGAGGTATTTTTGCTTAAATTAGAACACCATTTAATCCAACTAGCTTTGGCTTTTTGTTTCAACTGCTTTTTAGTATGAGCAGTAACTTTCTGACAATTTAGATAATTATCAAGGCTTGGTGAACGTTTATACAATGCTAATGCTTCTTTTCTGTCATTGATTATCAGATCGCATTCTGGGTCCCACCATGGTGGAGGCGATCGATTTTTAGATTTAAAAATTTTGTATTGAGGAATAGATCTAATTGCAGCATCATTAATGCAATCTAATAGAAAACTATAATTTTGATAAGTATTGAAAGAGCTATTGTAGTTGGAAAACATGTTTTCAATTAAGGATGTATACAGGGACCAATTGGCTTTCTTGATATTCCATTTGCTTTTTGGATAAATTATTTCTTGTGAGGTGTTGGTTATTGAAAAATTCATAGATATAGCAAAATGATTCGAGCCTAAGGTGTCAGATAAAACTGACCAAGTAAATTTACTGGCTATATTAGCTGTGCAGAGTGAAATGTCAATAATAGATTTTTGAGTACCATATCTAGGAAGATATGTAGGTTCTCCATTATTCAAAATTACAAGATCTAGGTCTTCGATACTGCTAACAATTTGGTTACCAACTGGATCATTACGCAGTGAGCCCCATAGTGAGTGATGAGCATTCATATCTCCGCCAATTAAAAAAGGTGATTTGATTTGTGAGAAGATATTTATCCAATCGTTTTTGGATGTACTAATATTTGGAGGTCTATATATAGATAAAAAACTTAATTCTATTGTGTTACATTTAACGATAGCACCGCAAACTAAAATTCCCTCATTAAAATTGTTTCTAATATTTATTTCACGAAATGGTATAGTTGTTTTAATTAAAATTGCAACACCTGCATACCCGTCATATCTATCTTGGCGAATTACATTATAACCTTTAAATGTATAATTTTGATTTGGTTTGAACCAGGTTTCACTTAATAATACAATATCAATATTTTCAGTTATTAAAAAATGAATTAAACTATTTTTATTCGAAACAACGGATCTACCGTTCCATTGCAAAATTTTTAATGATTTAAGTTCTGGGAACATGTTATTTATGAGTGATATCCTCTAAAATCGTTTTTATACCATGGTAAATACTATCTTCACTCATAGTTTTTATATCATCTACAGTTTGAATATTTGTAATCAAATTAAAAATATAATTGGAAATTAGTGTTTCCAATACTCTTTGATCTGATTTGCTTTGACAAATTGGGGGTTTTAAATTAGCAGGAAGGGGTTTGGAGGGCCCAAAATTAAAAGGGAACATGGGTGAATTGTTTTGTGTTTGGTTTGGTGATATTTTTCGTTTTTTAGCTATATTATAGTGGCTTGAGGAGGGTTGGGATTGGGATGTATTATTTGAAATGTTTTGATTTTTATGTGTGGTAGTAGAAGGGGATGATTTTTTTGAAGATGTTGGGAGGGGAGGAAAACTGTCTTCGATATTGTCTAGTGTGGAAAATCTATTCTGAATAAACAATCCCGAGAAGGACTATTCACAGTAATTTTTTGCCTCGATAAAGGAAATTTTTTGCTCAATCATCACGTTCTTTATCTTCTTTTGATGTTCGTATTTTGGACACTTCTTGGATATGGAAACATGATCTTTACTATCACAATGTATGCATTGAACATCATTATCTTGACATGTATGATCTTCATTTTTGATTTTTCCACATTTTATGCAATGTGCTTGTGGACTGCGACACTGCTTGGAAATATGTCCAAATCTTAAGCAATTGTAACACTGTGTTACTTTGCCAATGTAGGTTTCAACAGGAAAAAATACACTATTTATTGAAATGTAGCTAGGGAGAATATTTCCTTCGAAGGTGACTATCATTGTCCTTTTGGGTACATAGTTAGTTTTTCCATCGGTGTCAACTTTTCTGTAAGTTCTTTTAAAGGCTATTATGGGGGAGGGAGATTTACTATTATCTAACAAATACTTTTCATCGTATTGAGTATCAATATCTCTTATTAGGCCTCTTATTTCTAGTAAATGGTTAGGGACATATGCTACTAAGTTTTGGTCTTTTAATTTTATATTTTTAACTAAATTATTTGCATCTACGATTGACCTTAACAAAACTTTAATTCTGTTTTTTCCAATGGCTTTTATTTCAATAATATTAGGAATGTTCAATTTTTTATGCAAAATGTCCGCAACAGTAAGTGGATGTAAACGGCCAATATCCTGATTGTTTGATTTTTCTATATATACATAAACATTATTAAAATTGTACTTATCTGATGCAACGTTGAACAATTTTTTCTCTACAACTTTTTGCGGAGGTGGAATTTGTTGTGTCGGCACTTTAATAACATCTCTGGTTTTAGTTGTAATTTTCGCAGTAGAATCATCCAAATTTTCTATTAAACTTGATTCAATAATATCCATTTCACTATTCTCACTAGCACCTGAAAAGTTTTCACCTAATGGTGTCCCTGGGGAAAAAGCTTCCCCCATTGGGGGTCGCTTATAGCACTGTTTATCGCACTCAATCAATATCAGTTTTTAAATCACACCAAGTGTCCTTTTTTCTACTAATTAACTCGCTAAATAGTTAATTTTATTAAGAGCAGATTTTAATGGGCACTGTCAGTTTGACGTTTTGCGTGACAATGGAGTGTAGCTTTGGTATAAATTTTTTTCATTTTGCTGCAAATGAAGTCAGTGTCTATAAATAATCTGTTGCGCGATTGTCCATTACTATCGCCATTTGTTTCCGATTCTCTTGATATCAACTTATCACTTCCATTGGTGGGTTACTATGCAATTTGCATTGCTAAAGCCTAGTCCTCAAAGCCTAAATATGAAATTTCCATTTTGAATTTTGGCAACAAATATGAGGTACTTGAAATACTCTTGAAAACGCCGAATTTAAGCTTTCATATTTCAAATGATCTAAAACGTCTAAAGCTGCTTATATTCGATTTCACTATTTGTTATTTTAAAGCCAATTCAGCTTGTTTGTTTTGCTTTTAGATATCAAATCTCTCAAACCAGTACTATGTGTAAGCTTTTAAGATGCTACATCACCGCGTCATCGATAATAACTCAAGAGGTAGTAGCTGCACCGTTTATCAAAAGTTCTGCGAATATTTTGCAGTACTTGACACCATCAAAGAAGGCACAATATTGTGACAATAATATACTCATAGGCCCGTTAAATGTTGCCAAATCAGTCAGTTATGTTTAAGTTATTGTTATAGTTAATCGAATATACAGGGTGTTTCATTGGGAAAGTAACATATGTTAACTGTAGAAAGAGGACACTAGGCGGTCTAAAAAATAGCATACTTAATGGGTCTTACTTCACTAATAGCAAAGATACTGGGTGTTTTATCTATTTTGTTATTTTCTTATTTGGTTCATAACTTTTTAACCACACTGTATATTTATTTTCTATTTGGCACGCAATAATATTTAAGGTGTACAATCAATTAGTTCATTTCAAACTGTAAAAAATCCAGGTCCGGACTAAAAAATATTGGAAAAATGTTCTGACCCAAAAACAACACCCTCTAGATTAATTTTTTTTAATAGATTTTGCATTTGAAAAGAATATGAAAAGTAAAAAAAAAATTGAAATACGACTTACAATTTGTTAACCACACTGTATATTTGTTTATATTTAACACTGGATATTTTTTAAATAATCATTTAATTTATTTACAATTATAAAAAATCCAGGGCCGGATTAAAAAATATTGGAAAAATATTTCTACCGAAAAAATCACCTTGTGCATTAAAGTTTTTTAAAATTGAGTTTGCATGTTAAAAGAGTATGAAAAACTAAAGTTAGTGGTACGATTTTTCGCATAAAATTTTGAATTTGAATTCTGAAATTATGTGAATTGCGAGAGCTCGAAGTAAAAAAAAGTAAAATGTTGCTTAATTTTAACTAATACGATTATTTAATCTAAAATGGTAAAATGTTAATATTTTAGTATTTTTTTATTATTGCGACAAATAATTCATAACAAATATTCTCCTTCAATTAATGAATAAATTATAAAGAGTCCACAAAAATACACAACTTTAATCAACAAACTACTTTAAAAATTAAAAAAAAAACAGAAAAAAAATTGTTAAATAAAATTGTTAAAAAATGACTTTTCAATATCTAAAATCCAAAGTTTATAACGAGTAAATAAATAGTAGGGACGAACTTCTTGACGGGATTCGAGACGCCTTCCAAGAAATGAAGAATATCCCTGACGAGATATGAAGTCAGTCAGACAATTGACAAAAAGAGCAAGACTTTGTGTTCAACAAGGTGGTGGCCATTTTGAACAATTACTATAGTTTTGATAAGCTATTTTTTGAAAAAATTATTCTGTTTTTTTTTTGTTAATTTTTAAGAGAGTTCGTTGATGAGAGGTATGTATTTTTTGTGGACTATTTATTATTTATTCATTAAATAAAGGTGTATATTTATACCTACACCCGAGAGGGTAGAAGGTTTAAAGATTATATATACAGGGTGTAACGAAAATACAGGTCATAAATTTAATCACATATTCTGGGACCAAAAATAGTTTGATTGAACCTAACTTACCTTAGTACAAATGTGCATTTAAAAAAAGTTACAACCCTTTGAAGTTACAAAATGAAAATCGATTTTTTCCAATGTATCGGAAACTATTAAAGATTTTTTATTGAAAATGGACATATGGCATTCTTATGACAGTAGCATCTTAAGAAAAAATTATAGTGAAATTTGGACACCCTATAAAAATTTTATGGGGGTTTAGTTCCTTTAAACCCCCCCAAACTTTTGTGTACATTCCAATTAAATTATTATTGTAGTACCATTACTTAAACACAATATTTTTAAAACTTTTTTGGCTCTTAGTACTTTTTCTAAAAGTCAGTTTTTATCGAGATATTTTGAATATTTGTCAAATCCACTACATATTTGTATATGGTTAAGTACGATTATGGAAACTTGGTAATAACATGAAAATTTATGTATAGTATTTTTACTACAAAAACGTTATTACGTAGGTCAAAATTTTTGACGTAAGAGAACTGTCAAAACATTAGAATGTGACTTTTCATAAACATGGCAATAATGAAAAGTCACATTCTAATGTTTTGACAGTTCTCTTACGTCAAAAATTTTGACCTACGTAATAACGTTTTTGTAGTAAAAATACTATATGATTTACATTTTTAGGTATATTTTGAACCGTATTAAAAAAGAAACCATATCTCGATAAAAGTTGCCTTCTCAAAAAAATACAAAGAGGCAAAAAAGTTTTAAAAACATTTTGTTTAACTAATGGTATCGCAGTAATAGTTTAATTGGAGCGTACACAAACATTTGGTAGGTTTAAAGGAACAAAAGCCCCATACAATTTTTATGTAAACATATTAAAAAAGAAGCCGCAACTCGATAAAAACTGCCTTATCGAAAAAATACTGAGAGCCAAAACAGTTTTACAAATATTGAATTTAACTAATGGTACCACAATAATAATTTAATTGGAACGTACAGAAAAGTGTGGGGGGGTTTAAGGGAACAAAACCCCCATAAAATTTTTATGGGGAGCACAAATTTCACTATAATTTTTCTTTAAGATGCTCCTACCATAAGAATGCCGCATATCCATTTTCAATAAAAAATCTCTAATAGTTTTCGATATATTCGAAAAAATCGATTTTCATTTTGTAACTTCAAAGGGCTATAACTTTTTTTATGTGCATATTTGTACTAAGGTAAGTTAGGTTCATTCGAACTATTTTTGGTCCCAGAATACGTGATTTAAGTTATGACCTGTATTTTTGTTACACCCTGTATAATTAAAGGTGAATATTTGTTATGAATTATTTGTCGTCATAATAAAAAAAATGTTAAAATTTTACCAATTTCGATTAAATAATGATATTAATTAAAGTTAAGTCACATTTTAATTTTTTCTACTTCAAACTCTAGCAATTCACATAATTTCAGAATTCATATATTCAAAACTTTACCAGAAAAATCATTTTGCCGAAAAGTCTTAGTATACCACTAAATTTAGTGTCTCATACTCTTTTCAAATGCAAAATCGATTTTAAAACACTTAATGTACAGGGTGTTTTTTGTGTCGGAGCATTTTTTCAATAATTCTTAATTCGGCTTTGGATTTTTTATAATTGTAAATAAATTAGTTGATTGGGTACCTTAAATAATATTCGGTGTTAAATATAAAATAAATATACAGTGTGTTTAACAAGTTATAAGTCGTATTTCAATTTTTTTTCTACTTCGAGTTCTCGCAATTCGCATAATTTCAGAATTCAAATTCAAAATTTTACCAGAAAAATCATTTTGCCGACAATTTAAAGCACACCACTAAATTTGGTTTTTCATCCTATTTTTAAATGCATAATCCATTTTAAAAAAAAATGAATGTACAGGGTGTTTTTTTTGTGTCGGAATATTTTTCCAATATTTTTTAAACTGGACCTGGATTTTTTACAAATATAAATAAAATAATTGATTGTACACCTTCAAGAATGTTTGTGTGAGAAACAGAACATAAATATACAGTGTGGTTAAAAAGTTATGAACCAAATAAGAAAATGGCAAAATAGATAAAACACACAGTACCTTTATTATTAATGAAGTAAGACCTATTAAGTATGGTATTTTTGAGACCGCATAAGTTTCCTCTTTCTACAGCTAACGTATGTTATTTTCCCAATGAAATACCCTGTATTAGTGTTATAATATTATGACACAAAATCTAGGCATCGCATAAAAAAGTATATTTGAAAAAATTGTTTTTTTTTTGTTCTTTTTAATGGCGGTACAGACTCGTTTTTGTAATATTTTATTTAATTACAGGGTAATTTCCACATATTTACATATTTCTAATATCTCTGTATTGCCATTCTTTAGTATATGACGTATATGTGTGAGGTGCAGTTCAATACAACTGTTCAGAGCTGCAGCCAACAAAGTTAAAATTGCTGTGAAGGTAGCCAACCTCCGATAGGAGGTGATACTGCAAGGAGAAGAAGAAGTATATGTGTACCAAATAACTTGACAACATATTGAAACTATTTTGAATTTTGAGCTGCAATTTAGAAATGCTTTTTCCGTCTTGATGACTCGCTGATCTTAATCTTAGCCTCTTAACTCTTCTTTGTTTTTTATTTTTACTCCCTCCAGTTAAGTCCCTCTCTCTCTCTCTCTCTCTCTCTCTCTCTCTCTCTCTCTCTCTCTCTCTCTCTTTGTGTGTGTGTCTCATATGCACCACCAAATCTGTTTTACGTTAAGCTTTATTAGAACATATAAACAAACTATTCATATATAGCAAGAAATCTCCATCATTTCCGAGAACAACTAACCTACAAAGCATCTAAAAACATCTCTTGGTCTTAAATTATAAATCTTCGTATATTCCACCGACCCTGCAACTTCCTGCAATTACTTTAAATCTGGTAATATAAATGCCACGCAATACGCTGTATGGAAATTGTGTTGGTCGTATATTTTCGGTAAGTACTATTCAGATTTCCCTCGTATTCTAGTTACGTCGTAAGTTTCATTACAAAGTCAGAATTATTATCCGTTGAGGTGAGTAATTACCGAAGTTTTGCAACGGGCGAACTAACGGGGACGTGTAGAGGTTCGAGATAGTAACTATGATTTTATTGTTACTTTGTAACGTGTGTGTTATATTTTTGTACTCTTCCTATTATTATAGCTGCTTTACATCCACAATAAGTTCACCTAGAAATGCACGAACTTATTCATCAAAAATTATGTTTTTGTATCATTACATTATGCATAAATGAAAAATTATTTTTGTATCATTAAATTTATGGATATCTTGGAAGTTTAAGTTTGTTTGACTTTTGAAGAGAAAATTGAAGTTTCTGAATTTACGTGACGTTCTAAAACAAACGTTTCTAGACGAATTTACGTAGACCAAACCTGAAATTTGGTGGATGAGGTCCTAAGAATTAACATGGAAACCTCCGCCAGAATCTTAGGATTATAATGGATACCTGGTAATTTTTGACTCTTTTGTTGTGAAGACACAAGGGGATCACAATCGTGATCAATTTTTCCAAACATTTGTAAGAAACAATATTTTTTGAAATTGCACGTTTCAACCAATGTTGGCTTATAGTCCAGGAACTAAAGCTTTTCACCTCGCAATTTTTACAGAATGGATCAATTTGCTTGAAAATTTGAGAATAAGTAGTGCATAGTCCATGGATCAAAATATATATGATGCCGACAGGCGCTTTTATTATCGGGGTGGTTGTCACCCCATCTCGGGGGTAAAAATTTTTTATTATTTTTTGACTGCAAAAGTTAATAAAAACGTCCATTCTAAGCAAAAAATGTTCTATACATTTTTTTGATAAAATTAATACTATTTGATTTATTCGCTATCGAAAGTGTTAGTTTTATTATATCTAAAAAATCAATGTTTTCGATGGTGTACTCATTCACGCTTCACTCAGTTTTTTACGTAGAACGAAAATTTTATTAAACCAAGTTCTTGGGAATTAAATTACCTACAATTTCATATTTAAACATTTTTTCGTATCTGATGCTAATCTTTCTATTCTGAAGAAAATGGTATTTTTACCAAATTGCAAATTTTCGTTATTCGCTTTAACCTTCAGTTTTTTAAAAACTAATCATTCTAAGCCAGTAAAACTTCTTGAATCTATTAGTAATACATAAATAAAGAAGAATAAATAAGGACAATGACTAAAAACTAAGCCAAGACTAACTTACATTATTATGCTTCCAATTAGATTTCTCCTTTTTTTCTCAAAAAATATATTGATTTTTTAAACGTAACTTTTTTATTTTTTATCTTAGAAAGATCGATAAAAAGAATTTTGTAGGTTTTTACAAGATATAATATAAGGCTATTGATATTAAATCCTTTTAAAATTCTCAGTTACAAAAAGAGGTGGCATTGAAAGGGTTGGTAAAGGTGGCTTTTGCATGATATTCCAAGTTTTAATTGTCAACAGCTCACTCAATTTTTGCCGTAGAAAAAATTTTTGCAAACCAAGTTCTTGGGAATTATATTAAGCTACAATTTTATATTTAAATATTTTTTCGTATCTCTGATGCTAATCTTTCTATTCTGAAGAAATGGGCATCTTTTACCAAACTACAAAATCTCGTTATTCGCTTTTAAATTCATTTTTTTTTAAACTAATAATTCTAAGCCGATTAAACTTCTAAAACCTATTAGGAATACATAAATCAAGAAAAACAAATCAGGTCAATGAAAAATGTTAACTGGGGAAATGTATGGGAACACTGGAATAGCGGAAGTTTTAATTGTGGGACAAGGTAAAAATTTGGAACGTCAGATTACGAAAACGTCCCATGTATTTTGTCGGAGAGAACTTTCAATTGATTTGTTACCCGTTCATTAAACTCGCATACAAAAATCAGAATTTTATTTATCACCAACTGGCCATTTTAATAATGGTAGGGGAGCAAAGTATGCTAAATGTGCAGTCACTCGAGCGCTTTGGGGACCTATTGGGTTGTGAAGAGTAGGTTCTAAAATCAAAAAAAGTTAAGGAAAGTTTTCCATTTTAGTGGGCGCTTGCCATTTTTTATTTAATTTTCCATTTCCAACAATCGTTTTTTCCGATTATAACGCCATCTATCCATAATTCGAAAAAATGTTTCGAATAAAAGTTACTTATTTTTACGTAGGGAATCCAAATCTGCAATAAAAAATGAGGGCTCCTATTTAAGATTTTAAAGTAACCCCCCACCCCACCTCCGTGGGGGGTCGTGTTTGGTGCCATTCGATAGATTTTTCAAAAATATTGAATAAGTGTATTTTACAGTTTTTCGATCTGATGTTCATTTCACGAAATATCGCGGGATTCGTATTAAAAATATTTAATTTTCCCCCACCCCTCTCCTTGGGAAGTCGTGTTTGGTATCATTCGATAGATTTTTAAGAAATATTGAGCACATATCCTTTAGTTTTTCGATCTGTCATTCATTTCGCGAAATATTCGCTTTTTTCTCGTGAAATTTTGGGACTCACCCATTTCCTTACGCCCGGTTCCAATAGTCAGATTTTTGAAATATACACTCTTTTACACGCACTTAACTTACCTTATCTTAATCTGACAATTTCGAGTTTTTTTAAGGATAGATTTTTTTTTTCGGGCCCCCCTTAACGAACTCCCTTGTGTTAAGAGCCAATATATGGTAGAGGTACATCTGCAGGGTACCAGGTTTCTCCCCATATGCTAATCTGACGCGTTCGAGTAACTGCAAAAATCCCCGCTTGTGCTCCCCTGCCATAAGTACGACACGTAGAACATGTCAAAAGACGGGAATTATGACAGGTGTTAAATAGCAATCTGGATCAATTGGAAGTTCTGTCCGACAAAAAACATGGGACGTTTTTGTAGGCTGACGTTCCAAATTTTTAACCTCTACCACAATTAAAACTTCCCCTGTTCCAGAGTTCCCGTGCATCAAGGTTTGTCTGACTAGACACCGTTAACTTATTAACCTTTAAACGCCCAAACTTTTTTAGGTTCCATGTACGCCCAAGGGTGGGTAAAAAATGTCCACCTCGAAAATAGCTAATATATTTATTGAGAGTTGTTGGAAATTGATTAAACTTAAGAATCTTATGCTTAATAAACACAGCATCTTCTAAAATATTAATATAAACAATTTACAAACCTTACAATAAAATTACAATGTACATCAAAATTAACATGCCAGTAAAAGTCATTAATTCAGATTTGTCGATTTTCTCCACATTCTTCCTTTCAGCCTCCTCATTGGCGGATAACTATGTCGATACTATAATTATACGTCGATAATTATATAAATATGGATTATGTTCCTACCAACGAGAAATTATAGAGAAACCTTTAGTAACAGTCTTACCAAGGGTGTACTTTTTATGCCCACCTATATTTAACTCAAGATATTACTTTTATTTTCAAAAATATCGGTAAAACCAAATTAACATTCGATAAAGGGCTGTATTTTTAACAATAAATAATTTTTGGAAAATTTTTAAACACGTAATAAATATGTTACAAGGGAATACGCATTAGGTGGACATTTTTTACCCACCCTTGGGCGTTTAAGGGTTAACAAATTTTCAGCTTGTCATTCAACTTTTTTTGGTACGCGGGATCCAGGCCTAAAAGAGAGTACAATAAGAATGAAATTCTTAAATGAGAATTATAGTAAAAGCATGCATTCAAATATAGAATCCGTATTATTTAGTATTATATAGGGTATTATAAAGTGAGTAGAAAATTATAGAGAATAAAAATGTTTTAAATTTCAACTTAAATATATTGTCACCTGACAGCTAGACAAATTCCAATGATTGTTTAAAGAAGAAAAGAGAGTTAAAATAAAATTAAATATCACCAACCGTAAGCAATTTATCATATTTTTGATTAAAAGTTAAAGAGAGGAATCAATTATCACTTTCGAGCATTTCTCAGCTACTTTGTATTATTTTCGAAAAGTTTCAGCCAATTATTTTACCAATTAAGATTTCCCCAGAGAGAATTTAGCGAACTCCCGATTTTTTCTTGATTATGTTAGAACGGCGCCAAAATAAAGATCTTTCGAATATTGTTTTAATGCCCCCATAAATTTTCTCCCTTTCTAGTATCAGAAAGGGAGAAAACTTAAGTCTCGGAATTTATGTAGAAGGATTAAAATTCAGACTCTTTCGGGGGATTTCGCGATTTATTAAAAGCTTTTTTTGGTTAAATTCCAATTTGTCGGCGACGACAAGAAAATATTTTATCGCGTATTTTGCATTTCGGCGGCTTAAGAAATTCAGTCCGAATTGAGCAACAAACTTTTAGGGAATTAAGATACGTCTGATGCTCAAATTAAGACTTCGGGCGTTAAAGCAATTATAATCTGATATGAGACATCTAAATTTTGCCCGTAGTAGTGTAAATTATTAAAGACAGAAGTCGTGGGACAGACGTCTTGCGGCGAAATTAAAAAAAATCGTCTGAACCAACCTTTATGAGACAAGCCAACATATTTTGTAGTTGATCAATAGTGAGAGCACGCCAAATATAATTCTATTTTGCTGACGTCACAAAATAGAATTTTATAATGGGAGAATCGACGGTTGCTAGGCAACGTGACGTCATTAAATAGAATTCTATTTGGCGTGCTCCCGCACCTGAAGCTATTTCATTGTGGCATTTTTATGATTAACTATTTAAATGGGAAATAAGCCACAATTAAATTGAAAAAAGGAATGTACTATCTTTTAGTAAAGTCGTCCCATAGGAATGCAACTCATAAATATTGGCGATATCATTTTAAAATCTTATACTTTAAAATGTATAATATACGTCTGAATTCCCAATATAAATGAGTCAGATTAAATAAATTATTAGAAGAATTTTTTTACTTAGCAACAACATTTTTGTTTAATTTAGTAGTATTTTGTATTTTGACAACGGCACCCGATTTGGGCGTCGCAACATTAATAAAATTATTGTTTCAATTTAGTTGTGGCTTATTTCCCATCTAAATAGTTAGTCATATTTTGTGGTTCACTAAAATTATATTTTTTAAACCTTAACGTGCATTTTTCAGAAAACGCAATTTTATATTTCTGATTTAGAGTCGGGTAAATATAAACTTTAGTTCAATAAGTTCATGGGTTCGCCATTCTTATCCACCAGTTGTCATCTTATAAAAAGGTATGTCTATGCTTGTCTGATAATATCTCGTAAACTAGCAACCCAAGAGAAATTTTCATTAAGTAATATTTTTAGCGAATTAAATTATCTGGGACTTTATTCCTACTAGTTGTTTTCACAAAATGGAAAACAAAAATGACATAACCAAAAATATCTAAAAATTTTTGAACAATTTTTTTACTGTTATAAATATTTTCTTGGTAAAGTGACAAGAGAACACTGTTATAAAGAGTTTTTAAAACAATAAATTTCACTACAAATTTGTTTAATTTCATTAATTTGGACTGAGTTCTTGAATATTCGTCCTCTAAATCCTCGATTTTTGCAGATAAGCTTGTCGTCTCTATGAAATGAAACACCACCAGATCAATGAAAAATTAGTTGCAGTATTTTCTGAACTAATTAAAACAATGTTGTCTGAATACAGGATTCAAATTTTCAGTAACTAAAACATTAGGAAAATTTTTCGTGAAGAAGTTTTATTAACGCCTCCTACTATAAAATTACCCAATATCACCTCTTATTCACACCAACGACAAAGTGGCTAGGTATGTGGTTTGATCAATGACTTTACATGGCAAAGTCTTGTAAAACAAACAGTTTGAACATAGCATAAAAAATAACTCCAATGAAAACCTTGGCAAACTGAAATTGAAGATCAAATCAGAAAGCTCTATTGAGTATTTATAAAACAGTAGTTAGAACTAAATTATATTATGAATCAATTGCATTTTTATCTGCTTCAAACACATTACTTAAAAAAAAGGAAGCTATGGAGGCACTACTGGATCCCCTTCTTTACATTACGAATAAGAGGTGAGGCGAGAATGCGATATTATAGACTGCGAGAAAACCTAAGCAACGTACCAGTTAAATCAGGACATAGTAAAATAACAAATGAAACTAATAGTGCCGATTGGATGATGATTTCTGAATATATGACATCCAGATACAAGGCTGAAGTACCTATTCAAGTGGACATTACCCACGAGACGAATGGGACAGGGGAAACTCTCGACCCAGACTGCAGGGTTACACCTGGGATACGGAAGGGTCTAAAACTGTAGAAGGTTCGGGCGCAGGAATATTCTGTAGTGATGGAAATTTTAATATTTCTATTCCACTGGGAGAATATACCTCCGTATTTTAGGCAGAGATTTCTGAAATCTTGCAGTGTGCAAGCGAAAACAACATGATTGCCTTTGAACTGCAGCGGGTTAACATATGCACAGATAGCCAAGCAGCCATTGATGCTCTTATAAGTCCTAAGATGAACTCTAGGCTGGTGCGGGAATGTCGACAAAAACTTCACAGACTGCCATAATATAATAGTGTTATACTGGTATGGGTTCCAGGTCATCGGGGCATATACGGCAATGAAAGAGCTGATGCACTTGCCAGGAGAGCATCAGCTACAAAATACCTGGGTCCAGAGGCAGATCCGGCCGTGGGAGTGCCAAAAATCACCGTCCGCGAACAAAAAGAAGCCTGGATCCGAAGACAACACAACTCACACTGGGAGAGTATAACCGATCAAACACATGGCAAGATGTATATCGGACGGACATGTGCTAGTAGGGCTGAATTACTACTGAAAACAAGCAGGAATCAGCCCAGAGTCATAACAGACGCATGCATACAATGACGCTGTTTCATGGAGACTAGAGCTACAGGCTCTATATTAAAAAAACCTGAAACAGTCAACCATATCTTGCATGACTGTGAGGCATTGGATCGGAGGCGGCAAACACTTTTTGGAGGCATCGAAGTGACTCCAAATATATACAGCGTGTCTACTTGAGTTGGAAACATATGGGAAACTTTTTTATTATTAATTTTACGAAAAAAAGTTATTCTTTATAAAAAGTTCTGCATGCCCCAAAACCTAAGATTCAATTATCAGATATCAAATTTTCTCAATATTATACGAGGTATGTCAAAAAATATGAATTTCGGCTAAGGGTAAAGTACCTTTATTTCTCTCAATATCGAAAATTCTTATTATGAAAAGTTGTTTGGAAATAAAAACCAAGCTCAAATATGTAATTACATGCTTCTAATTGGAAAAAAATATTTTCCAAATTTTTCTCAAATTTATTGATACTAACTTCGTTTTTATTCATTACACATACGATAACTCTTTTATTATTACTTTTACGAAAAAAGGTATTCTTTATAAAAATCTCTGTATGTCCTAAGACCGAAGATTCAACCAACAGATATGACATTGTATTAATTTTATACGAGTTATGTCAAAAAATATGAATTTCACTCAAGAGTAAATTACCTTTATTTTTCACAATATTGAAAACGGTTATTAAAAAAGTTGTTTAGAATTAAAAACTATGTGTCAATATGCAATTACATCCTTCTAATTGAAATACTGTGAAATATAAAGGTGCTATAATATTGAGCGAATTTCATATTTTTTGACACACCTCGTATAAAATTAATAAAAGTTGATATATCATGGTTGTGTCTTAGATTTTAGACCATGCAAAGTTTTTTATGAAGAATAACTTTTTTTCGTAAAATGAATAATAAACGAGTTATGATATTTGTAATAATTAAAAACGATGTTGGGTATCCATAAATTTGAGAAAAATATTTTTTTTTCAATAAGAAGCATGTAATTGCATATTTCATCTTAGTTTTTAATTCCAAACAACTTTTTATCATAAGAATTTTCGATATTGAGAGAAATAAAGGTACTTTACCCTTAGCCGAAATTCATATTTTTTGACATATCTCGTATAATATTGAGAAAATTTGATATCTGATAATTGAATCTTAGGTTTTGGGGCATGCAGAACTTTTTATAAAGAATAACTTTTTTTCGTAAAATTAATAATAAAAAAGTTTGCCATATGTTTCCAACTCAAGTAGACACGCTGTATATGGAACCCACCCACCAGACCTGTAGAATCTGGTACAGGGTTCCAGAATTAATTTTGGAATGGGTTTCATAAACAAATGGAATATGTACAATAAGCTAACTGGCTGCATTGCGACTGTTTCACAACAGACGGCTTTCAGAAAGAAAAAGGACCATCAGATGACATATGTTTCCTGTTTTTAGAGTCATCAGAATTGCCTGTGGTGTACCCTACAAAAACCTTGTGGTGGCCGCTGAATCAAGTTAAATCTAAAGTTGTCTTTCCTTATTTTATTTTACTCATATTTAAATACTAAGAGCTCAGAATTATGTTTGATTGTGATCTAGATAATCGAACAGGTGATTAATGCAAATTGTAGACTCTCCCATATTTAGAAAATAGATAGTTACCAAGGCTTATGCATTCCCACCTGAAAGAGAATTTTCTTTTTTCTGTATAATAAGATATTGATGCTTTTGAATATCAACGCAAACCTGTATAATGAAAGTTTGAAAAAACTCCATCAAGAAATGAGACGAAAACATCCAAGCAAGCTCTCACTTGGTGTAATTCTTCTGTACGAAAATGCTAGACCTAGTGTTGGCAAATTCGTGGAAGGAAATTTACAACGGAATAAATGGAGAATATTAAAGTATCCAACCTACGTTTCCGAATTATTGCTATGCGATTTTTTTTGGTAAGTGAAAAAGGCACTAAAGGTAATTGCTTTTAGTTAGACGGAGAAGTATAAAATGCCGCACAAGAATTCTTCTAGTAACACCCACACACCCACAAAAATATTTAAGCAGGGTGTAATACGTCGTTTTATGAAATGATAATGTAATATGTCTTAATTGAAGTAGTAATTGTTTGTAGACATATTTGCCAATTTTTTTTCTGGACCAAAGGTGTGTTTAAATTGAGCAAGCCTTGTATATGGTTGCTAGCAGTAGTTTTACTAAAAAAATTATTTAAACTACTTATTTAAGAACGAACAAACTAACAGAAGTCTTTACTACAGCATGTCTTAATTCCAGCCGTAAAACTTTGCTTTTCTTTTCTTTTAAATTAAGAGACTTTCGACTGCGTTGTGTACTTATTTACCAATTTCACCGCCAGCAACAATCTAAAAACTACATCAAAGCAATTTCAAAGTTTTAATTCAGATTTTGTGGAAGTTTTAATCGGGGTGATTATTAAAACTTTAATGCTTAACGTTATTAGAGCCGCTCTTTGATATTTAAGCTTCAAACTATTGCGAAGTGGTCTTCCGGTTTTATTTCTCGGTAGATTTTGCAACTTGAGATGCTTCCGATGGTCGTTGAAATAGTAGGAAATTTAATTTTGTAGATAACTGTTTGAATTAAATACTTATTTTTGGTATTATAGGAATTATTTGTTAGATCTTCATTAGAGAAAGAAGAATCCTCAGTAAAGCGGGGGAAGGATATAATATATATATATATATAATTAGGACGCTACTGGCAGAAGAAAGAGCTAGATGATCTACAGTAATCAAAATTAATACCCGTCTTCTATCGAAAGGTTGAATATCAACATTCTGACAATAGCATTCTGACAGTGCTGCGTACACACGCGCTCCCACTACTTTCCACTACTACCAATGAATATTAGGAAATGGATCACCGAGAATGATATAACGGAAGCTTCTGTGCAACAGAAAATAAGTTCAACGGAAGAACTGATCTGGCAAAACTCCAGTACTGCCACAACTGGATAGCGCTCATCGAAAGGGAACCGCCAAAAGTTGATTTTGAGTAATTAAGGTTAGGAAAATAAAAAATGATTTCCTTACCGCGTATGTCTAAAACACAAAATTAACAAATCATGTTTATTTATCAGAAAACCAAGAAATGTGATGGTAATTAAGGTATGCAAGCAAACCCTGCCTATAGCTTTACAAAGAGAGAAAGACACATAAGAATGTCATTTATGGATTTCTTGCTTCTGTGGAGGATGAAGATGGATATTGTTGGCGTCAGATGAGGTGTGCAGGCCTTAGATGTTGACCATGTCAGTGTCTTAAGTTGTACTTGTGTTATTAAAAGCAGCTTCAGGTTTAATATATCCTCGAAGGTGTGTAAGTCCTATGTGGTATCGCGAGACTCAGGAAATTCCACCCGTGTAGATGGAGTATTTCCAACCAAAGGTGGAAAGCAAAAAATGAACAAGGCCATAAAAATAGGACAACAAATTCTGTATTAGTGATATGATACGATTTAAAAATTTCCTTGCTGTTAAAATTCTTTTAAATAAAAATAGTGAATTCGTATGGATCAAATGAGCATAATAATAATTATTAAAAAAAATGGTTAAATTTGTAAAAGGTAATAATGCCTACATATAAAAATTAAAGTAAAAAACTTAGACTTAAAAAAATTGGTTATTATTTACAGTAATGTACTTAATCATGATAGGTAGTGGTCGAAATTAATAAATTTTACTGGGAAAAACTGCTTTAAATGAAAATAAGAATATAAACACTCTCTGTCATTTTGAGAAAGGATTGACTTGACATAAAGAAAGGGAATTAACGGTTGCCAACTGACAAATAAAGTATGGCATATAAGCATAAAAAATTCATTAAGCTTATAAACAAGAAAGAAAAAAGGCACCAACTACTGTTTAAAAAAAATAGTAAAACGGAACCGAAAGTTAAGAATATTAATGAATTCAGTATAAAATGGAATAAAATTATTACTAGAATATAAATTAATTAGGATGTGACTTTTATCACGTTACAAAATACAGGGTGTCCTGAAAAGATTGGTCATAAATTATACCGCACATTCTGAGGTCAAAAATAGTTCGATTGAACCTAACTTACCTTAGTACAAATGTGCTCATAAAAAAAGTTACAGCCGTTTGAAGTTACAAAATTAAAATCGATTTTTTTCAATATATCGAAAACTATTAGAGATTTTTTATTGAAAACGGGCATGTATGATTCTTACGTCAAATAAATCTTAAAACAAAATTATAGTGAAATTTGACACCCCAAAAATTGTATGGGGGTTTTATTCACTTAAACCCCCCAAACTTTTGTCTACGTTCCAATTAATATATTATTGTGGTACCGTTAGTTAAACACAACGTTCCTAAAACTTTTTTGTCTCTTGTTATTTTTTCGATAAGTCACCTTTTATCGAGATGTGGCTTCTATTTCCAAATATACCTAAAAATGTAAATTATAAATAAATTTTCAGATTACTAACAGGTCTCTATAATCGTATTTTTAACCATATACAAATATGTGGTGAATTCGTCAAATATTCAAAATATCTCGATAAACACTGGCTTATCGAAAAAGGACTAAGAGGCAAAAAAGTTTTAAAATCATTATGTTTAACTAATGGTAGCAAAATATTAATTTAATTGGAACGTTTAAAGGAACATAACCCCCATAAAATTTTTATGGTTGCACAAATTTCACTTTAAATTTTTTTAAGATGTTGCTGCCAAAAGAATGCCACATGTCCTTTTTCAATAAAAATCTCGAAGAATTTTCGATATATGAAAAAAATCGATGTTCATTTTGTAATTCAAAGGGCCGTAACTTTTTTTGTGTGCACTATTGTAAATAGGTATGTGAGGTTCAATCAACCTATTCGTGACCCCATAATCTGTGGTATAATTTATGACCAATCTTTTCGGGGCACCCTGTATAATAGGGTAATAGCTTTATATTATGTTAATTTTCACACTTTTATCGATTTCTGGTAAAATTTGGAAATTGGATAATGCATGTTTACCGCACAGTTGTTGAAAATAAAGGAAACTCATCAAAGCGGCTGGTAGAGAGCGATTGCTAACTTGGTTATAGGGGAATAGCTTAATTGCGGTTTGAAACATAATTTCCACCCGATGTTATGCATTTGTAACTACATAATTAGCAGTCTCTGTTTGTTCGTTATAGTTGAAACAAATTGCCTTCCCCCCACCTATATTTGGTTATATATATTTGGCTAGCTCTCAAATAAAAAAAGACGAAATCAAAATGATGACCAACTTGGTATTAGGAGGATCAATAACACTCGAAGTCAATATCATAGAAGAAATAATCGATATCAATATCGATATCTCGGATACGATATCAAAATTTCTAGAGACAATCAGATCCAAAAGTTAGAGAGACGGATTTGTCTAGGCCGGGCAGCAAGACATATTCAGTAGTGAAATTCCTTTATGCCTTCAAAGGAAAGTATAAAATCAATGCCTTCTTCCAGTCATTATGTAAGGAACTGAAACACTAACATTACCCAAAGAAAGAGTGTCAAATCTTAGAATAGCAAAGCGGAAAATGATCCATACTAGGAGTAAGACAAATAAGAATATACACATTATTTTATGATAATCTTAATATATTAAAAATTCCACTTCCCGTCTACCTGAACATATTGATTTTTTCGGAAGAGATTAATACAATAAAAAACAGTTTACGAACATATCAAAAACTGTAAATATAAATTTTAGCAATAAAATTTACCCTGTATTTAAGTAATTTTGTTAAAACGAAGCAAGCATGTTTGTTTTGTTGTTATTTTTTAAACCCTGTAGATTTAAGTAGTTACCGTATATTATAATTGAAAAAAGAAGAGAACAAGAAAAAAAAAACAAAGCAAAAGAGCAAAAAAAAAAGAAAAAAAAACCAACATAAAAGAAAAAAACCGAGAAGATGTAAACCTCCGAGATGTTGAATCGGGTTTATGTCTTAGCGTAGTAAAAAAACAATAAAAAATAATAATAATAAAAAAAAGAAATTAAAATAAATTAAAAAAATACGAAAAAATAAATATTTGCAAAAAAATATTTAAAACCAAAACAGTGTATTATTCAGATAATCATTGTGATGAATATATTAGTTTGTTATGTATTTAGAGTAAGAAATACAGAAATAATTCCTCTAATTAAAAAAAATTGTCTGGCTTTTCAACAAAAGTCTGGCGAATTGGCTCGGCCAAGACCATCAAATTCACAAAAAAAAAATTTAAAATAAATTTAGAAATAAGGCAAAAAACGGGTGTGCAAAATATAATGGAAATAATTATTAGATTGAATTGGATTTTCGCCGGATACATAGCGCGACGGCACGATGATAGGTGGACAAAAAGACTTTTAGCCCTTTGACTGCGAGAAACCTCATCCCGGTCGAGGCACTTGAGGTGGGCGGTTCAGACCCATTCATTCAGAAACCATCTGATGACGTTATATATTTTATATTTTGTTTACGTTATATTTGTCTACACGCAAATAATCGCTTACCGCAGCGAAGCGGTTAGCCCTCTTGCATATATGCGTTTCCCGCACATGTCGTGCACTACTGAAATTACGCAAATATGCGGTTCCCGCAGTCAAAGGGTTAGAATGGAGACCTCGCAAGGACCAGAGAAGAAGAGGTAGACTACCGACACGCTGGAGAGACGACACGAAAAGAATAGATAGTAGATGGATGCAATTAGCAAAAGATAGAACTTCCTGCAGACGTTATGAGGAGGCTGATTGATAATAATTATATGATTATATTATGATATTCCTAGCTATAACGTATATCTTAACTCACATCTTTAGTCTCTCTCTTTTTATGTCAGGTACCAACCATTTTCTTTTAATGTTGACCTAAATATGTTTTACTTTTCTCCGCAAGACCTTGCTTCTTGTTTTGAAACTTTCCTTGCACTCACTCGTACTCTACGCCTCAGCTAGCTAACTCCACGTCCTTCTTTCATGTGTAATTTAGATACCAAAGGTAGCAAAAGACTAGTCAATCTGATAGACGAACACGTTTGCAACCAGCAATCTCCAAAGTTTTAGATTAGATTAGAAAATAATTACACGGCAGAGACTGACTGAAGGAAAGAGACTAATAGTCCAGGGTAATAAGGTTTTTTCCATGACACTTAAACAGCCAGGGTACTGAAGCGTTTTTTATACAGGTAATACCTATAAGATCAAATTGTAACTATTTCCTGCGTAGGATCTGGCGGCCATTTTTATTTGTAAACAATTAAGTGTCAAAAAATGGCATTTTTCAATTTTTTTTTCAAATCAATGGAAAACAGGGAAACTTATTGTTTGTTTTAGTACAAGTATCATCGTGATTGTGGAAAAGGCTTTAAAATGACATATTACAAAGTTTGATATACTCATTTATTGTTAATATAATTGTGAAAAAAGGCCGGAATTGCAAAAAAGCTGTTGAAAAAATTAGTGTAAAGCTTTGAAATTTTTGTCAAATAAGGGTTCTTTGGTGCTTAATATGTTATAAAAATTTCAAAGCGATTCATTCAATTGTTTAAATTTTATTCAAATTAATTATCCCAGAGAGTATTTTTTTTGCAATAACATAAGCCAGAAGAAAATGACGTTACAACCATTCCACAGGTGTCAAATGAAAGAGCATGAGCTATGTTTTCAACTTGGTTAGAAAAAAGTATATAAAAAATGCATTTATTAGTAATAAATAATTATGCAAAAGTATCGTAAATATTTCCTTATGAACTTTTTATTTTGTTATACAGGGTGTCCCAAAAGTAGTGGAACGGTCGAATATTTCACGAACTAAACATCGGATCGAAAAACTGAAAAATACTTGTTCAATCATTTTCAAAAATATATCCAATGACATCAAATACCAACCCCCAGTACACCCCCTGGAGGTGGGGTGGAGGGTAACTTTGAAATCTCAAATAGAAACCCCTAGATTTTCTTGCAGATTTGGATTCGTCACGTAAAAGTAAGCAACTTTTATTTAAGACATTTTTTTGAACTGTGGATAGATGGCGCTATAATTGAGAAAAACGATTTATCCTGATACCATAGGTAAATTATAGAAACGGTCTAATATCTCGAGAAATACACTTCCAAATGAGAAACCAAAAAAAAAAGGTTTTTAATACTTTTTGAAAACCTATCGAATAATACTAAAGATGACCCTCCAACCCACCCCCTGGAGGTGGGGTGGGAGGTAACTTTAAAATCTTAACTAGCAACCCCCATTTTTTATTACAGATTCGGATTCGTCATGAAAAATTAAGCAACATTTATTCGAAACATTTTTTAGAATTGTTCATAGATGGCGCTTTAATTGGAAATATACGATTTATTAGCGCCATCTATCAGCAATTTTAAAAAATGTTTCGAATAAATGTTGCTTAATTTTTCATGACGAATTCAAATCTGGAATAAAAAGTGGGGGTTGCTATTTAGGATTTTAAATTTACCCCCCACCCGGTCTCCAGGGGGTGGGTTGGAAGGTCATTTTTGGTGTTTGTCGATAGGTTTTCGGAAAATATTAAAAACCTATTTTTTAGTTTCTCATTTGGAAGTGTATTTCTCGAGATATTAGACCGTTTCTATAATTTACCTATGGTATCAGGATAAATCGTTTTTCCCAATTATAGCGCCATCTATCCACAGTTCGAAAAAATGTCTTGAATAGAAGTTGCTTACTTTTACGTAACGAATACAAATCTGCAAGAAAAACTAGGGGTTTCCACTTGAGATTTTAAAGTTACCCCCCACCCCACCTGCAGGGGGGTGTAGTGGGGGTTGGTGTTTGGTGTCATTGGATAGATTTTTGAAAATGACTGAACACGTATTTTTCAGTTTTTTGATCCGATGTTCAGTTCGCGAAATACTCGACCGTTCCACTACTTTTGGGACACCCTATATAAGAAATTATACATATATTTATTACAATTTTTTATCAATTATAATATATATAACATTACTTGGTAGTTGTGCACTTAAAAGAGGGTAAAAAAGTTAGTTTTTTTTTGGAAAAAGTTATTCAAAAAGTTTATAAGAAAAATGGACGATACTTTTGCATAATTATTTATTATTAATAAATGCATTTTTTATTCACTTTTTTAAACCATGTCGAAAACGTAGCTCATTCTCTTTCATTTGACGCCTGTGGAATGGTTCTAAGGTCATTTCTTACTGACTTATATTATTGCAAACACAATGCTCTCTGGGAAAATCAATTTGAATAAAATTTAAACAATTGAATAAATCGCTTTGAAATTTTTATCACATATTAAGCAATAAAGAACCCTCATTTGACAAAAATTTCAAAGCTGTACACTAATCTTTATAACAGTTATAGAGAAAATATTTTTTTTAAATTCCGACTTTTGTCGCAATTAAAATAACAATAAATGAGTATATCAAACTTTGTAATACGTCATTTTAAAGCTTTTCCATAATCTCGAAGACATTTGTACTAAAAAATCATAAGTTTCACTGTTTTTCGTTGATTTGGAAAAAAAGGGAAAATGCCATTTTTTGACAGTTAATTGTTTATAAATAAAAATGGCAGCCAGATCCCAGGCAGGAAATTTTTATAATTTGTTCCTATAAGTATTACCTGTCGAAAAAAACGCTTCAGTACCCTGGCTGCTCAAGTGTCACGAACAGGGTATATTTTTGTCTTATTACCCTGGCCTATAAAGGATGTTTTATAAATTTTTCACTACATTTTTCACCAAACGGATCTATCTTTAGTAATGGTAACTTTTAAATTTTGACCATAGCTCTGAAGATGGCTTCTTCAAATTTGAAATAGTTTTGTAGCAAAAAATACTTCCAGCCTTTTTATTTATGTTTACTATCGTAACAACTTGCTTTAGAGCTTAATTCATCGTACACATATTAATATCCACAAACGAGCTTAAATAATAATTTATAATTTACTTAAAACAATAAATCTATTTACCGGGATTCTTATCATGAAACTCGAAAATCCCCCTTCATCTGATGCTAAATTCCTCACATAAATTATAACAATAGCAAAGCCACCTGTAACTCAGCCAAACTTTTCCTAAAATATGTGCCGAGTAACACTTTTGGCTCCGCTGTCTACTGAAGTGATTTCTCTTTCTTTAAGGTCTGTTTGCTTGCCTAATATATATGACAACTTTATTTTATATTGGAGGGGTGGTAGAGCTTAATGGGTTTAGTTCATGTATACAAGTAATTAAATATTCAATGAGATTGCTGATTCTTAACTTTTCTTGATAAACCAACAATCTATGTAAAGGGTCTTATGAGCTCACTAACTGTAAACTTAAACCCAATAAAATAAGTATAAAATATTATCGATTTACTATTCGTTTCATTTCCTCCATTTAGTACATATTACAAACTAAAAACTTTAGGACTAAAATTAAACATATTAAAAAAATCAGCTTAAAAGCAAAAAATAAAAAAAATTGAAAAATCTAACACATTCGTCAATAAAATCGTGGCGCGTCTTCATAAAACAAACGGTTTTCGCACCACGCTTTTCTTTAATGGTAGGGGAGCCCAAGCGGCGATTTTTGCAGTTACTCGAGCGCGTCAGATTAGTATATGGGGAGAAACCTGGTACCCTGCAGATGTACCTCTACCATATATTGGCTCTTAACACAGGGGAGTTCGTTAAGGGGGGCCCGAAAAAAAAACATATCCTTAAAAAAACTCGAAATTGTCAGATTAAGATAAGGTAAGTTAAGTACATGCAAAAGAGTGTATATTTAAAAAATCTGACGATTTGATCCGGGCGTAAGGAAATGGGTGAGTCCCAAAGTTTCACAAGAAAAAAGAGCATATTTCGCGAAATGAATGACAGATCGAAAAACTAAAAAATATGTGCCCAATATTTTTTAAAAATCTATCGAGTGATACCAAACACGACTTTCTACGGAGAGGGGTGGGATGTCTATTAAGCTAGAAAGGCCATTTCATAAGGGAGCCATAAGACACACCCTATATTTTTTTGCTATTTTATTGCTAATTTATTACGCAAATTAAAAATTTATTGCTTCATCCCCTTCAGAGAAACAGGTGGCCATTCCAGCTTAATATTAAGCTAGAAAGGCCAACATTCATATATCCGGAACGAAAGTAGATAGAGAGTTGCTTCTGGTGGCCTATTTTATTGCTAATTAATTGCTAATTTATTACGCAAAACAAAAATTTATTGCTTCATCCCCTTCAGAGAAACAGGTGGCCATTCCAGCTTAATATTAAGCTAGAAAGGCCAACATTCATATATCCGGAACGAAAGTAGATAGAGAGTTGCTTCCGGCGGCCTATTTTATTGCTAATTAATTGCTAATTTATTACGTAAAACAAAAATTTATTGCTTCATCCCCTTCAGAGAAACAGGTGGCCATTCCAGCTTAATATTAAGCTAGAAAGGCCAACATTCATATATCCGGAACGAAAGTAGATAGAGAGTTGCTTCCGGCGGCCTATTTTATTGCTAATTAATTGCTAATTTATTACGCAAAACAAAAATTTATTTCTTCATCCCCTTCAGAGAAACAGGTGGCCATTCCAGCTTAATATTAAGCTAGAAAGGCCAACATTCATATATCCGGAAGGAAAGTAGATAGAGAGTTTCTTCCGGTGGTCTATTTTATTACTAATTAATTGCTAATTTATTACGCAAAACAAAAATTTATTTCTTCATCCCCTTCAGAGAAACAGGTGGCCATTCCAGCTTAATATTAAGCTAGAAAGGCCAACATTCATATATCCGGAAGGAAAGTAGATAGAGAGTTTCTTCCGGTGGCTTATTTTATTACCAATTAATTGCTAATTTATTACGCAAAACAAAAATTTATTGTTTCAACCCCTTCAGAGAAACAGGTGGCCATTTCAGCTTAATATTAAGCTAGAATAGCCAACATTCATATTTCCGGAACGAAAGTAGATATAGGGCAGTTTCCGGCGGCATATTTTATTGCTAATTAATTTCTGAAAGATAAGGTATACAACAATTTGCAAACTCACCCCCTCCAACCCCCACCGTTGTCATCATTCCCCGAATTTCACAGAAAGTCAAAATTACTAGTTTAAAAACCTATGACCAAGTGGGTATTTTTTTCCTAAGCAACTGCTGCAGGTCTACTCCAAAACGATTGTATTGCTTCATCCCCTAACGAGCAACAATGGCTACTGCGGTTGAATACTTAAACTACAACACTCAATATTCTCCTGTTTCAGTAACGAAAGCAGATAGAGCGTCGCTTCCGGCGGCCTATTTTATTGCTAACTAATTGCTTACTTATTACGCAAATTACAAATTTATAGCTTCAACCCCTTCAGAGAAACAGGTGGCTATCCAGCTTAATATTAAGCTAGAATAGCCAACATTCACATTTCCGGAACAAAAGTAGATAGAGGGAAGCGGGTATTTTTTGCTTATTAATTGCTACAGTTTTAAGCCAAAAATGAATGTTTTTCTTCATCCCCTAACGAGCCACAATGGCTACTACGGTTTAATAGGTACTTGAGGTCACAATACCCAACAGTCCTATTTCAGGAAAGAAAGCAGATAGAGGGTCGCTTCTGGCGGCATATTTTATTTTTAATTAATTGCTGAAAGGAGGAGTATACCAGAATTTGTAAACTCACCCCCTCCAACCACTACCATTATCATCGTTTCCCGGATTTCACAAAGAGTGAAAATAACCAGTTTAAAGACTTAAAACCAAGTGGGTATTTTTTCTAATTAATTAACTTCTACGCAGGTCTACGCCAAAAACGAATTTTTTGCTTCATCCCCTAACGAGCAACAATGGCTACTGCAGTTTAATACTTAAGCTACAATACCCAACACTCCTATTTCAGAAACGAAAGCAGATAGAGGGTCGCTTCCAGCGGCATATTTTATTGCTAGTTAATTGCTGAAATTTGTTGTATATAACAATTGACAAACTCACCCTCCAACCCCAATCGTTATCATTCCGCGGATTTCACAGAAAGTGAAAATTACCAGTTAAAAACATAAGACCAAGTGGGTATTTTTTTCCTAAGTAACTGCTGCAGGTCTACCCCAAAAACGATTTTTTTGCTTCATCCCTGAAGGCCATCGCTGAAGGGCAACAATGGCTACTGCGGTTGAATACTTAAGTTATAACACTCAACCCTAATATTTCAGGGGCGAAAGCAGATAGCTGGTCGCTTCTGGCGGCCTATTTTATTGCTATATTATGCAAAATTAAAATTTATTGCTTCAACCCCTTCAGAGAAACAGGTGACTATTTCAGCTTAATATTGAGCTAGAATAGCCAACATGCATATATCCGGAACGAAAGTAGATAGAGAGTTGCTTCCGGTGGCCTTTTTTGTTGCTAATTAATTGCTAATTTATTACGAAAAATAAAAATATATTGCTTCAACCCCTTCATAGAAACAGGTGGCTATTCCAGCTTAATATTAAACTAGAATAGCCAACATTCAGATTTCCGGAACAAAAGTAGATAGAGGGTAAGTATGCAACGTCATTAAAAAAACGAATTTACTAAGAGAGTTGACCATAATTTTTGTACTTATGCGTGCTAATAATAAGCTGCGAAAGAATTTACGCATAGGTTTCAAAAAATTAAAGCAAGTGTTGTTTATTTAATTTTAATTTATTTTATCTTTATGGTAAAAAAATATATAAAAAAATCCAAGCATTCGAACTCTGGTGCTACCGTAAAATGCTCAGAATGTCCTACATGAGCCATACGACAAACGCGTAAGTCTTTCGGAGGATGAACAAGGAAACAGAGCTTATGATTATAATAAAAAAAACGGAAAATACAATTTTTTTTCATCGTAAGAAATCAAAAGTATGAACTGCTCCAACTTAACGAACATAATCGAAAGCAAAATTAATAGCAAAAGAGGACCAGGAAGAAGACGCAACTCTTGGCTTAAAAACCTACGACAATGGACGAATATGAACAGGATGGCTGCAAATAAGATAAAATGGGAAAATGTAATGGTCAACGTCCTTAAGGATAAGGCACCGTAAGAAGAAGATAAAATATATGAGTAATTCCAGATAAATTCTCTAGATTTCTGTCACAGATTGTGGATTTTTTGAAATTTAGGGGCATGCTTCTGAAACCACTTTTTGTTCGTTCTCTAGGACCTGAAAGTCAAGCTTTTTTGGGAATTGAAATTGAAACTTATGTCGCAATCTGTCCGAATTATCTTTCCTATCCTTGTTTGCATTCATTAAATGCTATTTTGTAAATTGTTTGGTACAATATATCAACACTCTCGATGTAAACTTGCCACTCAAGAAGATGGCCTTAACATAATTTGTCTAAAGTCCAAAGTAACGTTCCTATTACCTATTTTTGAAAAAGAGACAAGTGTATTTTAGCATGTTTTTAAAGCGAAGGAACATTCCTACTAGCTATTTTTGAACAAGTGTATTTTAGAATTTTTTGCGTTTTTCTGTACTCCGACTATAATTTCAACACAAAAAAAGATACAAGAAACATTTCCATATGGCATAAATATAATTTACCTAAAACCGTAAAGAACTATCCTATAAGCTATTTTTTTAATGAGAGATTAGAGTATTTTAGCATGTTTTTTTTTTTCATTTTTATGCATTTATTTGTAGGTACTCTGGCCATAATTACAACGATAAAAAGTAACAAGTAGGTAATATTTTCGATGTAAAATTTTACACTGAAAAACATGATACTAACAGAATTTAGCTAAAGCCTGAAGGGACTTTCCTATAAAAAATTTTGGAAGGAGAGATTAGTGGATTTAAAGATGTTTTTTAAGCTTAATTACTTTTTCTACAATCCGTTTTGATGCGCCATTTTGGTGGTGATTTAGTTTGAGATTTTTATCTGAATACAATATTAAGAACAGTAAGGGTATTCTCTTAAATTACTTTTAAATATAAAAGTATTATTTTTAATCAATTCATCACGAGAACGGTACATGAAGATGGATTATAGAAAAAATCCACTAACATCTATTTTAAAAATAGCTTATATGAATGTTCCTACGAGCATTGTATTAATTATTCTATTAGTGTCATCTTCTTTATCCTGCAATATTAAATCCAAAATGTTACCTGGTACTTTTTTGGGGTGGATATTATGGACAGAGTGCAAATAAATACATAAAAATGAAAAATGATGCTAAACTACACTTGTCTCTAATCTATCCTTCCAAAATTGGTTATAGGAAAGTTCCTTCAGGCTTTAGCTAACTTCTGTTAATATCACGTTTTTCAGTGTAAAATTTTACATCGAAAATGTTACCGACCTGTTACTTTTTTATCGTTGTAATTATGGCCAGATTACAAATAAATCCATAAAAATAAAAAAAAAACATGCTAAAATACTCTAATCTCTCATTAAAAAATAGCTTGTAGGATAGTTCCTTACGGTTTTAGGCAAATTCTGTTTATGCCATATGGAAATGTTTCTTGTATCTTTTTTTTGTGTTGAAATTATAGTCGGAGTACAGAAAAACGCAAAAAATTCTAAAATACGCTTGTTCAAAAATATAGCTAGTAGGAATGTTCCTTCGCTTTAAAAACATGCTAAAATACACTTGTCTCTTTTTCAAAAATAGGTAATAGGAACGTTACTTTGGACTTTAGACAAATTCTGTTAAGGCCATCTTCTTTAACATGCAAGTTTACATCGACAGTGTTGATATATTGTACCAAACAATTTACAAAATAGCATTTAATGAATGCAAACAACGATAGGAAAGATAATTCGGGCATATGACATAAGTTTCGATTTCAATTCCCAAAACAGCTTGACTTTCAGGTCCTAAAGAACGAACAAAGAGTGGTTTCAGAAGCATGCCCCTAAATTTCAAAAAATCCACAATCTGTGACAGAAATATAGAGAATTTATATGGAATTACTCATATATTTTATCTTCTTACGGTGCCTTATCCTTAAGGACGTTGACCATTACATTTTCCCATTTAATCTTATTTGCAGCCATCCTGAATAGTTCTGTGGAGGTCATATTCGTCCATTGTCGTAGGTTTTTAAGCCAAGAGTTTCGTCTTCTTCCTGGTCCCCTTTTCGTTATTTTCTGGTCCCCTTTATTTTCGTTAAGTTGGAACAGTTCATACTTTTGATTTCTTACGATAAAAAAAATTGTATTTTTCGTTTTTTTTATTATAAGCATAAGCTCTGTTTCCTTGTTCACCCTCCGAAAGACTTCCGCATTTGTCGTATGGCTCATGTAGGACATTCTGGGCATTTTAAGGTAGCACCAGAGTTCGAATGCTTGGATTTTTTTTTGTGTTACTTCTGTCATTGCTCAGGCTTCAACCTCATAGAGGAAGATGTAGAAAACATAGCACTTATGTATTCTAGTTCTCAATGAGATATCCAGCTGGAGGTTGCATAGAACTTTTTGCATTTTGTAAAACACTGTACGTTCCTTTTCCAGATGTGTTCTTCTTACTTCCAGTGAGTGGTACAAACTTTCATCAAGGTTGCTTTCAAGGTACGTTATTCTTGTTACTCCTCACTCCTTCCAGATCTTTGTTTTGTCACAGTGTGAAGGTCAATGTTTTGTCGACATTGACCTTCACACTTCTGTTTAGGTGCTTGCTAATGACCACCGTTTTTGTCTTTTTTTGTACTGAATTTCATTCCAAATTCTCTACAGGTATTTTATAAAAACAAAAGTTCATTAATTTACATTCATTGCAGGGGATGTTGTGGTTTTTCAAGTCTATAATGAACATGAAGAAATTAAAACCATACCATTAAAGACACTCCATAAAAATTTAAACATACCCCACGACGACGATCATCAGCTAGTATTAATGGGTGCTATCGGATACACTGGTGTAGGAGGAACCAGTTTGTCTGATTTTAATGAAAATCGAGGTGGTCACTATATAACCTATGACCTATACCTATCGAAGGGGAAACACATCTTGGATGGGCTTCGATGATTTACTAGAAAAATCATTTTTCGTTAAAGAAACAAAAAAAAAATAGCGCTCAGATTATTAATGTACATTAAAGATAAAATAAATTAAAATTAAATAGACAACACTTGCTTTAATTTTTTGGTACTTATGCTTAAATTCTTTCGCAGCTTATTATTAGCACGCATAAATGCAAAAATTATGGTCAACTCTCTTAGTATATTCGTTTTTTAAGGACGTTGCATACTTTATTTTAAATGTACAGATTTTAGAGAATCTGCCAATATTACCATTTAGTTATTGAAAAACGATATACAAAATCTGAGCATTGGGTCACGTGCTACAGATACGTGATAATGGATATCGACAATTTAACATGGACTCTAAAGTATAAAAAACTCTACAAATCAATATTGAACTGTACAGATATTCTTAATGAGCATTTAAAAAAATTATAAATGAAATATGAGTGTTGGGTACTGTGGGTTTATTATAAAACTGCAGTAGCCATTCTTGCTCGTAAGGGGATGAAGCAAAAAAATTCATTTTTGGCGTAGACCTGCAGCAATTAATTAGCAAGAAAATGCACACTTGATTTAAATCTCTAAACTGGGTATTTTCACATTTTGTGAAATTAAGGGGATGAAAATAACATTAGGGGTTGGAGAGGGAGTGTCTGTAAATGCTTCTATACCCCACCTTTCAGTAATTAATTGGCAATAAAATATAGCGCCGCAAGCGACTCTTTATCTACTTTCGTTCCTGAAATATTAGTGTTGGGTATTGTAGCATAAGTATTAAACCGCAGTAGCCATTGTTGGTCGTTACGGGGATGAAGCAAACAATTCCTTTTTCGCGTAGACCTGTAACAATTAATAAGCAAAAAATACCCACTTGGTTTTAGGTCATTAAACTGGTTATTTTCACTTTTTGTGGATTCCGAGGAATGATGATAACGGTAGGGTTGAAGGGGGTGAGTTTGTAAATTCTTGTATACCCAATCTTTCAGCAATTAATTAGCAATAAAATATGCCACCGGAAGCTACCCTCTATCTACTTTTGTTCCAGAAATATGAATGTTGGCTCTCCTAGCTTAATATTAAGCTAGAATAGCCACCTGTTTCTCTGAAGGGGTTGAAGCTATAAATTTGTAATTTGCGTAATAAATAAGCAATTAATTAGCAATAAAATAGGCCGCCGGAAGCGACGCTCTATCTGCTTTCGTTACTGAAACAGGAGAATATTGAGTGTTGTAGTTTAAGTATTCAACCGCAGTAGCCATTGTTGCTCGTTAGGGGATAAAGCAATACAATTGTTTTTGGCGTAGACCTGCAGCAGTTGCTTAGGAAAAAAATACCCACTTGGTCATAGGTTTTTAAACTAGTAATTTTGACTTTCTGTGAAATCCGGGGAATGATGATAACGGTGGGGGTTGGAGGGGGTGAGTTTTTAAATTGTTGTATACCATATCTTTCAGAAATTAATTAGCAATAAAATATGCCGCTGGAAGCGACCCTCTATCTACTTTCGTTACTGAAATAGGAGAATTGAGTGTTGTAGCTTAAGTATTCAACCGCAGTAGCCATTTTTGCTGGTTAGGGGATGAAGCGATAAAATCGTTTGGCGTAGACCTGCAGCAGTTGCTTAGGAAAAAATACCCACTTGGTCTTAGGTTTTTAAACTGGTAATTTTCACTTTCTGTGAAATCCGTTGAGCGATGATAATGGTAGGAGTTGGAGGGGGTGAGTTTGTAAATTCTGGTATACCCAATCTTTCAGAAATTAATTAGCAATAAAATATACCGCCGAAAGCTACTCTCTATCTACTTTCGTTCCAGAAATATGAATGTTGGCTCTTCTAGCTTAATATTAAGCTAGAATAGCCACCTGTTTCTCTGAAGGGGTTGAAGATATAAATTTGTAATTTGCGTAATAAATAAGCAATTAATTAGTAATAAAATAGGCCGCCGGAAGCGACGCTCTATCTGTTTTCGTTACTGAAACAGGAGAATTGAGTGTTGTAGTTTAAATATTCAACCGTAGTAGCCATTGTTGCTCGTTAGGGGATGAAGCAATAAAATCGTTTTTGGTGTAGACCTGCAGCAGTTGCTTAGGAAAAAAATGCCCACTTGGTCATAGGTTTTTTAACTAGTAATTTTGACTTTCTGTGAAATCCGGGGAATGACAACAACGGTGGGGGTTGGAGGGGGTGTGTTTGCAAATTGTTGTATACCATATCTTTCAGAAATTAATTAGCAATAAAATATGCCGCTGGAAACGACCCTCTATCTGTTTTCGTTCCTGAAATAGGAGTGTTGGGTATTGTAGCATAAGGATTAAACCGCAGTAGCCATTGTTTCTCGTTAGGGGATGAAGCAAAAAATTGGTTTTTGGCGTAGACCTGCAGCTGTTAATTAGAAAAAAATACCCACTTGGTTTTAACTTTTAAACTGATTATTTTCACTCTTTGTGAAATCCGTGGAACGATAATAACGGTAGGGGTTGGAGGGGGTGAGTTTGTAAATTCTGGTATACCCCATCTTTCAGAGATTAATTAAAAATTAAATATTCCGCCAGAAGCCACCGTCTATCTGCTTTCTTTCCTGAAATAGGAGTGTTGAGTATTGTAGCCTTAAGTATTAAACAGCAGTAGCCATTGTGGCTCGTTAGGGGAAGGAAGCAAAACATTCATTTTTGGCTTAGACCTGTAGCAATGAATAAGCAAAAAATACGTACTTGGTTTTAGCTCTTTAAACTGGTTATTTTCACTTTTTGTGGATTCCGGGGAATGATGATATCGGTAGGGGTTGAAGGGGGTGAGTTTTTAAATTCTTGTAAACTCAATCTTTCAGCAATTAATTAGCAATAAAATAGGCCACCGGAAGCAACTCTCTATCTACTTTCGTTCCGGATATATGAATTTTGGCCTTTCTAGCTTAATATTAAGCTGGAATGGCCACCTGTTTCTCTGAAGGGGATGAAGCAATCAATTTTTGTTTTACGTAATAAATTAGCAATTAATTAGCAATAAAATAGGCCACCGGAAGCAACTCTCTATCTACTTTCGTTCCGGATATATGAATGTTGGCCTTTCTAGCTTAATATTAAGCTGGAATGGCCACCTGTTTCTCTGAAGGGGATGAAGCAATAAATTTTTGTTTTGCGTAATAAATTAGCAATTAATTAGCAATAAAATAGGCCACCGGAAGCAACTCTCTATCTACTTTCGTTCCGGATATATGAATGTTGGCCTTTCTAGCTTAATATTAAGCTGGAATGGCCACCTGTTTCTCTGAAGGGGATGAAGCAATAAATTTTTAATTTGCGTAATAAATTAGCAATAAAATAGCAAAAAAATATGGGGTGTGTCTCATGGCTCCCTTATGAAATGGTCTTTCTAGCTTAATAGACATAGGGGTGGGGGGTAAATTTAATATTTTAAATACGAATCCCGCGATATTTCGCGAAATGAACATCAGATCGAAAAACTGTAAAATACACTTATTCAATATTTTTGAAAAATCTATCGAATGGCACCAAACACGACCCCCCATGGATGTGGGGTGGGGGGTTACTTTAAAATCTTAAATAGGAGCCCTCATTTTTTATTGCAGATTTGGATTCCTTACGTAAAAATAAATAACTTTTATTCGAAACATTTTTTCGAATTATGGATAGATGGCGTTATAATCGGAAAAAATGATTGTTGGAAATGGAAAATTAAATTAAAAAATGGCAAGCGCCCACTAAAATGGAAAACTTTACTTACCTTTTTTTGGTTTTATGACCTACTCGTCACAACCAAATAGGTCCCCAAAGCGCTCGAGTGACTGCACATTTAGCATACTTTGCTCCCCTACCATAACGAATGTGTTAGATTTTTCAATTTTTTTTATTTTTTCCTTTTAAATTGATTTTTTTAATATGTTTAATTTTAGTCACTCGTAACTAAAGAAAAGCGCTTCTTAAAAATGTGTTTTTCATATTTTTTTATTTATTACTTTTTAGTCCTACACTTTTCAAAAATTAAAATATATCGTCATGTATATTAAAATATGTATAAAACATATTATGATGTACAAACATGAAATGTAGTCGGAATCGGCATAAAATTTGAAACTTTATTGTTTATTTATGAAGCATGACGTAGACAATTAACGTAGGAAGTGAAATTATGTATAGTTCATATAATTAGCTACAATCTGTAAAAGTTTCAAGTTTCTTCATTGTAAAAAATTAGAGAATTGAAGCATTTTCCGTTAAAATCGTTTTTTTTTTGTTTAAACAATTAATAAACACAATTTTTTTATTGACTATTCGTGTATTGTTCCCGCGAATGCATATATCTGCAAATTTTTATTCATTTGCATTGAAGAAAAGGCAGTCAAATTAACGTCCAAAGATTTGACCCAAACGACTGAACTAAAGAAAAGCGTTTAATTAATTAATATGACAAAACGAATTCTAATGTTAATTGTAGCACAAAACTTCTCTACCGGTGGTTTTTCTGACTACGATAAAAACACGAATTTTTTGAATTCGAGTTTTGGTTGAAGTTTTGTTTCGTATCGTATTGAAATTTGACACAAATAAACGCCAATTCATATATAAAGAAATACATATATGAGCGTTTAAAATTTAAAACTTTATTGTTTATTTATGAAGCATAACGTAAACAATTAACGTAAAAAGTGAAATTATGTATAGTTCGTACCATTAGCTACAATCCGTAAAAGTTTCAAGTTTCTACATTGTAAAAAACAAGAGAATTTAAGCATTTTTCATTAAAATCGTTTTTTTTTTATTTAAACAATTAATAAACATAAAAAAAATATTGACTATTCGTGTATTGTTCCCGCGAATGCATATGTCTGCAAATTTTCATTCATTTGCATTGAAGACAAGTCAGTCAAATTAACGTCTAAAGATTTGATGCAAACTATTGAAGTAAAGAAAAGCATTTAAAAATGTGAGAAGAACAGAGTAAGTACCATCATCATCATCATCGTGTAGCCTGCTGCGTTTAAAGTTGAATATCCCTCCCCTAATTTGGTCCGTTTCTGTTGGTCTTGAAATTTCAGCAGCTAATTCCCAGCGATTTTTTGGACGTCGACGTCATCTATCCGTCGTGTAGGTGGTCTGTTTTTTCTTAAAATATGCACGTGGTTAAAAAATGTATTTTTTGGGCTCGTTATTCATTCTATCTGCATGTCCCGGCCAGCTCCAATTCATCCAAATGAGCTCAATTATTACGTCAGTGCCGCCTGTCCTTCTTCTAATTTCCTTGTTTCTAACTCTGTCGCTAATCTCTAAGATTCAGTCCAAGTAAGGAGCGTGATGTTGAAACTTCCTTGCTTTTCTATCGATCATATATTAGATCTATAATTGATTATGGTAGTATTCTATATGGCTCAGCTTCTAAACATATTTTAAACAAAGTAGACGTTGTACAGAACTTAGGACTCCGTATCTGTTTGGGAGCTATGAAATCAACTCCAAATAAAGCTTTACATGTAGAAGCTTTAGAAATTCCACTCAATTATAGAAGGAAATATCTCAGCCAGAAATTTTTAATGAAAATTCGTTACCTAAATATCGGTCTTTACCAAATTATTAACAAGCTAAATGTAGCGGATTTAACTAATAAATACTGGAAGCTAAAGAACTCTCCTCCACTTTGCGAGGCTTTTCGAGATCTGTTAAATTTTGACTGTGATTTTAACATGATTGATAGTTTTGGACTTGAAGATTTTCATTCTTTTTTACATACAGTTAAATTAGTAAAACCAAGTTACCATGAAAACAGTAATATTAGCTCTAACATCTTAAGAACATTCTTAGATAATTGGCCAGATTCATATAAACAGATGCATTTAAGACGTTAGTTGGCACTGGATGTGCCTTTTTCATACCTGCTACTAAAACAGAAAAAAAATTTAAGTTAGGCCATGATTCTTCTATCTTCAGTGCTGAAGCCATAGCAATTTATGAGGCCCTGCAATATTTTAAAGAATCAGAAGATATATCTGCAACAATTATTTCCGATTCACTCTCTGTTCTTCTTGCTATTCAAACTATAGATTTTCCCAATAACAATTCAAATATCTATATCCTACTAATTAAGAAAATCTTTTTGAAATTCATAAAAATAAAAGAAGAGTGAACTTTTTATGGGTTAAGGCTCATATAGGACTAACGCATAATGAATATGCTGATAGTTTGGCTAAAAAAGCTATTGAATATGGTACTTCACATAATCGTAAGTTTTGCATATCTGACTTAGTTAACACTATTAAGCATCGAGTTAAAAATCAGTGGAGTCAATCATGGCGAGATCTTTGTAAACAATCCAAATCTCAGTATTCACTGATTCAACCTTCTGTTCCAAATATATATTGGTTTAAAAATTATGTAGTACCTCGAAGATAAAATATAACAACATTAATTAGAATGAAGTTTGGACATGCATGTGTCCCTCTACATCTAGCAAGAATTAAAGTTTTTGTTTCAAATCTTTGTACAGAATGTCAGAAGGTTGGTGACTTAAATCATACTTTCTTTGAGTGCGCAAAATATATTCCATGCACATATAATTTAATCCAAGATTTAATAAAATGTAATGTTTTTCCACCTTTCAAATTATCCTATCTATTGTCTCTGAACAGCAAGAACATATATGATTGTTTAATGAAATTTATCTGTGAAACTAAAATTAACCTCTAAACTTATTAATCCTGAAAATTTGGTATATTATGTACATATGAAAAAAGAAGAAGAAGAAGATACATAATGGAAAATGTGGTGAGCAACTTGGACAGTCCATAGCGGCCAGCTTTTGAACTGAGTAGAGAGCTGTAGAAGAGTTTGCTATGGAACTCTAAGGACCTCATTGCCTTCCTTATGTATGAACAGAAAACAAAAAAAAATGTGACTGGCTAAATGACACCCAAGTCTATGCCATAAAAAAAAAGTAAGGAGCGTCCATTCGTCTTTGGACCACTCTGTATTTGGTTGCTGTGGTTGAGTTAAAAAAAGTGTTTCAGTGCCGTACGTCAGAAATTGTATTGATAAAAAATAATTCTAACAGAAGAGAAATTGATATCAGGTTAATAAATGAAGAATATATCGATGGGTTTTTGACAAAACATCGTAACCGACAAAACGCACATTTTACAGGAGACGACTTTTTCTTCTACCGACTTTTTGGTTAATACGATTAAAATTTTGAAACTATGATAAACAAGTACATAAAAAATATTAAATTAAGGAAAAAAAAAGACTGTAATATAACATTCTTTTATTAAATTATGTAAGATACGATACTTTGTTAGACCTTGTCTGTGTAAATTTTAGTTGAAGCTTGTCGCATAAGATAAACATACGATAGTTTCAAGGTATCACTCTATAAATGAATATTCATAAATAACGTAAGTATCTTAACAGAAAAAATATTAGATATTAGATAATATTAAAAATCGACAAAGAAAAATAAAATTTAATACATATATTAATCTGTGACACTGTAATAAATGATATTCTATTCAAAAAATTTTCAAAAATTTATTTCAAATGATACGACGTCCCAAAAAATATAATTTTTAAAAACTTCGTAGTTTTACAGAATTACTACCACTTTAAGAGGGTATTACTCAAAAATATCAGGTTCTTTGTAAGAGAAGACCGGGTATTACTCAAGTTTGAACAGATATTACAATTTATAGGTGTTTTGAAAACTTAAGATGTAATCTTTAAAATGCATTAAGCTATTTTGCTTTCGACATGAAATAAACAACTTTTTTTTGAGAAAATTAAGAAAGATAAAAAAAAATGTAATGCAAGAACCCAAAAATATCTGTTAAAAAAATGTTTGCACAAAGTCATCAAAACCTTTTTCTGTACAACTTACCTCAAATACATAACAATAACAAGCTTAAAAAATTATAAATGTAATTTTTTTTTGAGCTCTTATACATACAGTATGTCTGCGTAGCTTGGAACCTATTAATAACTTTTTATTATCAGTTAAAAAAAACTTTCAGATATTAAATTTTATTAATTTCATACGAGGCATACCAAAAAATATGAATAATGGTCCAGTTAATAAAAATTGATTGAGAGAAATTGTTAATAAAAAATGTTGTTTGGAATTAAAAACTATGTTTCAACATTGGTTCTATCTGGACTCCCCTACATTTGCTTCAGGTTTCAGTGAACTTACTACAAGTTGATATATCTTTGTTGCAAATATGTTGCAAATATCGTAAATATTATATTTAATATAATATTTACGATATTTGCAAAATAACAACTAAAAAACTTAGGTTATGTCATTAACATTATTCAAATTCTATCAAAAAGACAATTAACCATAAAAAAAAGTTAAAAACGTACCGCATCTATTGAATAATAGCCTAATAAAATAAAAAAAAAGTCAAAATGTAAATTCGTACAGGTTAAAACAAATTTTATATCACATTTTAGGTGGGTACAAAATATATTTTCAAGAAAGTATCCAAATCATACAAGGGGATCATTGTTTAAATAATTAAAAAGGGGTCATTTTTGCAAAGAATATACTTTTTTAACTGCTGAGGTAATTCACTTATTAATGAAGGTCTATGAGATTTTTTTCTGCAAAGTCGAAGGGTAAATCTTTCACATAAGACTTACTAAATTAAATTCTACCCCCTATTTATTTAAATAATTGTATATAAAACTTTAAAAACAAATTTGCAAAAAAATATTTTAGCGTTTTAAATAAGCATTATAAAATATCTTATTTTACGGTGTAAGTTGCGCTATGTTACCAGTATTAATTAAAAATAAATTGGTCGAAAAATATTTAATATTTTTTGAGATATTGAATTTGTTTATTAAATGTTACTATATTACAAGAATTATTATATGTTACAAGAACCCAAAAATATCTGTTAAAAAAATGTTTGCACAAAGTCATCAAAACCTTTTTCTGTACAACTTACCTCAAATACATAACAATAACAAGCTTAAAAAATTATAAATGTAATTTTTTTTTGAGCTCTTATACATACAGTATGTCTGCGTAGCTTGGAACCTATTAATAACTTTTTATTATCAGTTAAAAAAAACTTTCAGATATTAAATTTTATTAATTTCATACGAGGCATACCAAAAAATATGAATAATGGTCCAGTTAATAAAAATTGATTGAGAGAAATTGTTAATAAAAAATGTTGTTTGGAATTAAAAACTATGTTTCAACATTGGTTCTATCTGGACTCCCCTACATTTGCTTCAGGTTTCAGTGAACTTACTACAAGTTGATATATCTTTGTTGCAAATATGTTGCAAATATCGTAAATATTATATTTAATATAATATTTACGATATTTGCAAAATAACAACTAAAAAACTTAGGTTATGTCATTAACATTATTCAAATTCTATCAAAAAGACAATTAACCATAAAAAAAAGTTAAAAACGTACCGCATCTATTGAATAATAGCCTAATAAAATAAAAAAAAAGTCAAAATGTAAATTCGTACAGGTTAAAACAAATTTTATATCACATTTTAGGTGGGTACAAAATATATTTTCAAGAAAGTATCCAAATCATACAAGGGGATCATTGTTTAAATAATTAAAAAGGGGTCATTTTTGCAAAGAATATACTTTTTTAACTGCTGAGGTAATTCACTTATTAATGAAGGTCTATGAGATTTTTTTCTGCAAAGTCGAAGGGTAAATCTTTCACATAAGACTTACTAAATTAAATTCTACCCCCTATTTATTTAAATAATTGTATATAAAACTTTAAAAACAAATTTGCAAAAAAATATTTTAGCGTTTTAAATAAGCATTATAAAATATCTTATTTTACGGTGTAAGTTGCGCTATGTTACCAGTATTAATTAAAAATAAATTGGTCGAAAAATATTTAATATTTTTTGAGATATTGAATTTGTTTATTAAATGTTACTATATTTTCAATTACAAAAACGTGGTTGTTTCCAAAGAAATATTCACCTGATTAAGATGCCATTATTTTTATTTTTATGTATATTTTTGATAAATGTATTGATAAATTCAAATTTCAATTAAACTGCCCCCTAAAATGGCATTTGAAAACTATTCAAATTTGTTTATAATTTGTTTTTTTAATAACGTCGCGGGGATTGAGTATTTTGAAATGCCGTTTGGATAATTCGGTTCCTGAGAATTTTTTACTAATTAACAAAATTTTTTTGTCGTTTTTTCTTCTTCTTTTTTTTCTTGGAGTTATATTACTAAGGGCCCTTTTAATGTAAAATTTTATTAAGAATGTCGAATCTCTGAGTTGTAGATTCTAGACCTAGAAATATTAAGATTTAACTAAAATCTCTTAAATAAAATGTGGCTACTTACTGAGTTACAGGGTGTTTTATTTAAAAATTTAAAAATTATTTTTACCAACTACTTTAAAACTATTAGACGTATCCTTATCATACTTGGCAGAAAGTGTGGCTATTATACTCCCTACTAAATTGTGATTAATAAACATTTCTATCTAGTGCCAGAGGCGTACAACAGGGGATAGTGAATTATTGACCCTTCCCATTCTACGCCACTGTGTGAATTACTATTTTAGCGTAATTTTTCGATTCTCCGATACTTTTTATGTAAATAGCTTTATTAGTATCGATAAAGTCATCAGTTTGAGAGATATTGGAAGTTTAAAATGAATGAATGAATGAATCAAAATAACTATGCTGTTTTATTTTTAACGTCCAATATCTCGAAAACTAATGACCTAATCGTTACCAGTAAAGAGTATATTATTTACATAGAAAGTACTAGAGAATCGAAAATTTTTGCTAAAATGGTAATCCCCTCAGTGGCGTAGAATTTGGGGAGGGTCAATCATTAACTATTCCCTGTCGTACGCCTCTGGCAGTAGCTAGAAACTTTTATTTATCACAATTTAGTAGACTGTATAGTACCCACACTTTCTACCAAGTATGAAAAGGGTACGTCAAACAGTTTGAAAGTACTTGGTAAAAATAATTGTTAAATTTTTAAATAAAACACCCTGTAACTCAGTAAGTAGCCACATTTTATTTAAGTGATTTTAGACCAATCTTAATATTTTTAAGTCTAGAATCTAAAACTTAGAGATTCGACATTCTTAATGAAACTTAACCCTAAAAGGGCCCGTAGTAATATAACTCCAAGAAAAAAAAAAAAAGAAGAGGAAAAAAGAAGAAAAAATTTTGATAATTATTGAAAAATTCCCAGCAACCGAGTTATCGAAACGGCATGTCAAAATATTTATGCCTTGCGACGTTATTAAAAAAACAAATTATAAACAAATTAGAATAATTTTCAAATGCCATTTTAGGGGGAAGTTTAATTAAAATTTGAATTTATCAATACATTTATAGAAAACATACATAAAAATAAAAATAATAAGATTTAATACGGGTGAATGTTTCTTTGGCAACAACCGCGTTTTTGCATTTGAAAATAGAGTAACATTTAATAAACAAATTCAATATCTCAAAAAATATTAAATACTTTTCGACCAATTTTTTTTTTATTTAATATTGATAACATAGAGCAAATTTTGTTGTAAAATAATATATTTTATAGTGCTTATTTAAAACGCTAAAAATAATTTTTTGGAAATTTGTTTTTAAAGTTTTATGTATAATTATTTAAATAAATAGGGGGTCAAATTTAATTTAGTAAATCTTATGTGAAAGATTTACCCTTCAGCTTTGCAGAAAACAATCCTATAGACCTTCATTAGTAACTGAATAACCTCAGCAGTTAAAAAAGTATTTTTTTTTGCAAAAATGACCACTTTTTAATTATTTAAATAATGATCCCCTTATATGATTTGGATACTTTCTTGAAAATATCTTTTGTACCCACCTAAACTTTGATATAAAATTTGTTTCAACCTGTAGCAATTTTGATTTACATGTAGTGTAATTTTATTTTACTAGACTATAAGGGATTTATCAAAACTACTACTATTTTCGTTTGACAAGGATTTGAAATTTGACACTTAGGATGTTATTATGGGAAAAATAATTTTGAATCAGCTGTAAACTATCGTCAGGAACCATTTAAGATAAAAATCCCATTTTCGGAAAATCGATGCTTACGATATTTTTTCGAAAACCCGTCGATATACAAAAAAAAAATGTATTATAACATGAATAGAGGATTATTAGTGAAGAGAAATAGAGCACTTTCTTATGCACGTTAAAAGAGTCGTGAAATTTTTGTAGATTTTTAATTTCACAACATTTCTCATTCAGCCCATTTTCCTTTGTTTCCATTAATTTCTTGTATTTACCTATGTATCTTGGCTTTTTTTGTGGAACTTCTTATTTAGTTCATCATTACTTATTAAATTTGTAATATGGTGTCCTTTAAGTTCTTCCATTGGATGTTGAAACACAAGAGATTAAAAACCATGTAGAAATGGCAAGGGCTAAATTTGTAAAAGTGAAACATTTATTATGTAGTAGAGACCTAAGTATAGGTCTCAGGATAAGGTTGTTGCGCTGCTACGTTTTTTACAACTTTGCTCTACGGTTCTGAAGCAAGGACATTGAAGCAATTAGAGATGTGTTATCTAAAAATGCTACGAATATCGTGGGTGGACAAAATTAGCAATATTGAAGTCCTTGTTAAGATTGAATGTTTCGGTCATATAGTAAAAGGTCCGCGTTATAGTCTGCTGCGTTTGATTATAGAGGACGAACCTCCTAGTTACGAAATCTAAGGGAATGGTTTAATCTGACCTCTAACCAACTATTTAGAGCTGCTCTATGTAAAATAAGAATCGCCAGGTTCATATCCAAACTGCGTTAGAAGATGGAAAGTTAAGAAGAATTGGATTTTGGCATCCTGAGTTTTATAGTTATAAATTTTAGCTGACAGTAATTATTATTTTATCGTTTTTTCAAAATGAAATTTTGTTTTCCTGTTTCTTCGTGTGGAAATATCGATGTTGTCTCTATTTTGTCTCCATTTTGAATGCTTTAGATTTTACCTGTATTCAGCAAAAACTTTATTGTGATCAGAAGCTACGTATTTGCGGATTTGGTAGAATTTCTGTATATTCAGCGTATCACAATCTTAATATTATATTCTACCTGTTTTTTACGATTTTATCCTCTTTATCTTGAGGTAACTTCCAGGTATATAATTCTCTTGGTGGAAGTTTATCCGACGTGTTTGTATTATCATCTTATTTCTACTTCTTCTTCTTTGCGCGACTAGAATTACTCCTGTTTGCCTGTCACTTATTCTGTTCCAGATTTTGTTTCTTGTTTTTATCCACCTGTTAATATTTTGAATTTCCCTTTGTTCGCATATACTTCTGTTGCTTTGTCTGTCTCTTAATGATACGCCCGCTATTGATTTTAATACTTTCATTTCGATATTATTGATTTGTTGTTTGGTATGTCTTGTATCAGTCCTTGTCTCCGCTGCATATATTAGGATTGGTCTAACTGTTTCCTTGTATACTTTTACTTTGCTTTCCATGGTCAGATATGTGTTTCTCTATATGGTTTATCGGACGCAACCTCTTACTCTTGCTGCTTTTGCTGCTTGCCTTGTGGTCTCTGTTCTTATATTCCTGTCACTAGTGATCTCTACTCCTAGGTTATTGAATTTCATTACTTTTTCTAAAATGTTGCCGTCTATTTCTAGTTGCATCTACGCGGCTCTTTACTGATTTTTCCTGTATTTTATACATTTAGTTATTTCTACAGATAGTTTATTTGCCGACAGAGTAGGTCAAGGCGAAGGTGACTTAATGAAGATGATAAAAAAGAGAAAACTTGAATATCTGGGGCATATAATGAGAGGTAGCAGATACAGGATGCTGCAGTTAATACTCAATGGAAAGATCGACGGAAAAAGAGGAATTGGTCGAAAGAAATATTCATGGCTCCGAAACCTTCGTCAATGGACTGGCTTATCAGCAGATCAATTGTTACATGCCGCACAAGATCGAGAACGATATCGGCAAATTGTTATGGAAGCTACCCACGCCTAAAAATTTGGGCACGGTACTTAAAGAAGAAGAGAAGTTTATTTACTGTGATATTGAAGGTGTGGAGCTGCCCTTGTAGGTCATCTTCGCTATCAGCAAATTAGAACGAAGGTTCTACCATTTCATTACCATTCCAGTTAGATACCATTCTATTTGCTTGGGAAAATTCGACCACATTTTTGTTTTGTACAATTTAATCAAATTATACACAATTATTAATTACAGCAGCAAATAAACGCTTTGTGTCACGAATATGATGTTAATTTATAAATAGATTTTTTGCCTTTTAAATATAACCTAATCATTGCATTTACGTAATACCTTAGTGTAATCATTTTTAATGCATTTTAAGCATTTTTCGTGATTAAGTAGTTTCGTAATTAATAAGTTTTCTGAACTTTAATTTATTAGAATATGAAAAGGCCGTCCATAATTTTATCACCGCTCAGCTAGATTATATTTTATCCCAGTTGACACCATTAAGCTATGAGACCATAAACATAGAGAAGCAGTTATTTAGGTCATTAAATTTACGCGATTTAACTCAAAAACAATCCAGATGATCTCTAATGCCGGCAATGATCCGTTTTAATTAATCTACAAGCATCCAGACAACTTGCTTTAGTACGGTGTTGTCGTTTGGATCCGTGCAAAAACGGCATAAAATATTATGGGCTTTCCGTCAGTGTCTCATCTTTTGCAAGTTGTTTAGTCAATTATTATTTAACAGGTTTTTGTTAAGGATTTATATCACAGATTATTTTCATTTTGAGAACGATTTTCTGAAACGACTGAAAACGAGAAGTGTCAATAAAATATATAATTTGAATTTAAATAGTTAAAAGGGTCAGTGCAAAAAGTAGCTAAGTCCATATTTTTACTTTATCGTACTACATACGCAGTATGAGTATATTAGATAAAGTTATAGGATCGTGCAAAAAAATTTTTTCAGATTTCACTTTTTTTCGACGTTTTGAGTCCCCCTGAGTGTAAAAAGCAAATAAAAAAAACATGTCGGAAGTATGTACGTATGTACATACGTATGTACGTACGTATGTCGCCACCGCCCAGCAAAAACTACTGGACCGATTTCGATAAAATTCGGTATGAGTAAGTTTAAGAGAATTTTGTCGAGAAACTAAGCTTTTGAAAAAAACCTCTCAAAGGGGAGCCGAAATAGGGGGGTTATTTGGGGCCCATTTTTGCAAATTTTGACGAAACGAATGAAATTTAACTTAAAGTTAGCTCATCGATAGGTAAATAAAAATACGGAATTTGACATTTCCAAATCCAAAATGGCGGCCAGCATGGCCGACCGCCCACCCGATACATTTCCCTACCAATCTAAAAACTTTTTTAAGATAAATTTAATTTGAAAAAACATTTATATAGCATAAAGATTGGGCTATAACAGGAATATTATCGTTTTTCAGAAAAAGTTATGGGTTGCCTATATTTAAGGGGTCAAAATTTGACATAAATTTGAACTAAATTTTCTCAAAAATTACTCCAAGGAATTTGTTTATTTTTTGATATATTTTTGATATCCTATCAGTAAATTGAATAACATTGGTAAGATTTCCTAGCTCCTCATAGAAGGGGAGTTATGAATTTTTTATAAAAAAATATTCGGGTGCCCGTAACTACCTCTGTAATAGAAACTAAAATTTGAAATTGGGTAGACATATATAGTACTTTGTTATCTATTAGCACAATAAATTTTATCCACAATATGGCTTCCGGTTTAACCGGAAATGAAAAAAAAATCTTAATTTTTTACATATTTTGAAAGAATGTAAAATTATTTTTCCAAAGACATAAAACTCGTTGCTGTAACTCAAAAACTCGAAAAGTTACAGAAAATTGAAATTTTGCTAGGATCTTGTGTGTGTCCCTTCTCACGCGATCATAGCAGAGCATTATTATAGGGCAGTCAATGAGGGTATTTGGCTCCGAATTCCATCCTACTACATCGATGTACTTGATATTTTCACAGTAAGTAGGGAATAGCTCAAGAAACAAAATCTACCCTATATACTATGGCGCTTTTATCTTGGGGCAATTCCCACCCCTCCAAGGGGGTGGAAAATTTATTGGTCAAAATAAGCATGGAAGTGGCTATAGAACCTATTTTTAAGCAAAAACTGATCTATACTTTTTTTTGAGAACTCAATACTTTTTGAGTTATGCGTAGTTGAAAATTGGCCATTTTCGTTTAAAAATGACACGTTTTCGGACGGTTTTTTGTGAATACCTTAAAAACTATGCATCAAACTAAAAACACTATATAAAATTTTTTTTTAATTATAAATAACAAAGAGATTCGTTCCTTCGTAAATTTTTTATTTATAATACAAAAAGAGATATGGTAGGTAAAAAGTGTTGGTGCATGCTCAAAGTGCTCATGTTTTTGTAGTGTTTAAAAAGGCCTTTAAAACGAGCACCGTTAAATGTCGGTTACATTCAAGCTAAGCGAGATATGGTGCAAAAAAATATATGACTAATGTACTTTAAGGAAAAATGAGAAGTACATACATTTAACCCCTCATTCAGCAGAATTTAAATGCATTGCTTTTCTTTTGCAATACCTCTTAATATAGTGTTATTTCTACTTTCAAAAGTTGGACGGGTGAAAAAAATAAGATCAAATTATAGAGCGCATTTTTAAATTTTCTTAAAATTCTTCCTTTTGCTCCATGCAATTCGAAAATAAAAATGTTCTATCCCCGAGAAGTGATGAGAAGAGCCCCCATGATAAAATCGCCATAGTATATAGGATAGACTTTGAATTAGGAGATTGGGCTTTGGGCTACTCCCAAAATGTCATTACAATCCATGCAGTAAAATGCAAATATTGTAAACTATTAATTTCTCAGAAAAATGGACTAATTTGAAATGAAAGTATGACTAATATTCTATTGGTTTATGCAATAATCTATAGTGTGTCCCCGAACATTTTTTCAAATGCGGATATTAATGATGCGTAGAACCATAAAATATTTTCAAGTATACAAGGTGTTTCTAAAATATCAAAATAACGAGTAACTTTGTTATTTTTATAGAATGCCAGTATTTAGTACGATAACGATAATATATCGGTACGATAAAGTTCTCGGGCGGCCCTTCCGTCCAGCGTTTTTTATAATTGAGTTAAGTGGCGATATCTAAGTATATAAAAGTATGTTTACTGGGTAAAATTCTATATGTTGAAAAATTTTGACCAATCATAATTTCAGTGCAAGAAGTCGCTATGTGTCAAAAAGCATCTAATTCAAATTACTTATCAAATTGTTGCTAGTGACACCAGATCAAAAATGGCATTTTAAAAGATCTGATAGCCGCAATAGAAAATGTAGGACCATATTTACACCCCTAAGTTAGAAAAGCTCAACAAATGCACTCATTTGGTCAAAATGAATTAACCTTTAACTACCCGCGCATCAAGTTATGACATAACTACACGCGTGGCGTACTTTATACACCACAAGAAAATACACTTAAAATCAGCGGATTTGTTTATTTTTTTTAACTGTATAGTTCATTAATTCTATTTATTTATATAGGTTTTACAGTGCTCCAAACTTGACCAGATTCTCGAATGATCATAGGGATACAATAAAAACAAAAGTTAGGCTTCCTTTTCTATCTAAATATATTTTTTATTCATACAATTTATTATGATTTTAACATTCATATGCCATTATTAAACTGTTTTTGACCTTTCTCCCCACTATAAAACTTATAACCCTAAGCATGTATAGAAAATGCCCAAGAACTTGTTTGAGGACAAATTCGCCGGTTCAGAAGAAGAATGACGCAACCGTAAAATGCAAAATTCTTAATAAGAGCAAAAAACGATTTTTGATATAGAAATCATAAATAATGATCAAAATTAGCCATTCACCACACCGTGGTCAGGATCTCGAAATTTAAAAGTTTTTTGGAGTGTGCCGCTTGTTGATGAAGTAACATAACTTTTTTGCTATTGTATATTTTGACTTCAAATTTTCCAAAAAACTTCTTCATGCATTTTGCTTTATTGTTGTGTTGCTTAAAATTATAAACTAAAAACTTTGTTACTCAACTTTTTTAAGTAAACATGAAACTAACTAAATATGATGACAAAATGTTTAAAAATTAACAACTCCTTTTTTAATGTGTTTAAACATTTTGGTCAAATTTCGTTGTTATCTACATACTTTAGAAATGACACAGTAAAATTTTCAAAAGGAAATATTTACAGCGACCAAAGATACAGCGAGGTAAATTTGAAAAATCATCAAAATTGATTTTTGGATTCTTTGTATAAAATTTGATTTTTGAACATGTTCCACCACCTCCAGATAAAAATAAATTTCATATTCTGATTCAGCGACCTCGAAAACATAAAATAGACCAAAATTTGTCATTCGCCTTAAATTTGATTTTCGTGGTCGGCATAACGGTTGATGCCGCTCGCCTAATATTATTAGATAGAAAATAGCTATTTGTATAACAAGGGAGGAAAGTGCTACTTTTCCTCCCGAGAATGAAGTTTACTGCCCGACGCGTAGCGGAGGGCAGTAATCATTCAAGGGAGGAAAAGGCACTTTACTCCCATGTTATACATGGTTTTTCCACCTTCCTCAAATTAATAATGTCATTTTTCATTTTTACTTAATTTATTTATGTAACTAACCAACAAAATTTATTAAAACTAAAACTAACAAGTAGGTACAATATAACTGTCAACTGTCAAATATAAGTCAAATTATTAATGTAAACATTGTTAAATCAAAATAACAATTTACTGCTTTTTACCATTCTGCAAAATACTGGGTGTTTTATAAATAAACGTTAAAATGTATAGATAATTACGTAAAAGAAAATAGATATTGTAGAGGGCGTCAGTAAGTTATGTTTCATGAATGACGTCACTTTTACTTTTCCTTCCTACGGAGGAAAAATATTTTCCTCCCTAGGGAGGAAAAGTACAACTTTGCTCCCTACAATCAGGTCCGGAAAAGTAGGTATACTTTCGGTAGAGGTAGGTGGAAAATATTATTTTTATTTTATTCCTATGAGAATTTGAGAATCTGGTCAAGTTTGGAGCGCTGTAAAACCTAGATAATAAATAAAATTAAACAATTTTATACTGAAAATTGTTCATTAAAAAATCCTCTACAAAATCGCTATAATGATATTTTATTGTGAAATGAACGAAAAAAAAAAGTTATAACCTAAAAAAGGAAACTTGTTACAAAATTTTCTCTTATTTTTGTTTATAACTTTTTTGTTGGTCACTTGACGATACAAAGTAATCTATATAAAATTGTAGAAAATTAATTTGCTACATTTTATGTCTCATTAAATTTTCTGTGGGATTGCTAGTTTAGGAGATACAGCGCAAAAGCCCTTTGCACCCCTTTTTCCAATATGGCCGCCGGGGGACAAGGGTGGCCCCAAAAACTTGAACTTAAGCTTCTACTGAACCCCCCTACACATTAAAAAAATAAAATTGACTCCTCTAAGAAATGCAACCCTAAATGTAACATTTCAATGAACTAAATGTTCAACGCAGCTAGATGGTTGTGACTTGTTTATAATATAAATTTACAATACCAACAATTAAGTAATCCGTTTAAAAACCAATAAAAACATTTTTCATAACTCTTTCTCTTTAAATAAAACTTGAAATAACTCTAAGTATCACGTATTTTCAAGAAAATTTTTTATACGTTTATGAACGTTTTTATGAAAGAAAAAAATATTTAATACGTTGCAATAACATAAAATACATCGTATTTCACAGTTCCCAAAATTCACTGTTGGTAAATCTCCATGTTAATAATCGCTGTTCCTCAAATCGCGATCATCGAAAATAAGTAATATTAATTATAAATATTTACTGCACTGTTCTTTAAAATTTATGGTTCCTAATATTCGCCAGATGTTACGTCACGCTCGCCGTGAATATAATAATATTTATTCTATAAACAAACACATTTTGAGAGACAGTGAATGCGAAGTTGATATCTGATATCTGGTCACCAGTCACCGTTATTAAAGTTACTAAGGAACCGTTGTTACCAGTGATTTTTTTTAATTTACCGTGAATAAATCACCATTAGGGATTATCCGATTACTCGCCACTTCCCTTTATTAAAGTATAATGGAAAACTCGATTGTATACATAATGCATTTCAAAGAAGATTTTTTAGTATTGTTAGCACCTCAAACGTATGAATAAACAAATACATTTTATTATGTTGCTTTCGAATTTTAAAGGACTTTAAAATTTTATTAAGCTATTAGGAACTCCGTATAACTGACATATGCGAAAATATTTAATTTTTAATTTTGTTGTGAACTGGGGTCTAATGGACTAATGGAGGGTTAAAAGAAGACACGTCATTTATATATTCGAACAGCTGCATACACTTTTAAAATTAAAATTCTACCGAAATTAAATTTGTTTAGTAAAGTATGAAATAAACGCCACCATCAACATCCAAACATTTGGCAACGCTGCAAACTACCCATACACAAATTTAATTCCAACAAATCAGACCGCATTCACAGGTCGCAGAAGGTTTAGCCAAACAGTTGTTACACTGACAGTTCACTATTTTGCGGTGATACCGGCAAATATCATCTACGAACGCGCAACGCCGCAACTTTTGCCAATTTGTTTTCGACCGACAGAGGTTCAACCACACGCAGCGTTTCCAGGACTTTATTTATCTGACACAATTTTTAATTACTTATTTGAAATAGAGCCAAATGAACTAAACAAACTAAAACTAAAGAGTAGTTGTGCACAGGAGTAGTGTACAGAAGTTGGAAAAGTTTAAATTGCAGCAAATGTAGATAGAACAGTCAAAAGTTTGATATAATAAGGTAACTTGAGAGAGTATCGTATTTAGGGAAAATATTTTATGCTAAATGCATATTGCATGCATATTTCGCATATTTGAGGACTTTACTAAATTTTGCATATTTTTAAAGAAACATGCATATTTTGTGCCTGTTTAAAAACATTAAAGTCCAAAAAAAAATTTAAATTTTTTAATTCAACACAAAATATTTCCCCGCACAGGCTGTCCTATCTATTAATTCGAGAACTACCTGAAGAGAGACGGTTCATTCACTGCCTTTTCATTTTTTCTTAGGAAATATCCGATCTTTACACAAAGTACTTATAGTACTTACAGTACGCCGTTATAAAATGATTGTAAGATGTTAAAATGATGAAGGGTGGTTTACCGGGAAATCCGAATTTTATTTACTTTTATTGTATTTAGTACACTTTGTATCCCAATTTAATAGCTATAATTCTGGTGATTCTTTAAATCCCCTATTTTTAAGAGAATTTACACCTTTAACATAGTTTTACGATTTTCTAACGGAAATTGAAATATTCATGCTTTAGACCTTTAGATCAGATCCCGTCTTTAAAACTTTGGAGGACATAATATTCGAAATTTTTAATGGACATTTTGAAATTAATTTTGGTGCAGAATTTTCGGCTTTAACAAGATATTTTAAATACGTCTCAATTACTTCTGTTGACGTTAAAAGGAGTTTTTCTAGTTATAAAAATATTTATCTGCTCAAAGAAAATGTTTCCTCGTAAAAAATTTTGAAAAACACATTGTAGTGAATTATAATATCGAAGATATAATAGTGATATTGTTGTTTTATTTTAAATAGGTAACTATTGGTACCAGTTTTTGTAAAAAATGTAAGTAAGTTGCATGTATAAAAAGTAGTGATTTTATTTGAAGGATAATAAATAAGATTGCCCCCCCCTTTAAAAGAACCCCCTAGAATAGAATAGAACAAAAAATTTGTCGTTTCTCGATATGCGCATTTTTTGAATTTTTGTGCATATCTTGCGCATATTTCGTAATTTTTTACTGCATTTATATGCGCATATTTCATCAAAATTGATCGCATATAATTCCGCTCCCTACGTATAATTTTATGTGAAATAAACTAAAATTAAGGATTAAAAACTGCATTTAATAAATTTAACAACTTTTCAGCGGTGGAGGTTAGCGACTACACTGGCAAATCTGTCTCTATCCAAAGCTGCGCTAAACAAAGATGTTGAGTCCAGGCCGGTCCAGTATCTGCTATTTTTAACCCTTTGATTGCTGATGACGTCTAAAGACGTCATACCATTACTACTGTCAGGTGCGCATGAAGGCTTCAGGCGTCATGTGCAGATATGCACAACATTGGTTTAGAGGTTAGTATTTGTTTGACTTTGACCGAAACGAGGTTTTCTTCTGTTGAGTACGTAGATAAAAATGTTTTTGTAAAGTCAGTTTAGATTCAGGTTATGGATGAAGCAATTGCAGGGACATCGCGATCAAAACACTGCAATGTAAATGCAGCGAGAAATATTGTTAGCACCCAAGTCTGGTTAGGCATATTTCGTCATCAATACAAGGGATAAGCCATCAAATCTGGCGCCTACCGCGACCTCGTTTTCGATCAATCTTCCCCTGGATGATCAGTTGCGCGAGGCTGTACTTTTCGTTTATCATTATAGCCATAAGTAGCTAAATTTTACAATTCTGACGATCTTCAGCAGTTTCCTATCAGTACCTATTCTCTTCAGGACATTTTAGTTGATGGTGTGGGTTGTATAACATATTTTAAAGATCCTTCTATAAAGCTAGGGTTCAAAAGTTTGTTAATCAGCATTATAGAATAGAATAGAATAGAATATCTTTATTCATCCAATTCGATCACAATGCGATATAGGACAAGTCATGTAAGTACATGAAACATAATCAACATACAAGTCATATAGGACAATTACATAAAATACAATCAACAAAATACAATTTAATAAAAACATAATAATTATGCAATATAGAGCGTTTCTTAACCCCGTCGTTCCTCATTCCCTGTAGTCTTTTATTAAGTCAAAGAAATCATTTAAGTTGTAAACGCATAATTGGATCAAACATGATTTTAATTTATTTTTAAACCTTTGAATATTACAGTAGAGCGTCGATTATCCGAACGTCGATCAACCGAACGACCGGTTATCCGAACTGCCGACTCCCGCGCCCCGCACTCAAGTACTGCGCAAGCGTTAGTAATTAACGCTTAAAATATCTTCAATTTTCTTCAATTGTGTATCCAAAGTATGTTGTTGCAAAGACTGCACTTTTTTGTTTAATTGCTATTTGTCATTATCAAGGTATAAACAAATATACAGTTATATAAATATGATTTTTATTCACTTGTGGATAAATATGTATGATAATCTCAATATAGTTCGATTATCCGAACAAATCGGTTTTCCGAACGCCCATGTCCCCCAATTAGTTCGGATAATCGACGCTCTACTGTATTTTCATTTCTCATATCAAGTGGCAAACAGTTGTATTATAAAACTTAGATCCTGCAAAATCAGGGCTAGATTCAAAAAGAGTTGTGGAATGTTTACACACGCTTGTCAACCTCCCGTGCCTTGTCGAGTAACTATGATAATCAGAGTTGAGGGTAAAATTTTGAAATTTAGAGTTAACTAGAATAATACACTTATATATATATATATATATATATATAAAGCATGGAAAGTCAGCAGTCTGTGTTCAATAAAATATTTACGACATGATTGTCTATTATCAATATTCAATATCAGTCTAAGAATTCCCTTTTGAATTATAAAAACTCTAGAAGAGTTCCTAGAGTTTCCCCACAAGAAAACATTTTAGGCCATATATGAGTAAACCAATGCATAGTACACACTTATCAATTGATTGGTATTAAACAGAGTTTTCAACTGGAGGATCGCATAGTAACCCTTATTCATATTTTTGCAGACTTTAGTAACATTTTCATCCCATGTTATATTACTTTCTAGAATGCTACCAAGAAATAATGTTTTATCACTAAAAGGTATTTCCTCAGAACTAACTGTGATCCTATAATCATGTGATGGCTTACTGCGCAAGTAAAACTGCATACATACAGTTTTCTTTGCATTTACCATTAGAGTTCCTTTATTATAGCGGCCAGAGCTCCGTTTCATACAATAGTATTGACCAATGACCATACATCATAGCAATGCCGAAAACGACATCTAAGATTGATATTGATCAAATTTTTATGATCAAACTATTTGTTGAACCAGCGGCCAATATATTTGTATTGCTCTACATATTCAAGCTATTGGTGGTTCACATGTATTGGAAGGGGTACTTCAATGTAGTAGACAATACGCTACTGTGAGAATTAAAAACGTTGGCACGAATGTATCGGCACCAAGGAAAATTTTTTTAATGAATAAAGAGTCATTCTTGCAAACGAATGTTTTTTTACTAGTTAGTTCCGGTATTTATTGGCAGACGTAATATTTGTCTTTGAATAATATTTAGAAACAACTTTGTAATATGGATAGAAAATTTGTTTTATGTTTGACTTTGAATAAATTATCTTCTAATAAAACCAATTTTTATTAAACGATTATGTTTTATCTATCAAATTTTGTTTCTAGTAGGTATTCATTTAAATTGCTTTTATACTGTTTTAAAGTATGTTCCATATCTATTTCGAGAGATACTAATGGGATTATAAAAATGGTAATATACGGATTTATCCAAAACAAAACGTAACGCAAAAAACTCAGGGTTTATCATTTTTATGGAAATTTTTAGCAATCCGGGAAATTTATACATCAATTTAAGCTAAGAGTGTTATTAAAGAAAAAGATAAATCGTTACTTTAGTTCAATCCCTAGGAATCTGTCGTATTTTGTATAATACTCGTAAAGTTAGCATCTACACATTTCGTAATAAAAATATCAAACACTTGTAATTTGAGCTTATTTAGACATGAAATCAATTAAAGACTCAACAATCTTATACATTTGAAAAAAGTTTCATGTTAGTACACTAGTTTTATAGAACGTACACAGAATTTTTTATGTTTGAAGGTTTAGATGGCCGCTTTTATGAAAAGTATTATTTATTATACCTTACATAAAATGTATTTTATTTTTCTTGTTTTTTTTGTTTATTATTTTTTAATTATTTCATGGGTATATCTATCTCATTACTGAATTATTTCTTTCTACTATTTTTTGTGCATCTAAAAATGACTACCTTGCTATTATATTGACATGTTATTTTAGCTATTAACACGTTAATCGCCCAAATGAAGTGAAAAATATCCCATCCCCAGGCCCAACTTAGTTTTTCTAGTAAATCATTAGGTTTTTACACTGGATATGATACTGGCTGTTATAAAGTGCTAGGTTAAAAAAATTCTCTAAAAACGTATGTTGAAAATGACGCCCTACTTCTGGGTTTCAGATCCTCTCACGAGCGAGCGCCGCGAAACCCGAAAATCGGTTTTTTTTTTTTTTAATTGGCTTTGGCATGAACCAATTAGCCAGACTTATTTTTTATTTATGAAATATAAAGGGAGCATTTTTTTTGATCCAATATAACGAAAATCGGTTGTTATTTGTTTCTAATTCTAACAAGTCTGTGTGTGCTAAAATTGCAGATGTTTTATTTAGTCTACAATCCATTTCTTGAAACTTGTCGGTACTTTAAAGAAAAGTAGAAAAAACAATCCAAAGATGTAGAGGCCCAAAAATTAAATAAATGACACCTTTACGCAAAGGAAAGTAATACAGAAGTAAGTGTCTTAAAATGGCAGATTAATTTTGATATTGTTTGCCTAAGCACTATTCATACTGACACAACCACTAAATATACAAGAAGAGGAACAGACCTATAAAATCCATCTCTTATCGTTGACTATATTATTCGTGTAAGTCATTCATAGATCTATCCGATCAGTTGAAATCATATTCTTCCCCTTTGCGTACAGGGATTAAGTGGTATAGAGAACTTACATTTGAAATATTACTTGGCTGAGCAGTAGTAAACGCTTTTATATTATACAAAACGGTGACAAATGCTAAAATTTCAATAACGGATTTTAGACAGAGCATTGCCCTAAGTATGTTACAAATCGATGAAGTAGATGTCCGGAAAGTGCTGGAAAATGATAACAGAAAGCATATTTCACATGAAGTTGCTTTAAAAGATCGTCGAAAATGTGTAGAATGTTACGCGAAAATAAGCGCTGAAGATGGCAGAAAAACCGTTCAGAAGAAAGGACCCAAATCAAAATTTTCATATGATGCATGTAATAAGTTTAATTGTTTGTTATGTTTTTTTGATGTTCACCATTATTCTGTATAATTAATAGAAACTGTTTGCATTATTTAATTAAAATTAAAATATTTTTTCATAAATCCCTATAACTTTTTTGAAAAATTTTTAATCATAGTAAACACATAAAAGGTGCCGAGCTCATTCACTAGTATTGCCTGCCAGGCCCTTCTGTAAACACTTTCATATAGATAAATGTGTTTCGAAGCACTGCAGTTGGGTTACAGGCTTTGATGTTAACGCTAGTAGTGAAGGTTGCCCTACGGGTGTCGGGGCGTATACGACCACAGCATCTGAAACCCAAATGTCGGGTGTCATGGCGATTAACGTCTTAATATATAAACAGGCAGTAAAAAAAGGTAATCTACTTACATGTTTGAAATTAAGGCTACGTACCTGAAACAAAAAAGAAAATTATGTTATCTGCAACAATTTCAATGTGGGATAAACCGCAGGACCACTAAATGTAAGGAAACACGAACATTAACTCATTAGCGCCCAGCGTTACCATATGGTAACATAGAACACATGATTTTTAAAAATTCTATGCCCATGGAATTAGTCAGCCACATATTTTGAGAACTATCGTTTCTAGGAATACTTCAGGCACCCATAAAACGTAAGGATTCGTATTTTAGCCTTTTCTCAACCGTCGAGAGATAATCATATGACAGTGTGGTTTAAATTTATAGAAAAAGATGGACGTCCGTTTTGCGTAAGCAATTTTTGATAGTCTTCTAATAACTATATTTGCATATTAAAAAAAAAACTAAGTTTATTATACCCCAACTTATTATAAATTGTTGTATTTTATCAACAATTAAATGTAGCGAATTCGGTAGGAATAGTCAAAGTACGCCGTTACCATATGGTTGCGGTGGGCGCTTACGGAGTCCTAATCTTATTTTTTTCAGTCGTGGATTTATGTTAGCAGAAGCGATAGTGTTACTGGTGCGATGGAAAGATAACTCTGTTGTTACAATAGCATCTACGAGTTATGGTGGTTGAGCATTGGGCACGGTAAAAAGATTTTCTCATGAAGAAGGCCACATTCAAGTAAGTCGGCCTCACTATATTGCTGAACACAACAAAATATGGTGGGTACCGACTGGATGGATCAAGGTTTTTCAACCTACCGAGTAGCAATTTGCAGTAAAAAATGGTACTGGCAAATTGTAACATGGTTGTTGGATGTTGCAGTCCATAATTCATGGTATTTATATAAAAAAAAATATATCCTTGCTATCGTTTAGGAGAGAATTGGCCCAAGTTCTTCTCGCAAGATATGGAAGTCGTCCCTTATATACAGGAAGACCTAGTCTACATAGACAGAACTTGCCAGATCTTCGTTTTGATCGCTTCGACTATTTGTTACATCAAGCAGTAGAAGGCGATGTGCTGGAGACAAATGTACAAAATCTGGATGAACAATGTGTAAAAAATGCAACCTTGGTTTGTGTGTTAATTGTTTTATAGGATACCACACCAGACGATGAAAATATTCTCAAATAAATATTTAAAAAAAAAATTAAAAAATTTGGTTTCAACGATCCTAAAAATTCCTTAAGCGCCCAGCGTTACCATATGGTAACACCATATAATTTTTTTTTTAAAAAGACAGGAAACCGAAAAACTTGTTTTTTGGATTAAATTATCAACATTTTCATTAAATTAACCCTAAAAGTAAAGATTTTTAAATAAAAAAAACTTGGGCGTTAATGGGTTAAACATACCAAAAGCACAGAATTCGACAAATCACATATATACGAACACATGCCTAGGATAATCAGCACAGAGTACAATGGAAATTGTAATTTTCATCACAATCAATGATGGCTTAGTCCCATATAAGCATAATATTGAACTTCCATATTAGAATAGTAGGAGTGAACTTAAAAGACATATTTACTTCCAATAATTCCACTAGAAAAATCACCAGATTCATCTTCTTCTTGGGAATATTAGCTAAAAACTTCTATAGCCCGTCTCACCTTGACGTTACAGTATAAGGAACATAGGCAATGCCATCCTTATGAGATTTTAGCGCGGTGATGTCGATTTTATCAAAAAGAATTTGTAATCGAACATTAGAGAGAATAAATTAAAACCGTTTTAGAAAGGCAATAAAAAATTTTAGGATTTATATGCGTTTAAGTTTATTTGGTATACTATAGTTATTACGCGTATGAATCCTAAAATTTTGGATTGTCTTTCTAAAACAGCTTTAATTTAATCTCTCTAATGTTCGATTACAAATTATTTTTGATAAAATCGACATCACCGCGCTAAAAACTCTCGTAAGGACTGTATTGCCTATATTCCTATGTTATGTAAAGTCAAGGTGGGACGGACTATGGAAACAAATAATGTTTTTTATATGTTATAGTCAAAGCCCGAATTTCAGGCACTCCTAGGTTTGACTAGGCAATCCTCAGGTCTGTCTGACGGTCTTAGTCAAGGCCTGAAATAAATTACAGTTTTGACTTTTGACGAGTCAAACCTAGGAGAGACTACGTTGGTCAGGCAAAGGTCGAAATTTAATTTTATGAAATCGGGGTTTGACTAGTCAAATCCCGGTCAGCTATTAAAATGTCGTAATTTGTTAGATTAGGTTTAATAGAACGTCATTTTTTAATTGAAGTTTATTATTTTTATATTGTCGTAATTAAAATAAAAAAATAGTGTTTATTCTCGCATGTTGAGGCATTATGATATTTAGAGTTGCACAATACGTTAGACCTTTTACACTTACATGGTTTTGAAGAGCACTTCTTATTGCAGTGGTATTTTATAAATCCTTGTCCTTTAAATTTAGCATATTTTGTACTAATTTCTCTTAGAGACAACTTAACGTCTGGAACATCTTCGAAATTAGGAAAATTCTCTTTGCAGTCTCTTATTTGATTTCTTGAAAAAGGTGTGTTTATTGTTCCGTATTTCGTAGCAACTCTATATAAACCGTCAACTATTGTTTTATCTTGTATGATATCCAAAATATTTCGAGCATCTCCTTGGCACGTGTTGGAGCATGCACAGACAGAAAAAATTAAAATAAATAAAGGAAATGCGATTGAAAATCTTCATGTCCAAGTTAATGCTATGAAACAATTAAGTGAAAAAAAATATCCTCCAATTTCGATCGAAAAAACTGTAACAATACCTATCCCCAGCTTTGATGGAGCCAAAGAGGATGCTCGAAATATTTAGAGTAGTATACAAGATAGAACAATTGACGGTCTATATAGAGTTGGTATGAACTACGGAACAATAAACACACTTTTTTCACAAAATCAAATAAGAGAATGCAAAGAGAAATTTCTCCTAATTTCGAAGATATTCCAGACGTTAAGCTGTCTCTGTCTCTAAGAGAAATTAGTACAAAAGATTCTAAATTTCGACGACTTATAGAAGGATTTATAAAATGCTACTGCAATAAGAAATGATCTTTCAAATTACGTTAAGAGTAAAAGGTTTAACGCATTTTGCAACTCTAAATGCCATAATGCCTCAAACTCAGCATGTTAGAATAAACACTATTTTTTAATTTTAATTACGATAAAATAATAAACACTAAAATTAAAAAATGACGTTTTATTAAACCTATTTAAACAAATTACTACATTTTAATAGCTGATCGGGGTTTGACTAGTCAAATCCCGATTTCAAAAAAATTAAATTTCGACCTTTGCCTGACCAACTTAGTCTCTCCTAGGTTTGACTAGTCAAAGGCCGAAACTGTAATTTATTTCGGGCTTTGACTAAGACCGTCAGTCAGACCTGAGGATTGCCTAGTCAAACCTAGGTGTGCCTGAAATTCGGGCATTGACTAAAACATATACATAAATGCAGAATAAAAATCTAAAAATTAAAGGAATAACGCAGAAAACACAAAAAACGCCGATATAACTGAATTAACCTATAAATTTTAAAAGCCAATAATTTCAAAACTTCATAAATATCAATAATGTCAAAATGTCATAATTTGGCGGAGTAAACTTGCCTGCGGGTTAGCCCAGGGCCCAGTAAATGAACGGGAAATTCGGCGATACCGTGTAATTTTCAGGGGCAACTCCGAATTACATGAAAATTTGGATTTAGGTTCTACTTACCCTCCACTTCAAAGTTGAAATTGTGCCGTTGGTTGCTTTTGCTTGGGGGGTGACAGCCACCCCTTCTCTGGGGTGAAAAGACATACGTTCAAGATAAGACCGGAAATGGATAAATTGACTGATTTTAAGCAACTTTTGTTCTATGGAGTTTTTTAAGTAAGTCAATACTTTTTGAGTTATTTGCCATTGAAAATGTTGATTTTTGTACAAAAAAAGCTACTTTCTCAGACGGTTTTTCGCAAGTAACTCAAAAAGTAAATATTTTATCGAAAAAAATATCCTTAGCAAAAGTGTAGCTTATAAAAAACCCAAAAAAATGGTGTATCACTAAAGTCTATCAATCAAATAAAAACAAAGTTGTAGCTCGTGAAAAATACGTTCTTATTCGTCTAATTCCAAATCGAATATTTCAAGGTGAAATCACCGAAAAATTAAGCACTTTTCGGGAAAAACCCGTTTAAACTTTTTTAAAGTGTTTATAAAAAGCTTTGTTTTAATTTTTAACAAAAGTTTTGGCATTAAAAATAAGCGAGTTACGCTCAAAATTAAGTTGGCCCTCTTTTTTTTTGTAAAAAATAATGAAAATCTCGCCGTGTTTAGCTCCCCAAATGAAATTAATCGCTACCGCTTTACAAACAATTTACTTACCTATCTATTTTTTATATGAGCTGTCACTCTCACCGGTTTAAAGTGTTTATTTTTAAAAGGGTTATAATTGAGAAACCTTGAATGGGTCACTAATCACGAATGTATGCAAATTTTGAACAGCCATATCTTAACCAATTTTTGTCTTACGGGGAAACAAAATGAAACTAGCCTATTTTTAATAGCAAAACCTACATTTTTTTACTCATTAAGATTTTTCTTATCACTAATACCTTTTAAGTTTTTTGAAAAAATAAAATTTTTCAAAAATTTTTAGAAATTTTTTTTTAATATAAATCCAAATGTTTTTAAAAATAAGCACTTTAAACCAATCAACCTTACAGATCATATAAACAATACACATACAGTTAAAATAGATGGTAAAGCCAAACGATTAATTTTATTTAGGGTGCTAAATAGAGGGAGGTTTTCACGATTTTTTTTACCAAAAAAAAGGGGCCAACTTTTTTTCAGTGTAACTCGTTTATTTTTGATGCTGTAAACTTTTCTACAAAACAAATAATAAGCTTATTTTCGATACTTTAAAACTGTTGATAAGGTTTCCCCGAAAAACGCTTCTTTCTTCGGTGATTTCGCGTTGAACTATTCGATTTGGAATTAGACGAAATTCATGAGCTACAACTTTGCTTCTACTCAATTTGTAGACTTTCCTAGTAGACCACTTTTTCGTTTTTTTATAGGCTACACTTTTGCTAAAAATATTGTTTTCGATAAAATATTTTCTTTTTGAGTAACTTGGGAAAAACGGTCTGAAAACTTAGTTTTTTGTCGAAAAATCAACATTTTCAATCGCGAATAACTCGAAAAGTATTGACTTACGTAAAAAACTTTATATAACAAAAGGTGCTTAAAATAAGTCAATTTATTCCTTTCCGGCCTTATTTTAAACACGCGTTTTTCACCCCCGAGAAGAGGTACATGTCACCCCCCAAGTAAAAGCAACCAACGGTACAAATTCAACTTTGAAGTGGAGGGTAAGTAGAACCTAAATCCAAATTTTCATGCAATTCGGAGTTGCCCCTGGAAATTACACTCCAAAACGGACATTTATTGGGCTAGGTGGACCAATTATAAACAAGCAGTACGCCTCGGTAAATTTGAATTACTCCTCCTAGTTTAAAAACGAGGAAAATAATTAATTATTTATTCTTTGCCAGAGTTTTCTAGTAAAAATATTATTCCACACATTCCTAGGAATCTGATCTTATCTTAGCACCCTCAACGTATTTGCGTTTTTCTTTTTTCTGGAATATTACGTAATGGTAGGGGAGCCCAAGAGGGAATTTTTGCAGTTACTCGAGCGCGTCAGATTATCATATGGAGAGAAATCTGGTACCCTGCAAATGTACCTCTACCATATATTGGCTCTTAACACAGGGAAGTTCGTTAAGGGGGGCCTGAAAAAAAATATATCCTTAAAAATACTCGAAATTGTCAGATTAAGATAAGGTAAGTTAAGTAGATGCAAATGAGGGTATATTTCAAATATCTGACGATTTGAGCGGAGCGTAAGGAAATGGCTGAGTGAAAAATTTCCCAAAAAAAAAGCAAATCTTTCGCGAAATGAACGTCAGATCGAAAAACGAAAAAATAAGTCTTCGATATTTTTCAAAAATAAATCGAATGGAACTAAATGTGACCCCCAAGGTGAGGAGGGGGGGGGGTAAATTTAAAACTTTAAATACACACCCCGCTTTATTTCGCAAAATGAACATCAGATCGAAAAACTGCAAAATACACTTTCAAAATGTTTTTGAAAAATCTATCGAATGGTACCAAACACGACCCCCCACGGAAGTGGGGTGGGGTTTACTTTAAAATGTTAAATGGGACCCCCAAATTTTTATTGCAGATTTGGATTCTTTACGTAAAAATAAGCAACTTTTATTCGAGAAATTTTTTCGAATTATGGATAGATGGCGCTATAATCGGAAAAAACGATTGTTGGAAATGGAAATTAAATTATAAAATGGAAAGTCCCTACTTAAATGGAAAATTTTACTTAACTTTTTTTGGTTTTAGGACCTAATAATCACAACCCAATAGATCCTCATAACGCTCGAGTGACTGCAAATTTAGCATACTTTGCGCCCCTACCATAATATTGGGAAACAAAAAAGTTTTATAGTTTCACCCTGTCTCCTTCAAAATCACTGTTTCTCCTCTTAAACTCCTACTTGAAAGTCTCAAGTGGTCTTTTGTTTAGAAGTTCATGGCTGTCGGAAGGAAAGGGACGGAAAGCTAATCGATTTCACTTTATAGTTCCACTTATGATATTTCATCTAAGAACAAAGGATCTATTGCTTGAAATCTGCCGACGGAAATGGGATGATGCTGATAGTGGTATCATTTTATATGATTTTTCGTTTGTCTCTCTTATGATATTTCGTTTCGAAGATTATTAAAGGCTATTCTAGTGGTTTTTAGATAAATTTATAAATGTATAAAATAAAGGAAATGACTCTTAGTCCAGGAACCGAAGCTTTTCAGCTCGAAATTTTTACAGAATGGTTAGATTTGCTTGAAAATTTGAAAATAAGTAGTGGATAGTCTAAGGATCAAAATCTATATGATGCTGAAAGGCGCTTTTACCATGGGGGTGGTTGCCACCCCATCTCGGTGGTGGAAATATTTTATTATATTTTGACCACAAAAGTGGATAAAAACATTAATTTTAAGCATAAAATGTTCTATACTCTTTTTTGATAAGATTAATATTTTTCAATTTATTCGCTATCGAAAGTGTTAGTTTTATATCGAAAAAATCAATGTTTTTCGATATTATACTCATTTACGATTCACTCAATTTTTGCCATAAAAAAAACTTTTTCAAACCAAGTTCTTGGGATTTAAATAACCTACAATTTCATATTTAAATATTTTTTCGTATCTCTGATGTTTCTATTCTGAAGGGAATGGCATTTTTACCAAACTACAAAAATTCGTTATTCGCTTTTAACGCCAGTTTTGTTAAAAATAATCACTCTAAGCCATTTAAACTTCTGGAATCTATTACTAATACGTAAGTAAAGAAGTATGAATAATGCCAATGACTAAAAACGCCGCTAACTTACATTATTAAGCTTTCAATTGTATTTATTATTTTTTTTTTCAAAAAAATATATTAATTTCTTAACCGTAACTTTTTCATTTTTTATCCTAGAAAGCTTGGTAAAAGATAATTTTGTAGGTCTCTACAAGAACTATAAGGCTATTAATATTAAATCTTTTTAAAATTCTAAGGCGCAGAAAGAGGTGACTGTAAAACGGTTGGTAAAGGTGGTTTTTGCATGTTATTGCAAGTTTTAATTTTCAATAGCTCACTCAGTTTTTGCCACAGAAAAAAATGTTTGCTAACCCCGTTCTTCAGAATTAAATAAGCTACAATTTTAAATTTACATATTTTTTCGTATCTCTGATGCTAATCATTCTATTCTGAAGAAAAGGCATTTTTTACCAAACTAGAAAAATTCATGATTCGCTTTTAGCTCCATTTTTTTGAAAACTAATGATTCTAGGCCGCTAAAACCTCTGGAACCTATTAATAATACATAAACCACATAAGGTAAATGACTAATTGTAATTAGGGTGGTAAGTAGGGGGAAGTTTCCGATCACTTTTTTGCTGAAAAAAAAAATAGGGACTGATATTCTTTTCATAATAAGTCACTTAATTTTTGAGCTAGTGACTTTTTTTATTTCTGTAGATAGATATTTTTAAATACTTTAAATTAGTTTAAACAAATTATCCTCGAAAAATCACAGTTTTCCCGTCTTTTTGAGTTTGAAACTACAATATTTAGCATTTGACGAAAAAGACCTAACATATAATAAAATATAGCTCGATTACTATTGGTCTTAAAGAAAATAAAAAACTATTTTGTTTATTTTTTCAAAAGTTACATTTTTGTTAGGGAAAGTTGTTTTGATAAAACGAAAAGTTTTTGAGTTATTAGCAGAAAACTGATTAAAAACATTGATTTTTTCGATATAAAACTAACAATTTCGATAGTGAAAAAATCTAAAACTATTAATTTTATCAAAAAAATGTATTGAACGTTTTTTGCTTAGAATTAATTTATTTATCAACTTTTGCGGTCAAAAAAAATTTTCCACCTCCGAGATGGGGTGGCAACCACCCCCCATGGTAAAAGCGCCTTTCGGCCTCATATTGATTTTGATCCTTAGACTATCTACTACTTATTCTCAAATTTTTAAGCAAATCGATTTATTCTGTAAAAATTTAAGCAAATCTGATAGATAGACCACCTATCGACTTTTTGCACTGTATTTCCTGTCTACCCTTATGTCTATGAATACATTTCCATTTAAGAAAAACTGTCACTTTTGACAATAATTCATAATAAATTGCAATCGTAACTTCAAATTTAAACTAATCGATATATTTTGGCAGCAAATTATTTCTTGCCATGTGACATATTAATTACATTATTATTTAATTTGTAGAAATTTGAGAAAAATTACGTTATACAATTTTAGTAATAATTTATTAAGGTACTCTTTTTCAATCAAGCAAAGCATTATAGCAAGAAAAATGATATTCAATAGAACTTTCACAATTATCTGGCAACTGAACCTCATTGAATTGATGACCAAGTATTTTACTAACTTTGTAAAATGTTCGAAAATAACTCAAAAATGTTCCGTTGAATCGTTTCACTTTTGATTTGGCGACTTAAAATTTACACTGTTAACACTCAAAAATAGACACAAAAACACTCCATAGTTAGTATAAATTTTAATTTCCAACACACGTGCAAAGAGAAACTCAGAGACTATGTACTTTCAAATACTACTTTGTATAGCACAAAGTGTCACACTGACAAATGCAGCCTTCTAATACATACTTCTAAGCATAATGTGTCATATTTACGTCTATTCTTATAAGCACCGAAGTTTTAGATTCTTCACATTTTTCAATGTCGTTTACAGGGTTAAGATTTGAGTATGGAAAAAAATGTATACAACGTTTTTTGTAGGAAATTTTCCGTACTTTCTGATGCGCGTAATTAGAAAACCTTAAGAGATTTATTTCACATGTTCTTTGACATTTTTTATTGTCATTTTGAGAATATCTAGAACAAACTCCACCCAAAAAAATTATTGTTTTGCAATATATACATGCATTGATATTTACCTCACTGTTTTTGTAGTGTGCATGTATATATATGCACATGCAAATATGTGAATATAAATAATAATATACAACTAAAATAGCTTTATCAATATGTGACTAAGTCATTCTGAAAAAATGTTTTTTATTTATTTCCTTCGATTTGCCCAAACTTTTTGTCCGACATATAACTTTTTGCGTTACAAAATATAATTTGTACATAAACAAATCAAAATTAGCTTGCTATTTATCACCAATATTTTTGTCTATATCTTACATGTTTATAATGTCCGACTAGGAAAATTTCCCATTCATTTTGTCCGACAGAACTTCCAATTGCTTTTTTAACCTTTCATTAAACTCTTATGCAAAAATCAGACTGCTATTCATCGCCAACATAGTTTCTGTGATGTGACATGTTCTACGTGTCGGACTCGTTAAAATGCCCAACCTTTTTGTGGAACAAACATTTTTTCATATATTATATAAAGTTGGCTATTGAATAAACTTAAAAACAACTTGCTATTTTTCACCATCATAAACTTGTCAGGACGACACGTTTATCATGCTCCACAATTAAAACTTCCCCTGTTTCAGTGTTCCCGTGCATCAATGTTTGTCCGACTAGACACCGTTAAGCTATTAACAAATTTTCAGCTTGCTATTAATCAACTTTTTTTTTCTTACGCGGGATCCAGGTCTATATTTATAAGGAGTTATGATTGAGACCTCCGATTTAATATTGTATATATATTTTAAGAGTATCTGACGTTCGTGTGCCATTGTATTCGCTTATGGGATTTACGTATTTAAATGGAATATGTTTGTATATATTTATAAGAGTATATATTTTATAAAAGACGGCTTGATAAATAATTCGCTACGTAACCCAAATACCGTGGTATTAAAGGTAATATTTTTTCCTTTAAGTTGGCAGCACACTCCATGTAAAATTTAAAGTAATCTCGCAGAAATTGACCAAGGTTAGCAGATATTCTGTAGGTTGTCTCGTAACTATATACCGATCAAATGTTCGCTTTTTATAGGCGGAAATACGTCATCCGTACGGCAAATTTAAAATTGTCATAAGTTTCAATGCTAATAAAAGGTTCGAAAACTTGGGTTTTGCCATATATTTTGGGATTTTCTTGGGTATAGGTATAGTAAGTGGTTCTTATATTGGTAATTATATCAATTTTCCCTTAAAAATCAATAGTCTACTGACAAAAAAACTAGAATTGATTTAACACTTACTATGTGTGTTTTAAAGAGAGAAAAAAATAAAAAAAAATAGAAGAAAAAGTTTAAAAGCAAAAATACTAATATGTAGGTGCTTACCTAGGATGTTTTTTGTGGAATGTGTAGCATTTTTATCATTTCTAGTGGTATGAAACAACAAAAAAACTAATAATACAAATAATTTATTATTAGGTAAAAATACAAAAAACACATAAAATCACATTAACATAACCATACACGAGAAAGTGTTTGCTACATATTTTTTTATGTTTAGTGATCCATTTATCGTTATGGCAGCATTTCATTACCCATTGTTTGATTATGTTGAAGTATTTGGGTAATGTAAAAAACATCATTTTTTTTCCATATAGATCAGGAATTATGGAGTTACTTTTACATATACATATTGTATATATTATTGTATATATTCTATATATTGTAGCTATGCTATAAATGTTACCGCCACTCATCTAAAAAATATTTTATTATTATAACATACAAAACTACATTATAATTATTGTTAAACTAACCTTTATATCACGGCTACGAAAACTCACCTCACAAGTCATTATTGTACCTAAATAAGTATTTATAGTAACATTGTCCTTATACAGGGTGAGGCAAATAAAGGGCCTATTAGAAATATCTCGAGAACTAAAAGGCAACAGAATTATGAAAATTGGAATAAAGTGGTTTTGAAGGATGATCTATTAAATGAAAATATTTTCATCTCTTTGCAACTTCCGGTTATACCGGAAGTTGCTTATAACTTCGTTTTTTTTAAATCGGACACCCTGTATATTTTTACATTTTTGAATTCTCTTCGATGTCTTCTTTCTTAAAATATGAGATTTTGTAATATTATACAGGGTATTTTAAAAGATAATTAAGTTTCTTTATTAATTTCGTAGCAAAATTAATACCCTGTAGAATTGTAGTAGTTTGACATCTAAAACTCTACTTACGTTCAAACAATTTTTAATATACTCTACTATTGTCAAGAATCATTAGTATAGCTAAATTTTTAATTTTAGTATACAGGGTTGGTCGAAACTCGGAATGAGTATTTTCTGAGTTTTCTTAAATGGAACACCCTCTATTTTAGTATTGCAATGAAATGATATTTTATGATACTTTTTTATTTCTTAAGCATTCCCTATACATAACTGCTTTAATTTGTGCTTAATTGTTAATCACGCCAACAATCTTAACTACGTAGGTATTTTGATAGCTAAATCATTATTGGTAATTTTAAGGACCAGTCTGGATTAATATGTATTTATTTCTGAAAAATTATTTGGGGTTGAGTATTTTCACGGCCAACCTAATAAAATTTTACGTATTTCCTTTTGCAATTAATGTTTAGTTTGAATCACCAATAACTCACAAATTAAAGCAGTTACGTATAGCGAATGCTTAAGAAATAAAAAAGTACCATAAAATATTAATTCATTACGATACAAAAATACAGGGTGTTCCATTTAAGAAAGCTCAGAAAATACTCATTCCGAGTTTCGACCAACCCTGTATACTAAAATTAAAAATTTAGCTTTACTAACGATTCTTAACAATAGTAGAGTATATTAAAAATCGTTTGAACGTAAGTAGAGTTTTATATGTCAAACTACTACAATTCTTACAGGGTGTGAATATTGCTACGAAATTAATAAAAACACGTAATTATCGTTTAAAATACCCTGTAAAATATTACAAAACTTCATATTTTAAGAAAGAAGACATCGAAGAAAATGTAAAAATATATAGGGTGTCCCATTGAAAAAAACGAAGTTATAAGCAACTTCCGGTATAACCGAAAGTTGCAAAGAGATGAAAAAATTTTCATTTAATAGATCATCCTTCAAAACCCCTTCACTCCAATTTTTATGATTCTGTTGCCTTTAGTTCTCGAGATATTTCTAATAGGCCAGTTATCTGCCTCACCCTATATAGTTAAAAACTCAACAAATATTAAACAAATAAACGATATTATAATAAATTTCCACAAAAATATACGGAAATACAACCACAAACAACTATCAAATTTGACTTTGTCGTACGAGTGACGTAGGCAGTCCTGTCCCCCTCGCTTCCGCCCACAGAGTCACGAGACAACTTACCCCCTATCTATGAACCTTGGAAATTGACTCGAGAAGGTCGTTTAAAACAATTGGTTGTATTTTGGAAATTAAAAAAAGGCTTAAAACCAAACTATTTTTAAAATGCATGATGATTAATCATTAGAGCGGCAAAGGAAATTTCGATGACTAAACTTTGAACCGAAGCTATAAACCTATTATAAACTCGGCTACAGCTTCAATCTCAAAAAGAAAATTACCGAAATTGGTAGGATCTTCAACAAATAACATGCCACTGATATCAACATGAACTATTTTCCACAATTGGAAGACCATTTGAATGGCCTAAGTATTTTTAAGGCTGTGGTTGTACACGCTATCAAACTATTAATTTCAACAAGCCCCAGGGCCAAGGTAATATGACCTGTATGCGCGCCAATGGAGAATATAAAATTCTTAATTGCATGTCCAAAAATGCGAAATAACTATCTCTTAAAACCTACCAAATTTCATTTGCATATCTCAACCGGATTTAGAGCAATACATAAATCGTCAATTTGTAATAAAACATTCCACATCCCGTATCTCGGGAACCAAGCATTTGCGGACATTATGTTTATAAAGCAAACGGTCAATATTTTTTCATGCATAATTGACCTATAAAGTTTGTCGCACTTATTTAGAAACACACTGTATTGATGAAGAACATGGCTAGTTGTTAAAGTACCTAACTTTTTTACTATCCAACATAACGATCGTTAAACTGCAAAACCTCGTAAATCGACTTTTGGTCAATTATGACTGTTATACGTTCTTGGTTTATTCTTTTTCATAGAATAAGAACCTCATAAGTAAGATTTTAAGTAAGAAAACCTCGTAAATCTCTCTTCGAAGAATAAACATTACTCAATTTTACTCAATGGTAATGTAATCCTTACCTAAAAAGAACCCTACATACAAAAAATGAAAAAAATTGAATGTTAAATAAAAAAGCCAAAATGTTTTTTGTCTCTCCTGTAAAGTTACATAAAACTGACTTACGAGGTTTTGCATTTTAACCATCGATAAGCAAATGAATCAGAAAACAGAATGTTAATAAAACCTGATGCTATAGTTGGGTTTTAATGCAGTAATTTATAAATGCTAGAATGTTCCACAGGATGTTGCGAACTTTGAGAAAAAAACACACGTTGGTGGTCCACTCGGTACACAATGAAAATTTACCTATTTAGCGACAATATTATTACAGCGATATTTAAAAATAGGGCTATACTTAACATATTGAAAAAATCACTTAAATCGGAGAACAGGTTTAGGAAATACGAGAAATCAAAACGACCAATTTTTTGGTAAGCCCGTTTTCTCCGACGTGCATTGTATGTAATATCTCTTTAATGCTGTGTTTTTATATATTAACTCTTTTTCAAATAGTTCCGCAAATAAGAAATTAAAAAAAAACAAAATTGATTTGTTTGTGGATTTATTAAATACCTGTCTGTACATTAAAGAAGCTGTAGCTCCCTTTCGTGTTAGATTTTTTCAATTATGAACGAGAAGTCTAAAAAACAATCTCACCCTAGTCATTATTCATTAACCTAGCTCCACGTCAACCTCGCAAAACTGCTCATTAGACATTTCTCAATAAGTCCGTTCGGATATATAACTCAAACAGCATAAAATGATCGATGGCGCTACTATATTAGAGCTTTGAGCAAGAGCTCCATCTCCCTTCCCGCGCCGCGTCCGTGATGTATCGGAGACACATATTTGCTCTCGTAGTTTTAGAGCTTTGTCGATGCTGACGGAATATATCCGGTTCAGAGAGTAACGGCAGTATCAATTTGATATGTTTTGGTTGTTTTTTTTTAATTTGCTTTTGTTATACACATATGAAGTATTTATTTATACAAACGATCTTGAACACTCTCAATATCCACTATGTTGAACACCTCGTGCCTTCAAATGACGAATTAAAATTGATTTAGTTTAAGTAATTGCATAATTATTTTCATTACTTATTATTTTATTGTTCTTTCTCTTGCCTGGTAAAATTTATTCGCTTTGAGTAACGGCCTATACGTGCTATAGTGATACAATAAACTACCCCAGATAATTGAAATAATATTGAAGAATAATATTTCAGTCAATTATGATAGTTATCGTCTACCCTCTAGCTCGTCTATCGTCTAGCTCAATCTCCCAAGTTGTGAGTCCAACTTGTCCTAATCAAAAACATGAACAATGAAAATCCAGTATTAGACCAGTAAGGATTTGTGAAAAAACGTCTATTTTTGGATGTGAAAGGTGGCATTAGGATTTTTGCAGATAAAGTTAAATGACACCTTCAGTAATAATAATCGACTTATGCTCCTTCTCAAATATGCCCGCAACATTAATAAAAAAATTAAAATATTTAAAAATTTCGAAAAACGTCGATTTTTTTCTGCTTTCTTTGCATATAACTTTAAAACGATTCGTTTCGGAACAAAGTCGTACAGAAATAAAATAAAGATAATTGAACTTTGTATGATATACGACTGGTCAAAAATGTCTTAACTTATTACCTTTTCTGCAATATAGCAATAAATACAAAATAAGGGCGCAAAATACGCCTGTTTTTATTCAATGTTTTTAACCACTTCGGTGGCACTTAGAACCTTAGTAATTCAATTAAGGCATTCTTTGTGATATACTTAAACAGTGTACCAAATTTCATTAAAATTGACCAAATAGATTTTGCATAATAAATTTGCAATCTAAATGTTTTTAAAAAAGTTCAAATTTTTTAAAATCTTTCTGAACAAAAAGTAGACAATTTAGAAGTTGTCTAATTTTTTTTGTATATAAAGAGGTGCTCTACCTATCTAATACACTTTACAGAATTAAAATCGGATTATTTAAGGGGCCTCAGCAATGTTTTAAACTTATAAACAATTTTTTGGCTTATAAAAAAATAGCTTTGTTTAATAATAAAAAAATTAATTTTTAGCAGTGAAAATAATTAAAACCGGTACAGTTTGACTTAAACTTTCAAATGTTGTCAGCAGAATTGCTATTTTATTTTTTAATAAAAATTTATTCGCGTTCAAAAATTGCAATTTTTCGAATTTTTGAAAGTTCCACTGCGTTTATCTCGAAAACTATGCATCCTACGAAAAAACTTGTAAGAACATTTTTTGTTTAGAATTAAACAAGCTATACAAAAAATGTTTTATTTCGCGAAAAATCGATGTTATGTCATTCCTCAAGTTTTTTGTTTATAACAATCTTATCGACATCCGGATCAACTGCTACCCAAAAAATCGTGTTCTACGGATCAAAAAATACATAAAAATCTTGGGTAAGTCCATCTAAATAAAGGAGTGCGTAGCACCCCCTCCTGGCAACAGAACCAATTTGTTTATAAGCCAAAAAATTGTTTATCACTTTAAAACGTTGCTGAGGCTGCTTAAACAATTTGATTTCATTTCTGTAGAGTGCATTAGATAGGTGGAGTGCTTCTTTATGTGTAAAAAAATTGACAAATCTTTGTATGTTCTAGTTTTGTTGTGCAAGATTTTAAAAATTTTTAATTTTTTTAAAAAAAGTTTAGATTGCAAAATTATTATTCAAAATCTAGTAAGTCAATTTTAATTAAATTTAGTGTACGCTTTTAACGCATTACAAAAATTTTCTATATATTAGGGTTTTCTATTCAAAAACGAATTAGGGAGGTTCCAAGTGTAACCTAAGTGATGGAAAATCATTGAATAAAAACAGGCTTGTTTGGCCCCCTTATTTTATATTTATTGCTATTTTGCAGCCAGGGTGATAAATTAAGACATTTTTAACCAATCGTATCTGATAGAAAATTTAATTATCTTTGTTTTATTCCTACGCGACTTTGTTCCAAAATAAATCGTTTTAAAGTTATAAGCAAAAAAATTAGAAAAAAAACGAAAATTTTTAAAATTTTTAAATATTGTATTTTGTTTATTAATGTTCCGGGCATATTTACCTCCTAATACATAATACCACCTCTCACATCCACCTAAAAACAGATCCTTACTGGTCTAAATGGAGCAAATAAAACAATAATCTAACTAATCATGTTTATTTTTCATAAAAGACATAAACAATGCATTAAAAAATAATATACAAGACCTTGCCGAAACTTAGCAGATCAGAGATTATACTTATTCGATGGCACTTGGTATCTGTCTGCGGGTTCTTGGTGTCTCGCTGTTGGTTCTGCGACGGGCTCTGGGGCTTGTAGATGTTCTGGCCACCAGGCTTGAAGATGTTGGTTGGTTGTTAGGTGTCTCACCGGCGATATTTGGGGCTCCAGTTTCAGTGAGTTCTCCCACGAGGTGAAGGGTTGTTCTATGCTTGTGATTTGTCCAGAAAACTAGAACACATGAAGAGTACAGGGGAAAAAAGGAATGCCACATTTTATACATATTGAGATAACACAAATAAAAGTTTAATTCTTATGATATCTTATGATAATCTTAATATAATATTAATAAAACTTTAATCTATATTTACTTAATAATTTAATAATGCACCAAACAACTGCTAACATTCCTTATTTTTGTTCAGTGGCGTGCGGAAAATCCTGGTCCTTCGCCGGAATACAAATTATTAGAAAATTTATATAGATTGATCTTTCTTGATGGCAAGAAAATCGAAAATTCATGAAAAAGTGGCATTCCTTTTTTTCCCCTGTACTTTTCACATACAACTGTATGAGACACCAAGAAAAAATTAAAGATATTCTTGCTATTTAAGAGATAATTCAGAAATGTTGCAGAAAGGCAAGGTTAAGCAAAATTAATAGTGATGATTAATATTAGTAGTTAAATAGTTGTGGATCACTACATGCATATGGAGATAATAGATATAATGTGAAATATATGAAAGAACCACCATGAGGTATGAAAATAAAAAGTATAATGTTAGGTTAGGTATTAACATAAAAGAGATTACGGATATAGGCTTAGAAAAATGTACACTTATGTCAAACATATGTCCTGTCTTGGACATCCTCTTCCTCCAAATATCGATGTTTCCTGTTTTTTCTTATATTTTCATTCCAGGACAGCGTTGGTCTTCCCCCTTCCTCTTACCTAGAGGATTCCACTTTAAGATTTTTTTGTCCACCGCTGTTAATCTATCCTAAGTACGTGACCAAACCACTTCAAGCTCTTCCGCTCTATTCTGTCCACTGCAGTGTTTTGAGCGTACATTCGTCTTCGGATGTCCACGTTACGAACTCTCTCTTGTCTCAAAACTCCAGCATTTCAGCGCAGGAAGTCCATTCCTACTGCGTTGATTCTTCTGGACTCTGCTCCCTGATACCATCCTCATTCTAGACTCAGGTCCGCATACCTCAGTTCCATACATCAGAACTGACTCCGCGAAGGTCTCTCCTATTCGAATTTTTGTTTTTTTTTGTGATATTTTTATCCTACCAAGGGGAATTTAAGCATCCTATTAGTATTCTTCTTTGTTCTATTCTTCTTCGAATTTCTGTTTTTACCAGACCTTCTCTAGTTACTATAGCTACCAGGTACTCATCCACCTGCTTTACAGCAGTATTTCTCTTTTATCAACATTTCATGTTCTATATAGTTTTTTCGCCAATCAACACTTTTCGAGTTATTTGCGAGTGAATAGGTTCATTTCTCAACAAAATAACCACGGTAGTAACGGAGTTCACGACCAGATATTCTACTTTTGTGACATTAAAGTTTAAACCCCATTTATTGTATGTACGCTGCATATAGATGAGTTAACATAAATTCCAAGTCGAATGAGTCTTGAGCGAGTATAGTCTGACCATCGGCGAAATGAATATTAAAGAGACTGTCGTTTCCAATATAAATGCCCATATTATGTCCAGAGCTTCTTTTTCATTCCCTTAGAACAATTTGAAAATATAAATTAAACAGTAGTGGGGAGAGGCGGCATCCTTGTTTTAACCCCATAGTAATGTGAATTACATCCGACAGGTTGTTGTCCAGTTTTATGTACCCTTTATGTTTTTCATACAGCAACTTAATTAAATTAACGATTGATGGATTTTTATTTTAGGTTTGGATCATGCGTATGAAAAAAAATTGATTAATAGCAAGCTGAAATTTTTTTAATAGCTTAAGGGTGTCTATTCGGACAAACTTTGATGTATCGGAACACTGAAACAGGGGAAGTTTTAATTGTGGCACATGCTAAAAATTTGGAACGTCACACTACGAAAACGTCCCATGTATTTTGTCGGACAGAACTTCCAATTAATTTGTTACCCTTTCATTAAACTGTCCTGCACAAATCAGACTGCTATTTTAATGAAAGGGTAACAAATCAATTGAAAGTTCTGTCCGAAAAACACATGGGACGTTTTCGTGGTCTGACGTTCCAAATTTTTAACCTGTTCCAGTGTTCCCATACATCAAAGTTTGTCCGACTAGACACCTTTAAGCTATTAACAAATTTTCAGCTTGCTCTTATTCAACTTTTTTTTCATACGCGGGATCCAGACCTATTTATTTCAGATAGGGCCTCCGATAGTCTATTTCTGAGCACAGAGTCGTATGCTTTCTCCAAATCTACGAAGGCTATGTGGGTCTTTTCATCATGGCTGGTTCTTTTATCCGGAAGCTGCTAAATTACAAACAGATTGTCAATGCATGACCATCCTACAGTGAATCCACTTTGGACTTCACTTAGTTTTCCTCTTGTTTCCAGTTTTCCATTTTACTGATATATACTTTCCTGATTCTTCAGTCCTAAGTATTTAAACATTTTTACCTATTATTCACATCTTTAAGTTCCGTTCCTCCAATCTGGACGTAATCCTGTCTGTGTTTTGCTATGGTAATCCGTTTTGTTTTTTCCCTATATGTTCATAACGAATTTGTTTAAAGCTTTGTTCCATATTGTTACAATTTTTTATCATCTGTCATTTACAAATTTCTTTTATATTGTTATCTATACATGTAGTAAATAATAAAGAACTGTAACCTACCCTATCCGACACTGTCTCTCGTTGAGAACCCTTCTGATAACTTAGTTTTATTTATTACGCATTTTTTATTATTTTGTGTACTGATTAATTACCTCTTTGTATTTTTACCTGGTGTAGATTACATTCTTTACAGACTTTCCCATAAATTTGACCTTGGTACTTTTTCAAATCTTTCTTCCTAGCTAGAAATGGTAGGTAGATTTTTTTCTCTTTGTAGCCTTCTGATCATCTCACTTATCATAAAAATATTATCTTGGATACATCTAGGTGGTCTACAACCACTTTAGGATTCATCTAGTGTTGTTGGATGATACGACACAGATTTTCTTATAATATTTTTTCGTATATTTTCGTAAATGTGCTAAGTGGGTTAATTTCTTTCTAGTTATTGAATACTTATTATCGCCCCTCTTCAGGATAGGTAAAATTAAACGTATTTCCCAGCTAACCAACAGGTACTTGTTCCTACTTCCATGCTATATTGAGTAATTCTATTAGTTTTCATTTTGCTTTCTTATATATAGTCCAGAAAGCCACTGCGCATCCGCTAGGAAAAATATTCTAATTCGGATTTTTTGCACAATCTTACTCAAAAAGGACCCCTTTTAACAAATTTGCATGTTGCCAGGACCAAAAGTAGGTCAAAAATTTTTTAAACGTTTTTTTTTTTGTTTTTTTTTTCCTAAATTTTTTTTTTTGCATGGAACAAATTTTTTTAGGTTTTTTGGATCATTCCAAACAGAAAAGGTCTTTAGTGACTTTTCTCTAAAGTTGATAATTTTTGACATATAAGCGATTAAAAATTGAAAAATTACGAAATCGGCCATTTTTAACCCTCAAATCCTATGTGAAAAACTGAAAATTTGAATATTGCCAAGGTAGGTAGATATTCTTTAAACCTCGATTGATGAACTCCCGAAGAGTTTTTTGCAACACAATATTCAGAACTCCTTTGTTTTTTAATTCCTAATCAAGCGTGTGCGACACTATTTTCCACCGTTGCATGTGTGTGCAGTATGGTGCAAATGAAAGGAATAAATTCGTTCTTTCGTAAACTGGCGACTTTAAGGAAAAATGCCGAAACTGGTCGATTTTTATTTTTAAGTTATGATATTGTGACATATATGGTATACTAGTGACGTCATCCATCTGGGCGTGATGACGTAGTCGATGATTTTTTTAAATGAGAATAAGGGTCGTGTGCTAGCTCATTTGAAAGGTTCTTCAATTCTCTATTCAGTAATATAAACATTTACATAATTATTTATACAGGGTGTCCAATATTTTAATTTTTTTTTAATTTGCCAAATGATTTAATTCAATAAAAATTTTTTGGACACCCTGTATAAATAATTATGTACATGTTTATATTACTGAATAGAGAATTGAAGAACCTTTCAAATGAGCCAGCACTCGACCCGTATTCTCATTTAAAAAAATCATCGATTACGTCATCACGCCCAGATGGATGACGTCACTAGTATACTATATATGTCACAATATCATGACTTAAAAATAAAAACCGACCTGTTTTGGGATTTTTCCTTAAAGTCTCCAGTTTACGGAATAACGAATGTATTCCTTTCATTTGCACCATACTGTATACTCATGCAACGGTGGAAAATAGTGTCGCGCACGCTTGATTGGCAATTAAAAAAAAAGGGGGGTTTTCATATTGTATTGCAAAAACTCTTCGGAATTTCATCAATCGATGTTTAAAGAATATCTACCTACCTTGGCAACATTCAAATTTTCAGTTTTTCACATAGTTTTTGAGGGTTAAAAATGACCGATTTCGCAATTTTTCATTTTTAATCGCTTATATGTCAAAAACTATCAACTTTAGAGAAGAGTTACTAAAGACCTTTTCTCTTTGGAATGATCCAAAAAAACCTAAAAAAAAATTTGCTTCATGCAAAAAAATAATTTTAGGAAAAAAACAAAAAAAAAATGTTTAAAAAATTTTTGACCAACTTTTGGTCCTGGCAACATGCAAATTTGTTAAAAGGGGTCCTTTTTGAGTAAGATTGTGCAAAAAATCAGAATTAGAATATTTTTCCTAGCGGATGCGCAGTGGCTTTCTGGACTAATATACTTTATAGTAATTTACAATACAATTTTTCCTTTAAATCTTAACAAACCTCTTCTTTCAAAGCTTTTACAAATGCAACTCTTCAGCCTTTTACGTCTTCTAGTATTATCGCTATGAATTAGTAATTGTTACTAATATCAAAATATTCGATATTGAAAACATTTTTTCAAAATAAGCAATAAAAGCTTTAGAATTTAGTAAATATTAAAACTAGAAGTAAGCTCCTCAATGACTAACTGTAGAACATTGTTTGTACGTTTCTATTCGGTCACCCGTGAATAATTCCATCTATATACTTGCGGTAATTTATCGTTGATAAACACACATATAGTCTTTTATGTAGCAACATTGAATAGACTCGCATTAAATAGTACTTTAAATGCCTAACCACTCTGCATTTCGCAAATTAGTAACAGTTAAATACACGCTCTGAGCGGAATTCTAAAACTATTTGAAATTCAGCCAACGAAATATTATTGTTAGGGAAGTCGGAAAGCAGCCAGTAAGAGATCTATTATCGAAAAGTAAGGCCGAAGAGCAAACTGCACCGTGACTGTATCAATTCCCATTTAGGTTATAATGAAACGACAACGAAACTGGCATTATCATTTTCTCTGTTTACTTCATTTGCATTTTACAGGGAGGTAGGGAAAGTTTTTAATTTATAATTAATTGTAATTAATAAGTTCGCTTATAGTTATGGTTATGTTGCCAAATGCATGTTATGTAAAGAAGACAGCTTATTATTATTAAGCTCGATGACAAGTAAAGGATAACAGATAGTTCAGAGAAATAAGGAAAAAAAATATCCTGTTGGTGACACACCGCCTTCCAGGCCGAAACCAAATTTTTTGAGTATAGTGTGGACATCTATATTAATAGCCTATATGTTGCCTGCAGCCGATTTTGATGATATATATAGTTATGATTAACTTTTTAGAGGGGAAATAAGCCACAACTAAATTGAAAAAATAATTTTATTAACGTTTCGAAGCCCAAATCGGGTTTCGTTGTCAAAATACAAAATATTACTAAAATAAACAAGAATGTTGTTGCTAAGTAAAACAATTCTTCTAATAATTTATTTAATCTGACTCATTTATATTGGCAATTTAGACGTAGATTATACATTTTAAAGTAGAAGACTTTAAAACTGTATCGCCAATATATATGAGTTGCGTTCCTGGGACGACTTTACTAAAAGATAGTTCATTCGATTACATGAAATCAATCCCAACTCAAGAATATCCATCACAAAAAATCATAGCATGTGATCTGTCTTTAAAAAGACAACCAAATGCAACGATGACAGTAAAATTTTCGCGTTAGAGATTCTAAAGTAAATTACGAGGGAAAATCAGGAAAAACCTCGTGATACTATCCCGACATCGTAAGTATTTGGTCTTACATTTAATTTACTTTCAAAGAAAAAACTAATACCAAATTCTGACTTTAATATTAAGTATAAGGATAGTATCACGAGGTTTTTTCCTGGTTTTCCCTCGTGATTTACTATGGAATTTCTAAGGCGAAAATTTTACTGTCATCGTTGCATTTGGTTGTCTATTTAAAGACAGATCACATGCTATGATTTTTTTGTGACGGATATTCTTGAGTTGGGATTGATTTCATGTAATCGAATGAACTATCTTTTAGTAAACTCGTCCCAGGAACGCAACTCATAAAATATTGGCGATACAATTTTAAAGTCTTTTACTTTAAAATGTATAATATACGTCTAAATTGCCAATATAAATGAGTCAGATTAAATAAATTATTAGAAGAATTTTTTTACTTAGTAAAAATATTTTTGTTTATTTTAGTAATATTTTGTATTTTGACAACGAAACCCGATTTGGGCTTCGAAACGTTAATAAAATTATTTTTTCAATTTAATTGTGGCTTATTTCCCATCTAAATAGTTGATCATAAAAATGCCACATGGAAATAGCTTGAGAACAATACATAGTTATAAACAAATGAAAATAAAAAAACGGTAAATTTTCGCTTTTTCGTCTATTGCCAAAAAGTTAAGCATTTTAAACAAATTTGAGAGTAAGAATCTCATAGATCGTATAAAAAACTTCAATGTGGCGTTCGCTGTATATATCTATCCTTATTGGTTGCTAACAAAATTGCAAAATAAATCATAAATTTTAAGTTTATATAAATATTCATAACTTATGTAAAAATTAACTTAGATCCTTCTTGTTACACGTAACGCTGAGAATTCTGGTGCTTAAAACATACCCTAAATTTCAAAATAATTTGTCAAATAGTTTAAAAGTTATTTAATTTTTTTATCCCAAATTAATTTTTTTCAACACTATAAATTAGAAAATGATGAAGTTACAGTAATAATTTGGATAGTGTATGAAAGAAGAAGATTTGCACTATTAAATTAATTAAAAATATTATTAAAAATAAATTCACAAAAAATAATTTAATAATTGGAAATTTATTTTGCAATAACCTGTGAATTAAAAAAAGAGGGGCTAACTTCGTCCCTAATTGTCCTAGAACAATTGTTTTTCTTTCTAAATGTGTATAAAAATTCAGTCTTTCTAAATGTGAAAAAATAATTTTTCTACGGGTAACGGTTAAAAAGTTTTGCTAATTGTTTATTATTTTATTATTTTATTTATTTTACCCCTACTTGGGCGCCGAAACGTTAATAAAATCATTTTTAGGTAAAATTGTGGCTTATTTCCCATTTGAATATACTTGTTTATAAGTAAGCATAAAATCCACCTGTTTTGAAAAATAATTTTATACTCTTTAAAATTACTTTTTGTCATTTTCAACGAAAATTTTTCGTTTATAAATTTGCAAAAGTCTGTGTGCTATTGCATTGCCGCTCCTGCAATACTTAGAGCAGATATATCGATGGATTCTTATGTAGTTTTGTCTTCTGAATCCAAATCTGAAAACGGAATTTCGATATCTCTAACCGTCTTTGAGATAATCAACCTCAAAATCTAAAATGTGACGTCACAATCCGGTTATTTCCTACCACGCAGTAAACGTCAGCTGAAATCTTTGATTAGGAAGTAGGCTAATTTTTTATTCTAAATTTGTTAAGCAAAGCAAATGTTATTATTTACATTTGAGTTTGACACTTTGTGAATGTCAAACTAAATTTTAGATTATTTAGCTATTAATAAAATATAAATGGTATTTTATAGTGAATATATATATATATATATATATATATATATATATATATATATATATATATATATATATATATATATTATATAAAATAATATGTGTAATAAATGTATGAAAATACAATTTGAGTATATTTTGAAAGCAATAATACATATTTTATACTATATTAATAATGAATCAGTAGAAACGATTATATTTAAATTTGGTAAATTATAACTCCACTCGACCAGCGCACGACCACACAACTCGAAACACAAGTACGCAAATACGGTTGCGTGAAGCGTGGCGCAAAGCCGTGGAATTTACGAGACTCGCTCGGTGTGTAGATCCAAGTAAATTTCATCAGTAAAAAGTATCTTTATCATGTATTTATTATTTATTTTACAATATTGGAAAATTGTTATTTAAAATGTGGTTTGGAATAAAAAAGTATGTTCTGATATATGAAATTACATCCTTCTAATGAAAAAAAATATTTGACGAATTTTCTCAAATTATAGACACCAACATCATTTTCATTTATAACTCTTGTATTTTTAATTTGACGAAGAAAAGTTATTCTTCATAAAAATCTCTTCTTGGTATAAGATTTATGATGCAACCATCATGAATCAAATTTTATTAATTTTATACGAGGTATGTAAAAAAATATGAATTTCGAGTAAAATATCTTTATAGTTCACAACATTTAAATTAGAATGATATACTTGCACATTAAAACATAATTTTTAATTCTAAACAGCTTTTCGTAATAGCAATTTTCTATATTATGAATTTAAATACGTATATAAACAAAGTTTTCGTTATGATAATGCTTGCATTTTCAGCTTGTTTTTAATTAAGTTAATAATATGAATGTTCTTCTTTCATAAACTGTCCGAAGTATTACTGTAACCTCATAATTTTCTGACTCGATCAAGTGTTGCAAAAAAAATGAATTTGGGATAACAAATTAAATAACTTTTAAACTATTTGACCAATTGCTCTAAAGTATAATTTAGGCACCTCTTAAAACACCGTCTCAGCATTCTGTGTAATAAGAAGGTTCTAACTTAATTTTTACAAAAGTTATGAATAGGGAGCGGATTTTATGCTAAATGCATATTGCATGCATATTTCGCATATTTGAGAACTTTACTAAATTTTGCATATTTTTAAAGAAACATGCATAGTTTGTGCCTATTCAAAAACATTTAAGTCCAAAAAAAATTTTTAATTTTTTAATTCGACACAAAATTAATATTTCCCCGCACAGGATGTTCTATTAATTCGAGAACTACCTGAAGAGGGACGGCTCATTCACTGCCTTTTTTCTTAGAAAATACCCGATCTTTGCACAAAGTACACTTCGCGTCATATAAAACTGGTACACTTTTTTTTCCCAATGTAAACCTGTATTCAGACTGACAATTATTGTTCGTGAATCACTTCGTTGTTGCCATAACAGATAACGGAATTGCACTAAATCTAAATACAAAAAAATAAAGTTTAAAATGTATATTTCGAATTGTAATACATATTATATTTAAATTACACACTTGTTCGCTGTAAAAGTTATTCATTTTGTATTAATTTCAAATTAAATTTTTAATTTTTCCAGTGTGTTTTATTTATTCTACACAACTTAATGCAGTTTTGTCCTATAATTTACGAGAAAACAATCACACCTCTCGATTTGACATTAAACATAATAATTTAAAGTCATGTCAAGATTTATTATCTATCATTATTTTTGAATTGAAATATTTTCATAAATTATAGGTAATAAAACACGAATCAATGTATGGATACTTAATTGAGATGACGGAAAATTACAATTGTTTTAGTTTTTAGTATTTCAAAAATGCGGTCTGTCGCACAACCCCGTTTTTACCTAGTTTGATATAATATTTTCGTTGAACTGGCAATGTTGCCCTAGAAATTGGAATGACACTTGTGACAAGATCAACTTACACAACTTGAAAAACACGATTTTCGGTTATAAGAGTTGTACCAGTTTTTTTTGACGCGAAGTGTACTTATAGTACGCCGTTATCCCTCTTTATACCGTGCCGTTATAAAATGATTGTAGGATGTTAAAATGATGAATGATGGTTTACCGGGAAATCCGAATTTTATTTACTTTTATTAATTGTACAATTTTATTATTTAGTACAATTTGTATCCCGATTTAGTAGGTACCTATAATTCTGGTGATTCTTTTAAATCCCCTATCGTCAAGAGAATTAATTTGAGAATATTGTTTTACGATTTTCTAACGGAAATTGAAATAATCATGCTTTAGATCAGATCCCGTCTTTAAACGGCTTTAAAACTGTTGAGGACATATGCGAAATTTTTAATGGAAATTTTGAAATTGATTTTGGTTCAGAATTTTCGACTTTAACAAATTATTTTAAATACGCCCTGATTACTTCTGTTGATGTTGAAAGGCGTTTTCCAAGTTATAAAAATATTTTATCTGATTCTATCTGAAATACTCTATCTGAAAATGTTTCCTCGTAAAAAATTTGGAAAAACACATTGTAGTGAATTATAATCGAAGTTATAATATAGTAATATTATTGTTTTATTTTAAATAGGTAACTGTTGGTATCAGTTTTTGTAAAAAATGTGAATAAACTGCATATATAAAAAATAATGATTTTATTTGAAAGATAATAATTAAATAAGATTGCCGCCCCCCTATAAAAGAACCCCCTAGAATACAATAGAACAGAAAATTTGTGGTTTCTCGAAATGCTCATTTTTTTAATTTTTGTGCATATCTTGCGCATATTTCGTAATTTTTTACTGCATATATATGCGCATATTTCATCAAAATTGATCGCATATAAATCCGCTCCCTAGTTATGAACATTTATAAAATCTCAAAATTTATGACTTATTTTGCAACTTTCTAAGCAACAAATGAGGACAGACATATTCAGCGAACGCCATGTTGAAATTTTTTTATACGATTTATGAGTTTATTATTCCCAAATTTGTTTAGAATGCTTCACTTTTTAGTAATATACTAAAAAAGCGAAAATTTACCGTTTTTTGGTCTTCATTTGTTGATAACTATGTATATCATCAAAATAGGCTGCAGGAAACATATAGGTTATTAATATACTGCCGTCCTTAGGAAAAACGCCGTATCTGCAGAGAGATCGCATTTGAGTAAAATCGGTTTTTGTTTAAATGTCTAGCCGTTGAAAACTATTTAGAATTTCTTTTTGTTTTCTACTTTATATACATAATAAATATCATAGAATTCATATTTTTACATAAGATTGGCAAAATATATTATATTTACTCTAAAAACTCATGTTACTGCGTTCTTTCTAAGTATACTACATAAAAATTAACTTCTTCCTCCTTAGGAAGAATGCAGTACTGCGTTTGCGCTAAGCATTTTCTTATTTTATAATACAGTAGGCTCTCTCTATAACGAACACGGTTATTACGAGGTTTCGCTTATAACGAGGTACACTAGATGTCCCATAAAATTCCTATTGAACTGAACATTTCTATAACGGGAAAAAATGAAATCGTAAAATATGTATCTTTATTATTCTTTATCTATTTTTAGCGCTGTAATGGCTATAAGTAAATATCCCAACTACCTACCTGTATACATAAATTCCCAACATCTATGCGGTTCTCCAGGGTAGTACTTAATTAATACTCCGTGGCGTTAGAACCCTTCGTGGGTTTTAGCCGACTCGACAACATGCCTCCACTGTTTTCTGTTGAGGCCGACTCCACTGAAGATATCGAGGGTAGTGCTTTAATAAAAATCCACGCCTACCTATAATAAAGTTCTTCCTGTTATGTTTATTTATTGGCCGATACTGAATATTGTAAAAAAATTTATAATTTATGATGGCGAAGCCTTATTACCGTAGAAACAATATTTAGCAACTTATATTGCTCCGAATGGCATCACTATAATATAATAGAAAGTTAATATTTTAGACAACGATATAGGTATGTATGCACAATATAATTGTTGTCTGATATAACGAGATCCGCGTATAACGAGGTAATTCGTCTGCCATTTCAGTTCTCGTTATAGAGGGAGTCTACTGTATAATAAATACAATATAACGATGAAAAAGGAGAATAAAAAACATTTTTTATAAAAGTGTGTCATGAAAATGGATAAAAAAAAGTGTTGGAAATAATTTTGGAATTAATAAGTTTTTGTGCTAAGGGGCGTTTCTTGAATTTTCAAATTAAAAACATTCCAGAAACGATTAACATTTACGATCAAGTTTATTTTTAATTATTAATTATTATACATTGATTTAACTATGTACTTTTATAACACATTTTTTATTTGGAAATTCTACGACGTACAGCGATCAAAATACTTCGTACCAAAATTCCTATTTCGAACAAACTTTATAAAATTTGCACTGTTAAAATGCCTGATGTAACGTAATAATACAATGTCGCATCAACAACAATATTCATACACATAGGAAACTCCGCTATACCTCACATTATTTCTTGATCACCAACAACTCAAACATATGTGTTTAGATTTTCTATTGATAAAGAAAAAATGGCGTTCTGCAGTACTAACTTTGTTCTATTTTCTATTTGACATATTTAAAAAATTATATCAAACAACCGTTCACATTGAAAAATGGCAACAAACTAACCTTATTAAAAATTTTACACATGCTGTAAAAATCTGTCAAATGCTTAGGCAGAACGCCGCATCTAGTGCCTGCTTAGGATAAACGCGGCAAGTGACCTTTAAATACAGCGTTTTTTCTAAGTATTTTTCAGATGACGCATTTATTCTAAGTATCCATGAACATTTTTGCAGATACGGCATAAAATGCGTTGTGTTTAATGTATTTTGGCTTAACTTACGTCATTTTTAGTAAGCAAATAAGATAGATATGCACATTTGGGTTAGAAAAATATATAAATCTAATTTTTTCAGATTTTTGCAGATACGGCGTTTTCGCTAAGCACGGCAGTATAGATGTCCATACTACTCACAAAATTTGGTTTCGACCTAAAGGGGGATGTATCACGAGAAAAATATTATTTCTCTGGACTAATAATCAATAATCAGGTTGCCAGTTTAAAAAATGGCCGCAAACAGTTTTAATTAAATTACCTAATTCATTTAAAAAAAAATCGTTGATGATGTATATACATGTGTTTTATATAAATTTAAATCTAATTTTTGTTTTAATAAGATGATATAAGCCTGTGAAAAATGGTTGCAAGTGAAACGATAAAGTGATAAGTTAAAGAAAGCTAGCTCGCAACCTACTAATTTTACAATGTTTAATGGCGAATGGGAGTTGTTAAAGCAGTCATCTTGTTAAATGGCAGCTACGTACGCCATTGCTCCCGCTTGGCGGCGCTAGTGTAGTTGGGGGTCAACGTTTTGGCAGTTCTTTAAGCTTGTATGGTAGTTTTGATTTAATTATTGCGATTTAATAAATTAGGGCAGAAAAATACGGATCTTGAACTGTTTGTGAGCTGAAAAACGAATTGAGAAGAAATGCGAGAATTACTGGAAAAAAGTTATTCACATGACAGAGAGGGAAAAAATTTAATCCTTTGTAAATTTACTATTGAACTCTTTGGACTATTGAACTTGAACTTTGAACTATTGAACCTTTAAAGTCCAGCGCTAAAGATTGGGGTAAGAAATATGAAAAAATAAACGACTGATGAGTCATCTCCTAAAATTGTTCCTAAAGATAATCCGTGAAAGAATTACCAAGCTGTGTGAAAGTCAAATTTCGCCCAACCAGTTCTGGTTCATAAATGCTGTTGGTACCAGAGAGGCTTTGTTTTCAATACAAGTCTTATTCCAGAGATGCAGAAACGTCAATTGCGACGTATACGCATATGTGTGCCCGGATTACGTACACTCGATAGGCATCGTATCCGCCATGTTTTACCGTAGCGCCTTATGGAAAAACATGGCGGATACGATTTGTATCGAGTGTTCGTAATCCGGCCCCTGGTTGATTATGAGAAAGCGTTTGATCGAGTACAGCATGCCAAGATGATGCATAAATACTAAAAGGAGCAGGAATTAACAACCAAGATCTAAAAATAATTAGAAATCTTTACTGGAATCAGACTGCAAACCTCAGAGTTGACGGTAAGCACGCCGAATATCAAGAAAAAGAAGATAACAAAATAAAATACAGATAAATAGTATTTAATGTTTTTGCAGTCGAATCCAGGGGCAATATGTAATATGTTTCAACAAAATATTTATTGCAGATACATCCATTTATTATCGGCACATATTTATCTCTTCTTATTACTACAATCCACTTTTTTTCATCAGATTATCTTTGGGAAGTCTTTATCCTGATGTTCTAAATGAGCACAAAGGTGTAGGGCAACCCTGTGGCATCTTATTTTCCCAAATTAAATGCACACAGCGAAATAAATGCAATGTTTATTTAGAAATATATAGATTTGGACAGTTTGACATAACTGCCATTAGTGGCGTTGTGCACTAGCTCTCCTTCATTTTATCTAAAATAGCTTGCGTTTTTAACAGCTGGCATCCCTAAGTTACTGCCATTTCTCACAGGCAACCTAATATCAACGCATTAGAAAGAAAAAATAGCTTTACTTTGATATAAAAAACATGAACTTGCATCATGAATGCAATTTTGTTTCAAACGTGACTTACTATTAATTTAAATAAAACTATTTGCGGCCATTTTTTGACTGGCGACCTATTATCATTGTATTCTCGTATTCTTAGATTTTAGCCCGATCAGGAAACACATAATTTTACAAAAACCGCCAAAAAAATAAAGGAAGGATGAACATTTGGGAATAGGTAGTTGACATTGTCTATTACTATATAAGAAAAAGTTTACAATTCTACATCCCCTCCATTTTACAAAAATTGGGAAATACGGGGTGAAAAATATTTTCTCGTGAGTAAAAAATACACATATACGAGACTGGTTACTTACCAAAAGACTGGCTACTATCAATATTTATTCCACTTCCCAAAAAAGCCAACGCTAGAAAATGTGAAAAACATAGATTAATTAGTTTGATGAGCCATGTACTTAAAGTACTCCTTACTATCATTCACTCGCGCATATACACCAAATTAGAAGAACAGCTGAGTGAAGTTCAATTTGGATTCAGATCAGGACTCGGAACGAGGGAAGCACTTTTCAGCTTGCAAGTTCTAATACAGAGAGCCAGGGATGTCAATTGCGATGTGTATGCATGTTTCATAGATTTCGAGAAGGCATTTGATAAAGTCCCACATGGAAAACTAATCGATATCCTAAAAACATCAGGACTCGATGGTAAGGATATAAGACTCGTTTGAAACTTATATCTCCAACAAAAAGCAATAGTTCGATTCGAAAATGAACTGTCCGAAATCTTCACGGTTGAAAAAGGAGTCAGACAGGGTTGCATACTGTCACCAACATTATTTAACATATACTCTGAAAACATCTTTAGAGAGGCCTTGGACGAATCAGAAGATGGTATTGCAGTAAATGGACAACTCATAAATAATATTAGATATGCAGACGATACAGTATTGCTGGCGGATAGTGCGCAGGGGCTCCAAAGGATCATGGATAATGTTGTAGAAGCATGTAACAAATACGGCCTAAAACTAAACTGTAAGAAGACAAAAATAATGATCATTAGTAAAAACACCAACATAAACGCCCAAATTACAGTAAACAATACACCTCTAGAGAGAGTACAGAAAATATGCTACCTGGGCTGCAACATTAGGGATACTTGGGATCATAGCTACGAAATAAAAACTCGTATTGAAAAAGCCAGAAGCTCTTTTAACAGTCTTAAGAAAATTCTATGCAACTTGTCTTTAACCCTTAACTACAGACATCCCAATATTAGCACGTAATTACAGATCCCCGGTATTTTTTACCGGTCATTATAAAATAGAGTCAAAATATAAAGTTAATAATAAAAAACAAACAAAAATTGCATTATGAGTTTTTCTGGAGTCTCTATATACGGGAAAAAATGGAAAAATGAGTGATTTTAATAATATAATACAAGATTTTTGAAGAATAATCTATTAAACCAGAATTTTGGTAACATTTTTGGTCTATTGAAACAAACGGACATAAATGCTATGAACAAAAATTTAGACTTTTTTTTAACAAATAAACGTAACATAGAATCACAAAGGAAACATAAAATAGTATTTACAAAAATTTTTACATCCATGAGAAAAAATCTGCAAGGGGTAAAATTATCACAGAATTAAATGGCAATTCCATTTTTGCAAAGTGGCCTCAAAATTTTTATCGTTAAATTTAACCTTCATTTAAGGTCCAGGATGACTTCCGCAGTCCATTTCTTTACTTTTTTCCTAAAAACATAAAAAAATAATATAAACATTTCAGATTTACAAATATAGTACTCATATAAAAATACTTACTTAACACAGACATCCGGTAATTTTTACCGGTTAAGATTTTTGATGTGTGCTAGAAAAGAAAATATTGACAATACACAATACACGCTTTGACTATCATTGTTATACAAACTACCCGAGAGGTACAGAGACACATGAACTTGTAAGTCGTGAGGTTACCATGAAATCCACATTTTGGGAGTGCCCGCCGGTAAAAAATACCGGATGTCTGTAGTTAAGGGTTAAGTATCAATATACGCATAAGAATTCTTAGATGTTACGTCTTTAGTGTCCTCCTATATGGAGTTGAAAGCTGGAGCCTGACAGAAGATGCCATAAAACGGTTAGAGGCGTTTGAAATGTGGTGCTACCGACGTATGTTGAGGGTCTCATATATACACCACACAACTAATATAACTATTCTCCAGAGGCTAGGAAAAGACAAAGAAATAATTAACACCGTAAAGAACAGAAAATTGGCTTACTTCGGCCACATTATGCGTAATGAAAAATACCGACTGCTGCAGTTGATTCTACAAGGCAAGATTGAGGGCAGGAGAGGCCCTGGACGTAGACGTATATCCTGGCTGGCCAATCTTAGGAAGTGGACTGGTCTAACGTCAACTGATCTATTTCGAGCTGCCGTAAATAGAATAAGATGGGTCAATGTGGTCACCAACATCTCTAGAAGATAGGCACTTTTAGAAGAAGAAGAAAAAAATATACGTTCAAAATAAGTCCTTAATTGGATAAAATGACTAATTCTAAGCAACTTTCGTTCTAGAGAGTTTTTTCACTACGTCAATTCTTTTCGAGTTATTTGCGAGTGAATACGTTCATTTTTAACAAAAAAAAAAACATGTTTTTGGATGTTTTTTCGCAGATAATAAATCAAAAATTTTGTATTGTAGTGAAACGAATATTATTAACAAAATATAGCTTATAATAAATTAAAAAAAAAAGGTGTATATATGAGGTCTGTTGACCCAGTTGAAGCAGAGTTGTAGCTAATGAAAAGTAGGTTTCTCTTCGCCAAATTCCAAATCGGATATTTCGATGTGAAATAACCTACAAACGGAGCATTTTTTGGAAAAATTCATTACAACTTTTTTAAAGTATTTAAAAAAGCATTATTTTTTTTTAAAAAAACTTCTAACAATAAAAGTGAGTTACGCTCAAAATATTGTAGGTCCCTTTTATTTTTTGTTAAAAAAATCGCGAAAATCACCCCCTAATTAGCTTTCCAAATAAAATTAATCATTACCGCTTCACAAGCTACTTTACTTATGTATTGTTTATATATTATCTATAAGTTTCATTGGTTCAAAGTGCTCATTTTTGAAAAAAATTGGGTTTAAAATACAACATTTTTTTTAGTTTTGAAAAAAATGGAATTTTTCATGGAATTAACTTAAAAATTATTAGTAATACCAAAAATTTCAAAGAGTAAAAAAATGTACGTTTTGCTTTTCTGAATATTTTTGATTTTTTGTTTTCTTGTTACACAAAAATTGCTTATGCTATGGCTGTTCAAAATTTGCCTAAACTTGTGATTATTTACTCGTTCAAGCCATTTTAACTACAGTTTTTCAAAAATAAGTACTCTGAACCGATGAAACTTACAGATCATATAAATAATACATAGACAAAGTAACTTGTGAAGTAGTAATAATAAAATTTATTTGTGATGCTAATTAGGAGGTGATTTTCGCGATTTGTTTACCAAAAAATAAAAGGGACCAACAATATTTTCATCGTAGCTCACTTACTTTAAATGTTATAACTTTTTCTTAAAAACAAAAATAAACCTTTTTTTAAACAAAAATACCAAGTTTCTTGTAAAAGGTATATATTAAAATACCCTAAATAAGGGTCACAATACAAAACGTTTTCGGATTAAGGAATCCATCATCAGTGTTTAAAAGCCCTAAAATTAAGTATAACCTAATTAAATGAGATAAAAGTTACAATTGACAGAGGTTTTCAAGAACAAGAGGTCATACTTACAAAATTTGCATGCCATTTTGCAAATTTTGTAAGTATGACCTCTTGTTCTTGAAAACCTCTGTCAATTTTAACTTTTATCTCATTTAATTAGGTTATACTAATTTTGGTATTTTTGTGATTTATGGTATACAGCCAGCTACAGGAAGTTTATTTTCCTCCTGGATTTTTTACTTTTTTTAAACGCTTTAAAAAAGTTGAAATTAATTTTCCCAAAAAAGTGCTCCGTTTTTGGATTATTTCACATTGAAATATCCTATTTCCAATTTGACGAAAAAGAACCTAATTTTCATTAGCTACAACTCTGCTTCTACTGGGTCTGCAGACCTTATGTGTACACCACTTTTTCAATTTTTTATAAGCTATATTTTTGATAAGAATATTTTTTTCGCTAAAATACTTACTTATTGAGTTATTTCCGAAAAACCGTTCTACAACATGTTTTTTTCATTAAAAATGAACATATTCACTCGCAAATAACTCGAAAAGTATTGACTTAGTAGAAAAACTTAGAATTAGTCATTTTATCCAATTCCTGTCTTATTTTAAATGTATATTTTTCACCCTCGAGTGGGGGTATTCCATTTTACAAAAATGGAGGGGATGTAGAATTGTAAACTTTTTCTTATATAATAATATGTAGACGATTTCAACTACCTAATCCCAAATTTTCATCCTTCCTTTATTTTTTTTTTGGTTCAGATTGTTCTTTGATCGGGCTATTTATATAAAATATGATTGTAATTAATTAACTTATAAACGTAGTTATTCTGTGGTGGGCTCTGGTACTATTAACTTGAAAGCGATACAGACACCTAGACAGGCAATCCCTAATTACAAATTGAAAATACCCATTTTAAAATGACAGACAACTACCTTTATATTCAACTCCCTTTCACATAAAATAATCTAATATTAAACGTAAAACGTTGGACGCCAATTTCGCTCGTTTCCAAACTTCTGCTAAGCAGCTTCGAGACATATTTTATTTTAGAATTTTCTGCGAAATTTTCGCGTGGCCAAAATGCCACTTAATTTTCTCATTAAGTCTAATAAACCAGGCAGAAAATCCACGGTTGCGGAATTACACTCCTGTCTCTCTCTTGTCTTTATAAAATTCATTACGTAACAATGAAATTATTACGTGGAGCAGGTATCTACAGTTTTTGCATGGCGGTCTGCCCAATTAGAACCATTAACGCAACATTTGTTTATTTCTAGGGCGGATAAACTAAATTTGGCAATATAGATTTTGTGCGTGCGCAGAGATTTGGCTTCAGACTATCTTCAAAAGAGGTTCCTTCAGAAGAAGAAAAATAGTCATAACAGACAAAGAGATGAAACAAGCAATAAATTCCATGAAGAACAAAAAAGCTGGAGGACCAGGAGGAATTGTGGCGGAACTAATCAAATACGGAACAGAGAAATTAAGGAGAATGATATGCCGAATCATGGAAAGAGCAATAAATGGAGAGGACGTCCCTAAACAATGGCAGGAAGCCTACATAAAATCGATATACAAAAAGGATAACAGAAGAGATTGCGAAAATTATAGGGGGATAAGCGTCATCGCTACAATGGGAAGACTGTATGGCAGGATCCCTCAGGAACAAAATAGAGAAAAATATAATTCTTCTATGCTGTAAGTAATTCTTGACCATTCGTCAATCCACTCGGCAAGCTTGTTTTACATGCTATATCTCAATTGAAGAGTCAGCCTCAAGCATTCTGGGGGACACAAACACTCGACTAAATCTAAAAAAAAAAATATTGAAATGGACTGTCCTTAGCAATAATACAATGAAAAAGACAGGAAGTATTATACTTTCCTAACGTAATTTAGTTTGGTGAATAAGTATTTATTACCCTATAATATACAGGGTGTCCAGAAACTCTACATACAAACAAAGACAGGAGATTCCTCAGATAATTTTAAGACAATTTAATCAAATTCACCTAGTCCAAAAATGCTTCCTAAGGGAGCTAGAACTCTTTGAAAATTGCGTCTTGTAATTAGTTTTTCCTAAATATCTCCAGCACGCTTCTAGTTAGAAAAACGAAAATTGGTACGCTTATTTTTATCTTCCAGAGATAAACCGATTTCATTTATTGCGAATTTCTAGTACTGGTCATAGGCGTCCGTTTTGGGTAGGACAACTGTTATTAATTTTATCGCATAACTTTTTTTTCTTTAAATTTTAAGCCTTTTTTACTATGGATTATTATATTTTGAGGTATACTAGTACTAAGAGGTACTCTTGATTTAAGTCGGTAGGACACACCGTTTTCTAGAAAAATCGATTTGAAAATTTTTTGTCCCTTGAATTCGAAAAAAAAAATCAAATTTTTTCAAAAAAAAACGGTGTACATTACCAACTTAAAGCAAGAGTTACTTTTAGTACTTCATAATTTAATAGTCTAGTGTCAAAAATGCTTAAAAATGAAAGACAAAAAGTTGTGTGATAAAATAACCGTTGACCTACCCAAAACCGACGCATATGACCGGTACTAGAAATTCGCAATTAATGAAATCGAGTCATCTTTGGAATATAATTAAACTTACAAGTTTTCGTGTTCCTAAATAGCTTTTTTTATTTTTTTTTTTTATTAAAAAAACGAAACTTTTATTGAAAAAACGAACAACGACTTTGAAGTCGATTTTTCTAGAAAACGGTGTATCTTATCGACTTAAAGAAAGAGTACTTTTTAGTATTCGAATACCTCACAATTTAATAATCCAGCATCAAAAGTGCTTAAAAATTCAATACAAAAAAGTTATGCGATAAAGTAACCGTTGCCCTACACAAAACGGACGCCTATGATCGGCACTAGAAATTCGAAATGGATGAAATCGATTTATTTCTGAAATATAAATACGCATAAAAATTTTTGTTTTTCTATATAGAAGCGTTCCACAAGTATTTAAGAAAAACTAATTACCCGACGCCAATTTCAAATAGTTCTAGCTCCCTTAGGAAGCATTTTCGGACTAGGTGAATTGGGTTAAATTGTCTTAAAATTATCTGAGGAATCTCCTCTATCACTGTTTGTCGGTAGAGTTTCTGGATACCCTGTATATTATATCCCTACCGCAGGGAAGACTGCTTTAGTCCAAAGACCCGAGAAAAAGAGATGGAATGGTGTTTGAATGTGCAGTTGTGCGGATCACTTCTAAGAAGTATGCTAAGTACGTGAAGGTGATCACGTTCGGTACACAGGGTGACCTGTGGGGTAGCGAAAAGGGAGCCTGCGCTGAGGATGCTTCTATATTCTTCGTTAATCAATCTATCATCCTCTACGTAGCACCGCATTGGTGTGCGGCTGTGGAAGTAAAGGCGTACAAAAGGCTCTGGATACGCTCGGAGAGAATTAGCACAATTAGTAGCAAATTACTACAGGATTGTGTCTGCTACTACCCTGTGGCTGATCACCAGCTGTGTGCCCTTGCGTGAGAGAAGAGAGAGGGACGTTTTTGCCGAGAAATAGGGGAACATAAAGGGACAACGTTAGAAGCGAGGAGACGACCACATCCGTTGGGATATGGCATGACTATTGGGATGCAACAGAGGATGTGGTGCATTAGACGAAATCACTGATACCGAATCTGTGAAGAGAGCTGGATAGCTTATCGCGGTTCTGCTTTTTGTTTTGAGGCAGGACCGTGATGAGACTGAGATAAAGACGGTTGGGAGTTATGTATGAATGTGTAGGAGGGACAGCCAAGGATAAATTCTCTCTCGCACTCACGCATTAGAGGGAGATACGAAAGATAATGAGTGATGGCAAGCAAGTGAAAATCTAGCAAAAGAAAGACATCGGGGAGAAGTTATGTTCTAACGGACAATTCAACCACGATGTCTTAGTATGACAGGAGTGGAGTTTATCTGGTCCTGATCACATCAGATTTATGGATGGCAGGGAGGTCGACTTAGGGGGGCCGAAGATTGTATGTAAAAAATTCGTCGACTACGTAGCTAAGATTATCAAGAGAAATTCAAAGAAATTGCCAGAAAGGTAAAGACAAATATGTGTCTAACATTTGACAGGAAGTAGAAATCCACTTACATCGAAATGAAACAAGATATCTCTTTCAGAAAGTAAAGTTACTGGCTCGGGGATTCAAACCCAGAAATTACGCTATAGAGGATGTGACAGGTAATATGGTAAGCGTTATGGATGTGGTTCTGGAGATTTCGAAGAAATACTGCACAGAACTCTATGAAGCTGAAACCTTTAACATTAAATATAACAGCACTGCAAGTCTCAACAACAACCCTAGAACCAGATATTCTAAGGTCTGAAGTCGATGAAGCCATAAAACACCTTAAAAGAAATAAATCACCTGGTTGCGATGACATCACGGCAGAACTTTTACAGAACGTAGGTGAACATGGTCTCCAATTAATGTAGAGACTGTGCAATCATGTATGGAGAATCGGCAAATGGCCCAGTGATTGGTGTACCGCACTATTTACTCCCATTCATAAGAAAGGCGTAACCACAAAATGTAGTAACCACCGAACCATTTCACTAATTTTACACCCAAGTAAAGTTCTGTTGAAAATCATCAACTGTCGCATGCAGACATACCTCGATAGACAAATACCACAAGCACAGGCAGGCTTCGTGAAGGGTAAAGGCACAAGGGAGCAAATTCTTAATATGCGACAACTCATTGAGAAAGCACGAAAATTCAAAATTCCAATGATCATCTGCTTTCTGGATTATCATAAGGCATTTGACTGTGTAAACTGGATAGTTTTGTGGAAAGTTCAACATGAGATGGAGGTTTCTGATCATCTGTCAGCTCTGGTGAAAAGCCTATATGAGAACAGTGAAACCAGAATAATAATTGAAAACCATAAGTCCGATCCTTTTAAAATAGGTAGAGGAGTACGACAAGAATATATTCAATCTCCAAGTCTTTTTAATTTCTATGGAGAATATATAATGAGAAAAGCACTCGACAAATAGAATGGCGGTATTTCTATCGCAGGAAAGAAGATCTCAAATCTCAGATATGCAGATGATACAACATTAAAAACTGCATCCGAAGAAGAAATGTCCAGCCTGCTGCAGCTAGTAAAAGCCGAAAGCAATAGATGTGGTCTCAAGATCAATAAACGAAAAACAAAAATTATGATAGTAGATTATTCAAATTCACTTCAGACAACAGGAGCCTTAGACCAGTTTGAAGTGGTTAACGAGTTCAATTATCTAGGATCCTACATCAGTAATAAAGGATCCTGTGAAACAGAAATACGTAGGAGAATAGGCATGGCCAAAAACGCTATGAGTCGATTATCGAAAATCTGAAAAGATCGCTCCTTGTCGAAGAACACCAAAATAAGATTAGTACGTGCCTTAATTTTTCCCATATTTAATTACGGATCCGTAACATGGACAATGAAATCGGACGACAGAAAAAGGATTGACGCCTTTGAAATGTGGTGTTGGAGAAGAATGCTTCGGATCTCATGGACGGAACACAGAACAAATCACTCAATCCTTCAAGAGCTTAATATTCAGACTCGACTTTCCTCTATTTGCCTCTCCACCGTCTTAAAATTTTTCGGCCATATTGCAAGAAGAAGTGATGATAATCTTGAGAGACTTATAATTTCGGGAAACGTTGAAGGGCGCAGAAGTAGAGGTCGCTCACCTACTCGATGGACGGATCAAGTACAGAAATCCGGTGGAAAAACATTCTCTGAATCCATGAGGGAAGCTCAGGACAGAAGCCGATGGAAAGAGATAGTTGCTCGTATTATAGAGAATCGCGACACTCAGCAATGAGGAAACGACTGAGGAGGAGAGGAGGAGTAACTAAGCAACACTGATGGCGTAATGTCCAACATACATCAAGCTTTCATATATACATCAATATATTTTTATTTCAAAATACATCATGGTTCAAAATTTAAAATTAACATGTTCTAAGATTTTTTTAAAGTCGTCTGTTTCTGAAGTAATGAATTTATTCCATAATTTAACTTTATACTATATATTTTCTGCGTAAATATCAAATAATAGCTATTTGTATAACAAGGGAGGAAAGTGCTACTTTTCCTCCCGAGAATGAAGTTTACTGCCCGACGCGTAGCGGAGGGCAGTAATCATTCAAGGGAGGAAAAGGCACTTTACTCCCATGTTATACATATGGTTTTTCCACCTTCCTCAAATAACAAGTCATTTTTTCATTTTTACTTAATTTATTTATGTAACTAACCAACAAAATTTATTAAAACTAAAACTAACAAGTAGGTACAATATAACTGTCAACTGTCAAATATAAGTAAAATTATTAATGTAAACATTGTTAAATCAAAATAACAATTTACTGTTTTTTACCATTCTGCAAACTACTGGGTGTTTTATAAATAAACGTTAAAATGTATAGATACTTAAGTAATAAAAAAAGATATTGCACAGGGCGTCAATAAGTTATATTTCATGAATGAAATACTATGACGTCACTTTTACTTTTCCTCCCTAGGGAGGAAAAATATTTTCCTCCCTAGGGAGGAAAAGTACAAATTTGCTCCCTACAATCAGGTCCGGAAAAGTATACTTTCGGTAGAGGTGGGTGGAAAAACACTTTACTTAATGTAACGAAGCGGTTAAAGGTTTTTCATATTGGACTGTAACAAAGTACTAAATTTCAAATTCCTGTTAAACCTTTTCTCCTTTTACTTCTCTCAAACTTTTACTACATGTTTTAGTTTCAAGTTTATTTAGCAGCTGTTTCAACCAGACTTTTACGGTTACGGCTATGTTTAGACTCGATTTTAATTATCCATCTAAAGCATATTAAATTCTTACCAGATGAAATTTCTCTTCGAATGTGCATCAGTAAAACCGTGGGAATATTTTGCGAGTCTCAGGTGCACTTGATATAGATGCTTTTGTTTATTCATAGCCACCGATGCTTTAGAAATGGGGTAATATTTTATTGAATTTAAAAAATGGGATGGTTGAGTAACGGCCTTAATTTATCAGCATATGTAATAGAGCAAACATGTTGAAACACAAAAAACAAAGACTCACATTAAAAAAAAACAGTAAAAGGATCGATTGTTTCCACTGCTGCCATCTGCGAGGGGTAAAATAGTAACTGCCTTTGAGAATGGAATCATATATATAAATTGAGGGGGTTAGAAGTAAAAGGGTTTAAATGCACTTTTTAAAAATTTAACTGTAAGTACAGATTCGCATACTTAAACAGTATTAGAACTTGGTGGTAAAACTATGTAAGCATATTTCGCCCTACAGTCGCCATCTATCGCCATTACATTTAGTTCACTGAAAACAATTGCAATTTGCTTTGGTAGTAAACAGGTTTAACCGTGAGCTTGAACCGTTTTATTACAGAACTATTTTTAGTATTCTGTAAAAATAAATAATGATAAACGGGATTAAGTGGACTTGAACCATTTTACCACAAAACTGTCTTTAGCTTTCTGTAATGTGTAAACATTACTTTCTGTTTAGAGTTCAACATAATAGGTTGTTTGAATATCTAGAAATGATTGGAATAGACGATAAAGATCTGAGACTTTTACATCTATATTGGAATCAAGAAGCTTCTATTCTGGTAGACGGCAAAGAAACAGACAAAATTTGCATTCAAAGAGGTGTCAGACAGGGTTGTGTGTTATCCCCAACTTTGTTTAACGTATACTCGGAAATAATTTTTAATGAAGCCTTGGAAGGACAATGTGGAGTTCGAATCGGGGGAGAAACTATTAACAACATCAGATATGCAGACGACACCGCGATCATGGCTGAAAATATCGAAAATCTTCAATTCCTTATTGATCGAGTCACTAGAGAATGCTCCAATAACGGACTTAACATAAATGCAACAAAGACAAAGTTACTTGTGGTTAGTAAACAAGACGTCGGCCCTATGCAACTAATTGTCAATGATGAATCAACAACAAAAGTTAACCATTTTAAATACCTAGGATGTTGGATAAACGAGACACTAAATCCGGATGAAGAAATTAAAACTCGTATAGAAATTGCAAAAGGAGAATTTATGAAACTTAGATCTATTCTGAGCAACTCTCAGCTGAACTTACAACTAAGAATCAAGTTCCTAAAATGTTATGCGTATCCTGTATTACTATATGGATGTGAAACCTGGATCATGAAGGTTAACATGATGAACAAATTAGAAGCCTTTGAGATGTGGTCGTATCGTAGAATGCTCAGAATATCTTGGGTTCAACGCATTTCAAACAGAGAAGTCTTAAACAGAGTAGGTCAAGGCGAAGGTGACTTAATGAAGATGATAAAAAAGAGAAAACTTGAATATCTGGGGCATATAATGAGAGGTAGCAGATACAGGATGCTGCAGTTAATACTCAATGGAAAGATCGACGGAAAAAGAGGAATTGGTCGAAAGAAATATTCATGGCTCCGAAACCTTCGTCAATGGACTGGCTTATCAGCAGATCAATTGTTACATGCCGCAAAATTTGGGCACAGTACTTAAAGAAGAAGGATGTGTAAACACATGTTAATACAGGATTAATTTCAAGTAAATAAATATTAGAAAGATAAAGTTTTTCAATTCTAATAGCAACATTAATAATACTGAAAAATATTAAAAATATTACTAAAAGATTTTTAAATTGAAAACTTATTGGTACATTTCCCTGGTGACACCTCCAAGGCTTCTACAATTTGCAACCCAAATGGATGCTGCAGTGAAGACAAAAGGGAAGGAATTCTACACTATGCAATTCACAACCCCCGTCTGAAGCTTGGTAAAGTTCCAACGGAAAATGAACCTAGTTACTCCACGAAGTAATACTACTATAAAATAAAAATGTATACCATTTTTATTCAGTTGCAATGCGAGGCAAAATTGGCTTAATTTTTACTTAGATTAGAGAGCGCAACCAGCACTCTTATCGACGATTTCACCTCTTGTTAGAGGCTCTTCAGAGAATGCGTAGGTTGCTTTTCTCTAATCCAGTAAATTTTTCGACACATGTTAGTCCCACACTGCAACTAAGGTAAATGGATTAGGTGACTAGCGTTATCTGGCAATGGAAAGACAAAGTTTTTCAATCCTAATGGCAACATTAATATTGAAAAATATTAAACATATTACTAAAAGATTTTTAAATTGAAAACTTATTGGTACATTTCCCTGGTGACACCTCTAAGGCTTCTACAATTTGCAAGCCAAGTGGATGATGCAGTGAAGACAAAAGGCTACTTCCCTTTTGTCTTCACTGCAGCATCCATTTGGCTTGCAAATTATAGAAGCCTTAGAGGTGTCACCAGGGAAACGTACCAATAAGTTTTCAATTTAAAAATCTTTTACTAATATTTTTAATATTTTTCAATATTATTAATGTTGCTATTAGGATTAAAAAACTTTATCTTTCAATTGCCAGATGATCCTAGTCACCTAATCCATTCACCTCAGTTGCAGTGTGGGACTAATATGTGTCGAAAAATTTACTGGATTAGAGAAAAGCAACCTATGCATTCTCTGAAGAGCCTCTAACAAGAGATGAAATCGTCGATAAAAGTGCTGGTTGCGCTCTCTAATCTAAGTAAAAATTAAGAAATTTTTGGCCTCGCATTGCAACTGAATATAAATGGTATACATTTTTATTTTATAGTAGTATTACTCCGTGGAGTAACTAGGTTCATTTTCCTTTGGAACTTTACCAAGCTGCAGACGGGGGTTGTGAATTGCATAGTGTTGAATTCCTTCCCTTTTGTCTTCACTGCAGCATCCATTTGGCTTCCAAATTGTAGAAGCCTTGGAGGTGTCACCAGGGAAATGTACCAATAAGTTTTCAATTTAAAAATCTTTTAGTAATATTTTTAATATTTTTCAATATTATTAATGTTGCTATTTGGATTGAAAAACTTTATCTTTCAATTGCCAGATGACGCTAGTCACCTAATCCATTCACCTCAGTTGCAGTGTGGGACTAATATGTGTCGAAAAATTTACTGGATTAGAGAAAAGCAACCTATGCATTCTCTGAAGAGCCTCTAACAAGAGATGAAATCGTCGATAAAAGTGCTGGTTGCGCTCTCTAATCTAAGTAAAAATTAAGACATTTTTGTCCTCGCATTGCAACTGAAAAAAAATGGTATATATTTTTATTAAATAAATATTAGATTTGTGACCAATTTTGAAGACTAATTAGGTATTATGCAACGTGCCAGTTGTACTTACACTGTGGATAACAGCTGGTACAAAAATGATTAGTAATAGTTAGTTAACATCTGTACTTAAACCGTTTTACCAGTAACATTTTTCCACACCATGTACCGATTCAAGTACATTTTTTTAATAATTGAATAAAGGAAGGATATAGTAAGAGTAATAGTACACCCTTAAATGTGTATCATTTTGTAGTACATTGTACAGTAGACATATTTTAGTTAAATGGCTTCTAGAATTTATAAAACTCAAACAACTTTAAAGCTGATTGTCTCTGAACTATCAAAACTGCACTTAAACCCTTATACATCTGGCCCCCTCAATCATCGACTTATTGTTACCTGTATGGTCATCATGTTTTTTTTTTGTTGGAGGAGTAAAATCATCTAAACACGTGTGTTGGACTCAGAGTAAAAGGAGACAACCGAATGTATTTCATTTGGAAACCGAATCCATTTCACCGAACCATTTTCAACCGAATTGGGGAAAGGAGTCAGGGACATTAAAACGCACACAATTCTATAACATAGTGGGAGGGAACAAGGAAACAAAGAATGTGGAGTTGCATTTGTGGTGGATAATGATTTTAATAAAAAAATCATAGGCTTCCCGGCAGTCAGTTAAAGGATATGCAAGTTGAGAATTTGCACCAACTTCAACAATCTAACAATGATAAACAGTCACTGCCCAACAGAAGAACAAGAGCAACATACAAAGGAAAGCTTCTACCAACAGCTGGAGACAGTATATGATAATGCACCAAAAAATGACATCAAGATTAAATGGGTTATATGAATGCTAAAATAAGCAAGGAGCCGCAGTTCTATGGCACAATAGGAAAACACTCACTGCACAATGAAACAAGCGATAATGGGGAGTTTTTGATAAATTTTGCCACCAGTAAAAACATGGTTATAAGTTCCACATGCTTCCCACATAAAGACCTACACAAAATGACATGGATTTCACGAGATGGAACCACAACTAATCAAATTGACCATGTGCTGATAGACAAAAGGACAGCCAGTAGTATCTCCAATGTGAGAACACGACGAGGACTAGCATCCTCTGGATCAGACTATCTTTTACTACAGACCAAATTTAGATGCAGAGTTAACAGGCAAAAAAAACGAAAGACAACAAAGATCAAACAAACTGGACCTGGAAAAACTGAAGATCCAGGAATGTAACGAGAAGTTCGAACAAGAAGTCCTAAATGAGTTAAGGACGCTAGAACTGCACTCCATAGAAGGTAAATGGAGTAATATCAAAACAGCAGTACTGACAGCGGCAGCGTCCATCCTAAGAAACAAGAAAAAGGAGAGAAGAGGAGCATGGTTTGATGACGAGTGCAGACAAGCAATAGAGGAAAAAAATGAAGCACACAAAATGTACATAACAAGAAAAACACGGAAAAGATGAACATTATTTGAAGTCGCAAGACGGAAAGAAGACAAGATAAGTAGAATGAAAAAGAGATCCTGTGAAAATAGACAAATAAAAAAAATGGAAGAAAATTTCAAAAACAACGAAATTAGAGGAGCATACGAATACCTAAAAAGACAAGAAGTGGGTATAAACCTCAAACAAGTCTGTGTAAAGATGAAAGTGGGCAAATAATCAGTAACTAACAGAAAGTCATAGAAACCTGCAAGCATTATTTTCAGACCCTACTTGGAACACAAGTAGACATGGAAGATGAAATGGGTATGAACTACGTAGAAGAGAATGAAGTAGATAATGGAGTAGAAGCTCCAACTATAGAGGAAGTTATCGAAGCTGTTAAGGCCCAGAAAAACAATAAAGCTTCGGGAGTTGACGAAATACCAGCAGAACTGTATAAGGTAGGTGGCGACCACCTAGCAAGTCACATCCACGCGCTCATCAAAGACATATGGCCAGAAGGCCAGTAGTTAAATAATACTACATACAACCTACTTGTACTATATCATACACAAACCAAATTAATAATATCAAATTAACAATATCATAAATCAAGGCAATAGACAAAATGTACAAAACCAGGGCTCTGAGGACATTACATAAATTATTCAAGATGAGATACAATATGCACTAAAAAAAATGAAAAATAACAAGGCTCCAGGAGATGATGAAATAGTTACAGAAGCTATAAAACTTGGCAGAACTTGGTATATTAAAAAAATTCCTATAACTTGGAATAACTCCATTACAATTTTCTGCATAAATGGAGTGACAACATAAACCTAGAGAATTACAGGCCCATTTAACTACTCAACCATTTATACAAGCTGTACACCAGAATAATAACCAATCGATTGGAAGCAAAATTTGAGCTGTACCAGCCAAGAGAACAGGCTGGTTTTCGCCCCAACTACGGTACAAATGACCACCTACAGTGCACCAAAGTCTTGATTGAAAAATCAATTGAATACAATAGACCTCTAGTTCTAATGTTTATGGACCTCCATAAAGCGTTTGATACTATCGAACTACCCGCACCTGGAGTTTCAAGAAAGTTTGAAGATCAGCTCTGTATTTTAGTTATTTTTTTAGAAGTAGAATCCATACAAGAAGTATTCCGATATAAAATGACCAATAAGTTTTTCGCTAAATCCAACTCATACCTTTAAATAGTTAAAAGCACACCTCCTTAAATACAGTCGATATCGAAGGCAGAAAGTTCAAAGCGTCGTGTCAGAGTAAAGCGTTGCACTCGATATTCACAAGTCGCTATCCATTCTTATCGCCTTCTTTCCACAAAATAAATTCCCCGCGATCTTAGCTACAAGCGCAACTTTGTACTTTTAAAGGAGTCACGACACAGTGTGCCCAAATTGTATGTGAACAACGAGGACTACAGTGCTTCACTGCGCTCAATTCTAAATAGAGACGGTCGTAAAGTGTGGAGTGGGTTGTTTAGTTCTCAGGAATAAAGTTTTTAGTATTACTTAACTGGAAGCTTTTACCTCGATTTAAAAAACACGTGTGAGATAACAAAGCTACTAGACTTATTAATAGAGAAAAATATTTACAGCTCTCTTTACTGAAAACCAAATCATCTACCATAACACTATTTTTCCACTGATCTTGTGTTATATATAGTGTTACGGTTTTCTTAACATTTTTGACGTTAATTGTTCAATCTTGTGAACCGTTGCCGTAAACTGGAAATATGGCGTGATTAGATTAGGATTACGGTGATTACACTTATTATTAAACATAATATAATCTAAAAATGTATAAATATTTTCAATTTATCTGCAACCTGTCAATGCAGCAGCATTATACTCTAGTTAAATCGGTGAGTGTAGGAAGAATCTATACCGATTTCGGGGCTTTTTTGCCCCTCGTCAAGATATGGGACTACTGATGAGAGGTAAAAAAGCCCCGAAACTTATATAGACTCTTCCTACACTCTCCGATTGAACTAGAGTATAACGCTGCTGCATTTTCAGTTGCAAAGAAATTGAAAATGTTTATCTATTTTTAATTAATTTACTCTTTTGTGGAGTACTTAGGAAACCTTCTCGTTGGAACTTTACCACGCTGAGCAGATGGGACGTGAATTATTTAAAATTCTCTCATCTTATTATAATTTTTGAAAGTCGCGGGGGTAGTAACCAGAGAGTTTCCATCTGTTGTCAATTTAGTGGTAGGATAACGAACTTTATTGTCATTTTTTGTACTACTCGATTGAGAACTTAGTTTGTATAAGATAATCTATTTGCCTGGCAATATTGTAGAGAATCATGGTAGTTTAGAAAACGTAATATTTAATACACAATAGTATACGAAGGTTGGACTAAAATGGCTATTTGACTTTGTTGGCTGGTGCCCTAGACAGACCGGTAGTGGTCAATTTATACCATTTTCGTAGATTATGAAGCCGCGATATCATTTTATTCCCGAATCTCGTTTCTCGTGCACCTTATCTTGAAGCATCTAAATAGCAAAATTTGGTGATTTGTTATATAGAGAGTTGATTCACTTGTATAATTATCCCGCTAATATCCTGTTCTTTCTTATAACGATGATTTTCGAGTTTCTGTTGTTAAAATCAAGCCCGGCCTATTTTCTGCTACCCTGGAGATAAGTGTCTGCAGATGCGCAAGATCGTTTACAAAAATTACCGTAGCATCAGCGTATTCTATGTCGTTTCAGTTGTTTTTTATTTATAAATATTCCCTTCTTCTTAAGACATTATTGACTATTATAGACAGAGAACGCTCAGTTTGTGGTAAGCACGATCAAACCCTTATAGTGAAACATGTACGAGTTAAAAATTCCAAAAAGTATAATTGTCGCCTTAAACTGTTTGGGTACTCCCTGACAAACCTCCCAATACAATACGGCAGTATTCCCGACCATTCTGGTCGGAATTAGCTCTCCACACATCTTGGCAAAACTCTCTGACAAAACGTAAAATTAATATTTTATTTAGAGATTTTACTGGCACTGAATTTAGTCATACCAAAAGAACTATTTAAAAAAAATCTTTCTTCATTACTGATGAAATAAATTAGAATCTTATCATCACAATAAAATACGAATTTGGCACAAATAACTGTACCTATACTTTACTGACCAGCGCATTTTTTGCATTTTTTTTTAATGGCAACCTAGGTGCAATTTTTTATTCCGCGTGCCAATATAATATATGTTTTAGTGTTAGCAAATTGTTTTTTTATAATTTTAAACTTATGCAATTTTATCTTAAGAGCAAACAGTAGCGATCAACAGGTAGCAACAAACGAGTTCCAAGATTGCGGCTCTAATTTTGAATATTTTGTCGAGATATTTGGCACACATATTCGTAATATAATAAAGAATGGCGGTACAGAGCCCAATTTTAGAAATATGTTAGTATGTGGAAAGTACTCTATAACTAAATAAAATATAGAAAAAAGGAGCCTCTACCGCCATTAAGAAAGATAAAAAAATACACTTTCTTCAAATAAACTTTTTTATCCCGTGCCTAGATTTTGTGTCACATTGGAACTACTAAAAATCGATTTTTTTATAACAAGAAATCAAACCTCACTGACTTGGCAACATTTCGCGGTATGTGTATAAAAATTATTGTTTTTGATAGTATTAACGTCACTGTCAGTGTCGAATTACCTACGCACTGTTGTCACACTTTTGAAAGTTCGCAGAACTTTCGCAATCTTGAACCACGTCTGTTGCTGCCTGTTGATCTCTACTGTGTGCTCTTATGAATAGGAAAAGAACGAAGTAAACAACCTATTGCGAATAAGGTAAATGGTATATAATATGTAAAATTATCATTTTCTATACTTATATTTTTTCTAAACCTAATAAGCTTGGATCTCGCATACCAAAAAAAATTTTTTTAATAGCTATCTGAAAATTTATTAATAGCTAACGGTGTCTAGTCGGACGAACTTTGATGTACGGGAACACTGGAACAGGGGAAGTTTTAATAGTGGAAGAGGTTACAGAGGTCAGACTACAAAAACGTCTCATGTATTTTGGCGGACAGAACATCCAATTGCTTTGTTACGCTTTCATTAAACTCTCATGCAAATATCAGACTGATATTAACCATTAAAAAAATTCCTGGGATTTGACATATTCTACGTGTCGGACTTATTAAAATGCTCAACATATTTGTCGGACTAACTTTTTTTATTCCACAATTAAAACTTCCCCTGTTCCAGTGTTACGATATATCAAATTTTGTCCGACTAGACACCGTTAAGCTATTAACAAATTTTCAGCTTGCTAATAATAAACTTTTTTGGCACGTGGCATCCAGGCCTATAATATGTATAAGCCGTATTTTCAATTTCTAACGTGCATAATTGGAGCATAAAAAGTGCAACATATTAAAATATAGAGCACCAGGTAGTAAAGTATGTACCTTCTCAATAATATAGACCTTAGCATAGTTCACACGTAATTTGTGTCCACTGATTTATAAATGGTACCTGTTAGTCCAGGTGGTGAGACCGCTCCCGTCTGGAAAAATTTCTGATTCGGTTTCTTTTTGGATTCCTATTAAAAAATGTCCCCTTTAAACAAATATGAAGGGTGCCGGGCGGAATTTTTGGGCAGAAATTGTTTAAACAATTTTTTTAAACAAATACAAAAGATCACGTTTTTGCTCCGTAACATATATTTTTAATGTTGTTCTGAAGCTATTTCCTTGTGGCATTTTTATAATTACGTATTTTTTTTATGGGAAATAAAAAAAATTAGTATTTATATACAAAAATGTACCACAGCTATTTCTCAGTCGGAATTATTATTTTTAATTAGTTGGTTTGATTTAGATGAGCATGAGACATGACAGTTCAAATAAAACACTAGATAACTATAGAGAATATAATGTCAACAAAATTTTAAATCCCTTTTTACATACAAATATTAATTTTGATTTCAATAGTTTATAAGAACAAAAGTAAGTAATTAATTAAAAAAAAATAAACCAGAACCAGCTGTTTCCTTCACATAAATATAAAAATCATTGTATTTTAGTCCCCTTTTTAGACCCCTTAACCCAATCTAAATTGTACCTTGTTCTTTCTTGTTTTCTCCCATAAAATAAAATAAAATCTATTACCGTCCTTATTTTCTTCAATAAAAAAATCATTTTCCTGGATAAACACACTGCAATCTTCCTTAAATTTTGTCAAAATGTCAAAAGGTTAAACGTCAAATATCGAACTTCTAAATAAATCTGCCAAATGTATTATTTCCAATATACTGAATAAATGTAAATCTGGTAAATAAATGTACTTCTATTACTTCTTTAAAGCCTCAGGATCGATAAATACATACAATTACTGAATATCGGAACACCCTTTAACATACAAAAGGGTCTATTACACGACTCTCATTTTCAAAAAAAAAGCCCAAATCAAACCCGATTTGGGCTTCGAAACGTTAATAAATTCATTTTTTAGTAAAATTGTGGCTTATTTCCCATAAAAAAATACGTAATTATATATTTTTAAGTTTCGTTGGTCATTCTAAACAAGAAAGGTATCTTGTAAATTTTCTAAAAAAATGATAGTTTTCGAGTTATAAGCGATTTAAAATCTGAAAAATGCGAAAATACAAATTTTCGAGGCTTAAAAACTCACATTTAAATTAGTATTTTTGATATTGCCATATACTTAAATTTTAAACATTCAGCTTCAAGATTCTGAAGAGTGATTGAGTCTAACCTTAACTTAAATCGTTGTTTTTTAATTGTTATAAATATGCATGTCCATCCGATTTTTTTGCAAGCCGAAAAACGCTTGCCGACAACAGTGAGTAAAAATGACTCGACTTTCCCACTGACAATTTTTTTTGCCGGTGTGGTGCGCTCTATTCCAGAAATCTCCTATTTTCCTCCGAAAAAAATTTTTTTATAGATTCTTTGGGACATTCTAAATAAAAAAGTTTGTTCATATTTTTCTCAAAAGTTAGTAGTTTTAAAGTTTTAAGCGATTTAAAAACCGAAAATACGTTTTTTTGGCATTTTTCGGATTTTAATCGCTTATACCTTTAAAACTTAATTTTAACTTTAAAATTAAACTTTTTTTATTTAGAATATCCCAAATAATCCAGAAAAAATATTTTTCGGAGAAAAATAGGAGATTTTTGAAATAGCACCAGCAAAAAAATCGGATAAACATGCATATTTAAAAATTAAAAAACAATGGTATAAATTAAAGTTAGACGCGATCACTCTTCAGAATCTTGAAGCTAAATTTTAACCTTCAAATTCAGTATCTGGCAACCTCAAACATACTAACTTAAATATGAGTTTTTAAGCCTTGAAAATGCGTATTTTCGCATTTTCAGATGTTAAATTGCGTATAACTAGAAAACTACTAATTTTTGAGAAAAATTACAAAATACCTTTCTTGTTTAGAATGACCCAATAAACCTAAAAATATATTTGAGAGCAAAAAACTTTATCTTTTGTATTTGTTTAAAAAATTGTTTAAACATTTTCTGCCCAAAAGTTCCGCCCGGCATCCTCCAGATTTGTTCAAAGGGTACATTTTTGAATAGGAATCCACAAAGAAACCGAATCAGAAATTTTTTCAGACGGAAGCGGTCTCACCACACGGACTATGTGTAGATTATTAACAATAATTTATCATCCGTCTTGTATTGTATTGGAGTCAGAGGCCAGGCCAACAACGCTACACACGTCCTGACACGACAAATTTTGTCAGGAATACCAACCCAACAGGCACGTAGCCAAAGGGAGGTCCATGGGGTCCGGACCCCTCCCAAAACTGCCTCGGCTTTTGTACCAAGGCAGCCAGTTTATCCCCAAGTTATTATTATCTATTATTTTTGGAAAAGTGAAAGAAATTATTGTTATTTTTTACTAGGATTATTTTTGTTTTTATTCCTTTATTACTTGGATTTGTCTCTACCAAAAAAGCAAAATTGCTAGAAAACTTGTCTGCCTATTACTCCGTGACACTTCCCTTACAGCAATAAAAGCTGAATATAAATGTTTTGGTGTAACTGAGGTAACTGTAATATATAATATAATCTTTGGAACCAAATACCGAAGTTCTCCGCGTAATGCAACATTGTAATAAAGATTTTTTCCAAATATTTACAAATTCCTTACAATTTTGACAACTATCCCTGTCACAACGGCCAGTATAGAACGTCCGTTTTTAACAATGAAGAGAATAAAAACTTTATCCAGCAACAAGATGGGAAACGGAAGACTCGGTTATTGTAACTGGTTGCTTGGTCCGTTCACTGGAACGTAGAAATAAAGCCAGATATAATATCAAATAACCAAAATTTATTGGGTAGACAGCTGAATAAAAGATCAGGTATACTCTTTTCTACGGAACCCTATTTTTCGTTAGTAGTCACTAACATCATCACCATTGTGTCATATTAAAAATACAATGGTGAAATTAGGTAACAACTTACTTACTAGGGTAACATTGTCGTCATACAGATGTTATATGTTATAGACCAGGGCATTTGGCACAAAATAAATCGAGTTTTAAATACAGCACCTAGAGACTTTCAACTTTTTGCATTGTGTTCAGGATGACGTCCGGAAAAAATTCAACTATACAAAAATGGGTGGAAGGGCATAAAATACATCCAAAGTTGCATAAGCATGCCAAAATAAGTACATTAATGTCCAGATTTTCTTATTAAGCGTTTTTTTTTGTAGTCACTGAACACGAATACGTAATCAGAACTGATCCCCGAAGCAACTGGTGCTCAGGGTTACCGCTAAAGCATGTCATCTGGATTTTCGAGGGTTTTCGGCACTCAATTGATGCAAACAGATTACTCGGGTTGTTATTGGGGTTGCTGAGTACGAATATGGTATCATAACCGACCCTCGGAGCACCTAATATCCAGGGTGACTGATATGCACTTCATCTTCTGGAATTTCGAGGCTTCCCGACTCTAAATTGATGCAAATAGATTAGTCGGGTGGTCTTTGGGGTTGCTGAACACGAATACGCCATACGAAAACCAAAAACCCTCGAAATTCCAGAAAGTTACGTGAATATTAATCGCCCTGGGCACTAGGTGCTCCGATGATCCGCTTTGATGTCCTATTCGTCTTCAGCAACCCCAAAAACCCCCCAAGTAATCTGTGTGTATCAATTTAGTGCCAAAAACTCTCGAAAGTTCCAACTGACGTGTTTTAACAGCAACCTTGGGCATCAGGTTCATCGGGGGTCGGTCCTGATTGCGTATTCGTGTTCAGTGACCCCAAAACCCCACTTCATAAATAACAAAATCTGGTCCTTAATGTACCTATTTTGACATGTTTGTTTTATGCACTTTTGGGTGAATTTTATGCACTTTAAAGTGCAATTAAGTATTTCCACCCATTTTTGTACAGTAGGCTTTTTTCCCGGCGCAATCCTGAACACAATGCAAAAAGTTGCAAGTCTCTAGGTTCTTTATTTAAAAATCGATGTATTAACGTGTTTTTAGTGCTAAATGTCCTGGTCTATTAGTGAAGTAGTAAACACTTAGTAAAAGTAATTTGAAAATGTTTAAAAATGGAAGTTTAACATGGTTAAAATATTTTATTGAATTTAACAATATTTTTTAAATACCTAAATGAGAAAATAACAACAAATTTTAAAATATGAAAATGGTTTTTTCAAATTTTGCATACGGATCTAAAATTTATTCTGAATATTTTTTAAATACCTTACCGTCTAACCTAACAAAAAATTGGAGTTGTGTTTGGACCCCCCTCAAGCACATTTTCTGGCTACGTGCCTGCAACCCAATATTGTTGGAATAGCAATACCACCCGACCAAATCGGTCAGCCTAACTTACAAGGTTACTCATTTTTGTCATGCTACAAGCCTAAAATCAGGTTTTTCAGAGACTACGCTACGTGCTGGAAACGATTCATGCATGATACTATGCCGCGACCTTTAGATCCAACGTTATCATTCCCGACAGTCAGGTGGTTTTTTCAGAGCGTGTGTAGACGTTATTACCTAAACAATCTTAAAGATATGTTAAATTCAAATAACACTATCATTAACCTACTTTTGTTTTTAAAAGACTTTCATTTACTAAGCACAGTGTAATTAAATGTTCCTTTAGATAATGGGAAAGTTTGTATGTTATATTAACTTCTGTAACATCTATTAATCGCCGAAGAGTCCACGTCAAAGCATTTTAAATTAAAAAAATAAGAACTAATTTATGAACTTTTCTAAAACATACACATTACACATCACTCTATACATAAAAACTAAGTACTTTAAAAGCGATTTACTGACTTTAGGATTCTATACTATGCTTTCGATACAAGCCTAATCGAAGAACTTTTCAGAGCTTCAGTTTCACTTTACTTTAGCTTTGCTAATGACATCGGAGAAAACAAGGAGTGGAGATGAAAGATAAAGATTAAAGCAGCGGGGTTTACTGTATGTAGCTTGTTTGCATCGAAGATTACGACACTTTTAAAACTTTTAATGTGTGGGACTATGGAGTGACGACGGCTTAAGGGAATTGCGGAGATTAAACATTTTTCAATGTTTTAATGTTGGAATTTGTTTGATCATTTAAAATTATAATAGGTACTTAATATTTTACGCGTGCCTGTATTACAAAACATATAGTATTTTATGCTTTATTTTTAATAATCACTACAGAGATAACAACTAGCTGAGTTTGTAAAATGTGGAAACATTTTATTCGATACATCATCATTATAATCATTCTTCTATCTACCTATCAGCCAGGTTCCTACAGCCTCTGCCGCTTATCGCATTTCGACCGCCATCGTTTTCTGTCCATCCATTCGTCTTCTTTGATTGCTCTATCTTTCATGATGTGCCGTACATTTTCTTCCCAGCCAACTGAAGGTCTTCCCCTTCTTCTTTGGTGTGGTATGTAATTTAAAGCTTTCTTTGGCCATCTATCTTCACTCATTCGTTTTACGTGACCATACCACACTAGTTGTCTAGTTTCAATTTTATCTACACTGGAATATACAGTATGTGTCCTCCTTCTAATATCTTCATTCCTGATGTGATCTTTTTAGATATACCACACGCTCTCCTTAGATAATCCATTTCTACTACTTCTATTCTTTTCCTATCTTTTTTTGTCATCTGCCAAACTTCTGCTCCATAAGTCATAATAGGCTCTACCAAGGTACGATACATTGTCAATTTCGTTTCTTGTCTTATATCTTTAGACCACAGTAGAGAGCTCAGGATGTTTACCGCTTCTTTGCCCTGCTGCGTTTTTTTTTTTCGATGTCTCTTTTGGTAGTGCCTTCTGTAGATATTATAGATCCGAGATATTTATATTCATTACATCTTTTCGTGGTTCTAATTTCTAACTCTGGATCTTCTTCATCATCCCCTATTTTAAGATACTCTGTCTTTGACATATTCATATTGAGGCCCCATTTTTCATATTCTTTCTTTAGTTTTCTAAATATGTAGTCCATGTCTTCCTCATCATTCGCTACGACTACCTGATCATCTGCAAAAAACAAAGTTGTTAGACATTTACCAATGCCTATGTCTATTCCCATTCCGGATACCTGTTTCCTCCACTGCTCTGGCGATGATTGAATATATATTTTAAATAAGGTCGGAGACAGACAACATCCTTGTTTAAGCCCCTTTGATATAATGAATGATTCAGATATAAAGCTTCCTTCTTTAACGACACTTCTTGCATTTTTGTATATATTTGCGATAGCATCCACATACTCTCTACTGAGACCTACCTTCGTCAATGTTTGAAAGAGTTTTTTTCAAAGGTACCGTATCGCATGCCTTCTCCAAATCTACAAACAATAGGTGGGTAGATAGATCCGTTTTTCTATTACCAATATATTATCAGTGCACGATCTTCCTGCACGATCATCATTCTTAAGAGTACATAAACCCTTAGGTACAATCCCAGAAGCCCTTGAATTGATAATCGGCTGATTTCAATGATTAAAGAAAAAACATCTCATGGAAAAGGGTAAGAAAAGTCTATTTCAGGAAAACATATGCATCCATAGACAATTTTTCAATATATACTGTTGTAGAATGGTTTTTTGGAAAAATTCAGAAAATAAATTTATATCATGGACCACGAGATCGTAGATTTTCTTCACCCTGTATATGACCAAAAATTGTATAGAGTATATTTTAGTTAATAAACAATGCTTTTTCGGGGAAGGTGAAATCTTTAATGTGCTTTCGTTAATAGGTTTTTTGAAAGGATTTACAGACAATGGTTCAAAAATATTGGAAAGTGCATATTATTTCGTTTTGTGAACATCAATAGGATTTTTGTAAATAATTCGTAGAAGGTTTAAATGATAAACAAATTTTATTGAGTTTAGAATGTAAGGCCTTTTGTTTAGCTTTTTGAAAAAACGATAGTAATTTGATGTCTCTTATGCCTGGTTGCACCAACAGATCTTAAGCTCCAGCTTAGCTAATCTCTACTTATAAATAGGGCCTCCTTGAATATCACTTACATTGCACCATAATTTTCGATTCTTACCTTATTATCAATCATATCTATTACTACATTATGATATTTTTATTATAATATATTATAATTAATATTAATTCTTATGTTATTCTCGTCTTAAGCTTAAGATCTGTTGGTGCAACCGGGCATTAGAATTTTAACAAAATGGAAAGTTGGATACAAATTAAGTTGGTTTTCTTAGGAAAGGAAAGTAGAGAGGTGGTTTTTGATTGGTAGAGAAAGATCGATGGAAGGGATGAGAATGTGGAGTCGGAATTTCAGAGAGAAAAAATAGACACTGTGTGATGAATATCGGGAGAGAGCAGTCCAGTTTTTGAAAAGTAAGAAGTCAGTGTAAAGTGGTGAAATCGGCCTTTGTGAGCAGAATCAATTTGAAACGAAATTGTTGACCGATTGAGAAGTAAAATTTTTCTGTGTCCGAGGAAGATTCCGTTGTTCTGTCTAGAACGAGTAGCTGATTGTTATCTATTTGCACAAGATATAGAGCAAGGAGAAAATCGAGTGGAGAATTCGAGCGAGTCCTGGTTTTGTTTGTTTTTTGAAGCAGTTTGGACGAGAGGGACCTTTTCGCAACATCAAAAGGGTACGTGTGGGAGAATCAAGGACAACGAAATCTGGGAAAAGGAGCAGTGAAGAAACCAAAAGGTTAGTCAAATCATTTGTCGAAACGGAGAGAGCTTGCTTATATCCACACCATATATGCTCATCTTTTTGTATTGAACAGTTGTATAACTCAGTTAGTCATTCCAACTTTAAGTAATCAATTAAAAAGTAAAAAAGTAAATTTTATTAAATTTAGTATGAATAAACAATAATTTATTTAATAATTTTTTAAAGCTTGATTTATTAAGTAAGAAATTGCTGCAAAAAATTTAGATTTTAGTATTTTTTTTCCAATCGTATTTATACAGCATATTGGATAAATAAATAATAGATTACATGTATATATGATATTGAATGTGTTTAATTTCCCTATTTTATCCTGGAAAGAGTAAGCAACTAGAGATACTAGAAGCCACAAATCAAAGGTATCATCGAATACAAAATTAGCCCTGAAAATAAACTTTATTCGAAAATTTAATTTGAATTTGGTTTTGTTTTTACATAGGCAGAAATTAAAATAATTGAGTAATTAATTAAATTAATAATTTGCTAATCAATCTAATAAAAGACATAGAGTCGAGCATAAAAATACTGACAAAAAGCTAAGATTGTCGAAAAGTAATTATGAAAACAGGGTTAGTTTCAGAGGATCCAAACCTTTTTACAAATAAGTAAGGTTAAAATTCTGGTATCTACACAAAAACTGGTATATCACTAGAAAAAACTAATGGTGAAATACGTTTAAAAGAAGAGATGTATCCTGTACAGTAGAGTGGATATTTGGCTGTTGAGTCTCTAGAGATACTTAATTAAATATATTCGCAAATATATGAAATATACTTTGGATAATGTACTGACTTAACTGTTCTTATTAACCCTGTATACCTAGGTATTTCAGTTTAGTATTTCAGTTTTTATAAACTATGTCCATGTCAATGACTTCAAGTTAAAGCAATTTTAACAAAAACCCTCACAAAATAAATAGTTTAAAACCCTCAAAAAAATTGTGAGGAATTTTGGCCGTCTACCAAAGCTCACCTTATAATAATGATTCTAAACGAACAGAGATCGAAAAATTGCCTCTGCAGGAAAACACCACTGGGATAAAGAGACAAAAAAGAAAGAAAGTAATCACAACAACATGTTCCTGGAAAAAACACACTCCGCGCAAATATTTGTAAGAATCCTTGACAGCGGAACGCAAACCACTAATAGTCCTTAGCCCCGGCTGTAAAGCACGAAACGTCAAGACAAACACTCGACATCTCCGTTAGACATTATCCCTTTTCACTTTTTTGTTTTTATACCTATTTGTTTGTCTTAGTTTGAAGTTTCTGTTTGCTCTGTCCGACAAGTCGTGCCAATTTTTAAACAAGAAATAGAGCACTACATCAATAGGTAACGGAAATCATTTATTATATGAAAACCTAGTGTATACCTCGATATACTGTACCTAGTGTAATAAATAACGCTTTTGAACGCATTAAATTTATACTTCTTTAGGCGCGATTGGAAAAATTTTTGATGATAGTGAATTTTTTTAAAACTCACAGTATGAGATACTCGCACACTGACAACATGAAGTTAGTTGCTCAATCTAAATCTTTTAAGTTTTATATTATCATATCAGAAGGTATTAATTCAAATAAAGTTAGTCCATTCTTTGACGGTTTTTGCGGTAAATTTTAATGAACCGCTTGGATTGACTTGAAATTTGGCATATATATAGATAATATGTCAAAGAAAAAAAGTGATATTGTGCCGATGTGTCCTTTTGCTCTGGGGGTGGGTACCACCCCTTCTCGGGGGTGGAAATATTTAACCTCAAAATAGCCTCGGAAATTAATAGATATTTCTATTCTGAGTAAAAAATCTTATATACGACTTTTTCGGTAAATTGATATTTAGCAAGTTATTCACGATCGAAATTGATGATTTCCTACATGATAAATGCATGTTTTTGAGTGGATTTTCAAAACTATCTCTAAAATTATGCATTTTTACGAAAAAGTCATTATAATCAAAAAGAAACCTATTAAATTAGTGAATGGAGTGGTGTTCTTTCGAATCGGGGTTTTTTCGAATCAACCTTGAATCAAACATTTTATCATTAAATAACGCAAGAAATAGAGATTTCTAGAAAAAATTATGGACACATCTTTTAAATATTTTACTGATACCTTTACAAGGTGCTATAATAAAAGTGATTTGGATAAAAAATATTACAAAAACAAAACGATTATTTCGTTGAAAAATCAAAAGAAGAATTACTTAAATTGGTGAACTTTCCACAAAAATAAAAATTAACATTATTCCATGCACAATTAGGTTTATTTATAGCCTGATTACGCGTTCTAAAATTTTAACTAGTTTAAAGTGCTTAGGTTTGAAAACAATTTCAATTAAGTATTAAATTATTTTTTGTTATTTTATAAATATTTTAAATTTTTCCAAAACTACTTGAAAACTAAAAGAAACCTGAAAAATATATATCAATACTAAAATGTAGTATTTTTTATACTAAAACTTATTCAGTTTTTTCAATGTCTCTATGGTAAACACTAAGTGAGATATTTATATTTTAAGTTTGCACGTAAGTGTGAGAAGCAGTTTTCTAATCTCTTTGAATCGCATGCTTTAAAAATTAAAGACCTCCAGAAAGTCCAGCTTCTGAATACTTTTAGCACTTACAATTCTCCACAAAATAAGCTTTGGAACAATGAAATATCTTAAAAATTACAGAAGTTATCGTTAAAAAACCATATTGAAGCTTATGTCGAATAATTTTTAAGCGTTGATATAAGTATTTAATTTTTTTTTCATGAAAAATGCGCATCGTATGAAAAAAAGGGAAGATATATTTTCTGTCATAAATTAAATAAGTCTAAACTCAAAAATGCTTTTTAATTTGAAATAACTCAGTGGCGTACTATTTTTTTTTAATTCAGAATAGTACCCGTATGCGCGCCAATGGTGAATATAAAATTTTTAATAGTATGTCTGTCAATAAATGCGTAATAACTACCTCTTAAAACCAACCAAATTTCATTTGCATATCTCAACCGGTTTTAGAGCAATCAATAAATCTTCACTTTGTAAGAGAAATCTCAACACCCCGTATCTTGGAACTTCATTAGCTACGACTCTGGTTCTACTAGGTCTCCAAACTTCATACATACACAGATTTTTTCAGTTTTTCATAATCTATATTTCTGCTCGGAATATTTTTTCGATAAAATACTTACTTTTTGAGTTATTTGCGAAAAACCGTCTAACAACGTGGTTCTTTTGTTGAAAAATGAACATATTCACTCGCAAATAACTCGAAAAGTATTGACTTGGTAAAAAAACTTTATAGAACAAAAGTTGCTTAGAATTAGTCAGTTTATCCATTTTCAGACTTATTTTGGACCTATATTTTTTCACCCCCGAGAAGGGGTGAAACTGACCTTCTGGGCAAAAGTACACATCGGTACTATATCATTTTTTGTCCTTAACTTATTAGCTATGTGAATGCCAAATTTCATGTCAACCCAAGCGGTTGTTTAAAATTCACAGGTTTTGCAATATTTTACCGAGAGTGAATGATCTAATAAATCTATTTGTAGGGGTAATTTATAAGGGTTGAAAATATTAAATACTTAATAAACTAAATTTCAAACATAGAATAAAGTTTAGATCACTACAAAATACATCATTACCTAATTTAAAGTTACAAAATATTTTTTATACAAAGTCTTATTTAGAGGGTAGTTTTTAAGGGTTTAAAAATAGTTATAAACTATAAAATATACTTCAATAAGAGAAACAATCAAATTCCTATATTTAACATACTATTTAACGTACCTACACATAATTTAGATTTAAATAACGCTTATAACCGCTGTTTTTAATTTTTGGTAAAAAAGGGTAGTTTTCACCCCGTAAAAATAAAAAGCACACATTGTAGTCATATCAGTTTTGAAGAGAAGGATAAGATGAGCGTATTTGCAAAATTTCTTCTAAATCGAAGAGGTTCTTTAGAATTTAGAGGTCTTGCAATATTTTACCGTTAACAAACGTACTAAGTTTGAAAAAATATATTGGTGTTTTTAATTCGATTGTATATTAGGTCTGGATCCCGCGTATGAAAAAAAGGTTGATTAATAGCAAGCTGAAAATTTGTTAATAGCTTAAGGGTGTCTAGTCGGATAAACTTTCATATATGGGAACACTGGAACAGGGGCAGTTTTAATTGTGGAACAGGTTAAAAATTTGGAACGGGCACACCACGAAAACGGCACATTTATTTTGTCCGACAAAACAGACTTAAACTCTCCTAACAGAGATTAAACTCTCATGCAAAAATCAGACTGCTATTTATCACCTGTCATAATTCCTGCCATTTGACATATTCTACATGTTCCACTCATTAAAACGCCCATTTGGTGATAAATAGCAATCTGATTTTTGCATGAGAGTTTAATCTCTGTTCGGAGAGTTTAAGTCTGTTCTGTCGGACAAAATAATTGTGCCGTTTTCGTGGTGTGACCATTCCAAATTTTTAACCTGTTCCACAATTAAAACTGCCCCTGTTCCAGTGTTCCCATATATCAAAGTTTGTCGGACTAGAGACACCCTTAAGCTATTAACAAATTTTCAGCTTGCTATTAATCAACTTTTTTTTCATACGCGGATCCAGACCTAATAGGACGGTAATAGATTTTTACTAATAATTTGTTCGTAATTGATTTATGTTTTTTTTTTATTTTATTCTGGCCTTGGTTCAGAACCTTTAGCCACGTAACTACATATAAAATTATTATTCTTCGTTCATAAGTATAAAATTGTCCAGTATACACTTAAAAATATAAAATAAAAAAAAATAAAGCTTACAAATAATAACATTGCCTACGTACTATGTTAATAAATACAACTAGGTATATTAATTTTTTTTTCACTCCGGTAAGAACTAAAACATACATAGGTTACAAAATAATATAATTAATTACAGTAAATATCTCATTCATACATTACATAATACAAAAGAAATACCTATTCATTCAAACTATGATTGATTTATGTATTTATATAAAAGAATCTTTTATTTATTTATATTATCCTCCTTACAAAACGTGATTGACTCAATAACATCCTTCGTATCACTTGCCTCAGTTTCCAGGAAAAACATAAATAATTTCAATATTGGAATCCAGTTTCCACTGTCTGTCCGTCTGTAAACACAACTCTTCCCTCACTTGACCAGGACCACATATAATGGTAAATGAGAGGTCGAATGAAAGCTTATAAGCCAAGGATGGTATTAAAGGTGAGCAATTTGAGTTCAGACTTCCGATTTTAGAGTTGAAACCGGAAGTACTGTTTTAAAGTCACCAAAACAGTTCAAGCGATATATTATTCGACGCGTCTTAGCAAGACGGGAACAAATATACTCCCGTTTTGATTTCTGTCTATCTGCCGATCTTTTTATCTGCAAATGTAACTCCTCCGTTATGAAAACAGATAAAATAATGACAAACGAGGTGTCGAATGAGAGCTCATAACCCGAAAATAGTATTAGAGGTGAGAAATTTTGCCTCGGACTTCCGGTTTTAGAGTGGCAAGCTAAAGTATTGGTTTACAGTCGACAAAACAATACAAGAGATTTATTATTCATGTCTATCTGTCTGTCTTTCTGTCTGTCCGCTAATATAAAGCCTTCATTATTAAAACAGACTGACAGTGAAGTGTCTAATCAGAGCTTATAACTTAAAGATGGTATTAGAGGTGAAAAAATTGACCTCGGATTTCCGGTTTTAGAGTAGCAACCGGAAGTTTCGAAATAGTAAAAGCGATATATTATTTGACGCGCCTTAGAAAGATGAGAATAGATATATACCTCCGGTTTTTATATCATTTCCGGTTAAAAAGGTTTAACCGAAATTGCCACATTATAGTCGCAGAAATAGTAGATCTGATATCAATAATCGCGTAATGAAAAGTAAAGCCAGAATATTTAGTTCTGTTTTTGATGTCATCTCCGTTTAAAATGTTATAATCAGAAGTTTTCCAACAATGACTCAAAATTATTGTTCGTTTTCTTTAAATCACAATTAAAAAAAAACAAAGTAGTTATCTGATGCCATTAAGATGCCATTAAAACTGAGGAAATATATATATATTCTTGCATATTCGTCAATACGTCATTAAAGCATGAGTTTCTTGTTGATAATCTTCTTGATTAATTATTTCTATGGGAAATAAGCCACAATTAAAATGAAAAAAATTATTTTATTAACGTTTCGACGCCCAATAAATAACGGCACCCGATTTGGGCGTCGAAACGTTAATAAAATTATTTTTTTCATTTTAATTGTGGCTTATTTCCCATATAAATAATTAATCATAAAAATCCCACAAGGAAATAGCTTCAGAACAACAGATAATCTTCTTGTCTAAGTAGCACTGTATACTGTATATTAGTAGTTTGTATTGTTGTAGAGTTTTTTTTTGAAAATAAATTCAGAAAAAATTAAATTTATATCAACGACCATGAAATCATAGTTTATCATCACCCTGTATATCACCAAAATTGTTTAGAATTTAATTTTGCTATTAAGCAAGTGTTTCGGGAAAAAGTGAAACGACTAATAAGTGATTCGACGAAATGCAAGGGACATGAACAAACATTGCGGTAATTAGAAAGTGGACATCGTGGTCGAAAACAAAGACGGTTTTAAGATCCTTTCCGGGAAGGTTTTTAATGTGGTATACACATTGTATGAGTTTAAGATGTTAAAGTAGAAAGTAGGAAAGGACTAATTATGATATCTTTTGAAATATGACAAATTGGTAAAGTTCTGTGAAAAAATATTTGGTTTCAGAAGAAATGGGTATGAAAGGTTTGGAGAGAGGCGTGTTTTGGATTGAGTGGTAAAGCTGAGGTAGAAGGGAGTCAGAATTTGGCGAGAGACGAGAGGTCACTGTGTAATTAACATCGGCAGGCAGTCCAATTTTTTGTTTTAAAAAGTTTAGTAATCAGTGTAGAGTGTGTGTGATCAGCCCTTGCAAGCAGAATCAAGTTTAAACCAAATTGTCGACCGGTTGAAAAGTCAATTTTTCTGGTCCGAGGGAATTTCCTTTGTTTCGTTTAGAACGAGTAGCTGATTAATATCTTTTTGCACAAGATATAGAACAAGGAAAACTGAGTAACAGAATTCGAGAAAATCCTGTATGATTTTTGGAAGCAGTTTGACGAGAGGGACTTTTTCACAACATCCAGAGAGTACGTGTTGAGAGAATCAAGGACTGCGCAATCCAGAGAACGAGAGAGTGAAGAAACAAAAAGGTTAGTCAAATTATTTGTCGGAATGGAGAAAATCTGTTTATATCAAACCCATATTTGTTTATTTGTTTAGTGAACTATTTTTACGCAGTTAGTCATTTAAAATTTGAGAGATCAAGTCAAAAGAAGAAAAGTAAATTTTATTAAATTTAGTGTGAGTAAATAATAACTTAATTGAATAATTTTTTGTCAAAACAAGGAGATATCAGAGTTAGAGTTTAATTTATTAAGTAAGAGATTGTTGCAAAAAATTTAAATTTAATATTTTTTGAATCACATGTACACGGCTTATTTGATAAAAACAATAGATTACATTTATATGATATTGAGTGTTTTCAATTTCCCTGTTTCCACCCTGGAAGAAGTAAGCAATCAGAAATATTAGAAGCCACCGATCACAGGTATTTTAGCCGATACAAATTCAGCCCTGAGAATAAAATTGATTAGAAAATTTAATTTGAATTTAGTTTTGTTTTTATAGAGGCAATAAATAAAATAATTGAATAATTAATTACAGTAAGAATTTGCTAATCAGTCTAATTAAATAGATCTAATAGAGCAGTGGTTCTCAATATTTTTGAGACATGCACCACAAAATACTTTTTAATAATTTTGGTACCACCTAACTGAAATAACTACCTATCTAGATAGGTAATCTAATTAACTGTAATAGTGGTGATTTTGACAGTTTTTCGTTTTGTGTACCACCGCAAATAATGATATGTACCACCAGTGGAACATGTACCACAGATTGAGAACCGCTGTAGTAGGGCATAACAGTATATACAGGGTGTAACAAAAATACAGGTTATAAATTAAATCACATATTTTGGGACCAAAAATAGTTCGAATGAACCTAACTTTCCTAACTATATAAACCTAAATTTCACTATAATTTTTTCTTAAGATGCTACTGTCATAAGAATGCCATATGTCCATTTTAAATAAAAAATCTTTAATAGTTTTCGATATATTGGAAAAAATCGATTTCCATTTTGTAACTTCAAAGGGTTGTAACTTTTTTTATATGCACATTTGTACTAAGGTAAGTTAGGTTTAATAAAACTATTTTTGGTCCCAGAATATGTGATTAAATTTATGACCTGTATTTTCGTTACACCCTGTATATGAAATAATAAATGCTCAACTCAAATTTATGCTTTTTAGTATATTTTAATATAGCTAAATAATATCATTTTTAGTCCTTCAGAACATTAGTGCCACAATTCACCTTTATTTTCCTTTGATGCCGTACAAAGCCATTTAAATAAACGAAAAAAGTGGGCGACCACATAATGTGCCCATAATTTGATTAACTTAAATGAGAGTGTGCAATTCGCCCTTTTTGGTTTCACCCGTTTGCCGTTCATTTAGCGTTTATTATTAGGGATCCCCAGGGAAATATATTACGAAAATAATTTGAGCCCGATATTTTCGCTAGAGACTAGAGAATCGTCCGGGGAGACAACGCCTTTAGTGGAGGACAGGGAAAATTTTATTAGACGATATAGGTTAAATGAGTTTGTGATGTTATTTTTAAGATTAGATCAAGCGGAGCTATTGTTAAAGGTGCCGCTCGAAATAATCGATATGTACGTACACGAATAATGTGGGTTAGATTAGTATATAAAAATAGAACCATTACTTCATCGACAACGATACTAATTAATTATTACAGCTCATCGTGAATATCTGCTGCGGTAACTATTGTCTTATATATGTTATAGCAGTTGGATTTCCCGCTATAATGTTTTGTTAATAGCATTCATTAATTTTACATCCTAATTCCCAAAAAGAATGTCTATTTTCCAATTTATTTTGTGAGTTGTATATCATATAAATATTTTAAAGCCGTCCCTGTTTGAAAGTTTCAGAGCATTGCAAAATATTGCGTAACGTTGAAAAGTACCCCAACTCCCCTTGAAAAAATGGTTTAGTCCATCTGAAAGTAGCTGAGTTTTTGTCAAGTAAGCACCTCTAAGGATCAAAATCAAAAGTGAGGCGATAAACTACCCCAGCTAATTGAAATAATATTCGATAATAATATTTCAATCAACTATGATAGCTATCGTCTACCCTAGACTAGCTCAATCTCCCAAGTTGTGAGTCCACCTTGTCCTAATCAAAAACATGAACAATGGAAATGCAGAATGGAGCAAATAAAACAATAATATTTAACTAATCATGTTTATTTTTCATAAAAGAGATAATTAAAGTATTAAAAAATAATTTATAAGACCTTGCCGAAACTTTACAGATCAGAGATTATACTTATCGATGGCACTTGGTATCTGTCTGCGGTTTCTTGGTGTCTTGCTGTTGATTCTGCGACGGGCTCTGGGGGCTTGTAGATGTTCTGTCCACCAGGCCTGAAGGTGTTAGTTGATGGTGTGGTGTCTATGCTATGTTACTGCAGCATCGCCAGCGATATTGGGGGCTCCAGGTTCAGGGAGTCCTCCCACGAGTTGACGGGTTGTTCAATTGGCTTTTGTAATATAATATGTCCAGAAAACCCAAATAAGAACGTCTCTTTGAAAAAAAAATATAACTCGGTAATTGTGCGGTACTTTTCTCGATCCGTGGCTTCAGAGAGAAGCGCAGTTTAGTCCGGTTTGAAGATTTGAAGGGGTAGGATCAGCTTCGCTGCCGGTACTCACCCAACAGGGCGTTGCCCGTTGTCCGTTGCCGGTAATAAGTATAGTATTGTCGTTTTGTGAAGCTATGAAGATCTAGTAACCTGTAGTGAGTGCTCTAGGAGGATCTTTACCCCATGATAATGGATTTGTATGGTGAAAACCGGGTACTTCGTATGAGTTGTATGACGCAGTTCTATAAGCCGGCATTTGTTCCTGTTTTATGATCTTCTGGTCCTGATTCACCGAAGAAATTTCTTTCCTGTCCCGTTTTGAATGCCCCGCCACGCCTCGTGTCAAAAGGACACCGATGTTTTGTTTCCTGTTCCATTGAAAATGAAGCCCCTGTGTCGAAATGAACCCCTTTCCCCCTGTGTAGTGTTTGAAGTGTGACGATGGGATTTTGTTAAAATGAGAAGGTATGAGATATTTTGTTTTTAAATAAATTCCAAGTGGATATATTAAAGTTTTCTGGTAAAAGGTTTCAGTATTTTTTATAAAGATATTCTGTTTTCAACATGGTAAATCTTTTTATAAATAAAATAAAATGGCAGTGACTTATGACATCTGTCAAAGTCAAATTTTGTTAAGTGCGTCAAATTTCATTTGACATATACAGCCCAACAAAAAAAGGGATTTGTAAAAGGTTAATTATTTGGAATATTAATGTTAAAACCAGTTAAAGTTTTATAAATTAGCAGTCATGTTTTTAATAACTTCATATTGAAAGTATTTTTTATAGTAAAAACAAAGTTTTTAAAGGTTTTAATAAATGTAGTAAAATGTACTTTTTTTGTTTTTCTAACCCTTTTGAAAATTTATTAATTATATTCTAATGCAACTGAAATGAGTTTTAGAGTAAAAGAAGAAAAGGAATATGGCATTGAAGCCAATGATAATGAGAATAGATATAGCCAAGTTTGACCCAACAGAAGAATCTAAAAGGAATGTCCCCCCAATTGGTACCTGTAAGTAGCCCAAATGTCCAGTAAGTACCCATATGTGAACCAGAGGATTTATTTCGAACGGCGTCCTTTTTTTTAAATAGTAGAAAGATCCTCTAGTCTGAGTAAGTACCCTTTTGTATTTGATTATGGTAGTTAGTCTTCTTAACACCCCCTTACCCCCCTTAACGAATCTACGACCTGCCACCGCAAAACCCATGAGCTGCCGTCTTGCAACGAGCCTTTCTGTGTCTGTTCCTTCTACTTGCCCCATTTCGACCCCCCAGTATCTATGTAGTTAGTCCTATCCCTGTCCCCATATGAGCAGACATGTAAAACGAATCAATGTTTGTCGACCCTGTGCCACTATTCTTCATTGTATCACTCCAATTTTATCCAAATTCTCTCTGGTTGTACCTTTCCACCTTTTTCTGGACAATCCTAAAGACCTCCCATCTAGTCTTTTCCAAAACACATTGTTTATAAAGTTACTGTTGTTACTGCGTATCACATGTTCTGCCAACTGCCAATCTTGGCTTGTATAATGAATGATCTTTGTTGATTTTAAACAGGCCTAAAACTCCATCCAAACAACACGGACTATACGAAACAATGAGATCACTAGGAATGCTAATGTGACTAGGTCCATTTTCTTAGAGACATAATATTTTTTTCTTATATTTTCTTCTACGTTTCTCACTGAGTTTCTGCTTCGGTTTATCCAATAATGCACAATAATATTATTGTCTATTGAGTCAATTAAAAGTATGCCTTTTTTTCCAAAATACAGTGGCCATGACCTTTCTAACCATTTATCAAATATTGGCCGCTTCAGACCATTTTTGTCACATTTTTTATACAGAAATGCAAAAAAATATTGAATGTTAGTAACGATTCTTTCAGTCAAGCTGCTTATTTTGGCCTGTGGTTCTAACGTACTATAATTCTAATCTTTTTGGTGAAGAATCTTATTAGTATTTTAATTTTTTTTCAGTAATTGATTTTATTAGTATTCTTTTTGTGATTAATTGTAAAATATACAACATTTATTTTCCTGTATCTGGCAAAGTATTTTAGAGTGTAAGTATTAAAAACATCTCTATACCTAAATGGTCATAAAATAAACAACCTATGCTTCGCAGATGACACTTCGCAGATGATATTGCAAATAGTCAAGCAGAGCTGATTGATCTTATACGACTGGTCGAAAACGAAAGTCAAATATTTGGTCTGCAATTAAACATCTCAAAGACAATATTCATGATAGTGGATAGACTGCATCACAATAGTCCGCACATAACCACAATTGACAGGTTTGAAGTTGTAAGCTTATTCTTGTATCTGGGATCACTTATTACAAACATAGGGTCACTACAGGAAGACATGAAACGTAGATGTGATCTAGCAAATCTTTTCACAGCAAAAATGACCACAATATGGAAAGACTGTCAAATTTCACGAGTGTTAAAGATGAGGTTGATGTAGATCTTGGAACCTGAGACAATAAAAAAGAAGTAAGATAGACGCCACTGAAATAGACTCCTCTTAAATAATTAAAACAATTATATACGTTCTTTATAAAAGTTAGGTTATATTTATATATTGATTTTTCAATTTCCTGTGTGGGAAAAACTAACTACACAAAATAAAAAAAAAACATGTTCCGTAGCCTATGTCAAATAATTATTATTGTTTAAAATTTTCGATTTTAAAAATTTTTTAAACATTTAATTTTTAAAATTAAATTTGCTAATCGAGCTTTAAATTATCATTTATTTATAACTTTGCAGACCCATAAATATTAATACGCAGACCGCGATATATCACGCATTTGTTCATTTATATTTCTGATATGCCAAGTATGCCGTTTGGAGCCAGCTGAACTTTTGGCCGCTAAAAATTATAAAAACCCTGTTAATTTTTTCAGTGGTCTTGTGCCCTTGTCGCAGTAGGGTCTATCAATATTTTCCGAAGCGTTTATAATGGACCCACTGCTGGTGTCACCCCGGAGGGAAATTGAAAAGTATGATTTATGAATGTTATTCTCGATTATGTTGTAACCCTGTGGTTTCGTACTGATGTTTTTTTAACTTGGCTTTTTATTTCTTAGCTAACAGGACTTGAAAAATGGTTTTATTAATTTTTTACCTCGTTCTGTAAGTACAATCGGAGTAGAGATGAGATAATTGCTATAATTTAAAAAATAATATTCCAATAGAACGATATTATTAATAAGTAGTGACCTCAAGATCAGCTTGAAAAATGTAAATGAATTTATGGACAGGAATTCTACTTTAAATATATGAAAGATATTAAAAAGTTCCCACTTCTGTGTTTAACTTAAAAAATCAAGAAATAAAAAATGAGATTAAAGGATAGGGATTAAAAAAATAATTAGGTAAGAGAGGAGTTGAGTGCTAACTGTTTTTAGAAAAAAAAAAGAGAAAGATAACAAAAAAAAAACGATATTACGGATTTGGAATAAAATAATTAGTTGAAAAATAAAAAATAAGTAACTTTTATAATAGAATAACAGAATAGATAGACAACTTACAGAACCTATAGATATGCCAATCAATCAAATTAGGACAATCAATGAAATTATGCCAATCAATCAAGTTATGGCTTTAAAGGGCATCAATAAAGGAACAGGTTATATATAATGGAACGATTTTTGGACTCTCAATGTTTTACGTACTATAGGACTCATTAACCAAATTTAATATAAACTTTATAATTTGATATCAATACAGTTCATTGCTAATAACCCTTTATGGTTGAAGCAAATTGTAAATAAAAAAAATCACATCTAAATTATTTATATTTTAAAAAAGACGACAGCACTGCTTCAAACCATTGTGAGTTCACGTATGAGACATATGCGACTGCTGGTCGGATTATGGTCTTATATATCTGGATTTTACTTCTCGTAAAGGAAGTTTTGACTTCATTAGATGTTGCATTGCAAAAAAGAAAGATCTGTTTCCTACCATTATTCGCGATTGTTGCTCCTAGGTATTTAAATTCTTTAACCACTTCAAAGTAATGATCGTTTATTTATAGTAATTATTACTATAACTTATTCGTCGTAGTTCTTGTTTTACATTTTGGACAAGACTCGAAAGCAAGAATCTATAAAGCAGCATTTAGACCTATATTGATATACAAGGCGGAGACAAAACCTAACACATCTAAAACGAGACGACTACTAGAAACAACAGAGATGAAATTACTTCGACGAATATCAGGGAAAAGTCTGTTGGATAGAGAGAAAAGCGAAAACATAAGAAGATCATGCAACGTAGAAGACAAAGATGGATGGGTGACAAAACGGAAACAGTAGTGGAACGAACACATAAGTAGAGTAGCAGAGGATAGGATAGTACGAATAGTACGAGATAAGTCACCAAGTGAACGAAGTAGACAAAGAAAAAGGTGTTGCGATAATTTATACAATTTAGGAAGCTAATATTAAAGAAGAAACAGACAAACAAAGGAAGAAGAATGAGGAAGAATAAGTTCTTGTTTTGAGCCGACAAATTATTTTGTTTTGCCTTTAGTTATTTTTAGACTGATGCTTATTGCAGCTTATTCAAATCTCGAGAAAATATCCTTAACTTCTAATTTTGATTTTGCCACGTCGTCTACGTCTCCGGCAAAGGCGAGTACGATTTTTACTCCCTGAGCAGTTATGTCTCCTAATATGGAATATTCATTACAAAATGTAATGTATAAACCAGTAGACAATAAATAAAGAAGAATATAAAAATTACATCAATATATTGGCAGACAAAAGATTCGTTAAAATGGAAAAGAACAAATCACCAAGTGGTAGAAGTATCCCCCGACCGTGCAAGAGATGGAATGACAAACTTCTGTAGAGACAACAACTTTCCAATGAATAAATAAAATTGCTTAAATAAAGGAAGAAGAAGAATACCTTCAGAATAGAAAACAATGCAGCAGGAAAAGCAAGCTATTGAATTCGAATTTGAGCTATGTTTGGAACAGTGTATTTTAAATATTAAAATTTTAATTAGACCCCTTAAACTAGTCCACTGCAACAACAAATCGAAGCAAACAACTCCAAGTCGCTCCTTAATTAAAGTGGTTTAATCTAATTTCCCGCTAATTAAACACACAAACGTCTACAGTGGATTTATACTGCGTTTATTGTAGTATCTTCTCTACCGAACTACAACTAGCGTCCGCCTCCAGTTTGTTATTTTAGCGCTGCGGGGCGGTTGATTTAGTGGGATCCCCATTGGCCGGTCCGAGGCGGACGTCCTTGCAATCGAAATTATTCTAGTGAGGACGCCATGGTCCGAGAGCTGGTACATAATTTTTGGGTAAGTATTTGAGGTATTATGAATATTTTTCAGATATCTCTTCCATAATATCCTAATACAGAAATGCATATCTGGCTGGAAGATTTTTTTTTTTATTAAACACAAGCTGTGTTTAGACTACTGAAATCTGGTTATCAGTTGACCAATTATCAGTTCTTCTTTAACTTATATTACTAAATGATACATAATCTAAGATCTTAACCCTATGGTGTCCTCTTATTTTTTTTAACAAGTATGAAATTTTAAAACTAAAACTAACACACAATACAACACTATGCTCTGCTTTTACACTAACACTTTACACTAACTCAAATGGTTTTCTTCGTTTGAGTCTTCTTTCTAGCCCAGTATTATCGAGGAGCTGGATGGCCTCGATGTTTACATGACTATAGAGCCGTTGTTCGTGACTACCTGCCATCTTCTTGATAACTTTGTCTACATCTTCCATCTCAAGATCCTTGTGGAGGTCGACATTTCGGATATACCAAGGAGCATCAACGATGTTCCGTAATACTTTATTCTGGAATCTCTGGATAATCTGAATATTACTTGAATTGGCACAGCCCCAGAGTTGGCAACCATACATCCATACTGGTCTAAGTATTTGTTTGTATAAAAGTATTTTGTTATATGTGGACAATGCAGAGTTTCTTCCCATCAGCCAATACATTTTTTTGTAACGGATACCTAATTCTTCCCTTTTCTTTTTAATGTGGACTTTCCAGCGAAGCCTTGCATCAAGTGTGATACCTAAATATTTTGCAGAAGATGCATATGGTATTTGGGCATCATTTATTCTAATTGGAATGTTTTCGATTTTTTTATTTGTAAAATTGACATGAATAGATTTAGATTCATTTAATTTGATTTTCCATTTTTTAGTCCAGTTGTGTATTTTATTGATTGCCAACTGTAATTTTTCTGCTGCTTCTTCGCTGGTATCACCTACTGCTAAGATAGCGGTGTCATCTGCAAATGTGGCTATAGTATCATTTTCCATTTCAGGTATATCGTATGTGTATAACAGGTAGAGAACAGGACCTAATACGCTTCCTTGAGGGACTCCTGCTCTGATTTCTTTTAGATCAGTGTACACGTCTTCTTGCTTAATTCTGAAATATCTGTCAGATATATATGATTGTAAAATTTCTGAATATTGTTTAGGCATAAGAATTTTGAGTTTGTAGACTAAACCTTCATGCCAAACTTTGTCGAAGGCCTTAGCTACGTCTAAAAAGATTGTAGAACAGACTTTCTTTTCTTCTAATGATTTCTCAATTATGTTAGTCATTCTGTGTACCTGATCAATCGTAGAATGTTTATTTCTGAAGCCAAATTGGTGGTTTGGAATCATTTTTTTCTCTTCTATTATTGGTTTTATTCTTTTTAGCAGAAGTTTCTCAAAAAGCTTCGACATCACTGGTAAAAGTGATAATGGTCTATATGAAGACACTTCATTTGGTGATTTTCCTGGCTGGAAGAGGCGGTCATTTATTTCCCCTTAAATATTTAAAAATAAAGAAAATGGACATGCGCCAACTCGTAAATTTTAATGACAAAAATTTTCAAATCAAAATGTACACCGACCAATTCGTAACTTTTCTATTACCTGACCTGCCAACTCGAACTTTTCTTCAGGTGAATTCGAAACCATTGATTAAATCTAATACCTTAAATCTAAACCGAATGTTTCTTGGTTTGCTTAAAAACATTATATTTGTATTATATTATGTACCTATAAAAAATAGCAAAAATTGAAATATCTTAATAATATAATTGAAACAATATTATAGTGTTTCATTAACACGTGTTATAAATATTATTTCCATCAAGTATAGCTCTACACGAGCTTGGTTTTTGTTTTTATCAAGTAATTGTAAATTCAATATTTAGATGCTTAGCAATGATAAATTATTTAAATCCATCTGATAATTTAAAAGCAAAGAGATTTTCCATAAATATGTTTATTTCAAGTCTAAAAGATTATACAGGGTGTCCCGAAAAGATTGGTCATAAATCATACCACACATTCTGGGATCAAAAATAGATCGATTGAACCTAACTTACCTTAGTACAAATGTGCTCATAAAAAAGTTACAGCCCTTTGAAGTTACAAAATGAAAATCGATTTTTTTCAATATTTCGAAAAGTATAAGAGGTTTTCTATTGAAAATAGACATGTATTATTTTTATCGCAGGAACATCTTAAAGCAAAATTATAGTGAAGTTTGTCCTCCTCATAAAAATTATATGGGGTTTTGTTCCCTTAAACCCCCCAAACTTTTGTGTACGTTCCAACTAATTCATCATTGTGGTACCATTAGTTAAAAACAACGTTTTCAAAACTTTTTTGCCTCTCAGTATTTTTTCGATAAACCAGTTTTTATCGAGATGCGGCTTCTTTTTTACTATATTTACACACAAATTTTATAGGGGTTTTGTTCCCTTAAACCACCCAAATGTTTGTGTACGTTACAATTATTAAACTATTATTGTGGTACCACTAGTTAAATACAGTGTTTGTAAAACTTTTTTGCCTCTTAGTCTTTTTTGACAAGTCATCTTTTATCGAGATATGGGTTCTTTTTCAAAATGTACATAAGAATGTAAATTATAAATAAATTTTCAGATTATTAACAGGTCTCTCCAATCGTACTTAACCATATACAAATATGTAGCGGATTCGACAAATATTCTAAATATGTCGATAAATACTGGCTTATCGAAAAAGTACTGAGAGGCAAAAAAGTTTTAAAAACATTGTGTTTAACTAATGGTGCCACAATAATAATTTAATTGGAACGTACACAAAAGTTTGGGGGGGGGGGGGTTTAAAAAACAAAACCCCCATAAAATTTTTATGGGGTGAACAAATTTCACTTTAATTTTTTTTTTAAGATGATTCTACCATAAGAAAGGCGCATGTCCATTTTCAATAAAAAAATGTCTAAGAGTTTTCGATATATGAAAAAAAATCGATTTTTATTTTGTAACTTCAAAGGGCTGTAACTTTTTTTATGTGCACTATTGTATATAGGTAAGTGAGGTTCAGTCAACCTATTTTTGAACCCAAAATCTGTGGTATAATTTATGAGCAATCTTTTCGGGACACCCTGTATTATACCTTTATTTAGTTACGAATTCACCGGTAGTTGATTGGTTACCGAAAAATTACCTGAGGGCCAGAGTTACCAATTGCCGTGTAATTAGGATGGGGGATTAAAATAGTTACGAATTCACCGTGACCCAAGAAAATATAGGTACTTATAAAATTTAAATCTAAAAATAAAGAAAATATACTAATAAAGAAAATATAATTTGCGAGTGCTTTTAAATGCACAAGACGATGTCAATAGCATTTTGCAAATGAATACCAAAAAATTTGGTTGTTACTTTGACAGGATACTTTCAATACGTTGGCTGCTATAATTAGTACGTTTTTTAACGGTAAAATATTGCAAAACCTCTAAATTTTAAAGAACCGCTTAGATTGACATGAAATTTTGCATACACATAGCTAACAAGTCAAAGAAAAAAAAATGATATTGTGCCGAGGTGTGCTTTTGTCCTGTAGATGAGTTTCACCCCTTCTCGGGGGTGAAAAACTGTACGTACAAAGTAAGTCCGGAAATGGAAAAATTGACTAATTTTAAGTAACTTTTATTCTATAGAGTTCCTTCATTAAGTCAATACTTTTCGAGTTATTTGCGAGTGAATATGTTCATTGTTCAACAAAATAACCACGCCTTTAGACGGTTTTTCGCAAATAACTCAAAAAGTAGGCATTTTGTCGAAAAAATATTTTTACCAAAAATATAGCCTGTAAAAAATTTAAAAAAATGGTGTATATATAAGGTCTCTATACCTAGTAGAAGCAGAGTTATAGCTAATGAAAAAATAGGTTCATGCTCGTCAAATTCCAAATGGAATACTTTAACGTGAAATAATAAAAAAATAAAGCACTTTTTGGGCTTATTAAACGTATTACAACTTATTTAGACTGTTTAAAAAACTTCATTTTTGTTTTGTAAAAAAAATTTCTAGCATTAAAATTAAACAAGTTATGCTCAAAATAAAGTTAATCCCTTTTTTTGGTAAAAAAAGCGGGAAAATCACCTCCTCATTAGTATCTCAAATGAACTAAATCGTAACCACTTCACAAGTTTCTTTACTCGTGTATGTATTGTTTATATGATGTGTAAGTTTCATCGGTTCAAAGTCCTTATTTTTGAATGGGTTGTAGTTAAAAGGGCTTGAATAAGTCATTGATCACGAGTGTATGCAAATTTAGAAACACCAAATCTTAATAAATTTTTTTCTTACATAAAAACAGAAAAATACAAAAAATTCAGAAAAGCAATGCTGACTTTTTTGTTTTTGAGATTTTTGGTATCTCTAACAATTTTTAAGTTATTATCAAAATTTTAAAAATTTTATTTTAAAACCAAATTTTTTCAAAAATAAGCACTTTAAACCGATGAAACTTACAGATCATATAAACACAACATAACTAAAATAATTTGTGAAGCGGTAACGATTAATTTCATTTAGGTTGCTAATTAGGGGTGATCTTCCTGATTTTTATTTGCCACAACAAAAGGGACCAACTTCTTTATTTTGAGCGTAACTTGCTTACATTTGTTGCTCGAAACTTGTTATAAAAACAGCAATAGCCTATTTTAAACACTTTAAAAAGTTATAATGGGTTTTCCCCAAAAAGTGCTTAATTTTCTGGATATCTCACGTTGAAATATTCCATTTGAAATTTGGCGAATATGAACCTATTTTTCATTGGCTATAGCTCTGGTTCTACGAGGTCCATAGACTTCAAGCGTACACCATTTTTTTTACTTTTTTACAGGCTATATTTTTGCTAAGAATATTTTTTTCCACATAATACTTACTTTTTGAGTTGTTTGCGAAAAACGGTCTAAAAACGTGGTTATTTTGTTGAAAAATGAACATATTCACACTCAAATAACTCGAAAAGTGTTAACTTGGCGAAGAAGCTCTATAGAACAAAAGTTACTTAAAATTAGTCAGTTTATCCATTTCCGGTCTTATTTTGGACATATATTTTTTCACCCTCAATAGGGGGCGAAAGTCACCCCCAGGGCAAAAGCACACATCGGCACAATATCATTTTTTTTCTTTGATATTTTAGCTATGCGTATGCCAAGTTTCATGTCAATCCAAGCAGTTCTTTAAAATTTACTGCAAAAACCGTGAAAGAATGTGTTAAATGTTCTATTGGGTCCATAATTGGTCCATAGTGGGTCCCTACGGCCAGGAGAATCCCGTTTCTATGATATTGAGAAAACTACGGTATGTCACACGGCTGTTATCGAAAACAACATGAGACACAACATTTATCATCTCACGGCAGGGGACGTGTTAATATTAAAAATTAATATTTTTAAAGATACAGCTCATTTTAGCGTGATTTTCCAGCCAGGTGGTTAAGTGCATGTAAATGAAAAGCGCTATAGGTAAGCTGCAGTGTCAGAGCGAGAGAGAGAGAGAGAGAGAGAGAGAGAGAGAGAGAGAGAGAGAGAGAGAGAGAGATTGCAGCTGTTCCATGTGTTCGAGCAAAATTACCAAGATTCGTTGACAAAAAAAGACACCTGTTAAGAAAACAGCATATTACGAGCGTCTGGAGAAACGTATATTTGGGATTCCCCTATTCTTTAACATCTAAGTTAAACGAATGAAAATATATTTGCAAAACTTGTTTATTTTATTTATTTTTGAATATCTAAAGTAACTTAATTGAGCAAGTTGATTTTAGGGTAAATTGACCGCTACTATCTAGCCAGGTCTACATTTTTGTGGTCCGCTACCATCCAGCGTGGTCAGATGCTGGAACACAACGAGACTTCAAAATACCTCGGCGTACGTCCAGAGAGAACTCTGTCTTATCGACACCACTGTCAAGATGTCAAGAAAAACGTAAGTGCCAGAAGTAATATTATCCACAAACTAACTATTACAAAATGGAGAACACAATCACACACTCTTCGCCCTTCTGCCTTAGCATTATGTTTTTCGGCCGCGGAGTTTGGAGCATTCGTATGGTCAAACCCTGCTCATGCTACAAACGTCGACATGGCTCTAAATGAAACGGTTTATATAATATCGCGTTGCCTGCAACTGACACCTATCGAAGAGGTCTACACTATAGTTGGGATTCCTCCACCACCTATCAGGAGACAGGTCACGTCAGAGATAGAACGAAAGAAGCAGGAGACGTACCGAAGATATCACTTGTATGACCACCAGCCACCAGACTCAGCCAAGGAGACTAAGATCACGGAAAAGCTTTCTGAAAACATCAAGAGTCATCCCCTAAGCACCAGAGATGCACCGAATACACCTATCGCAAACATCAGATACCACAAGACATTTCTCCCCCTCAAAGAAAATTGCTGCTGAACACAATTTACCGTATCCGACATCGAAAGAACCGGCCTTTCACTTGTGCTGGTAACCTGAAAAAGTGAGGATACCAGAACGACGATACCTGCGATTGTGGCGCAGTTCAAAATAGTCATCATCTACTATCATGCAATGAGATGAGCTCACTTCACAGAAAATGACTTAATTTTAGCAAATAACGGCGTCATCTATGTTGCCAACCATTATAAGTACAAAATTTAAAGTTGTTGGTGTGCTGGAAACGGAAAGAAATTATTAGAGAAAATTTATCTGAAAAATTTTCAGAATGCCTCAAGGACCGACCCAAAAATGTCTTTCGGCTCTCCTACTATTAGTGGGATCCCCATTGGCCGGTCCGTGGCGGACGTCCTTGCAATCGAAATTATTCCAGTGAGGTTCCGACATCAGGTTGAATTCTATTGGATTATGTAAATTTAATTGAATGTAATATTTAGGTGCACGAGAGCTTTGGAATATATGCAAGGACGACAATAAAAATGCATAACTAGCACAGCGGAAGCGGAAACTCAATAGGATAGATCCGGAGTATTCGGAAAATAAATATTTATATAAAGAGAATAAACAAAGTTCTCTGTAACTGTTATAATGGTGAAAAATAAATATTTATCATGAAAAGTTTTACAGGGTCAATATAATTATAACTAAATTCTAGATTCTTAAAAAATTTTACACCTTACAAAATTCTAAATTTTGAAATAATTTTGCGTGACTTTTAGTCTTTGTATAAAGTTTTCTACGAATGATTTTACGGCTACTGTTTTGACTCCTTTATTGTTTATAACTAGAGCTCGGGAAATATGCAAAATGCTTATTAAGTGCATATTTGCATATTTTGGATAAATCTTGTAAGTGCATATGCATTTATTAAATTGCATATTTCAGACTTTTTTGCATGTTTTACACAGATGCATTTTAAAGAGGAATGAGAAGTGTCTGATCTAAATAATAAATCTGAAAATTCTAATGGAACCACTTTCTGGTAATATCCTTAATATCTGCCTTTTACAATAATTTATAAGGCGACGAATAAAGGAGACGGAGGGGAATCTACAATATTCAGTAACATTTTGTTAGTGTAAACATTTTGTTATTGTTAAGTGATGCTGCGCCATATGACCAAAGGTGGACAACATGTAAAAATATTTTTTTCAAATTTGTTACTTGTCTAGAGCACGCGCCTGCTAAAAATAGAGCAGAAGGATGCTACAAACTGTAAGGATGGAATTTCCAATAGTCAATACCCTTGTATCAAATATAAAAACATATTTTTAAAAGCCCTTCTGCGAGTATAGGTGTAAAAAGATCGTTTACCTAATGTGCCTTTACCACCTGAACCTGTGATAACTAGATGGAGAACATGGTTAAATTCTGTAAGTTTCATAACCGATAATTTTGAGGGAATTAGAGACGTCGTTTTTAGTTTCGATGTAGACGTAAAGGTGCTATGAAAAATGAGTGGATGTTTAAAAAAAACCGTTATTAAAAAGTAATTTGACACACATCCAAACCAATTTTGTAAATATTGCTTAGCCAATTACTAAATTAGAAAAGCGAAACATTTCCTTAGACCAAAGTATTAAAATTATCAATTCATTAAATGAAATAAATAAGCACCTTGGTAAAACCAACAAAGTATCAAAAATTCTGCGCGGTGTTGAAGAAAAATGAGGGATATCAAAAAATAATTCAAAAAAAAAATATTATTAAGATGGGGAAATGTAAGGATAATTTAATTGTATAGCTAGAACCTTCAATTAAACAATATTTTATGTTTGCTTCTTTAACTTCATGTGAAGTAGAAAGAAGTTTTTCCGTGTAGGTAGGCTTAATCAGTTCTACAATCAGATATACCTATGGCTGTTTTTCTGTAGAAAATTTTAGAAAAACGTTCAATAATGTATTGTTTTAATAATAATTGTAATAATAAATAATAAGAATGATTATAAATATAAAGAATAAAAAAAGGAATATATAATATATAATAAATGAAATGTAGGTTATAGTAATTTCAATAAATATTTTTTATGACTTTAGCATAAAATAAATATTTTTTTATTTAGGTTAAATACCCCGACAGTCCATTGGCATCAAATAAATAATTAAATACTTCCAAAACAAGGATTACTGCGTTTTTTTTTATTTATATGCGTTAAATGCAAAAAAGAATATTGCATATTTCAACTATTTTTTTGTGCATATTTGCATGCATATTTTAGGGTTTTTTAAGTGTATATTTCCAGAGCTCTCTTTATAACATATCCCAGTTCTTATTTGGTACTGGTTGCTATTAGGGTCGTGTTGGTCAGAGTCCACGTCTTACACCCATACATGAGCACAGTCTAATCACTGATTTACATATTCTGACATTTGATGTTCGTGTTAGGCTCTTAGATTTAATAGTATTGTGGAGGATATACACATACACATATCTTTGCTGCCTGAATTATTCTCCCTTTAAGTGTGTATGTATTCTTCCGTGATATCGTTATCTGCAGTGATTGTTGCTCCGAGATATTTAAAACCCTCCACTCTTTTAAACTTATATGGATCTATTGTAACATCTTGCATTTGATCTTGTATCTCTTTATGAACCTATAAACCAGTTTTCTTTGCCCCTACCTCCAATTTGTTCAAACTTTGCTTCACATTGGTGACTGTATTTCTCACAATGCCAATGTTATCCACGTAGGCTAGTAGTAAATTTTGGTCCATTTACTGTCAGTAATTCTGTTCTTATTTGTGCTGTTCTTACTGCTTTTTCCAGGATTATATTAAAAAGGAAAGGCGACAGCTCATCTCCTAGTTTCAGGCCACTGCTTATTGCGAACGATTCGAGAGTTTGTTAATTATCCGTACTCTGGATATACAGCCATTTATTCATATATCTTACCAAGCTGGATAAGTTTTTGAAGTTATTTGGTTGCTAATCTTTCAAGAAATATATATATCAGCGCTGTCAGCGCAAATAAGTCATATTATATCATATAAAAGGATATATATTAGTGTTCTTAGTAAATGTATTATTTATTATAATTTTTGTGTCTTTGGATGTGTCTTCCTCGGGAATAAGATATTTTATAATAATAGTAAGTATATTTAAAGTATTTTGTATACTTCACTTGGTCTATTAAATTTTTCAGTATGTATGAGAAATCTTTTAACCTGTCAAAGAAAAGAGAATATAGCTCAGGGGTAGAGCGTGTGATCGGAGATCAAGAGGTCCCGGGTTCAAATCCAGGACGATTCATATTCTTTTTTTTATATTTTCGGTATTGTTTTAATAAAAATTTTTTAAAAGTGGGTAAAGAAAGTTAGTTTAATATTTAAATAAAATACAAATAACCTGTTAAAGATATTAATTTCGTTGAAATCATAATAATAGACGTATAACTTCTTACGTGCGTACAAAGTACACACACATTTTTTCTTTTGGAACTGAAAGTTGCACCTACAGGACCATATTTTGAGAATCAGAGCAAAGACATACACATGTGTTAGTTAAACTAAATATAAACTTAAATAATAATAAATATTTAACCCTTAAGTACTAACATCTTAAATCAATGAGATAAATACTAACTAACCGCCTGAGAGAAGGGTTTAAAATTTTAGTGGTAATTTTGGTTTTTGTTAAATATTTTATTGCAAGAAAATATCTCTATCACTTACTAAAAGTATTGATTATCTAAAAAACACAGTAATTAATCTAGGTTTTCTGTATTTATTAAAATAAAAAGCATTATAGCAAGTGCTTGTGTGCCTTTTTACTCCTGAAAAAAAGTGTGATAAAAATTAAACAAATTCAAGAATCTTGATAAAAATTTATAATGAAGTTAAAGAAAGAGTAAAAAACATGAAAATAAAAAGGTTTTTAAAAAATATAAAAACCAAAAAAAAACTGACAAGTACTATAGTTATTACAGTGTAGCAATGGTAGTCAGTGGCAACATTTTCATCACAAATTCGTCTTCTACCTCATCAAGCCATTTCAAAAGTTTCCTCATAGTATTTATTCCCTTATTAGTACATTCTCTCACGGTTTTTGCTCTAAATTTTAAAGAACCGCTTGGATTGACATGAAATTTGGCATACGCATAGCTTACATGTCAAAGAAAAAAGTGATATTGTGCCGATGTGTGCTTTTGCCCTGAGGGTGACTTTCACCCCTTCTTGAGGGTGAAAAAATATAAGTCCAAAATAAGTCCGGAAATTGATTAACTGACTAATTTTAAGTAACTTTTAAGTCAACACTTTTCGAGTTATTTGCGAGTGAATATGTTCATTTCTCATAATTAACTATTTTCTATGGGAAATAAGCTACAATTTTACTAAAAAAATGAATTTATTAACATTTCGAAGCCCAAATCGGGTTTCGTTGTCAAAATACAAAATACTTCTAAAATAAACAAAAATGTTGCTAAGAAAAAAAAATTCTTCTAATAATTTATTTAATCTGACTCATCTATATTGGCAATTCAGACGTATATTATACATTCTAAAATAGAAGACTTTAAAATGATATCGCCAATATTTATGAGTTGTGTTCCTGGGACGACTTTACTAAAAGATAGTTCTTTCGATTACATGAAATCAATCCCAACTCAAGAATATCCGTCGCAAAAAATCATAACATGTGATCTGTCTTTAAAAAGACAACCAAATGCAACAATGACAGTAAAATTCTCGCGTTAGAGATTTCATAGTAAATCACGAGGAAAAAACCTCGTGATACTATCCCGACATCGTAAGTATTTGGTCTTACATTTAATTTACCTTCAAAAAACTAATATCAAATTCTGATTTTAATATGTTTAAATTATAAATAATATTAATAATACATAGATATACAATAAGTAATACTAAAATATAAAATTTGTACCAACTCGATATGTTATTTATTTACTAATCGTGGTATTTTCTTTCTATTGACTTCCTCTTTCAGTATGGGTAACCACATCCTACTGCATTCTACCGAGGAATTTGCGACACAATTGGTTTCATTTAGCATAATTAGAGCCGCTTCTTTGATTTTTCTCTTTTTACTATCTGATTCTTTCAGGACTACACTTGAATCTCTCCACTGAACTCTATGTTGATTATCACATGCGTGTTGACATATTTGAGATCTATCAAATCCTCTATTTTTAATATAAGACTGATGTGCACTTATTCTAACGTTTAATGATCTTGATGTTTCACCTAAATAAAATTGTTCGCATTCACAAGGTATTTTATAAATGCAATTCTTTGTTCTTTCTTGTTCATTGTTAGGTTTAGTTTTAGATAGAATAGATCACAATATGTTTGTTGTTTTGAATGTTGTTGAAATGTTAAATTTATTTCCTATTGTTTTAAGTTTCTCGGATAGTCCTTTTATATATGGTATTTTTATTCTCCTCGTATTATTTCTTGTGAATGTTGTAGGATCCCGTTCTAAGTTGTTCTGTTCCATTCGATCCAATATTGACAACTCCTTATTTATAAACGATAAAGGATAATCATTTTTTAATAAAACACATGTTAACAATTGTTTTTCTTCTAAAAATGAATTTTCGTTAGAACAAGTAATTTTGGCTCTATCATATAAGGATTTAATGATTCCCTTTTTAACGTTGATGTTGTGATTTGATTTGTAATTGAGATATCTGTTGGTGTGTGTTGGTTTTCTACACACTTGAGTCTCATATCCAGTATCCTTCTTTGAGACTAAAACATCGAGGAAAGGTAAAGTGTTATTGTATTCCTTTTCCATTGTAAATTTTATTTTCTCTTCTTGATCGTTTATAATATTCAGGAATGTATCCAACAATTCTGATCTATGAGGCCATATTAAAAACACACCATCTACATGTCTCCACCATACTGTGGGTTTTAAATTTTGTTTAGAAGTGATATTAGTTTCCAAATCCTCCATAAATATATTAGCCAATAATGGAGATAAAGAAAAGCCCATTGCTAAACCAAAATTCAACAAAATAACTACATTTTTAGACGGTTTTTCGCAAATAACTCAAAAAGTAAGTATTTTGTCGAAAAAAACGTTCTTAGCAAAAATTAGACCTGTAAAAAAGTCAAAAAATGGTGTACGCGTTAGGTCTCTGGACGTCGTAAAGCCAAAGTTATAGCCAATGAAAAATAGATTCATATTCACCAAATTTCAAATAGAATACTTTAAAGTGAAATATCCAATAAATTAAGCACTTTTTGGGGAAAATCCATTATAATTTTTTAAAATTGTTTAAAAAGAGCTTTATTTCTGTTTTTATAGAAAGTTTTTATCATTAAATTTAAGCACGTTACGCTCAAAATAAAGTTGGTCCTTTTTGTTTTGGCAAAAAAAAAAAATCAAATCGGGAAGACCACCCCCTAACTAGCAACTTAAATGAAATATATCTTTACCGCTCTATAAATTATTTTACTTATGTTGTGTTTATATGATCTGTAAGTTTCATCGATTCAAAGTGCTTATTTAAAAAAGAAATTGGTTTTAAAATGAAATTTTTAAAAATTTTAATTTTGAAAAATATGATTTTTTTCAAAATAACTGAAAAATTGTTAGAGATACCGAAAATCTCGAAAAACAAAAAAAGTCAGCTTTGCTTTTCTGAATATCATGTATTTTTTTGTTTTTCTGTTAGACAAAAATTGATTAAGATTTGGTGTTTCTAAATTTGCATACATTCGAGCTCAGTGACACGTTCAACCCCTTTTAACTACAGCCCTTTCAAAAATAAGGACTTTGAACCGATGAAACTTACAAATTATATAAACAATATATACGCGAGTCAAGAAACTTGTGTGAAATCGTAACGATTAAGTTCATTTGAGATACTAATTAGGGGGTGATTTTCCCGATTTGTTTACCATAAAAAAAAAGGGACTGGCGTTAATTTGAGCGTAACTTGTTTACTTTTGATGCTAGAAATTTTTTTTATGAAACAAAAATGAAGCTTTTTTTAAACATTTTAAATAAATTTTAATAAGTTTTCCCCGAAATGTGCTTCATTTTTGGTTATTTCACGTTAAAATATTCCATTTTAAATTTTACGAATATGAACCTATTTTTAATTAGCTATAATTCTGCTTCTTCTAGGTATACAGACGTGATATACACACCGTTTTTTTAATATTTTACAGGCTATATTTTTTCTAAGAATCTTTTTTTGACAGAATACTTACTATTTGAGTTATTTGCAAAAAACCGTCTGAAAGCGTGGTTATTTTGTTGAAAAAAATTAACATATTCACTGGCAAATAACGCGAAAAATATTGACTTAATGAAAAAACTCTATAGAACAAAAGTTTCTTAGAATTAGTCGGTTAATCCATTTCCGGACTTACTTTGGACGAATATTTTTTCACCTCCAACAGGGGGTGAAAACCACCCCCGGGGCAAAAGCACATATTGGCAAAATATCACTTTTTTTCTTGGACTTGTTAGCTATGTATATGTATATTATGCCAAATTTCATGTCAATCCAAGCGGTTCTTTAAAATTTAGAGGATTTGCAATATTTTACCGTTAAAGAACGGATTATATTTGATGTTTTTTAACGAACTGGGGCAGATTATGTGTAATGACGAACTGGGCACAAACACTAACACCTAACACTCCGTCTATTAGACGGAAATCACATTTTGAGTCTAAATTGCTTTCGAATAACAACCTTCCGCAAATTGCCGAATTCAGTACTACTAAAGAACAACCCAACTTGAAAAGTCATAAACGCGTGACCTTCAAAATTTTCTAGGAGGGAAAATATCCCACTTTCAACAAGCGATGCCGTCTGAGAGACGGTGTGTTATTACTTAAGGGTTAAAAAGAAATAATAAGAAAATGATACGTGGAAGCACGGAACGGCTTCTTTCATATTTCTTACTTTATTTAGTAAGTTAAAATATTCGTTGGTTATTTACATAGTGTCGCAGAAATGATAAGGCAGTTGACAGCATCTCTATATTACCTCTTTTAGATAAAAATTTCGTTTTACGTTAACATGTTATTTGCTCCGTACTCGCATAAAATTGACTTGCATCCAAAAATAAAAATTATAGACTGACAGTCATAAATTAAAGAGGCTGCTCACAGGTGAAGCAGTGCGCATTCCATAAAAGTCGTCGAATATCACGGTGGGAAGGCCGAAAAGCACTCTACGAGAGTATTCCACTTAGCAAAACATGATTTATAATCGAAATTTATATTTTGCAAAATGCGAGAAGGTGTTGTTGCTCCAGAAACGATGGCTTTCATGGATATGAAAACGGGGAGAGAAGGCGGACGATATAGCTAATACATCAATTTTTTGAGTAGCTTTAGTATGTGGGAGTCTCTCGAGATTGGCGCAGCTCATTTTCTCATTTTACCATCGATTTATCGGAATACCTGTTTGACGTTAATTACGAAGTCATGAATAAATTTGCGCGATAGAGCTTGGCAAATTTTTAGAAAATTTGCGAAGCAAGAAAGCAGGAATTTGGCAGATCCGTATTATGCTCTAGAAATCTCTAAAAAATTTTGTGAATAGGATTAAATTAACTATTTTTTATTTATAGGGCAGTCAATGAGGGTATTTGGCTCCTAATTCCATCCTACTACATCGATTTATTTGATATTTTCACAGTAAGTAGAGAATAGCTCAAGAAACAAAGTCTATCCTATGCCGACGTGCGCTTTTATCTTGGGGGTGCTTCCCACCCCATCTCGGGGGTGAAAAATGTTTTGGTTAAAATAGCCACGGAAGAGGCTAGAAACCTAATTTTAAGCAAAAACTGTTCTATAATTATTTTTTGAAAACTCAAGACTTTTTGAGTTATTCGTGATTGAAAATTGGCCATTTTCATCGAAAAATGACACCTTTTCGGACGGATTTTTGCGAATATCTTAAAAACTATGCATCTAACAAAAATGCTGGACGGAAAGGAGGCCCGAGAACTTTATCATACCGATCTATTATCGTTATGGTACTAGATACTGGCATTCTATAAAAATAACAAAGTTACTCGTTATTTTGATATTTTAGAAACACCTACTGTACTTAAAAGTATTTTATGGTTCTACGCATCATTAATTCCTGCATTTGAGAAAATGTTCGATGCCATATTTCGGGGACACACTATAGATGTGTAGATTATTGCATAAATCAATAGAATATTATAGTCATACTTTCATTTCAAATTAGTTCATTTTTCTGAGAAATTAATAGTTTACAATATTTGCATTTCATTCTATTTCGATTACGCCAGTCAATGCGCGAGATTAAGAACAAGATATTATCTCCAAATTCTATCCTACTGCATGGATTTTAATGAAATTTTCGGAGTAGCATAATCTTCTAATTCAAAGTCTATCCTATATACTATGGCGCTTTTATCATGGAGGAAGTTCCTACCACTTCTCAGGGGTGAAATATTTTTATTTTCGAATTACATGGAGAAAAAGGAAGATTTTTAAGAAAATTTAAAAATTAATTCTATAATTTGATCACATTTTTTACAAAAACCATTCATTTTAAACCCGTTCAACTTTTTGAAAGTAGAAATAACACTATATTAAAAGGTATTGTAAAAGAAAAACAATGCATTTAAATTATGGTGGATGGGGAGTTAAATGTATATACTTTTCATTTTTCCTTAAAGTACATTAGTCATATATATTTTGCACCATATTTCGCTTAGTTTGTAAGTAACCGACATTTAACGGTGCTCGTTTTAAAGGCGTTTTCAAACACTACAAAAGGTGTTGGTAGCATTATACACCTAAAAGCTACCGTTCCTCTGTTATTTCAAGTTGAATACACCAATTTGAGCATGCACCAAAAAACAAACTATTTTCACCTACCATATCTCTTTTTGTATTATAAATAGAACATTTACGAAGGAACGAATCTCTTTAGTATTTATAATCTAAAAAATATTTTATCTAGAGTTTTTTGGTTCGATGCATAGTTTTTAAGGTTTTCACAAAAAATCCGTCCGAAAAGGTGTCATTTTTCAATGAAAATGACCAATTTTCAACTACGCATAACTCAAAAAGTATTGAGTTCTCAAAAAAAAAGTATAGACCAGTTTTTGCTTAGAAATAGGTTCTTTAGCCACTTCCGTGCTTATTTTGACCAACAAATTTTCCACCCCCTTGAAGAAGTGGGAACCGCCCTAAGATAAAAGCGCCATAGTATATAGGGTAGATTTTGTTTCTTGAGCTATTCCCTACTTACTGTGAAAATATCAAGTACATCAATGTAGTAGGATGGAATTCGGAGCCAAATACCCTCATTGACTTCCCTACAATAATGCTCTGCTATGAACGCGTGAGAGAGGGCACACATAAGATTATAGCAAAAGTTCTATTTACCGTAACTTTTCGAGTTTTTGAGCTACAGCAGTAAATTTTATGTCATTGGAAAGGTAATTTTGCATTCTTTCAAAATATGTTAAAATATACAGGGCGTATAAAAAAAATTAAGATTTTTTATTCATTTCCAGTTCAACCGGAAGCCATGTTTTTGGTAAAATTTATTGTGATAATAGATAATAAAATACCATATATGTCTGCAAAATTTCAAATTTTAGTTTCTATTAAGAAGGAAGTTACGGGCACTCGAATATTTTTTTATAAAAAATTCATAACTCCCCTCCTGTGGGGAGTTAAGATATATGACTAATGTCATTCAATTTACTGATAGAACATCAAAAATATATCAAAAAATAAAAAAATTCCTTGGAGCCATTTTTGAGAAAATCTAGTTCAAATTTATGTCAAAATTTGACCCGTTAAATATAGGCAACCCGTAACTTTCTCTGAAAAACAATAACATCTTTCTTATAGCCCCATCTTTAGGCTATATAACGAATTTTTCAAATTAAACTTATCTTCAGCAAGTTTTTAGATAGATAGGGAAATGTGTCGGGTGGGCGGTCGGCCATGTTGGCCGCCATTTTGAATTTGGAAATGTCAAATTCCGTATTTTTATTTACCTATCGATGAGATTACTTTGAGTTGAATTTCATTCATTTCGGTCAAAATTTGCAAAAATGGGCCCTAAATAACCCCCCTATTTCGGCCCCCCTTTAAGAGGTTTTTTTTTAAAGCTTAGTTTCTCGACAAAATTCCCTTAAACTTACTCATACCGAATTTCATCAAAATCGGTCCAGTAGTTTTTGCTGGGCGGTGGCGACATACGTACGTACGTACATACGACATGTTTTTTTTATTTGCTTTTTAGACTCAGGGGGACTCAAAACGTCGACAAAAAGTGAAATCTGAAAATTTTTTTTGCACGATCCTATAACTTTATCTATTATATAACTACGTATATAGTACGATAAAGTAAAAAACTATAACAAACATTTCTGTAGGTTATAAAAAACAAAGAGATTTTTTCCTTCATTAATCTTCTAGTTAAAATACAAAGAGGGATATGGTAGGTAAGAAAAGTTTGATTTTTTGCTGCATGATCAAATAGGTGTATTCAACTTGAAATAACAGAGAAACTGTCGATTTTAGGTGTATAATGATACCAATAACTTTTGTAGTGCTTGAAAAGTCCTTTCAAATGAGCAATACTAAATGTCGATTACATTTAAACTAAGCGAGATATTCTGCAAAAAATGGACGACTAATGTATTTTAAGAAGAAATGAGAAGTATATTTAACCCCTCATCCATCAGAATTTAAATACATCGTTTTCCGTCTACAATACTTTCTATTATAGTGTTATTTCTATGCTCAAAAAGATGGACTAGATTAAAATGAATAGTTTTTGAAAAAAATAAGATCAAATTATAGAGCGCATTTTTAAATTTTCTTAAAAATCTTCATTTTCGTCCATGTAACTCGAAAAAGATAAGAGATACGAAAAAAAGATGCCACACAAAAATGTAAGGCTTATTAAGATACAAATTTCTTTTTTATATTTTTATTAGTGTATCTCTTATCATTTTCAAGTTACATGGAGAAAAAGGAAGAGTTTTAAGAAAATTTAAAAATGCTTTCTATAATTTGATCTTTTTTTTCAAAAACCATTCATTTTAAACCCGTCCAACTTTTTGAACATAGAAATAACACTATAATAAAAGGTTTTGTGGAAGAAAAACGAAGCATTTACATTTTGGTGGATGGGGGATAAAATTACTTCTCATTTTTTCTTAAAATACATTAGTTATCAATTTTGTTTGCAGTATATCTCGCTTAGTTTTAATGTAATGACCTTTAATGTAGCTCATTTTAAATATCTTTTGAAGTGCTACAAAAGGTATTAGTGTCATTATACAAATAAAATCGACCGCTTCTCTGTTATTTCAAGTTAAATACACCAACTTGAGAATGTACCAAAAAACAAACTATTTTCACCTACCATGTCTCTTTTTGTGTTTTAATTAGAAGATTTATGAAGGCAAGTGTCTCTTTGTTTTTTTTATAACCTACAAAAATATTTAATATAGTTTTTTTAGTTAGATGCATAGTTTTTAAGGTATTCGCAAAAAAACCGTATGAAAAGGTATTATGTTTCAATGAAAATGGCCAATTTTCAACCACGCATATCTCAAAGAGTATTGAGTTTTCAAAAAAAAATATAGAACAATTTTTGCTTAGAATTAGGTTCTCTATCGAATTCCGTGGTAAATTTAACCAAAAAATTTTCCACTCCTAAGAAGGGGTGGCAACCACCCCCCAAGATAAAATAACACATCTGCATAGGGTAAACTTTGAATTAGAAGATAAGTAGAGGCAAGGCCCAAAATTTCATTAAAATCCATGCAGTAGGATAGAATTCGGAGGTAACATCCTATTCTTGCTCCCATTAACTGGCGTATTAATCAAAAATTCGCACTATTTTGCATGCACGTATCTACTTCTTCTTCTTCTTAGTTCAGCTTTTTTTATAACTCCTAATATATTCTGTAATCTGCAGGAATGGCAATAAGCGCTTGCTATGACCAATGACTAATATATGACTAGCTATATGACTAATGACAAAGACTAACATGTAGATTTTCCCTGTGAGTGATATTCGTTTTTTCTTGTGAAATTTTGGGACTCACCCATTTCCTTATGCCCCGCTCAAATCGTCAGATTTTTAAAATTTACACTGTTTTGCATGTACTTAACTTACCTGGTCTTAATCTGACGATTTCGAGTTTTTCTAAGGATAGATTTTGGTTTTCGGCCCCCCTTAATGACCTCCCCTGCATTAAGAGCCAATATATGGTAGAGGTACATTTTCAGGGTACAAGGTTTCTCCCCATATATTAATTTGACGCGCTCGAGTAACTGCAAAAATCCCCGCTTGGGCTCCCCTACCAAATAGAAAAACAACTCGTTTCACTCAAAGTCAAACAAATAGTAACCTCTAAACAAATGTTGTTCCAAATCTGCATCTGACGCTTGAAGCGATCATGAGCACCGGACAATAGCAACCGTATGACGTCTTTATAGGCATCATCAGCATTCAAAGGTTAAATAAGAGAGCTCCAATTGAGCTTAGAATCGAGGGTTATCCCTAGATATTTTATCATATTGGTTTTTTCTAGCGTCACCCCAAATCTACTAATTCAGTTTTGGAAGAGTTCACAGAATGGATCCATTTCAAACATTAATTTTCTATTGTAATGACGGGAATATCGCATCTACTCTACAACAGTACTGGGATATTTTCCCCTAGTCCAGATTCCTGGGCTGCTAAACCCATAAATCAGATCATCAAAGAAAATGTTCATGAAAATACAACCCATTTAGGTAGCACTTGGTTGCTCTCAGGATTATGGTACTTAATACATACATATGGGTGGATATTATTCTGGTGTAACTATTTGAATAACTCACTTGCACTTTGTATTGTATATTTCGTTCCTCACAATTAGACCATATTATATTAACTCGATGGAGGTATTATCAAAATTATCTACTTAAATGTTTTAATTTTAGTTATCCTAAGATATGACTTCTTCTTGTCGTTGTCCTTATGCAATATAAGAGCGTTGGACTTTGGTATCACCTATCCATCTTTTACCCATTTCTTCCACGCCCTCCGGTCTCCTGCCATTTCCTTCATCTGTTGCACTGTTTTTCCTCTATTGGTCCCGATTTCCTCGATTTGTTCCATCCACCCCTTTCTTGGTCTGCCCCTTCTTCTTTTCCCCTATCTTTTGGCATCTGTCACCTTCTTCGCTAGTCTGTTCTCGTTCATCCTAGTTATATGTCCAAACCAATTCAGTTTTTTATTTTCAATTTTTTTCTCTATTGGTTACTGACTTAGCAGGTTTCTGATGTTTTAGTTTCTTTCCCTGTCCACTTTCGTCTTTCCAGCTATTTTTCTCAGCTGCTTCATTTCTGCTGCATTTGTGGCACTTTCATGTCTTTTATTTGTGACCCATATCTCGCTTGCATATGGAAGAGTTGGTAATGTGATTGTATTATATACATGTATTTTTGTTTCCTGGCTGATTTTCCCTTTTCCCAGTATCGTATTATTAATCGCATAGTATATTTTCGTAGCTTTATTTGTCCTATTTGCAATTTCTATGTCTAGCTTTCCGTCATTCGCTATTATCGTACCCAGGAACTCGTAGGTCGTCACCCTCTCCAATTCTTGTCCTTTACAGAACACTCGTATTTCGGCTTCAATTTCCTGCTCCTCCTGACCTATTTTCATCGTCTTGCATTTGCTGATGTTTATTTCTAATTTCATTTTCTCTATTTCCTCAGTCCGTACATCAATTATTCGGCATCTTTGTCGGGTTGTCTGCTAAGAGAACGACGTCGTCAGCATACAGTAATCCTTCTATCATAACTGGTGTTACGTGCGTGTAGCCTATTATTTTTTTTTAAGTGGTTTGTTCTTCTTTTTACATTTTTAAATAAATTGTCCATAGTTATGACGAATAGGAGTGGGCTTAGGCTATCTCCCTATTTTATCCCCTTGTTCATCCTAAATTCTAGTGATCTGCTACCTCCCACTTGCACATTTCCCACCACTCTACTGAACGTACTTTTAATAGTCTCTAATAGTTTCCTCGGTATTCCCAGCTCCTCTACAGTATTCCACAATACTTTCCGGTCTACTGAGTCGAACGCCAAGATATGACAAAAAGACCAAAATACTCAGTAAGTTTCGTTACTAAAAAGATAGAACTATAATAGGTTGGAATCAAAAACCAAAACAAACTTAACTGAAAAAAAAAAAATACTAACATTCAATAAATTTTTTGCATTTTTGTATACAAAATTTATAATTGATTTATAATATATATTTATACAAAAGAATCTTTTATTCATTTGTATTCTCCTCACAAAACCCGACTAACTCAATAACATCTTTTGTATCACCTACCTTCACCTTAGTTTCCAGGAAAACCATAAAAATTTTTCAATATTGGAAACAAGTTTCCACCCCCGGACATTGTTTGTTGCTTACGATACAAAATACAAATCATAGCAATATATCTCTCCCGCATGTTTTTCTTTCCCATCCCAGCTTTTCTTCGTTCCTCAGGAAAGGGATGTTTTATTTGTAAGAAATAATCGTAGACGACCGTTATCGTGTTTTTATTATAACCTCAATTTATAAGAACGGCGACAACCCACCGCCATTAATATAGATTCTATTTTTTTAATGGCGCGTAAATATGTGAGGGATGTGTACACAGTGACAGTTCCCAAAGGGTTGTTAAGGGATGAGATTTTGAAATGAAATAATTTTTTTTGGCACAGGCTTTTGCCATTTAGCCAGTCACAACTTTTTAAGTCCTTCCTAAAGCAAAGAAAAGAAAGTAGTTATCACAATACCTATTTGATTATCAGTGAGGAATAAACATGGTTACTCGCTTCTCGTCTAGGGACCCATCAAGACATTAAAGGGTCACGGAAAGAAAATTTTAAACAAATGGGGTAAAACAAAGGTTACTAGTTTAACTGTGCTTACAAGTTAAGGTTACTTTTTGAAATAAATTGTGTTAAATAGTCATATGCGGATTTATTATTTAATAACAAAAATATAAATAGGTTAGTAGTAATATATTAATACATATAGTCACAGTTGAGAAAGAAACATAAATAATAGAAAACTTGGTACACGTTCAATAGGCAGACGTTCAAGAAACATATACTTCTCTCTAAAAATAAAACAACAAAGGCATCAGAAAATGATATAATGTTTACGAACACCAACAGAAAACAACATCTAGTGGATGATGTAAGACATCATGGACATCATGGATGTAAGACAACAAACGACAATATACACTAAACTCAATAGAATACGAAAAAATCAATATCATTAGAAATGAAAGAAAAGAAGAGGCTAAAGAAAACAGGATGTCAACAAAAGGCTTAAAAGTTGAACAGCTTAAGGAAAGATACGACATCTTTAATGACCACAATGAAGTAAAAGAAATGACAGGTCAACACAGAAAGATACAAAAAAAATATAAAAGCAGGAAAAATGATATAATAACGAAATAACTATAGGTACAGAAGACAAACTGGAGAGATGGGAAAAATACTAGACACTTTCTGACGACGATAGACCTTGCTCTCCACGTTTGGTGGAGAGCACGGTCAATGGAAGCTACACATTTTCCAAACGTTTATTATTAATTACAAGTAAATTTAATGAAAAATTCGTCTTGGTAAAAGGTATAGTTTTATAATAGTGTATTATGATACGGTAAAAGTAGATAATTGGTAATTGTGTACAATTACCGGTAATTGTATACAATTAGCAAAGTCGACGGTAAATGTAGGAAATTATTTTCAATTATCTACTTTTACCGGTAATTGTATACAATTACCAAGGACCAGCGGTAAAAGTAGGAAATGATGAAATAAAACAATAAACATTTCAACAGCTGTTCAAGAAGTGTGAGTTTTATTGAACTGAATTAAAAACAAAAGACATTTTGTTTAACCTGAATTTAGTTTTTTTGCGTGAATTAATACTCTACTATTTTAGGTACTTACTATTTGTTATGGAATTACACAACTTTTCACTTTGTTAACATTTACACTTATATGTTTGACATTTACTTTTGCAAGCACATCGCTAATGTTTAGTTTTGGAACCATGTCTAGAGAAATGAATGATTCTTTGCATATGGTACATTGACTTCGGCTATAAAACTGTGGCAGTCGCCCTTTTCTTGTACCCAATTCGTATAACTCATTTTAAATACTTATAAAAACAAACATTTCACTTCGTTCCCTTTCAACATCTGGCACTATTAATTTTACCAGATGACCGACATTACCAGAGGGAAATATCAAGTTTGATGTTTTAAGCATTTCCTTCTCTTGCTTCTCAAGACCTTCCTTTGCACGTATCCGTTTAACAGAATCTCGCCTCGCTGTAATTTGATTAGAAAATAGTTTATCTAGAATCGCATTAGACTATTTCACTGATTTAAGGTTGTTTTTTTTTCTGGTTTTTGTTCTATTAGAAGCTCATTTGGTTCACCCACTCCTGCTTCTTCACGTTTTTCAGAATCAGGACCTGACTGGATTTCTTCCACTTGTTCTTCTACTTCCAAATGTTCTTCAGTACAAATATTTTCTAGAGCATCTCTTGGCAGTGATGAATTTTTGAAACCAATTTTGGCGGGAACCGCAAACATAGCTTCATACGGACTGCACTTGTTGCCAGAGGGTAAGCTCGGTTCTTGGCGAATTGTGCAGATCGACGACCCTCTGACAACTTGTTTGTTTGGTTATTTCTATTCAGGAACTTAGTATATTTTCAATGTCTTTATTCACACGTTCAACAGATCCTTCTGACTGAATGTATCTTGGCTTACCGTGCACTATCTTCAAATTTTTCCACATGGAGCATAGTTCTTTATAATTATGTTGAAGGATTCTCGTCCATTCCATTGTTGCTTTGAAGAATGCTGCGAGCTCCAAAGACACAAAATATGTCAAGAAGAACTAATGTAACTCCTTCTTCACGTTTAGTTTTCAACGGCAGTAATTCGTAGAAATTTTGTTAAGTGCTCTTGGTAGACAAAAATGAACTTGAATTAATTATCTCCTTGGGCTTGCATATCTATCAAATATATTTGATATCTACTATTTATTTCTTTTTGACAGTAAATGTTTCACTACTAAACCTTTTTTTTTTTGGCAACTTTAGATTTTTGATGGCAAGTTTCACACAGAAGTTCCAAATAGATCGTTATGATTTTTACAGTTATGTATTGTGGCATTCCGCTTGCGTGTTGATCGTTATAATTTGAATTTCTTACTTTTACCAAGATCCTCTATGAAATGTATACAATTACCGGTAAAAGTGGGAAATAAAGGGTTTTTAAAGATAATTTCCTACATTTACCGTCGACTCTGGTAATTGTATACAATTACCGGTAATTGTGTACAATTACCAGATTATTTACTTTTATCGTAACATATACATAATTAAATCCAAAGAATGGATATAACTCCTATGGATATGGCCTTAACATATGACTCCACCACATTTGGGACACGTGTGGAAGTCATATGTTGCCCTAAGGCCAGATCCATAGGAATTATATCCATCTTTTGGATTTAATTATGTATACACTTTTGTAAGACATTAAGTATATTTTTAAAAGGTTTTACTTAGTATTTTTCGGTGGTTCAGCATGTTCTTGTAACACTGGTGATGCTCTTGTTACAGAGCAAAAACGTTTTGTTTTTATATTTCTAGCCCCTTGTAGGACTTTTTAAATTAACATACCTTTTACCAAGACGAATTTTTCATTAAATTTACTTGTAATTAATGGTATACAGCCAGCTAGAGGAAATTCTTCCTTGTGGATATTATAAGTTTATTAAGACTAAAGAAATATCCTTGGTTCATGTTCTACCTAGTGACATTTAAAATGTATCAGTGATCTCGTGTTGTGTCGCGGACTAGTGTAAAATGGACACTAAATCGGCGTTTTAAATATGAGAACTTTACTCTAAATCTTGTGACCAGATTTTAATATATAGGTCTGGATCCCGCGTATGAAAAAAAAGTTGATTAATAGCAAGCTGAAAATTTGTTAATAGCTTACGGGTGTCTAGTCGAATAAACTTTGATATATGGGAACACTGAAACAGGGGTAGTTTTAATTGTGGAACAGGTTAAAAATTTGGAACGGTCACAGCACGAAAACGGCACATTTATTTTGTCCGACAGAAGAGACTTAAACTCTCCGAACAGAGATTAAACTCTCATGAAAAAATCAGACTGCTATTTATTACCTGTCATAATTCCTGTCATTTGACATATTCTACATGTTCCACTCATTAAAACGCCCATTTGGTGATAAATAGCAGTCTGATTTTTGCATGAGAGTTTAATCTCTGTTCGAAGAGTTTAAGTCTGTTCTGTCGGACAAAATAAATGTGCCGTTTTCGTGCTGTGACCGTTCCAAATTTTTAACCTGTTCCACAATTAAAACTACCCCTGTTCCAGTGTTCACACATATCAAAGTTTATTCGACTAGACAACCTTAAGCTATTATCAAATTTTCAGCTTGCTATTAATCAACTTTTTTTTCATACGCGGGATCCAGACCTAATAGTTATCGTAACAAAGTTACAAATTAAATTACATAATGTGATAATGCTTGTAAATCCCCAGGCACTGATTCAATACCATGTGAAATACTACAGTTACTAGGTGACAAAGGATTACATATCATCCATTCTATCTGTGTCGCTGTTTGGAATTCCGAAAAATGGCCATCTGATTGGTGTACCTCAATTTATATCCCACTACACAAAAAAGGAACTACTAATAGGCAAAATCTTGTCGCATGTCATCAAAAACAGATTAAAAACCTATCTACATTTCCAAATACCTCAGGAACAAGCGGGGTTTGTAAAGGGTAAAGGTACAAGGGAACAAATCCCGAACCTGAGACTACTCATTGAAAAGTCTGGAGAAATTCATGTACCTATGATTATATGCTTCGTTGACTACCAAAAGGCATTTTTTTGTGTAAGCTGGATAAATCTGTGGTCAATTTTAATAGAAATGGGCGCACCAATGCAACTGGTGACACTTATTAAGAATCTGTACCAGTCTAATATAGCGACAGTACGACTAGATCAGAAGTTCTCAAACCAATTCAAGACCGAGAGAGGTGTTAGACACGGATGCGTGTTGTCACCTGACTTATTTAACATTCATGGTGAACATGTCATGAGGATGGTTTTAGATGGATGGGCCGGTGGAGTAACAGTAGCTGGTAGGAAAATCTCCAATTTAAGATTTTCTGATGACACTACACTTATAGCAGCAAATGAGCAAGAAATGTTTGATCTTCTGCGAAGAGTTGAGTACGAAAGCAATAAAGTTGGTCTGAAAATCAACAAAGCTAAGACAAAAATAATGGTGGTCGACAGATTTGACACTATTCAACTGACTAACATATTACAGGAATACCAAATAGTAAACACCTTTGTCTATCTCGGGTCTAGTATAACTAACGATGGTAACTGTGAAGCAGAAGTTCGGAGGCGTATTGGTATGGCAAAAAATGCGATGAGTCGCCTAAGTAAAGTTTGGAAAGACAGATATATCTCTCAAAATATCAAGATGAGACTGGTGTATTCTCAATATTTCTATACGGAGCAGAGACTTGGACTCTTCGCGAATGCGAGCGCCAAAAAATTGATGCCTTTGAGATGTGGTGCTGGAGAAGAATGCTGCGCATACCTTGGACAGCTCATAGGACAAACGTTTCCATTCTAAACCAACTCAATATTAAAAAAAGGCTATCCACAATATGTCTGCAACGAATTCTGCAATTCTTTGGTCACGTGGTTCGCAGAGGTGACGACAGTTTGGAGAGATTAATTGTTTCTGGAAACGTTCCGGGAAGAAGATCAAGAGGACGATCACCAACTAGATGGTCTGACCAAATAAAGAATTCAGCTGAAAAGTCATTGTGCGAAGCTCTTAGAGCAGCTGAAGATAGAGACCAATGGAGAAACATTGTCAGGAATATTGGAAGAAATCACGATCCTCAGTAATGGGGAAACGACAGGAGAGAGAGATAATGCTTGTATTCTTTATTTCCCACGATATTGGCTCAGATCACTTTCTAGTTGGCACAAGAATTCGAGCTAGAATCTCAAACGCGAAGAAGGAGAGAAGTACCAAAACAACGCGCCTTAATATTGAACTCCTCAAAAATCCGCAAAGAGTAGAAAGGTTTCAAAACTGTATCGAAACTAACTGCATAATTAATGAGAATCTAACAATCAGCCAACAATGGGAAATGTGTAAGAGCAATATTAAAGACGCAGCAAATAATATACTAGGGCCACAAAAACCACCATCACGCAATGACTGGTTCGATGCTGAGTGTGAGGACATTACAAGAAGAAATAACGATGCATATAAACAGATGCAGTAAAGAAGAACCAAAGAAAAACAACAAAAATATAAAGACCTTAGAAGATGAGAAGTGCATTCATAGAAGAAAGAAGAGAATTTATGAAAATAGAGTGCTGGAAGAACTTGAGTCATTAAAACATGAAAATCAAACAAGGAAATTCTATAAAACTCTGAATAATGCAAGAAAGGAATTCAAACCAAGACTAAGACTATGTAAAGATAAGGAGGGGCACATACTCAATACAAAAGAAGAAATATTGGAAAGGTGGGTGGAACACTCTAAAGAACTACTTGCCATCGAAGTAGAAGATCCAAATCAACCACCCACAGGAGCAACCAACAATACACTATTAGAGCCTCCATCAATTCAAGAAGTACGGGATACAATACAACACCTAAAAAATAATAAATCTCCAGGAAGTGATCGTATGTTTTCGGAACTACTCTGTGCTACTGTGACTAATCAAATATATAAAATAATACTAAGAGCCTGGAATGAGGAACAAATCCCGGAAGAGTGGTGTGTTGGAATCGTTTGCCCGCTACACAAAAAGGGTGATCAATTGGAATGTAGAAACTATAGGGGGATAACCCTCCTTAATACAGCTTACAAAATATTTTCGAGTATCTTATATGGTCGCCTAAGTGCATATTAAGAGGAGCTTCTTGGAGAATATCAAAGTGGTTTTAGGCCTGGTAGATCAACAACAGACCAGATTTTTGTGCTAAGGCAAATACTGGAAAAAACCAATGAATTCAATATCGACACATACCATATTTTCGTAGATCTTAAATCGGCCTATGATATTGTCCTAAGAAATAATTTTATGAAGCCATAGATGAATTCCACATCCCTGAAAAACTGATAAGATTGGTTAAGGCTACAGTGCGTAAAGTCGTTTGCAAAGTCGAAATACAGGGCAAACAATCACAGGCGTTTGAAACGAATGTTGGGCTGCGACAGGGAGATGCGCTGGCGTATCTCCTCTTCAACATAGCTCTGGAAAATGCGGTCAGAGATGCTTTAATAGACAACAGAGGAAATATTTTTAATAAATCATCCCAAATTTTGGCGGCATATTCAGATGACGTCGACCTAGTTGCCCGCACAACAAGCAAACTAGAAGAAATGTATACCACCTTCTCAAATGCCTCAAAAAATGTGGGCCTGAAAGTAAACGAGGAGAAAACTAAGATGATGGTATCAGCACCCAACAATAGAGCCAGAAACATCGGTCACCAAAACACTGTTGATATCTCTACCTTTGAAGTGGTGAACAAATTCACATACTTAGGCTTCCTGATCAACAAATAGAACGTCATGGCGGAAGAAATCAAGCGAAGGATAATTCTAGCGAACAAATGCTATTTTGGACTGAGTAGACATATTATGAAAAGCAGAAATTTAAGCCAAAAAACAAAAATAACCATATAAAAAACCCTTATACAACCAGTGTTGACATATGGATCGGAGATATGGACCATCTCCAATGCAGAAGAAAACCTTCTGCTTATATTTGAACGAAGGATCCTGAGAGGAATATTCAGTGGCATCTGTGAAAATGGTATTTGGAGGAGCAGGTACAACTACGAGGTATACCACAGGTACAAACATATATTTGGTGGTAAAGACGTAGTATCTCTTATAAGAATAGGAAGACTAAGATGGGCAGGACATCTAGCAAGATCACAGCATAACAACCCTCCTAGAAGAATCCTTATGTCACAACCTGTGGGAAGTAGAAATAGGAGTAGGCCAAAACTTAGATGGAAGGATGGTGTAGATGAGGATGGGATAAAAACAGGGAAACGGTTGGAAATGGATAGGACTGACTGGCATAATAGACTTTGGAATGTCGAGGCTCTTTCATAGGGCTGTAAGCACCATTGATGATGGTGATGATGATTGGGTGGTCCATCGAATTGTAATTTATTACAGTGGTAGTAAGATCTGTATTCTAATGTATTGTTCATCTTCTTACAATCTTGTTAACAAATTTTCCTTTTTATTTCTACCAGTTGTGACCAATATTTATATTTTATTTTTCACAAATAATCGCTAGATCTTAACCAAACATGTCAAACAATTCTGAATAATGTCCGCATATATTTCCCACTTTCCATAAAAATCCCTGTCGCTCCGACCGATGATATCCTCGGAAAATATCTCTCGTGTGCCATGTAATGGAGACTAATTGTTTTCCTTTGATATCGATGGCAGGCCTGATGGATGAGCGACTATCGTGATCCCGAAGATATTGCTAAAGTGGTTTTTTTAACGAGTTGCGGTTTGTCCAGAGAAAGAAAGTACTTTCTGTCACGCCGGATCACTCGTGTGTCTGGGAGGAAGTTGTGTAAGACGTTTGATGAATAAGTTTTGACGATGAATAGTCGTGTCTTTTCCTTTGTGAACAGAATTTATTTAGTTTCAGTAGCTTGTTAATATCGACATGCCATTCAAATAAAAATTAATAACAATTATACATCATGTTTGTGTTCCGCGTCTTCTGTTTATGTTTTATTAATATTTTTATTATTTCTAAATAATTAACTGACAAAAAATTAACAAAATATTTTATGAAATGTATCTTTTCTTCATATCCCTAAAAAGGCAGAATGTTTTCTCAATTATAGGACGTTTTCGGAATAACAATTCCATCGCCAGTTCTTTTTACAGGTTGAAAGACAAGCCAGAGCCACCAAGATATATTATGTGGGTGAAAACCTTTAGATATTGTATAGTTATTGTATAGTAAATAAAATATTGTAAAATTTTTACAATATTTTATTAAAATTTTAAAGTGATGTTTAAATTATTCTTGGATTTAACATTCACCAAAGAACTTCCCCATGCAGGTTCCCGATGATGAACTTGAAGGTTAATAATAATTCTTCCTTGGATAGTTTTTCTAAAGAAAACCTGTAAATTATTTATTTTTTGAAGTTATACTTCTTTAGGCACGATGGTGAATTTCTATTTTCCCGGGCGCATGCGCACACCGACAGTATGGTATTAGTCTCTCAAACGTTATACGGGATCTGATTGGGTGTTAAAAAATCTGTCAATAATTGTTCAATATGGAGATTATGGATAAACAAATGTTGTGTATATTAGTTTTTATTGCTGTGTTGGCAGAGAAAAAAGCAAGTTTATAACTGTAGTGACTTTTTAAATAGTTTTTAAAAGCGACAGGTACGTAATAATTGTAAATGTTTCAGTATCGTAATAAAAAATTACATAGGTATCTACCTATTTGGAAAATTTAAAATGAACCTACCAAAATAGAATATAATGCTTTGATTTACATAATTTGATTACCATTAAAATTTCTACCACTATTCACCTAATATATTGTTATTCAACAAAATATTTCTTTAATTCCACAAAAATCAACCTAATTTGATTAAATTAATATAAGTAATAAACAACTGTCAAAAGTTTATGGTGTAAAAGTTCAGTTGGTGTATATTCCCACATGACAGATACGCGAAGGTGGCGCAATGGGAAAGACCGTTGATTTTCGATCGGCGGGATCGACGGGAAGCGGGTTCGATCCCTAATGCAAGTTACGATTTTTTTATTTTTTTTATACATTTTATGATTGTAAGTATATTATTATATAATTTTCTTCAGAAAATACATTTAGTTAAAATTTTTGGCAACAATTATTGTTCAGAAATCATTTCTTTGAGTTTGTGTGTTTTATTCATTTATTTTTTTAATTTTTGGTATTGTTTCAATAAACATTTATAATTAAAATAAATAATTTATAAAAATATATATTTTTTTTTCAGAAAATACATATTTAGTTAAAATTTTTGGCAACAATTATTGTTCACAAATCATTTCTCTGTGTTTGTGTGTGTTTTATTCTTTTATTTTTTTAATTTTTGGTATTGTTTTAATAAAATTTTTTGGAAAGTAGTAAGTATTAAAATTAGTTTAATATTTAAATTAAATATAAATAAACTGTTTAAAGTATATTGATTTCGTTGAAATCATTTTTAATAGAAAGTATAACTTCTTACGTTCGTACAAAGTACACACATTATTTTCTTTAAAACTGTTAATAGACCGGTCTAGTTAGACTCAAAAATAGGAGTGGGGCTACAAAAATTACCATCAAGCTGAAAATTGGCAGGATTGTTCAAAATACCATCATAAATAAAATCTAAAAAGTCCTCATAAATCCGACCCCTGCTAAAAAATTTACGCGGGGTCAAAGGTCACCAAATATGGTTTATAGCGATTTTCAGCGAAACGGTAAGTTTTATCGTAAAATTAGCTCTAACAAAAAATGTAGATTAGATAATTATCTATAAAAAAATCTTAATAGTTTTTTTCCTGGCAGTGGCAAGAGGCACTGTTTTTGAGATACAACGATTCAAAGAGTTGAAAGACTTCTAATCGTCATAATATATGTATTAGTACACCAGGTATATACATCACTGAAGCTGTAATACAAGTAAACATAATATTCTACAGTCAACTTAACTTTATTACACATAATAATATAAGATTATAAATATGATAATGTTTCTACTATACAGCTTGCGGTCTACCGAGGGATGCAATCCATAAGCTGTATTATATTACAGTGCCAACAAAAAAATCTTTACAAAGTGAATGTAACGCGAAAATAATAAGTATTATTTGAATTTTACGGCTTAATCCCAACAAAAATACACAACAAAATACAACAAATGACAAAGTATTAACTTATCATAATTCTTTTTATTTATGCGCCTTAGTTCAATTTGCAAAGATGGGTTTTGTCGGAATAAACACGTTCGTCAGCTAATCTAATCACTCTACCTATTCTCTTCTCCGAAGGGTTAGAACATAATAATGAAAGACAACTTTCTAGGCAAAATGTTTATTGCTAAGTACTAATAAATACTTATGCAAATTACACCGTAATTTTCCTGGGTGGCGAAATCCTTCAGGTAGATGACACCCTCGAGGTATATTAGTCTTGAGTACTACTCCGGAGTGAAAATACGTGTTAAACCTATATTTTTTTTATCGTGTATTTTGTGTTATTTTCATTGGTATAACAAAAATGTCAGAATATTGTTTTATTTGCGCGTATTTGCGCGTATTATTTGACGTAATGATAATTGAAACAGCCATAGAGCAATTCAATTTAACAAATACAACTATTGTTGTAGGTGAAGATGTAGACTTGCTCGTATTACTCACTGGTAGAACTCCAATCGAAAAAACTATCTTTTTTTTTTACAACCTGGAAAAGCTCAACACCAATCGGAAATATATTCATCGAAAAGTTTATCTACTTTTGCCAAATGTGAAAATCATATACTATTTTTACACGCAATAACTGGCTGTGATACGACATCTGCATTTTTCAGGAGGGGTAAAACGACTGTTTTTAAAATGTTTGAAAAACAAGATTTACTTGAATGTGCTGAAGTTTAAAAAAAAACTAATTCAACTTCACAAGAAGTTATTTCCAACGGAATTAACTTTCTTCTCTCTATGTATGGAGCGCCTAAGAAAACTACGTGCTTAGATAAGTTTCGATATGTATGTTTTTTTAAAAGTACTCGAAACAAAAAACAAGTGCAGTTATCTTGTCTTCCTCCAACCTCAGCGACTGCTCATTAACATCTTTTTCGGGTATATTACCAAGTTCAAGTGTGGCTTGGTTATCAGCTAGATCCAAAAGACTGGGGATGGAAATTAGTCGACAGTTAATTAGAACCAATTCAAACTTTACTCCCCCCTGCGCCGGAAAAACTCCTGAACACAATTTTTTGCAACTGTAAAAAGGGATGTAGCGCTAAATGTGGTTGCAAAAAAGTTGGACTGTTTTGTTCCGTAGCATGCACTAATTGTCAAAACCGGTCGTGCTCCAATGTTGAATCACCAACAATTGAGGATTCATTTGATTCTATCGAGGAGCCATGCGATATGTCATTATTGAGACAATTTACTTGCACCCAGGATGAACAAGTAGAAGAAGAACAAGAAGAAGAAGAAGAGGAAGAAGAACAATGAGAAGAAGAACAAGGGAAGCAGAAGTATTAGAAAATTATGAACCAGTTTGGTAAATTTCCCTTTTTTTTATTTATACCGCTTTATATAAAGTTTAATCATTTTTAACCCTTGCCAATATCAATTACTAAATAGCTTTAAATTAAACAGAATCATAACAGATCCGTGGAATAGGTCTACTGGGGAAACCACGTTAAAAAAACGCGCTAAGTACACTACCTCAAACGTGGTGTGGAAACGTGTGCGCATATATTATGACGATTACCACTTTTTGAATCGTTATATCTCAAAAACGGAGGCTCCCAGGAAAAAAAGTAATAAGGCAATCTTTATAGATAAATATCTAATCTACATTTTTTGTTAGCACTAATTTTACCATAAAACTTACCGTTTCGCTGAAAATCGCTAAAAACCATATTTGGTGACCTTTGACCCCGCGTAAAATTTTTAGCAGGGGTCGGATTTATGAGGACTTTTTAGATTTCATTTAAGATGGTATTTTTAATAATCCTGCCAATTTTCAGCTTGATGGTAATTTTTGTAGCCTCGGATGCGTAAGTTGACCGGAGTATAATAGATCACAAGTCATTTACCATATCCAAGTCTAATTTTTTATCTACCTTTCGTCCATTTTCATAAAATACTACTTTTGTATCCCATTTCGTACAACATTCATCCCACTGTTTTAAATTTTATCCAGGATTTTCGAATCTGATGAAAGCTACAGAGGAATTAAAAAGTACACTTCTATTTAGAGAAAGCTTAAAACTTTCTTTCGTACGGATAGACAAGCAGGGCTAATACTCAAGTTCTAAGGACATTCCATTACTTCGTTTTACTTTAGATTTTAGAGTAACTATTGAATCTGGTAAGCTAGTTTAATAGCTTGTCAGAGGCTTAGTAGTCGACGGCGTCGAACCAAGAACGGACCCCTGTGGCACCCCAGCCGTGACATCCACATCCACAATCACTTATCTCTCAACCAAATCCTCCTTTCGGATAGATAGTCCGAGACCAGCTTCCTCAAGTAGCCAGGGAAGTTCTCACCCTTAGTCGCTCTCATCACTGTACATCACACTACTACACTTTAATCACTAAAGAAACAAAAAATGATACGCACAAAGAAAAGAAACTATGAACAACAAAAATATGAAGCTATGGAGAGAGAGACCGACCCAAACCAGGCTCCAGAGAATTCTATAAAGCAATCTCCACTGAGAAAAGAGGACATAGAAGCAATTCTATCCATACACTGAAAGACAATCAGGGCCATATGATAATCGACGATAAAAAACTAACAGAAGAATGGAAAGGGTATCTCAGGGACCTTCTAAACATCATACAGGAAGAACAGCACAAAGAAGAGATCTATATATCAGCAGACATGCCCGTCGAAAATCCCTCTTTTGAAGAAACCCGAAAGGCCTTAAATAAGCCAAAACATCACAAAGCGCCGGGTACGGACGAGAAGCGAGCAGAATTTCTAAAATATGGTGGAGAAACGCTACACCGACAAATCCACCAATTATTTACACAGATATGGTTAGAAGAAAGTATACCAGCAAGATGGAAGGAAAACATCATAGTGCCCATCCACAAAAAAGGGAACAAAACAAAATGCGCGAATTAGAGAGGAATTTCACTCTTAAACACGGCATATAAAATCCTCTCAAACATCATTCTTAGTAGACTGCCGCACATCAAAGAAACATGAAACGTAAATTACGTTTCATGGAAATAAACCACTGCTAAACAAATATATGTCCGGCCAATTATGAAACTCTCCGAAAATAAAAATGTGTCATGAGCATGAATCACACTCGTTTCATTGGTAGGCGGACTTTGAGATTTGTTTAGCAGTGTTTTCTTTTCATGAAACATGTTTTTCGTTTTATGTTTCATGTTTTTCGTTTCATGTTTCTTTGGTGTGCGACTTGGCTTACCCCTTATTGCTGAAAAAAGGAGAATATCAAGCCGGTTTTAGGGCAAACAGATCCACAATAGATCAACTATTCACGCTGAGACAGCTTCTAGAAAAGGGATGGGAGTATAACAGATCCATACACATTCTCTTCATAGACTTTCGACAGGCATATAACAGCGTAGAAAGAAGCCAAGTATGGAATGCCACGGCGGAGTTCTCAATGGCGGAAACTCATTCGGATGACTAAAATCTGTATGGAGGGTGGAATATCAAAAGTACGTGAAAATAATAAACTTTCTGACAGCTTCGAAATCAACAGTGGACTCAAACAGGTTGATGCGTTATCTTCACTACTTTTTAACCTTGTATTAGAGAAAGCCATGAAGTCGGCCGAAATAAAAACAGAACTGCTATCGGTTCAAGGTCCCAAGTTATTACTAGCATACGCAGATGACATTGATCTCGTTGGAGACTCCATTCTATCCACAAAAGCCATTTTCAACAAGGTGGAAGGAGCAACAAGCGAAGTAAGGCTGAGGATTAATGAAGAGAAGGCGAAATATATTGTTATGATCTGCTTTCTTTTACTTTTATATTAATTAGTAATTATTTAATTAATTATTCAACTGTCGCAAATCATACATAAAAAAACTTAAAAAAATCTCACGGTGCCTTTTTGTCATAAAAAAAATAACTAAATTATCTTAAGTTATACTTATATTTTTTCGTGGCTTCAGTATCTCTTAGTTGATCGTTATCGGGATAAAATAGGAAAAGGAAATAAATAGAAATAACATAAATAAACACATACAAATACCTTTATTATCAAAATCAATGCTCTGAAAATTTATCAATTAAATCCTGTGGGCATAACTGTCCAAATGAAACTTTTACCATATAAATTAATCTAATTTAAACAAATATTTATCGCTTTGTTCTTGATAACATTAATAAAACAAGCTAAACAAACAAATTTAGGTATTCGCAAAACTACTTTTAAAGTAGTTACTAAATAAATTTTTGAAATGTTGGAATTTTAATTCATATGCTTTTACGCAAAAAGAAATTAACTTCTGATTATAAAGAAAATCTATCACATAAGTTATTTACTGACCTTTTTGATTCACACACAATGATGTCTCCTCTTGACCCAAACAGCTCCTCCTTTGTTGATTACGTTAGGCTACCAATCAAAGCCCTCTCCGTTCTCAGCATCAATCCAGCAGCATACCAGCAAGTATTTCTCCAAAACACGAGCCAGGCCTCTTTTGACCAGTACTCGTTTAATAAACTCCAAAACTCTCTCCTCTCTTTCTCACAATAATAATCTCCTAAGACTCAAGTATTTTTTTTTACTTGGTGTCACAAATAATTTTAATAACTATAGTTCTTGTAACTTACTCTCTTGGACTTTACAGAATCAAAGAGGTATTTCTTCTCAATTTGATTTGTCTCTCGTTCCACTTTTCAGCTATTCTTCACTTTCAAACAACCACTAGTACTTGCTTCTGAACTACTCACGAAAACTTTTGACTGCTCTTATCGGATGCCGGTCACATAATGATTTCCTTTTCCAAACTATCTGGACATTCAGCCTTCTCTCATTCCCATTCCACTTTTTTTTATTCGAAAAATGCATTTTCCAAACAAATACTTCTACTCATAATAATTACTTTTCGGGAATTCTACAAATTGACTTGGGGCTTAAACAAAAGACTTAAAATTACAACTTTCTCTACATTATTTTTCTAAGCATAATAATAATTACCTGTGGCTTTTGGCCTCGCTAGTATCAAAGCAACTTTTTGTTAAATTCTAATCCCGAAACAAATTGTCAATTCACATCACTTTATTCACTAATGTCTTTAATGCTTCAGGGAAAAACTCATTAAGGATAAACCCACTGCTTAAAAGCTAACTTCTAATAAATAGTTACAAATCAATATACAAGGTGTATCAAATTTATATGCCCGCGTTATAGTAAAAAAAATTAATTTTTATTCTATCTTTGATTGACAAAATGATACACAATAATATGTGTATAAATATAACGACATAACGAGACAGGATAGGACAAAATGTGACGGTCAACACCTTCAATTTCGAAAGAGTTCAACGTTTTAAGTATCTGGTGGCCGTAATCACAGCTGACAACGATGTTACTGAAGAAATAAAAGACAGAATCCAATCAGCAAATCGCTGTCTATTCGCACTGGATAAGCTTATAAAATCAAAAAATCTTACAAGAAGTTCCAAGATCAAAATCTATAAATCTATCGTCAGACCTGTATTAACATATGGTTGCGAAACGCGGACCATGACCAAATCAAACGAAGAAAAGCTCAGACGTTTTGAACGAAAAATACTTAGAAAAATTTTCGGACCCCACCACGACATTAACACAAACCAGTATAGGATCAGAACCAACTTTGAATTAAAAGAACTCTACAATAACACCGATATTGTCAAAGAAATTAAATCACAGCGACTAAGATGGACAGGCCACGTGCACAGTACGCTCCAAATGTTGCACCAGTACTGCCAACATGCTTGCGGCATACATACTGTCTTGGAGATAATTGGCTTGTCAATTGCTTCATTGACCCTCTCACGCCACATTCTCTCAAATCATTTACAAATACAAGAGAGGGAGCAAGTAGGCCCATATTTTTCCTCTTATTTAGGCAAGAGTATTAAAGATTATCGGTTATGGATACGATTATAGGAGTAAATAAATGCAAAAAGCCCAAGTTTTAATTCAATAATGAAAATGTATATTTTTTCCAAAATAATGCTTTATAAATACTGGGGCTAGATTCCGTGCACTGTAGATATCTACACGTCGCTTTCTATCGATGTCAATTGTCATGAAAATATTTGAATTTTTAGCTTTAATTGAATTATTTTCTAGTTTTGCTAGGTTATACTCTAATTTATGCTGAAGTGACAGTAAAACAAGAAAATATTTGAATTAAAACTAAAAATTTAAATATATTGACATTGATAGAAAGCGATTGGCGCGTTAGCAATTGTACACAGAATCCCACCCCTGGTTTCCTGGACCGTCCTACTATGCATGTTCTGGATATACATAAATCTACGCGACTACTCAAAGTTGAAAACAGATTCTTTAGATAGTTTTTCTAAAAAACCTGTATTATTTATTTTTCTTCAAAATTGTAAAAAGGCTATAAGTCATTTACTATCTCTATAAGTGGAATTTGTTATCTACGTTACTTCCATTTCCATAAAATACTACTTTTGTATCCCATTTCCTACAACATTCATCCCATTGTTTTAAATTTTATCCAGGATTTTCGAATCTCATGAAAGCTAAAGAGGAATTAAAAAGTACACTTCCATTTAGAACCTGAAGATTAAAACTTTCTTTCGTACAGATAGACAGGGCTAATACCCAAATTCTAAAGACATTCCGTTACGTCGTTTTACTTCAGAGTAACTATTGTATCCGGTAAGCTAGTTTTATATCTTGTAAGAGGCTTAAAGTCGACGATGGACGGACAATAGATTTATTTCTTTCCAACACCTCCAGGGAGTTGCTTACTACCGAATACATTAAACCTTTCATCTTTCCTTTAGCTATTACAAAATCGATACAAAAACTTTTAGCATGTAGAAGTAGAGTCAGCTTGACAAAAGAATGGATTATAAAATGTTTTTCAACGTTATAACGTGCGTCAATGGCAAGAGAATAAAGATAGAATGAAAATGTGTACGTAGCTTTTCATTCAAGTATCGTATTAGTTTCGGTTTATTGAACGCTTTTCTTTAATTCAATAGTTTGCATAACATTTTAAGGCGTTAATTTGACTGACTTTTCTTCAAGCAAACGAATGAAAATTTGCCAACATATGCATTCGCGGGAACAATACACGAATAGTGAATAAAAAAAAATTTGATGTTTATAATTGTTTAAATAAAAAAAAAGATTTTAATGGAAAATGCTTAAATTCTCTTGTTTTTTTTACAATGTAGAAACTTGAAACTTTTACGAATTGTAGCTAATGATATGAACTATACATAATTTCACTTTTTCGTTAATTGTTTACGTTATGCTTCATAAATAAACAATAAAGTTTCAAATTTTGAACGCTTATATATTTGTTTATATACAGCGTGTCTACTTAAGTTGGAAACATATGGGAAACTTTTCTGTTATTCATTTTACGAAAAAAAGTTATGCTTTATAAAAAGTTCAGCATGCTCTAAAACCTAAGATTCAATCATCAGATATCAAATTCTGTCAATATTATACGAGATATGTCAAAAAATATGAACTTCGTTCAAGAGTAAAGTACCTTTATTTCTCTCAATATCGAAAATCCTTATTATGAAAAGTTGTTTGGAAATAAAAAATAAGATCAAATATGCAATTACATGCTTCTAATTGGAAAAAATATTTTCCAAATTTTTCTCAAATTTATTGATACTAACTTCGTTTTTATTTATTGCATATACGATAACTCTTTTATTATTACTTTTACGAAAAAAAGGTTTGTTTATAAAAAGCTCTCTATGTCCTGAGACCGAAGATGCACCCATCAGATATCACATTTTATTAATTTTATACGAGGTATGTCAAAAAATATGAATTTCACTGAAGAGTAAAGTACCTTTATTTTTCACAATATTGAAAACGGTTATTCAAAAAGTTGTTTAGAATTAAAAACTATGTTTCAATATGCAATTACATCCTTCTAATAATTGAAATGTGGTGAAATATAAAGGTACTATAATCTTCAGCGAATTTCATATTTTTTGACACACCTCGTATAAAATTAATAAAAGTTGATATATCATGGTTGTGTCTTAGATTTTAGACCATGCAGAGCTTTTTATGAAGAATAACTTTTTTTCGTAAAATGAATAATAAACGAGTTATCATATTTGTTATAATTAAAAACGATGTTGGGTATCCATAAATTTGAGAACTTTTTTTTTTTCAATTAGATGCATGTAATTGCATATTTGATCTTAATTTTTAAATTCCAAACAACTTTTCATCATAAGAATTTTCGATATTGAGAGAAATAAAGGTAATTTACCCTTGACCGAAATTTATATTTTTTGACATATCTCGTATAATACTGAGAAAATTTGATATCTCATGATTGAATCTTAGGTTTTGGGGCATGCAGAACTTTTTATAAGGAATAACTTTTTTTCGTAAAATTAATAATAAAAAAGTTTCCCATATGTTTCCAACTTAAGTAGACACGCGTATATATGTATAAATCGGCGTTTATTCGTATCAAATTTCAATTTGACACGATTCAATTGTTGAACAAAAGTTCAACCAAAGCTCGAATTCAAAAAATTCGTGTTTTTACCGTAGTCTTAGAAAAACCACCGGTAGAGACATTTTGTTCTACAATTAACATTAGAATGTATTAATTAATTAAACGCTTTCCTTTTCTTTAGTTCAATCGTTTGGGTTAAATCTTTGGACGTTAATTTGACTGCCTTTTCTTCAATGCAAACGACTAAAAATTTGCAGACATATGTTCTTATTTGCAGACATAATTCTCTTGTTTTTTACAATGAAGAAATTTGAAACTTTTACAGATGGTAGCTAATTATTTGAACTAAACATAATTTCACTTTTTACGTTAATTATTTACGTTCATCATCATCCAGCCTCAAAAGTCCACTGCTGAACATAGGCCTCCTCCCCTCGTTTCCAACCCCATCTATCCTGCGCCGCTCTCATCCAGTTTTTATTTACCTTTCTTAAGTCGTCAGTCTATCTTGTAGGCGGTCGACCGACGCTTCTGTTGTCTTTTCTTGGCCTCCATTCCAATAACCTCTTCGTCCATCGCCCATCTGTCATTCTAGCTATGTGTCCTGCCCATCTCCACTTTAACCTGGCTATCTCTCGATGACGTCAGTCACCTTTTTTTAAACAAAGAACCAAGAAAAAAGAACAAGTTGTTTACGTTATGTTTCATAAATAAACAATAAAATTTCAATTTTTTTGCTCCGACTACTTTTCATGTTTGTACATCATATGTTTTATACATATTTTAATAAACATGACGATATATTTTAATGTTTGAAAAGTGTAAGACTAAAAATAAAAAAGAAAATAATCGTTTTTGTTTTGATTCAATTCGAGTCTCTTGCCATCCTCTGACACCTGATGTTTCGGAATATATCCCTTTTCAAAGAGGCTTCGCAAGAAGAATGAGTTGAACCATAACGAAACGAAGAAGGACTGCAGATATTAAAATATTTGCAGCGGAGTGTGGTTAGACTGCCCTCTAACGGGGAATGACGAAATGAGTGAAAATAATTTCGACCACGGGTCCAGTATTCTGTTAACCGAGGTACAGAAGTACCAAGCGGCGCCGCTAGGGGAACACTCCTAATAATTCGTCCTAATAATAATTCGTCGCCGATTATTTTAATGAAAAGTGGTCATTTTGTACTCTATAACCGAGTAAGGTATGACAAAAAATAAAATAATCGTTTTCGTTTTGATTCAATTCGAGTCGTTTGCCATCCTCTGACACCTAATGTTTTGGAATCTATCCCTTTCAAAGAGACTTCACAAGAAGAAGTCTTCACAAGAAGATTCCAAAACATCAGGTGTCAGAGGATGGCAAGAAACTCGAATTGAATCAAAACGAAAACGATTATTTTCTTTTTTGTCATACCTTACTCGGTTATAGAGTACAAAATGAACACGTTTGACTCACATTCGTCAAAGAAAAGCGTGGGGCGAAAACCGTTTATTCGATGAAGACGCGCCACGCTTTTCTTTGACAAATGTGTTAGATTTTTTCAATTTTTCTTTATTTTTTGCTTTCTGGTTGATTTTTTATAATATGTTTAATTTTAGTCCTTCGAAACTAAAGAAACGCGTTTCTTAAAAATATTTTTGTCATATTTTTTTATTTATTTAGTTCCTTTTCTACTGCATGTTGGCTTATAAACTATTAACTTTCTAATTATTTTGAAAGACCTATAATTATGTTGGTACTAACAGTTTTCGAAAATATGCTAAATTTTTAATTCAATAGAGCTGCTGATACATCTGATAAATTAAACCAATACTTTTCACAAGTTGGAAAGTCTCTAGTAAACATGCCTTCTCCATCTAATTTCCAGATCTTCCAATCTTGTGCCAATATGCCATAACCTTTGCTTCTCTGCATATAGCTTCTTGTTTGTTAATCTGTTTTACAATTATATCGTTCCAAGAGTTCCTAGGTCATTCTCCCTTTTTCTTTCCTTTTGATTTAGATTCTCATTTTCTCATCTTTTTGACCAGTGCTTATTTTTTTCAGTCACTTTTTAACCACTTACATAATTGCCTTTTTTCAGCATACAGCCATCAATTTTATGTTTAATCCATCTCTTGTAAAATTATTTCTTTTCGCTCCCAGAGAAAATAACGACCTATATGAAAATACACCAAACAGGCATACTTATACAATACTTAGAAAACCAATGCAACTGAACAGATCAGCAGAATGTCTCAACACAATCTGGAGAAACAAATAACTCACAAAGGAAATGAAAACTAGGATATACAAATCAACAAGAAGACCGATAATGACGTACACAGCGGAATCAAAAGCAGATACTGAGTAAACAACAAGAGTGCTGGAAACAGCATAAGTAAAGGTCTTAAGAAAAATAACAAACCAAACTCTAAAAGCGAGATATGGTATAGAGTAAATAAACATGTTGGCCAAAACAAGAAAAATAGACTGGAATCAACACGCAGAAAGAATGACAGGAAATAGGATAATACGAATAGCAAGGGACAAATCGCCAAATGAAACAAGATCATTGGGACGACCATGGAAAAGATTTTCATACATCGACAATTGAGGATAAAAATCGAAGTAAAACAGGCATGAGCATGAGTTATATTACATTAAAGTTATGCATTACTTAAGTATTTTCAGATGCAGAATGGCTCAAGCAACCATTGCTTGAACTATTCTGTATCTGAAAATATTCAAATAAGGTAAAACTTTAATGTAATAAAAGCATTTTGGTAAAATTGTGGGATGTGTGTCAGGCCATTACCTATTGATCTGAGCGTCTCCTTTATAAAGTAATAAAAAGGAGAAAAGCACATGGAAGACGTTAAACACAGTAGATACTAAATGAAACAGAAAGAGAGTTCTTCTCGACAGTCGTGAATCATAATGAAAAACTAAGACAAAATACCAAACAGCTAATAGTTAAAAGAATGCAACTGACATATGAATACGACTCCAACTACAGAGTATTTTAGAAATTAAACAAAGATATCCACGACTAATCCATACAGACATAAGAAAAATAATCTCCTCTTCGGCATCAGAAGATATAAATAAAATAAAAAGCAAGATCGACCCCTGCGAAAAATAACAAAGCGCCGATTAGAACTAATGCTAGAAATAACACCACACTAAGTCAAAATGGCACTTTTAGAAATATGTAACAAAAACAAAAATAGCATTAAATAGAAAAGCGACGAGGCTGGATAAAAAACCGAGGGATATAATAAAGCTCTTCGAAAGTTCAGGTGAAAGATCTCTTCTTCATATTTTTAATAACACTTATGATATTTTACCAACGGATTGGCTTTGTGGACTACGGTGGCGATAATTAAAAAACCATAAAATGCCATCATTATAATGAGCCATGCTTTAAAAATGTTTTTTCGAATTTTACACAAGGATGTACCAAAAAATAAAAGAACAACTTAGTGACACAGTTTCGTAATAACCTTGGAATCAGAGAAGCACTATCAAGTGTTGGTTATAGTACCGAGATGCAAAAATATCGGTCGTTCAGTTTATATGTGTTTTATTGACTTTATAATATGTTACTTTGATATAGTAAAATATACTGAATTAATAGCCTTTTTTTATCATTTAAAAGTATTGATAATAAAGACCTACATATAGGTATTAAAAACATCTTTACTGGCATCAACACGCAAACTTCAGGATTAATCGGAATACGCCTGAAAAACTTTAAATACAAAGAGGAATAAGACAGAATATTTAACATCTGTCAGAATTCGTTTTCTATAAAGCATTGGATAATGTCCCATGCGATATCAAAATTAATGGCCCCAATATTGACAATTTGAGGTATGCGGATGATACGGTGTTAATTGCAAATAGTTTCGAAGAACTTGCATGTGATCATGATGATCAATAGGATTGCCGCAAGGTGTGATGAATGCGGACTGAAGCTAAAGACCACAAAAATAAAGATGATGGTTGTCAGCAAAACATCAATACAACTAGAAGTGGTAACCTAACAGCCTATGAAAAACAACTGGAGAGAACCAATAGTATCACTTACCTGAGTTGTAATTTAAATGAGAACTAGGATTTGAGTAAAGAAAATAGAACACGTATAGCGAAAACCAAAGCTTCATTTTTTAAGACGACCGACGGTTTTTTGAGACTGAAAATTAAATTATTAAAATTTTATGTATTTCTGTATAATATACAGGGTATTAGGGTGTTAGGGTATAAAGGGAGTTAAAATCAAAGTGGTGTAAGTCTTTTTTGTGAAATGATGTAAGTCTTGCTTTATAACTTTGATTAACAGAACTCTTTTCATCAGGAAAATCAGGAAAAATGGTGTAAGTATTTACAGTAATATAGTAACTGATACAGTAAAAACGTATACCACATTTTCTTTGAAGAGGTCTGTATATATCAAGATTATCGGTGGCGCCCAAAATCCCGACAACCAAAATTCCGACAGCCAAAATCATGACGGCCAAAACACCGACACGCCAGAATCCCGAAACGCCAGAATCCCGACAGGCCAAAATCCGCACATGCAACAATCCTCACATAAGTAAAAATTCCAACCACTACATTTTGAATATTTATTGTTTCCTTTTCAAATGCAATAACAAATCATATTATAGAGTATTTAAATTGAAAAATTATTACTTACTAATAAGTACGGGTACAATTTTTATGTATTTTAGAAGAAAAAATTATTTAAACACTTCATTTTATAATATAAAAGCTATACTTACTGAAATGGAAGGTTGTAAGTGACATGATAATATCTGTTATACAGGGTGTCTGCGTAACTTGGAACCATGTGGGAAACTTTTTTAATGTCAATTTTACGAAAAAAAGTCATTCTTTATAAAGTGCTCTGCATAGTCTAAAATCTAAGATGCAATCATCAGATATCAAATTTTGTCAACAGTATACGAGGTATGTCAAAAAATATTAATTTCGCTCAAGAGCAAAATACTTTTATATTTCAAAATATCAAAAAATTTTATTATGAAAAGTTATTTGTAATTAGAAACCATATTCAAATATGCAATAGCAGCCTTCTACGTAAAAAAAAATTTCTGAGATTTTCCCAAATTACTGATTCCGAACATCATTTTTATCTATTGGACCTGTAATAACTCTTTTATTAATAGTTTTAGGAAAAAAAGTTATTTTTCATAAAAATCTGCGCATGGTCTAAACCTCAAGATGCAACCATCAGTTATCCAAGTTTGTTAATTTTATACGAGGTGTGTCAAATAATATGAATTTAGAAATAATGCTTTCTATATTCTTTCTAAATTCATATTATTTGACACACCTCGTATAAAATTAGCAAACTTGGAAAACTGATGGTTTCATCTTAAGGTTTAGACCATGCACAGATTTTTATGAAGAATAATTTTTTTTCCTAAAATTATTAATAAAAGATTTATTACATGTCTAATAAATAAAAATGATGTTAGGGATCGGTTATTTAGGAAAATCTCAGAATTTTTTTTCACGTAGAAGGCTTTTATTGCATATTTGAATATGGTTTTTAATTACAAATAACTTTTCATAATAAAATTTTTTGATATTTTGAAATATAAGGGTAGTTTGCTCTTGAGCGAAATTAATATTTTTTGACATACCTTACTGTTGACAAAATTTGATATCTTATGATTGCATCTTAGGTTTTAGACTATGCAGAACACTTTATAAAGAATTACTTTTTTTCGTAAAATTGATATTAAAAAAAATTCCCATATGGTTCCAAGTTACGCGACACCCTGTATGAAAGTAAACTTGAATTCAGGATTTTATTATACATATATTATTGGACTATATACATATTGGCAAAAAAAATAATTTAATTCATATACCCATGTTAGAAATTTTATTTTTCATATTAAATGGTAAATACTCTTGTTTAGTAACAAAAAATAAGGAACAGATCTCCATAAACAAAAAACAAGAAATAAATGTAAATATATGTTAAAAAGAAACTTAAACCTGTCGGGATTTTGGCCGTCGGGATTGTAACTGTCGGGATTTTGGGGTAGACCCCAAGAATATAAAGCAAGGTTTATATTATTTTAAAAATATGATTTAAACCACTTTGGTTTTAACTCATTCATATGGTGTAGAAGGTTGGACTTTAACGGACTCGCTTTTCAGAAAACTGAAAGTCTATAAAATCTGATTGTATAGGAGAATCATATGAATAATTTGGGTAGATAGAGTACGTAACGAGTTTTTCTTGCAACGGATGGGAAAAGCTATGGAAGTGGTCAAAATAGGTAAAAATCGTAAACCGGATTTATTCATTTAAATATGATATGCGTCCCCCAGAGAAATATGATACACTTCATTTATTAATACAAGGCAAGGTAGACAGAGGAAGATGGCGAGGTCGAAGGAGAATATCATGGCTTATAAATTTGAGGGAATGGTTTAACAGATCATTTGCATCTCTTTTCCGACTGCCGTGAACAAAAATATTACAACCAACACACAATAATCGAGCATAGCACATTAAAAGAAAAAGAAGCATTAACTAAGCTAGCCTGAACTAAACAATGATCACTCTATTTTCTTAATATTATTCTGAAGCTATCTGCTTTTGACATCTTATGCAATTTACTATTTTAGTTGGAAATAAGCCACAATATTAGTTTGAATTTAAATGTATTTTATGTTTAGATTTCCGAACTCTAAATCAAAACTTCAAATAAATTTCATTTCAAACTAATATTGGGGCTTACTCCCAATTAAAACAGAAACTCTATTTGCTGACTAAACGATGATCAGATCACTGCCTCTATTTTCAGAAGTCACAAACCGTGATAATTAAATAAGTTAATGCTTTATCTAAAACCGATCTGTTAAAATTAAATCAACATAATTTTTCGTATTTATGCAAAACATGACCCAGTAACAGTCCGACTGTAGAACATAAGGCAGGAAAAGAGAAGCATATCATAACAATTCAAATACTAATTCCTGGTTGTATCTACATAAATCCAATATCATTACTCGGATTTATGAATATTCAAAGGCCCTATCCCTTATATTCAAAAATGGAAATTGTATTCCAGAAAACTCCTTTAAAGTTTCCGAATATCCCCCGAAATAATTTATTGTATTCATCTGTGCACTTTCCACAGGTGCGTAGCTTCTTTGTTGTTTTATTAAACGAATTCCGGAATACACACCATCCTATTGATCTGGTAGTCCAGGCTCTGGGTGAAAAAACGTGTTATAGTAGTTTAGGAATTTTTGAAACCTATTAGGCTGTGGTTTCCAATAAATGCCGTAGATTACGTAGAACGTCATGCCGTAGGAAAATTGTTAATTTTCATTAATTTTAATAAATTTTGAGGGACAAAAACTATCTTACAACTGAAAATAGTTAAAAAAAAGTACTTCTAAAGCAAATTCAAATTACGGGGTGAAATTAATTGCCCACCGACTTAGCCGGTTGGCACCAATAGACGCCGTGGGCTGCGTACAGAGTATATTAGAGACCACCGCCTTAAGCATTGTAAACCCAAGTAGCACAATAAAAACATTTTAGTTTTATTTAAGGTTTATAAAGGTTTTATTGTGGTAAATAAGGAGATAATGGTCTTAAAGTTACCTTGTAGATATGCTGCCAAAACTTTAAAACCGTTAAGCATTTGTCACTAGTTTTAAAGTATCAAATAAGAGTATCACATAAGACTAATTATTCTTAATAAATATTTTATCGTATTTTAGTTTTAAAATGGTTTATTCTCAGTTCACTTTAAAGCTAATCAGTTTTATGAAGAATTTCCGGACTGTTTGGTTTTATTAGATTCTAGTTTGTTACCTTTTAGTTTTATTGCGGTTTTAAACATTCTCCTAATATGACAAATAAAACCTATTATTAAAATTACTTGATCTCAAGACAATTATGTCAGTAAAACATATGCCATAAAACTATTTTTTTACTTTTCGTTACAGTTGCTTTCTTAAAAGCAGTTAGTAGGCTATATTAAAACCAAACGCTCTTAACTGAGTCAATTTAGTTATCGAAAAGACTAAAGTATGCTTCTTGTTAGAAACAATAAAACTAAACTCATCCCCTCTTCTTTCATGTCCAAAATGGTCGACCATTTGTTTTAGAGCGAAACAGTGGTGTAGTGTGTTGTAAAAATTGGAAGGACAGTTAGTATGGAAGAAATAAGTCGCAAGTACTTAAAACACAAACACTCTGGTCATTTTAAAAGAAAAATAGACTACACACAGCACTACGACGCCTCGATTTTAGGTTAGATTCACATTAAAACCGAGTGGCGTTATTGACAGCAGCATTAAAACTAAACTGTTTTAATTCCAAGGCAACCTTGCATTTATGTAGGAAATATATGATCTTCGAAATATATAAAATAAAACCATTTGATCTTAACAATTTCCTGTCGATAGACCAAATAGTTTTATTTGGATTTCGGCCATATTGCTTTCTTAAGATGCTAAAAGCCATGATAGATTAAATGCTTATATAAAAATTATAAATAAGCGCCTTAAAGACATAAATTCGATTTATTTTAAAATTAAAACATTAAAATTGTAGATAAAATTATTTTTCTTTCGAATTAATATTTTTCGGATTTAATTTTTTTTATTGTTTTTATTTTTTTAATCGCCAAAAGTTCGAAATTTTAGGGAGCGTAAGTTATTTAGACATATTTTTGTTAACATTATCAATAAAGTTGGGTGCGTAAGTGCTTTTCTACCTTGACAGTCCGAAATAAACAAGTACTTTTTATTATTTTATGGTTAAAAATACGTAGCCATCTACCTATCATAACACATGTAAAAATTTGTTGGCCTATATGGAGTATATGGATTTTAAGAATCATTTAATATGATAAATTGTCTTTAAAAGTCTCCATTTAAGAAACCATTTTAAGTCTGCTATAAAACTGCCTACACTTAAAGTGTCTTTTAACATGGTTTTAAAAGCACCTTCAAAGCAGATATAAAACCATTTGCTTAAAAAAACAAAGTTTTAAGAAAGTTTTTGGTTTTGGTTTGATTGACCTCTTTCAGGGTGGGCCCTTTTATGCTGAAAGCGGTTTTATTGCAACCTTAAGGTTTACTTAAAAACCAAAGGTTTAGTTTTAGTTTTATTCTAAAGTTTTAAAGCATCCTTAAAAGACTTAATAAACCCGTTCAGTGCTACTTGGGAAGAAAGATGTCAGTAATAGCTTCTGCTAAAATGTAACTATATGGAAAACCTCTACTGGGGTCAAACAGCAATAGCAAAAATTGACAACGAGCTTACTGAAAGTGTGGGGATAAAAAAAGTGTCCCGCAGGGTTTTATCTTATCCACACTCCTATTCAATATTTATTCCGAGGAAATATTTAAAAAATGTATGGAAAATGGAATTGGGGACATAAAAATAAATAAACATAAACCATGAGTTAACCAACAATATAAGATTTGCAGATGACATCGTGACCCTTGCCAGTAGCACAAATGATTTACAACAGGCAATGGAAATGAATAATTCAGTCAATAATGAATACGGCCTGAACCTCAACTTCAAAAAGACAAAATAGGTGCTGATAAGCAAAAAGCAACAACCTGCTAGAAGTTTCGAATAAACAACTTACTAATTGACCATGTAGAATCGTCATAACCATAGATATACACACACCCAAACTTACAAGAAATCATCTGATATTTCTTACTATTTCGTGAGAATTAAAAAAAAAACACACCAAGTCAAACAATATAAATTTTAAAGCAATTTATTAACAAATACATAACAATTAAATAAAACAATAAAGTATTTAACTAACAAATTGGATCTAGTGGTTTTACAGTCAATATTATAAAAAATTTCAATGTAAAATGAATTATGTTTAAATTCATTTTATTTTTTTTTTTCTTGGTAGTCAGTGTTATCACCTCTAGTACTTATGCAAGCTTCAGTTTGCGTGGGCACGCTCCTAATGAGATTATTAACATTTTGTTGTGGTAGGTTGCTCCATCCTTCAAGAGCAGCTTGTACTAGCCGTGCGGTGTTTTGTGGATTATCCCGGCAAGCTCTGAATTTTATTTTAATCATATCCCACAAATCCTCTATAGGGTTAAGCTCGGGTGAGCAAGCAGGCCACCCCAAACAAGGGATACCTTCTGCTTCAATGATGCCTGTAGTCATTCTAATGGTATGTAGAGGTCCATTATCATGCCCTATAATTAAATTTTCTCCTGTTGCACCTCTCCAGAGCCTGACTACAGGTTATCAACTACCTGTGGGCAGTTAAAGTTGATTGGATGAAAATTAAAAGAGTTTTTTTACGGATCACAATTTCTCTCCAGAAAATTACACTTCCCCTTGTATATTTGTGAACAGATCTGACAGTTTTCGTTCTTGCTTATCTTACTCAACCTCTAAGTATACGATCTCATGGGCCATCTTATTTTACACAAATCCTGACTTTTTTTGAAAATAGCACATTTTGTCAATTCCCAATGTTCCAGTTTTGGTAATGAAGACACCAATTTGGGCGATCAATCTTGTGCTCCTTGGATAACCCGGGAACCCATAACTGTCTTCTGCTGTATACTTCTAGGTACGAACCCTTCTTCTTATCTTTTCAACTGAAACAGTTAAACCTGTAGCTTTCAAAAGCTGCCTTTGGAGCTGCAGGTAAGAAATGGTTGTGTGTCTTCCAGCTGATTGGACAATTAAACGATCTTGGAGAACCGTTATTACTTTTGGCGACTTTCCCTTGCTTTATTTTGAGCTCTCCTAGTTCTTATTACCTAACATACGTTTTGGACAGAACGCCCTGTATTACGCATAGCTCTACAGCTATGTCCCTCTGATAACATTACTTTCTCCACAAGACCAATAATCTTTCCTCGTTGTAAGTTCTATAACCCCACATCAGGCATATTTTCGTTTTTGAACGCAAAAGTTAGTTAATTTATTGTCGTTCAATTTACAACTCAAGAAAATAACCTATGCCGTACAGAGCTGTACTATTCGATTGTCTTATATATTCGTTTATTCTCAATATAAACCTTTATTCTTCGCAACAATAAGTTTTTTCAAAAGAAATAAATATTACTTTGAAATACATGGTGATTCCATACAAGTTCGGGTGTGTGTATCTCTTCCCCTAAAACTACGTCTAGTTAATGCTATATTTTTCTGATCTTATTATTGGGTGTGGAGGCCTGGACGCTGACAGAGACGCTCACGAAAAAACTAGAAGAATTCGAAATGTGAATGTACCGACGCATTTTTCGTAGATACCAACATAGGGGTAATCCACAGAATCGGAAAAGAAAAACAAATCGTGAGCACAATTAAACAAAAACAAACTTGAATATCTAAGCCAAATCTTGAGATACGATAAGTGCCGTATGCTGCAGTTGATTGTCCAGTGGAAAATAAACAGTAAGCGAGGGCCAAGTTTTTAACTTCTAGATTTTTATTGGTGAAGACAAAACGAAGATTAAAAAAAATAAAAGTTGTCTATATCTAAATAAAGCCGGATAATTTTTGTTTTTTTTTAATTGTAGAGACGTTATTTATAACATTTAAGAAATAATTATTTCGGGATCATTTTCTGAAGAAAGTATTCCTACAAGCTTGGCTTGTACGACTTGTACGTCTTTCTTTACTAAATTACCCCGAAATGATTTTTTAATTGTTATAATAATAAAGTCAATACGATTAAAACAAAATTAAAAATTATCGTGGCTTCATTTGGTTGTAGAACACTTTAATTTTTTTAAGTCTTCGTTTTGTTTTCGGCAACAATAATCTGCAAGTTAGACACTCAAATTATGTATAGGAGCCGCTGCAGCTACAAATATTTATAACAACATTTGGCACCTTTTTTCTAACCACAAAATAAGTGGTTGAAAAATGATCTACACATTTATTTTTACGATTTGTTTATTTTTAAGAGTAATCCTAGCCAACAAATGCTATTTTGGAATAAGTAGACATATGAGAAGCAGAAACTTAAGCCAAAAAACAAAAATAACCATATACAAAACCCTTATACAACCAGTGTTGACATATGGATCAGAGGTATGGACCATATCCAAGGCAGATGAAAACTCTCTGCTTATATTTGAACGAAGGATCCTGATAGGAATATTCGGTGGCATCTGTGAAAATGGTGTTTGGAGCAATAGGTACAACTACGAGGCATACCACAAATATAAACAAAAATTTGGCGGTAAAGACGTAATATCTCTTAAAAGAATAGAAAAACTAAGATACGCAGGACATCTAGCAAGATCACAGCAGAACAACCCTCCTAGAAGAATCCTTATGTCTCAACCTGTTGGAAGTAGAAATAGGGGTAGGCCAAAACTCAGACGGAAGGATGGTGTGGATGAGGATGGGAGAAAACTAGGCGCAGCAAACTGGCAACTGGCAATGGATAGGACTTACTGGCGTAATAGACTTGGGAAGGTCGAGGCCCTTTTATAGGGCTGTAGCACCAATGATGATTATGAAGAGATTGTAAATGGTAAATGTCGTCTGTCATAATATTGGAGGTTAAATATATTGTCAAAATATTTTATTGATTAAGTTTATATTTTAAGGAGAGTTAATTTTTTAACCAACTTCACTTTCACTTCCCTATCCTTGATTGGTCGATAAGGTTCGTAATAATTTTGTTGTATGGTGCGTTTAGATAGGCGTTAACTTTAAGGACTGCCTAAATGTCTAAATGAGCACAGCTCTCAAAGGCCACAAAAGAAGAAGGGAAGAAAATAAAATAAAACAAAAATCTTACATAACCTTCTGTAGGACAACACGACTTTGACACTTATATTACAGATAAGTTATCTTTGTCTCACACTCTTAAAGACAAAGAGAAACAGTGTAGCCGGCAGTTGCTGTGGTAAACAAAAATATGTTTTTTATTTGGCAACAGTGCTTTCCTACTGCTAAACTTAAGAGGCAACATTCTGCGAATTTTCAACAATGCGACAAAACTGCGTTGGCAGTTAGTACGACAGTGACAGTGATATTATACTATCAAAAACAATAATTATATACTCATATGCGTGATGTATGTTGCTAAGTCAGTCAAGTTCGATTTCTTGTTATAGATAATCGATTTTTAGTTGTTATAATGTAACACAAAATCTAGACATGGGATAAAAAAGTTTATTCAAAAAAGTATATTTTTTTGTTCTTCTTAATGGCGGTACAGGTTCGTTTTTGCAAAATTTTATTTAATTATAGAGTAATTTCCTCATTCTTATATATTTCTCAAATTGGGCTTAGTACCGTCCTAATTATATACTACATATATTACGAATATGTGTGCCAAGTATCTCGACAAAATATTCAAAATTACAGCCGCAATCTTGAAACGCGTTTTCCACGCGCTAATCTTGCCTCTTAACCGTAGCGAAAAAACTAATGTGTGAGAAAAATGTGCCGAATTTTTTTGCCGTCACGTTTGTTCAGGTGGATTATGATGTCATTAAATCTATGACGTGCATTCCTGATTGTTTCAATTTTAGTATAACATGTTTTTCACCCACATCCTGGACTACTAAACGAATTCCGGAATACACACCATCGGCATCGTACCGGTTTGACAATAATTCTAAAGTAAAGCAAGGCACGGGAATTTATGTCGATTTTAGCAAATCTAGGTTAGCGCAAAAAACAGAAATGTAGGTTACATTTACAGGCTACCTGCAGATTCCGTTTGGGATTTACTGAAGCGTTTTTCGATTGCTACAGTTATATACACCAGATTACCTATTTGGAAAGGTGTATGACGGTAAAACAATATTCAAAATACACACCACCGAGCTTATATGGAATCATCTGATATTTATCATGCCTAGCGAGTTTAAAAAAAAAAACAAAATACGAAGTATCTCTCTCTCTCTCTCTCTCTCTCTCTCTCTCTCTCTCTCTCTCTCTCTCTCTCTCTCTTAACGTTTCCCCATTACTGAGGATCGTGATTTCTTCCAATATTCCTAAATGTTTCTCCATTGGTCTCTATCTTCAACTGCTCTAAGAGCTTCGCAGAATGAGTTTCAAGCTGAATACTTTATTTGGTCAGACCATCTAGTTGGTGATCGTCCTCTTGATCTTCTTCCCGGAACGTTTCCAGAAACAATTAATCTCTCTAAACTGTCGTCACCTCTGCGAACCACGTGACCAAAGAATTGCAGAATACGTTGCAGACATATTGTGGAGAGCCTTTTTTAATATTGAGTTGGTTTAGAATGAAAACGTTTTTCCTATGAGCTATCCAAGGTATGCGTAGCATTCTTCTCCAGCACCACATATCTAAGGTATCAATTTTTTGGCGGTCTCATGCGCGAAGAGTCCAAGTCTCTGCTCCGTATAAAAATATTGAGAAAACAAGGGCATTCACCAGTCTCTTCTTGATATTTTAAGAGAAAGATCTGTTTTTCCAAACTTTAGTTAGGCGACTCATCGCATTTTTTGCCATACCAATACGTCTCCGAACTTCTGCTTCACGAAGTATAGTTATAATATAATTATAGTAAACCGGTTTTACAGCGTTATACGCCTCTCCAATCCTAATCGTCACTCCTTTGTATTATGGCATTCTTTATCTCTTAAATTTCTTTTCAATATTGCCTTGGAGATAATGGAGATGCACCTCAACAATGTGGTGCTGATCTTCCTCGTCTTCGTTTTTCTGTAGGGGTCAATTCTAACACTTTTTTGGGAGTGTTCTTTCCTCCATTAATTTTATATGATCGTGCCATTGTCTTTAAATCTCGTCTATGATTGTACTTTCTTTTCCCATTTATTGTCTCATGTCATCTTATTTCCTATTTCTTCCTTAGAAGACCTAAGGTCTTCTTGCTGACCTTCTCCAAAAATACATTTCAGTGGCTAGTAATTTAGCATTGTATTTCTTGGTTAATTTTCAGACTTTAGCTCCATAGGTTAATACTGATTTTAAAATTGTGTTGTAAATCAGTCTTTTATTTTCTGTTCTTTTATTTTTTTGCCACATTATCGAATTCATGGCTCCTATCACCTGTCTTCTTTGGACTATCCTTTCTTTAATATTTCTCTCGTTTTTTCCTGTACTCGTTGGCTTTATTCTAAAATATACATATTCATTGCAGCTTGAAATTTTCTCCTATTCCAGGTTCAGGTTCTCTCTTTCTTCTCTTGCTACGCAGGGATATTGTATTTTTTGTTATTAATTTCCAGTATCCACTTAACATTCATCTATTAGTTTTCTAGCCATATATTCAGGATCTTCTTTGTCCAGTGCAATTACAATTTGGTGATCTGCATATTGTAGCATGTAGAGTATCGTATGTCCTATCGATAGTCCAATTCCATTGCACTTCTTTTTCAACTGTCTCAGGGCTTGGTCAATATTACCAAATTACGGAGATAGGAAGTTAAACCATGTTTGTTTTAAATTAATGTAATCACCAATACATGACAATGAAACAACAAATTGAAATTATTTGTTTTAGAGTCCATAGCATAACACCAACAAAAATTACCTACTGTAAAACGAAAAATGTTTAAATTGTTTTTACTTATTTTTATTTTTTAGTAGTCAGTATTACCACCTCTAGCCTTTATTCAAAGTTCAGTTTGAGTGGGCAAGTCCTAAGCAAATTGTCAACATTCTGTTGGGGTAGGTTATTCCATTCTTCAAGAGCAACTTATACTATCCATGCGGTGTCTTGTGGACCATCCCACGAGCTCTTATTTTTTTAAGCATATCCAGCAAACACTCTATAGGGTTAAGGTTGGGTGAGCAAGCAGGAAACTTCAAAACAGTGATATCTTCTGCTTCAAGAGAGTCTGTAGTCACTCTGCTGTTATGTGGAGGTACATTGTTATTCTCAAAAATTAAATTTTATCCCATTTCTTCTCTCCACACCCTAACTAGAGGTTCTAGTACAACACAGAAATACCAGCGAGCTGTTAAAGTTGGTTGGATGAAAATTAAAGTGGTTTTTACATGTCATAACGCCTCCTCAGAACAGCACACTGTTTTCTATATAATATCTGTGAACAGATCTGGCAGTTTCCGTACTGACGTCAGTACGTCAGTCGACACTGAGGAGTAGGCAGATTGAGACCTCAGTGCCGTTTGACGGTTCTCGTATTTCTGGAGAACAAGATACTGGCACGTCACGAGTGAGGGGAGTAGGCAGATTGAGACCCCGAGTTCCAACGTAGCCATATTCCTGTTATTCATGGCTCCAAAATGGGTGCCAAAACATAGAGTTTTAAATTATAATCTTGATTTTTCCCGAAAACCTATGCCGTTTATCAAAATTATGAAATTATACAGCCGCAGCAATGATGACTTCATTATCAAACCTTTTATTCAGTTTTTTATCGGCAATTCAAACTTCTCCACAATCTATGGAATGTAAGTTTGAACTTTAACACGAATTATTCAGAATTCGCAATATTAAATACACATCCAGTGATCCCACCATTGCGGTGTACGGCCCCAAATTCTCTCTACCCTATGCACGTAATCTAATGTCGATAAAATTTGACTACGAGGCACAGCGAATGAATAAAACAGTCGAACGTCGACTATTTTTATTTTTATTCTCCTTAATACAGTTCTATCCGAAATGGCCGAATCGTTTTTGAACCGAGATGAATACAACGCGATTTGAATGGCATATTTCTTTTCTTTGCTCGCGCCTTAAGTAGGATCTACATCAACGTGGACCTTTAGAAAGAAAATTTGCATAATCGCTTCTATCTGAAGAATTTTTTTATCAAACCCATTTACATTAGTTATGGAGTTAAAGTGTGGTGGAGTGTTAGCCACCTTAATTCAATTAATATAATAAAAAATCTACCGTTTCGTTTTGATTTAAATCTGTCTCCCTCCATCCTCTGATAGTACTATTTCTAGGTCTACCTGTTGTCAAGGAGGCTCTGAGAAATTCAAAATTACACCAAGACGACCGTAGTTTCTTGATATAAATTAAAACTATTTATACCGCAGTATGGTTAGAACGCCCTCTAAGAAATTCATTTCAATTAATATAAATCATGTAGATCAATCTAGAAGCGTTTGGGATCTGGTTGCATAAAAAAATACTCCAAATACCCTGAAAAGCGATGTAGACCAACGAAGATGTGTTAAATAGAGCAAATGCCGTTTGCGAGTTATTGAAAAGCAGAAAAGAAGGAAGCAGATGGCACTGCTCCAGAACATACATGATTGGACAGAAATGTAAATTCTTACGTTAGTAGATCTAATATTAAGTCAATCGCGTAACTCAAAGGGCTATGGAGCGCCAGATGTTGGCTGTCTCCCTTAGAGACCGAATTGCAAACGAAGAAATACGTCATAGAACTAAAACAACAGATGCTGTCGAAAGAATCGCGTCCTTAAAGTGGAGCTGGGCAGGACATGTCGCTAGATCTGACGTCTTGTCGAGTGAAGGCCACGACAAGAAGCACTACGGAGCAGAGGACGCCCTCCAACCAGATGGACCGACGATCTAAAGCGAGTTATTGATAACTGGATGCAAGCAGCAGAAGACTGAGACATATAGAAAGAGCTGAGGGAGATCTATGTCCAGCAAGTTGACGATGATGAATATGGCACCGAAAGAAGAACAATAATTAGTCGAAGAATATTATACTGTTTTTCCCGAATTATGTGTACAAAGTTTGATATTTACTGGATTTTGACGCTATCAATCAACTGTCCAGTAACTTCTGCTCTGTTAACAACTGCTTCATTTGTGTGCTTGGCCGTCCACGGTATTTTTAGTGCTCGTATATACAACAGGGTGGTGCGAAAAAAGTCAAGTTGATAATCCAGTATCGCTATAGTGCGGAAAAGTTGCGATTGGTAATCAGAAGAAAAACAAAACAAAAATTATTCAAATCGGACTTTATCTTCCGATCCCGCAACGGGCCTAAAGATTATGAACAAATGAAATTTTACCTTTTTTTCGGAAATTTTTATTTATTCTCCATGTACATTTTATTTATCGCTATACAGTAAAATTTATTTACAGTTTGCATAGTTGAGTAATAAAAACAACAGTTTTACGCATCTAACGAATATCTTCCGATACCGCAAGGTCAATCAAAATCTATAAAAATTTGAAATTGTTGATGATTTTGATAAATTAAAAAACATTTAGTTATTATCTCATTTTTCTGTTACATTGTGAAGCTCTTCGCTTGTTTAGATATTGTATAATAATATTTAAACGATCCAGAACTCACAACAAGATGGTGGTTGCACTTTTTACTCCACCCACACCCTTCTCTCCATACAACCAATGAGTGTGTGTTTTTTACATTATTTACATAGTACATTTCGTTTTCTTTTGTTTGTGTCCAGCTTTTAAACGTCAACTTTGAATTTCTATTTGGTGGTAAAATCTGGCAGCATGGACCTTGATTTAAGTGTTGCCTTGATGAATCCATCTCTTGATTTTGTCCCACATACATTAGAATTACAGGATACTTCCGTGACCAACTCTACGTACCGCTAGACAGCTTGCGTATGACAGGGATGGTTTTGTACATTCCAGTCTGGCGTGTTGGCTGATATAATGTAGGAACTTATATCTTCATTTGAAACGCTTTGAAGAACTGGTGGAGAAGTTAGTGTTGCAACATTCCAATCTAATATTTCAGTGTAGTCCTGTTCTTCAAAATTTAAAGTAGGAGGGATGAAATTTCTAATAAGTTTGCCCTTGGCTTTAGTCTATCCGGCTTTTAATACTATCCTTAGCTCTCTAATGTGTTTTATTTCTCCCTAATACTTCAAATTTTGAAGCACGGGACTAAACTGAAATTATACACTGGAATATAATGTTGCAAAACTATTGCTGCAGACTGTTGCTAAACTATCTTCTCCACCACTTCTTGGAAGTGTCAAATGAAGATATAAGTTCTTGCATTACATCGGGCGACATACGGGACTGGAACGTACAAAACTACCCCTGACACACGCAATCTGATGAGAGGTGCCTAAAGTTGGTCACGGAAGCATCGTCTAATGCAGGGGAGGCCAACCCATCGATCGCGACCCATAGGTCAGCCGATCGGTGGCAAGAAAAAATTATCTACCTACGTACCTATTCCTGTCCTAAATATTACGAAAATTCCTAGTCGGTAGATCGCAGAGAATTAGAAAGGCAGACAATAGACCTCGAGTCCGATTAAGTTGGTCAACCCTGGTCTAATGTAGGTATGTGGGCCCCAATCAAGAGATGGAGTCATAAGGACAACACTTAAACCAATAAGGTGCATGCTGCCAGATTCGACCACCAAATCACAATACAAAGTTGACGTTTAAAAGCTGGATACAAGCGTGAAGAAGAAATTTACTATGTAAATAATGTAAAAATCACACTCATTGGTTGGTTGGAGAGAAGGGTGTGTGTGGAGCTAGAAGTGCAACCACCTCCTCGTTGTGAGTTCTGGGTTGTTTAAGTATTGTCATACAATATATAAACAAGCGACAAACTTTACAATGTAGGAGAAAAATCAGATAACTAAATGTTTTTTAATTCATCAAAATCATAGAAAATTTCAAATTTTTATAGATTTTGATTGACCTTGCGGGATCGGAAGATATTCGTTAGATGCGTAAAACTGTTGTTTTTATTACTCAACCGTGCAAACTGTAAATAAATTTTACTATAGCAATAAATAAAACGTACATGGAGGATAAATAAACATTTCCGAAAAAAAGGTAAAATTTCATTTTTTTTTATAATCTTTAGGCCCGTTGCGGGATCGAAAGATAAAGTCCGATTTTAATAATTTTTGTTTTTCTTCTAATTACCAATCGCAACTTTTCCGCACTATAGCGATACGGGATTATCAACTTGACTTTTTCGCACCACCCTAAATTATACAACCACATTTCAAAACTATTTAAGCAATTACATATTATTTCCTGTTATTCCGTAAAGGAGCATAGGGCATCCACAAAGCTTCTCCATTGGACTCTGTCTCTGGCCATATCTGCTACCTCTCCCCAGCTCTTTCTCATACCTTTGTAGTCAGTTGTTCTTCTCCAGGTCGTTGCGGGTCGTCCTTGCTTTCTTCGTCTTGCTACTGTCCATTTCATAGCTTTCTTTGTTATATCTGCGTTGTCCTTACTCAGGGTGTGTTGAAATTTCAATTAGCTCTTGTTTGGTTTTCTTCCAGAGTTCTTGATTTGTTATGATGTTGGGCCAATATACTTTAAAAATTTTTTGGAGGCACCTATTTAAAAATACTTGGTGTATACTACAGTATTATCGAGTCCCTGAGAACTTCTATAATGATTATTTTAATAAGTAACAGGGGTGAAAAAAGAGAAAATTTAGTCTGATTTTTAATTTCAAATATATCATTCAAAAGAGACGTTTTGTTTACTCTAAGGGACTTTCAGCTCTCGGTAATAATGTAGTCTTTCATTCTGAGTTTAATTTTTTCAAAAATATTTATTAGTTTTCTCAGGATTTGAAAAAAATAAATGCGTTTAAAAATAATATAAACGAAATTTTCGCGTAAAGTTCGAAACATTGACGATACTATGATTATTTGACATACGATGACATACTATGATTATTTTAAAAATGGACCTGTCCGAGCATTTTGCTTATATGCTAAAAATAAATAAGTTAATAAGGGGGGTAACACTTATTCCAGCGCACTGTATATTCATAGTTTTTATAGTTTTCAGGTTGTCTTCCGCGTAATCCAATCGTCTCATTTGGGGTTTTCCATTTTTTCGTCTTCTTATCGGCTTCCGTTGTAATATTTTCTTTGTTGATTTTGTATCTTCCTGTCTTTGGTCTCTAAATTCTCGATTTATTATTATATTATAATATTCTTTGATTTATTAAATCGAAAGTGTCACTTAACACAATTATTCTTACCAAAAGCAACTATTTTCGTGACGTGTTTTTCTTACTTTTGGAAATTTTGAGTATCTAAGTAGATGGTCTGATTATCAATAATTCCAACCTGTATGTTTATTATGACGACGCTTGTCATATAGGATTCGAAAGTACTTTCGTTTTTACATTAAAAAAACGCTGGACGGAAGGGCCGCCCGAGAACTTTATCGTACCGATCTATTATCGTTATGGTACTAGATACTGGCATTCTATAAAAATAACAAAGTTACTCGTTATTTTGATATTTTAGAAACACCTACTGTACTTAAAAGTATTTTATGGTTCTACGCATCATTAATTCCTGCATTTGAGAAAACGTTCGATGCCATATATTTCGGGGACACACTATAGATGTGTAGATTATTGCATAAATCAATAGAATATTAGTCATACTTTCAATTCAAATTAGTTCATTTTTCTGAGAAATTAATAGTTTACAATATTTGCATTTCATTCTATTTCGATTACGCCAGTCAATGCGCGAGATTAAAAGAAAAAGATATTATCTCCAAATTCTATCCTACTGCATGGATTTTAATGAAATTTTGGGAGTAGCCCAATCTCCTAATTCAAAGTCTATCCTATATACTATGGCGCTTTTATCATGGGGGAAGTTCCCACCACTTCTCAGGGGTGAAATATTTTTATTTTCGAATTACATGGAGAAAAAGGAAGATTTTTAAGGAAATTTAAAAGTTCATTCTATAATTTGATCACATTTTTTACAAAAACCATTCATTTTAAACCCGTTCAACTTTTTGAAAGTTGAAATAACACTATATATATTAAAAGGTATTGTAGAAGGAAAACAATGCATTTAAATTATGGTGGATGGGGAGTTAAATGTATATACTTTTCATTTTTCCCTAAAGTACATTAGTCATATATTTTTTGCATCATATCTCGCTTAGTTTGTAAGTAACCGACATTTAACGGTGCTCGTTTTAAAGGCCTTTTCAAACACTACAAAAGGTGTTGGTAGCATTACACACCTAAAACCTACCGTTCCTCTGTTATTTCAAGTTGAATACACCAATTTGAGCATGCACCAAAAAACAAACTATTTTCACCTACCATATCTCTTTTTGTATTATAAATAGAACATTTACGAAGGAACGAATCTCTTTATTATTTATAATCTAAAAAATGTTTTATATACTGTTTTTAGTTCGATGAATAGTTTTTAAGGTATTCACAAAAAATCCGTCCGAAAAGGTGTCATTTTTCAATGAAAATGGCCAATTTTCAACTACGCAAAACTCAAAAAGTATTGAGTTCTCAAAAAAAAGTATAGACCAGTTTTTGATTAGAAATAGGTTCTTCAGCCACTTCCGTGCTTATTTGACCAACAAATTTTCCACCCCCTTGAAGAAGTGGGAACCGCCCCAAGATAAAAGCGCCATAGTATATAGGGTAGATTTTGTTTCGTGAGCTATTCCCTACTTACTGTGAAAATATCAAGTACATCAATGTAGTAGGATGGAATTCGGAGCCAAATACCCTCATTGACTGCCCTACAATAATGCTCTGCTATGAACGCGTGAGAGAGGACACACATACGATTAGAGCAAAATTTCTATTTACCGTAACTTTTCGAGTTTTTGAGCTACAGCAATGAATTTTATGTCATTAGAAAGGTAATTTTGCATTCCTTCAAAATTTGGTAAAATATACAAAATTTGGTATCTAAAAAAATTAAGATTTTTTATTCATTTCCGGTTCAACCAAAAGCCATATTTTTGGTAAAATTTATTGTGATAATAGATAATAAAGTACCATATATGTCTGCAAAATTTCAAATTTTAATTTCTATTAAGAAGGAAGTTACGGGCACTCGAATATTTTTTTATAAAAAATTCATAACTCCCCTCCTATGGGGAGTTAAGATATATGACTAATGTCATTCAATTTACTGATAGAACATCAAAAATATATCAAAAAATAAAAAAATTCCTTGGAGCCATTTTTGAGAAAATCTAGTTCAAATTTATGTCAAAATTTGACCCCTTAAATATAGGCAACCCGTAACTTTTTCTGAAAAACGATAACATCCTTCTTATAGAACCATCTTTAGGCTATATAACGACTTTTTCAAATTAAACTTATCTTAAACAAGTTTTTAGATAGATAGGGAAATGTGTCGGGTGGGCGGTCGGCCATGTTGGCCGCCATTTTGAATTTGGAAATGGCAAATTCCGTATTTTTATTTACCTATCGATGAGCTTACTTTGAGTTGAATTTCATCAAAATCGGTCCAGTAGTTTTTGCTGGGCGGTGGCGACATACGTACGTACATACATACGTACGTACATACTTCCGACATGTTTTTTTTTTATTTGCTTTTTAGACTCAGGGGGACTTAAAACGTCGAAAAAAAGTGAAATTTGAAAAAATTTTTTTTTGCACGATCCTATAACTTTATCTATTATACTATACTACGTATATAGTACGATAAAGTAATATTATACTATACTACGTATATAGTACGATAAAGTAAAAATGGAAATCACTTGTGAATGTAACGCCGAATTGATTCTGCATGAGATTAATGGCGTCGCTGAAACAGAGCTACTTATGAATTATTAAATTATTGCCGCTAAAATCAAGAGAAAGATATTTATTCCAATCCATTTAAAAAATGGAGCAATGACAAAATTGTGCACAATCTAAATGAAGAAGTAATTTTTGCAGATTTAATGGAAAAATCTAAAATTTTAAATTCCTCGAGCCTCTGAAGCATTTAATGAATGAATATATCCCCAATTAATACTAAAAATATAGGCTATTGATTATGTTCAAAATAAGAGAGCTAAAAGGAACTACAACGTTAATGAGATTTTATTATCTCATATGGTCAATGGACCTCAAAGAAAGCAATTTTGTTCTTTGTCCCATAACTTTTTCCCTCTGGGATATAGGTATAGATATTGCTTCAGCCCAAAATAACTTCAGTCCATTCTCTTTAAAATAACGTTTAGTAAAGGTCACTAGGAATTATATTTTCCGAAATAGGATTTTTGCATACTCACGGCACTTTTGGGCTATGTTCCCCATTATTTTGCAAACATTGTTCTGTAACTCTTTTCTACGCATTTCTAGATATTATAATATAATGGTAGAATTAGTAGAAATAGAAGTCCATTACCTTTAAAATAGTATACTGTATATAGTTGTGTGACTATCTTTAAGCAAGTTAGGATTTTTCAAGGTTTTATACTTTTAATGATTTTTTGTATTTTTTATGATTATTGTTTCAATTTCTTAATATGACTTTTTTTCTTGTAAATTTAGGTATATATACATTGCGCATTAGAAAAAAGCTTATTTTCTTTACTTTTAAATGGTGTATTGCAAAAAATTCTAGGATTATTTTTAAACAAGATATCCGTAGGATATTCAAGGGTATCTGTAATTTGAGAAAAATTTCAAATTTTTATTTCCAAATAACTTTTCTTAATAACACTTTTCGATATTGTGAAATTGTACATTTCTCTTGAGCGAATTTCATATTTTTTAATATACCTCGTACACTATTGATAAAATTTTATATCTGATGATTGCATCTTAGGTATTAGATTATGCAGAGCATTTTATAAGAGATATTTTTTTCACAAAGTTAATAATAAAAAAGTTTTCCATATGGTTCCAACTTAGTGGGACCTGTAGCATGTGTATATGTATGTCACATTTTGAGAAATCATAATCTTATTTAAAAATAGCCCTAGAATTTTTTACACTACACCAATGATTTTAAAGTAAAGAAAATAGGCTTTCTTTTATATTGCACAATGTATACAGGGTGTAACGAAAATACAGGTTATAAATTTAATCACATATTCTGGGGCCAAAAATAGTTTGATTGAACCTAACTTACCTTAGTACAAATGTGCATATAAAAAAAGTTACAACCCTTTGAAGTTACAAAATGAAAATCGATTTTTTCCAATATGTCTAAAACTAATATAGATTTTTTATTGAAAATGGACATATATCATTCTTATGACAGTAGCATCTTAAGAAAACATTATAGTGAAATTTGGTCACCCTATAAAAATTTTATGGGGGTTTAGTTCCTTTAAACCTCCCAAACTTTTGTGTACGTTCCAATTAAATTATTATTGTAGTACCATTACTTAAACACGATATTTTTAAAACTTTTTTGGCTTCTTGTACTTTTTTGAAAAGTCAATTTTTATCGAGATATTTTGAATATTTGTCAAATCCACCACATATTTGTATATGGTTAAGTACGATTATGGAGACTTGGTAATAATATGAAAATTTATGTATGATTTAAATTTTTAGGTATATTTTGAACCGTATTAAAAAAGGAGCCATATCTCGATAAAAGGTGCCTTCTCGAAAAAATACAAAGAGGCAAAAAAGTTTTAAAAACACTGTGTTTAACTAATGGTACTGCAGCAATATTTTAATTGGAACGTACACAAACATTTCGGGGGTTTAAAAGAACAAAATCCCCATAAAATTTTTATGTAAACATATTAAAATATAAGCCTTAACTCGATAAAAACTGCCTTATTGAAAAAATACTAAGAGGCAAGAAAGTTTTAATGATATTAAATTTAACTAATGGTACCACAATAATAATTAAATTGAGACGTACACAAAAGTTTGGGGGGTTTAAGGGAACAAAACCCCCATAAAATTTTTATGGGGTGCACAAATTTCATTACAATTTTTCTTTAAAATGCTCCTGCCATAAGAATGCCACATATCCATTTTCAATAAAAAATATTTAATAGTTTTCGATATATTCGAAAAAATAGATTTTCATTTTGTAACTTCAAAGGGCTATAACTTTTTTTATGTGCATATTTGTACGAAGGTAAGTTAGGTTCATTCGAACTATTTTTGGTCCCAGAATATGTGATTTAATTTATGACCTGTATTTTTGTTACACCCTGTATAACTAAATATACAATAAAAAAAGTTACAATGAGAAATTTAAAAATAATCGCCAAAAATATCAAAATTCATTAATAGTAAAAAATTTTCAAAAATCATATCCTGCTTAAAAATAGTAACGCAGCCTTCTACAATAGACCATTTTAAGGGTAATTGGCTTTTCTTCCTACTAAATGTACCATTGCATATACCTAAAGCTGCGTAGAAAAAATTTACAGAGCAATGTTTTCGAAATAACAAGGAAAATGGGCCAAAATCGCTGTGAGTAACGAAGTTTGAAAAATCTTATTTTGTAAACTATATATTGTAGAGAATTCTAAAAAACACAATTTTAAAGAGGAAGGATGGAAGTTTTTTTTCTATGAAGAAATGTCTCTACATATATCCCAATGGGAAAAAGTTATGGGACAAAAAACAAAAGTGTTATCTTTCGTGTTGTTCTATTCCTTTTCTTTTGAATATATTTCTGCAAAAAAAAATATTTTTGACTTTTAAATGTGATATTTCGGTAGTAAATTTAACCTGGAACAATTTTCCTGTAGACGTGTTTGTGCCAAAAGTGCATAGAACTTACCCTAATTCACCCTGTGCCTAGGGACTAATTCACCCATTTCTCAAAAACTCACCCCTTTAAATGGTAGCACTCCGCGGTTTTTTCATATTTAAAGGTCCATTGAATAAATTAAACAATAAAACCCCGTTAACGTTGTAGTTCCTTTCTAAAATACATAATCAATAACCTAATATGCGATATTCAATCCCAAAGTTATTGCTTTCATTCAAAGAATATCCGTAGGCTACAAACCAAATAGAACGTAAAGTAAAGAGTAAAAAAAAGAAGAAATACATAACTTCTTATCAGAAGATGAAGATAATATCTGCTTTCTCCTCCCATAAACGATCACTTTCGCAACTTGTTACGTAAATTACTATTATTCTGTACTACTCTATTCCATCAACTACAAAAATAATGTGTTTCTTTTGTTGCAAATAAGACTTCCTGTTCACAAAATTAAAAAAATTAAACTAGTATAGAATATATCAAAAGTGTTTCAAAGTTGGTAATTTTCGTTATAAAACAAATCTAATATTTCCACAACATACTGCACTTGGGACAAAACATTTTAGAGCAGCAACACACACCCACAAACTCGACCAAGTAAGCAGCAAGACTTTGCGAAAATGGATTGAAGTTCTTTATTAGAGCAAAATTGAAAAGCAGAACCTCCGCCCCGTTGCCGATGACCACAAGGGTTTAAGTTGTTTCACGATTAGACAGGTTTATATGTTTCAGTGACAAGTTAAAAGACGTGAAATATAAACGTCAATTTCGCGTGCTTTCATGCTGTAATTGATATTTTTGAAGTTCGCACTGCGAAATGGGTCAATTGGAAAAGTGGGATGGTTTTCCACTGACGGAAATGGGAAATAGATTTTGTTTTCTCTTACCGACAAATATAAGGAAAACATTCGTTTGAAATACCTTTTATAGCACACTAGAAACAAACTTCATGAAGGAAAGAATGAAAATATTATTAGCAGAAATACTTGTACTTATTATACATTACACTTTGAGCAATATTACTTATTTAAGTGTCCTCTACCTTTTCCTCTAGGTCTCATCCCTTTCTTCTTCTTAAAGTGCCGTTTTAATTCGAAGGTTGAAGATCATCATGACTATTTGTATTTACTTATTTGTCTACTAGATCATACCGTAAGTTGTTTCTCTGTTTTGTGGGCTTGGAAAAAGCATTTGATCGGGCGCCACGTAACAAGATCTGGGAAATATTAAACCGTAGAAATGTGAAACCGAAGTTAATCCAAGCAATAAAGAGTATATTATAAATGTACACGTAATAATGCAAGAGTAAACAATCGCTCATCTATAGAATTCTACACAAGGACAGGTGTAAGACAAGGTGGTGTTCTGAGTCCTTTGTTAGCCATCACTCTAAAAAAAGGTGCGTTCACTATGGAGATCATATGATGGTATCATATCCTAGAACATGGCATCGTACTCTTTAAATTCGTGAATTCTCGCATTTAAAATAATGTATTTATTTTACATAGCGATCGATAATATAGTTTCGATCGCCAGGTAAAATAAATACATTATTTTAAACGCGAGAATTCACAAATATGAAGAGTACGATACCATGTTCTAGGCTATGATACCATCATATGATCTCCGTAGTAAACGCACCCTAATGGACGAAATCGCTAAAGAATGCAGGGATAAGGTAATCAGAACTAGAGTTGGGGTGTATAAACTTCAACAAGTTTACGTGTCAGAGTTGATATATGCCGATGACCTGGTAATTGTGGCAAAATCAGAAAAAGACTTGCAAGTGAATGTGAATGTTTGGAATGAAACTTTTAAGAAATTTGGGATGAAAATATATATTGAAAAAACAGAAGCTTTAGTAATATCGAAAACTCAAGAAAATATAAATGTAAAGCTGAATAATGAGACCATTACACAAGTAGAGGACTTCAAGTATCTAGGATCAACAATGAATGGACAAGGAAATATAGAACCAGAAATAAACAGCAGGGTAATGAGTGCAACAAAATTATACTATGCACTAAATAAAAGTTTTATTAGGAAGAAGAAGTAAGCCTGAAAACAAAAATGAAAGTATTTCAAACTGTATACGAGACTGTGCTACTTTATGGTAGCGAAACGTAAACAGTGAACGACAACATCCGTATTAAAACTCAAGCATGCGAAATGCGATATTTACGTGTGGTACCCGAGGTGACCAGACGTGGTCGTATAAGAAATAAAGACATGCGTGAAAAGTGCGGTATTGGAAGGACCTTTGACATACTTGAAACGAAACAGTTATCGTGGTTTGGACATATGGCGAGAATGAGTGAAGGTAGCACTGTAAATAGGGTATGGAAAGCGGCATCCGACAACAAACGACGAAGAGGCAGGCCAGCAAGAACGTGGAATGCAAATATTGGAAAGGCTTGCGAAAAAAGGAATATTGGGTGGAGAGAAGCAGAAAGACTTGCTACTGACCGAAAGGCATGGAGACGTCTCATTTCTCCACTTACCTCGACACCGTAAGGTACAATAGGATGGCTTAAGTAAGTAAGTAAGAATTTGTTTACTATATTTGTTTACAGCTGCTCTAAAAAGCTGGAGCAATCAAATCACCCATGAACATTAAAACAAACATGATATTCGTCGCCCTCCAACGCTACTTTTCCTAAAATCTTTCCCTCCATGATATTCTGCAGAAGCTGGTGTTTTGTTTCTCCAATCACGTGGCCAAGATATTGCAGTTTTCTATGCCTTACTCTGTCAAACGTTTTTCGTAATCCGTAAAGCAGACATACAAATTTTTTATGGTTTAAACAGCGTTGCGTCAATAAGTTTAAACAGAATAAAGCGTGTCTAGTTCTCACCCTAATATAGAGATCATCGCAGTATCAGTTTAATGCGCCATGTTTTAAAAATTTTCATAATAATTGTATTTGATGCAAAAACTCAGTTTGGTTTCAGAAAAAACCTTATGACCATAGAAGCATTATTAAGTTTGCACGTTATGGTTCAAAGATATAGGAATATAGGAAAACCGAGATATATGTGTTTTATCAATTTCGAAAATACCTTTGACTGGAAAACCGATGATAAACTGATAGAAGTCTTGCAACAAAAGTTTGAATTGGCGTCAATGTGCAAAGGTACTAATTGTTCAGGAAACAACGGAAGCAGTGAAGTACGAGGTGGAGTTATATAAGGGTGTATTGTATCTCTTCTACTTTTTAATATCTAATCTATGTAGATACTAGAATTTAAACATTCAGCTTTAGAAACCCGAATAATTTTGTAAAAAACTGCCCGCAAAAACTGCCAAAGCGTGTCAAGTCAATAGTAGCAAGTATTTGGCTTTATATTGGTCACTGCGCATGTGCTACCTTCAGCGCGAAAGTTATATCGCGATTCTATTGGATAAAAATCGGTATCATAATGAAAATCTGTATCATAATGAATACCATTATGATACAGGTAGTGAAATCATAGTTGATATATTAAAGTATGAGAATACAAAAACATTATTATGATTAATTTAGAAACAGTTCAAATACGAGTAAAAGTAATTGTTTTGGATGTAAACTTAAATTATAAAATCTACTATAAGAAAACTTGTACCAGTTTTTCTGAAGTTACAGTTACTCTCGGTATTGATAGACATAGTAGACCATTGACTTTTCTGCAAAATAATTTTATTAAAATTATTAAAATTTCCGACCGGTGCAAAAGTATATATTTTAGTTCAATTCGATTGTCTAAATAGATCTCTTTCCAGGATCGATTTAGATTACTACAAATTGTCCTTAAATATAGCAAATCTTCTAATCCCATCAAGTATAATTCTGTTTAGGATAAACGATTTTGAAGCAGTAAATTTTTAGAAATTAGCGCTCATTTTGCCTAAGTGGGGATCAGAAAATTGTAAAGTTAGTTGTAGCATGAGGACTAATTGGAAATTCAGTGTTTTGCTTTCAATAGCTTACTTCCCAGATTAGATAAAAGTATTTTGACTGGATTTTATTGTTACATTCAAAAGGGTTAGCTGTATAGAACATCAGCTTTTTATTATAGTGTTTTTTGAGGCGCAGCTTGTGTACAGGAGTTTTATTAGTTTTTGTCTCTCCGCTGGGAGGGTTGATATGGAGGGGATATGACATGTTGACAGTGCTTCTCATGGTGGCATAATAATTATTTGTAAGGTGTGCCCCACGGGCGACAAATTCAGTTATTTTTCAAATGTTGAATGGGTTGCATATGGTGTGTGTTTACAAAGAGGGGATGGCATTAGATAAACTTTTTGCCACAGATATAATGAGAGTTCATTTTAAATGAAGTAAAAAAAAGACAGACGTACTCAAAGGTCCGGTTTCACCAACAACAAATAAATCAATGATTAGCTGATCGTCGAATAAAATTTATTAGACGGTTAAATTTATATTTTGTTTCAATATAATTTTCATAATTTAAAGTGAACCTTGCGAATCTACTTTCTTCTAAATATTTACAGCCCGATTAACTTGCCAATTTACTAGAAGAGTAAGTATTTTTTGATAAATAAATAAAATAAATCTTATTTGACGTTAGTAAAATGGAGAAATGTTAGTTTATTGGTCGAATAACTTTAATCATAGAATAAACTACTATTCGTCGATGGTGAAACTGGCCATTAATCATTTATTGTAACTCCCGACGACCGGTTTCGCTCTCTATAATATACAGAGCATCTTCAGGTCAACGGTTACAAGTAACTAAATGATTCAATAACAAGATTTATTGCTCAAATTATGCTAATGGGGATACGGTGGAATAAACGAAAAATGTTGTAAATGTTACCAAGTATATGGAAAAGTTCTTGAAGGTAATGAGATAAGTGGCGAGAGACAGCCAAGAAATCTATGTTTGTTATTTTGTTTGTGAAGTAGTAAATTAAAAGTGTATGTCATATATACATCTTTAATATGTAACGGTTATAAATTTTTTATCTACAGCGTGTCTACTTGAGTTGGAAACATATGGGAAACTTTTCAACGAAAACTTTTCGTTTATAAATTTGCAAAAGTCTGTGTGTTATTGCGTCGCCGCTCCTGCAATACTTAGAGCAGATGTATCGATGGATTCTTATGTAGTTTTGTCTTCTGAATCCAAATCTGAAAACGGCATTTCGATATCTCAAACTGTCTTCGAGATAATCGACCTCAAAATCTAAAATGTGACGTCACAATCCGGTTATCTCCTATCAGGCACTAAACGTCAGCTGAAATCTTTGATTAGGAAGTAGGCTACTTTTTTAATCTGAATTTGTTAAGCAAAGCAAATGTTATTACAGTCGGAAAAATGAAAGAATACCCATGAACGAACATATAAAACACGCTGTATTTTCCTGTCACCGTGTCACAAAGAAAATTGTCCAGTGCAAGTACATGTAACAATAATTATTACATGTACTTGCGTTGGCCAATTTTTTGTGTGACACGGTGACAGGAAAATACAGCGTGTTTTATATGTTCGTCCATGGGTATTCTTTCATTTTTCCTACTGTATTTATATTTGAGTTTGACACTTCGTTAATGTCAAACTAAATTTTAAATTATATAGCTATTAATAAAATATAAATGACATTTTATAGTGAATTTAATTATTATAATAATATGTGTAATAAATGTATAAAAATACAATTTGAGTATATTTTGAAAGCAATAATACATATTATACTATATTAATAATGAATCAGTACAAACGATTATATTTAAATTTGGTAAATTCTCCTCTTGACCAGCGACCAGCGCACACAACTCAAAACACAAGTACGTAAATACGGTTGCGTGAAGCGTGGCGCAAAGCCGTGTAATTTACGAGACTCGCTAGGTCTGTAGATCCAAGTAAAGTTCATCAGTAAAAAGTATCTTTATCATGTATGTATTATTTATTTTACAATATTGGAAAATTGTTATTTAAAATGTAGTTTGGAATAAAAAAGTATGTTCTGATAAATGAAATTACATCCTTCTAATAAAAAAAAATATTTGACGAATTTTCTCAAATTATGGATACCAACATCATTTTCATTTATAACTCTTGTATTTTTAATTTGACGAAGAAAAGTTATTCTTCATAAAAATCCCTCCTTGGTCTAAGATTTATGATGCAACCATCATGAATCAAATTTTATTAATTTTATACGAGGTATGTAAAAAAATATGAATTTCGAGTAAAGTATCTTTATAGTTCACAACATTTAAATTAGAATGATGTACTTGCACATTAAAACATAATTTTTAATTCTAAACAGCTTTTCGTAATAGCAATTTTCTATATTATGAATTTAAATAGGTATATAAACAAAGTTTTCGTTATGATAATGCTCGCAATTTCAGCTTGTTTATTATTAATTTTACGAAAAAAAGTTATTCTCTATAAAAAGTTCTGCATGCCCCAAAACCTAAGATTCAATTATCAGATATCAAATTTTCTCAATATTATACGAGGTATGTCAAAAAATATGAATTTCGGCTAAGGGTAAAGTACCTTTATTTCTCTCAATATCGAAAATTCTTATTATGAAAAGTTGTTTGGAAATAAAAACCAAGCTCAAATATGTAATTACATGCTTCTAATTGGAAAAAAATATTTTCCAAATTTTTCTCAAATTTATTGATACTAACTTCGTTTTTATTCATTACACATACGATAACTCTTTTATTATTACTTTTACGAAAAAAAGGTATTCTTTATAAAAATCTCCGTATGTCCTAAGACCGAAGATTCAGCCAACAGATATGACATTTTATTAATTTTATACGAGTTATGTAAAAAAATATGAATTTCACTCAAGAGTAAAGTACCTTTATTTTTCACAATATTGAAAACGGTTATTAAAAAAGTTGTTTAGAATTAAAAACTATGTGTCAATATGCAATTACATCCTTCTAATTGAAATACTGTGAAATATAAAGGTGCTATAATATTGAGTGAATTTCATATTTTTTGACACACCTCGTATAAAATTAATAAAAGTTGATATATCATGGTTGTGTCTTAGATTTTAGACCATGCAAAGTTTTTTATGAAGAATAACTTTTTTTCGTAAAATGAATAATAAACGAGTTATAATATTTGTAATAATTAAAAACGATGTTGGGTATCCATAAATTTAAGAAAAATATTTTTTTTCAATAAGAAGCATGTAATTGCATATTTCATCTTAGTTTTTAATTCCAAACAACTTTTTATCATAAGAATTTTCGATATTGAGAGAAATAAAGGTACTTTACCTTTAGCCGAAATTCATATTTTTTGACATACCTCGTATAATATTGAGAAAATTTGATATCTGATAATTGAATCTTAGGTTTTGGGGCATGCAGAACTTTTTATAAAGAATAACTTTTTTTCGTAAAATTAATAATAAAAAAGTTTTCCATATGTTTCCAACTCAAGTAGACACGCTGTATATTTATTAAAAGATTTCTGAAATAAAAATGTATACCATTTTTATTCAGTTGCAATGCGAAGGTAAAACTCTCTTATTTTTCACTTAGAACAGAGAGCGCAAGCCAGCACTCTAAATCGACGATTTTCGACTCTATTTGGAGTCATCATCAGAGAGGCGTACGCCTGCTGCTCTCTGCCCCAAGTGACCGTTCTCCGAGAGCTTATCCCCGCATTGCAACTGACGGCAATGGAGTAGGTGTCTAACGACATCTGTTAACTGAAAGTCAAAGTGTTAAAGTTTTCAACCAAATAGAAATATTAAAAATATTAAAAAATATTAAAAATATCCCTGAAAGATATTTAATTGAAAACTTATTGGACCATTTTCCTAGTAACACCTCCATGTATTCTAAAAATTGTATGTAAGATTTTCCACCATATCCCCCAGATGGACGCTAAAGCGAAGAAGGCAAGGGGGAATTCAAAAAACTTGCAATTCACGACCCCGTCTGTTTAGCTAGTAAATTCCAACAAATGGACCTAGTTACTCAAAGGAGTAAAACCAATATAAAATAAAATAAAAATGTATACCATTTTTATTCAGTTGCAAAAACTATCTTATTTTTCACTTAGAACAGAGAATGCTAGCCAGCCTCTATAAATCGACGATTTTCGACTCTATTTGGAGTCATCCTCTCTGATGATGACTCCAAATAGAGTCGAAAATCTTCTATTTAGAGTGCTTGCTTGCGCTCTCTGTTCTAAGTGAAAAATAAGACAGTTTTGCCTTTGCATTGCAACTGAATAAAAATGGTATACATTTTTATTTCATTTCATATTGGTTTTACTCCTTTGACTAACTAGGTCCATTTTCCGTTGGCATTTACCAGCTGAACAGACTACATTTATATAACAGTATACATATAATGTATAACAGTATACATTTTTATTTCCTTTCATATTGGTTTTACTCCTTTGAGCCTTGAGCAACTAGGTCCATTTTCCGTTGGAATTTACCAGCTGAACAGACGGGGTCGTGAATTGTAAGTTTTTTGAATTCCCTCTTGTCTTCGTCGCTTCACCAACCATCCGGCTTGCAATTTTTAGAAGCCATGGAGGTGTTACAAGGAAAATGGTCCAATACGTTTTTAATTAAATATATTTTAGAAATATTTTTAATTTTTTAATATTTTTAATATTTCTATTAAGTTGAAAACATTAAAATTTTGACTAAAAGATTTCTATTTATTTATGTGTTGGTGAAAGTAAGGCTGACAACGTTTGTATTAAAAAAGGTTAATAACTGATATTGGTGTTAACTCTGGTTGTGCAATTGTAACCCAATTGTCAAAGTCAATGCTCCTTGATGTTTCAATATCAGGAGCAGTGGTCTTACAAAGGAAGAAGCAGTTGGAATGGTCCCAATTGTACCTAAATGATTGCATTAGCAGTCATATTACGATAAAAATAATAAAATGTGTCTTGGAAAACATCAATGTAGGTACCTAAAACTAAAATTCAAAACAGAAGGGAAAGAAGGGAAGTATCAGTTGGCACTAATAATTTTCCCACAAATTTTGCCAAATAAAAAAGCAAGTTTAAAAAATCAAGAACTGAAATTAACGTAGTTAAACAAATGTAGTGCTTCTGAGCTAACTCCTCTTCCCAAACTATTTGCTGTCTCGTCTGTGTGTTCTTGTGCTGTTTTTTAATGTGGATTTTACTTATTTATTGGTGAACATAACACAATGTAGGTACCTACCCCTCTCTTTTTCTTTTCTTTTATTTAATTCAACAGTATATTAAAATTTCTTTTCTGGTTAAATCAATAAAACAAGTTTTCACTTTATTTTCAATCAACTTTCAACTGAATATTGCACTTATTTAATCTCTACCCAACCCCAACAAATAACCGTTTGTTTTCTATATTCTCTTTCCCTTATCTTTTGACTTTTAGTTTCAGGTACCTACATCGATGTTTACCAAGTCAGATTTTATTATTTTTATCATATGACTGCTAATACAATCGTTTAGTTACAATTCTGACCTTTCCAACTGTTTCTTCCTTTGCACGACCACTTCTCCTGACATTGGAACATCAATAAGCATTGATCTTAACAAGTGGGTTACAGTTGCACAACCAGAGATAACACCCATATCAGATATTAACCTTTTTCAATCCAAACGTTGTCAGCCTTACTTTTACCAACACATATATAAATAGAAATATTTTAATAAATATAAATTAAATTTTTAAAACCGTTACATATCAAAATTTTATATATGACATCCACTTTTAACCTACCTACTTCACAAACAAAATAACAAACACAGATTTGTTGGCTGTTTCTCGCCACTTATCTCACTACCCTCAAGAACTTTTCCATATACTTGTTAACCTTTACAACATTTTCCGTCTATTCCACCATACCCCCATTAGCATAATTTGAGAAATAAATCATGTTATTGAATACGCAAGAAGGAGCCCCTTGTAGCGAAATCATTTAGTTATTTGTAACCGCTGACCTGAAGATGCTCTGCCTATTAAAGAGAGTAATCCGGGGTAAAGCACATTACCATTTTTATTGTACACAATACAATAGTTCGCAAAATGTCCTAACCTTTGCTGGGTGAATATCACAAAAAGCTATATTTTATAGAAAGTAAGACCGAATTATATTGGTATAATCTTAAAACACTGAAATTAAGCAGAAAAAGAAAAAAATTTAACTTTATATAAATTAAAAAGGCTTGCGATTGGGCAAATCCTGGCTTTTCAACCTTTTTTTACAAAGTGATAATAACAATATGACAGTCGCGACGTCTCAGTTCGGCTGTCAGTCTTAAATTCTCTTCGTATTCTTTTATACCTAAACTAGATTATTTATGTATTATATCATTTTCTACCATATAAATTATTTATAGCAAATTTCTATTAATTGATATATTCGCAAAAAATTAATAGTAACATTTTTAAGAATTTCTTATTTTTGTAAATCGCATAAAAAGCACACACGTAAGATCGTCCCCCGCGATGCCAGAGTGTACCACGTGACCTATAAGCATAGTTAATAGTTAACACTCCCAGCGGATAGTAAAATGATCAGGTTATCGTCACGAAATAATTTGCAAAATTAAATAAATCAAGTATTAAATTTATCGACAAAAATAATTTCAAATTCTAAATTTTACTTACATTGCAAACTTGAATGAGTCCTATTAAAAAATCTATTTTTCAATGAATACGTGTTTCTGTTTCATCATGTTGCCAGATATATTAGAGAACCATTTTAATATCAGTCAATTTATCTATCCATAAATAAACCAGAGTTGCATACAGCGACCATTTTGCATACCGTATCTCCTCCATAAAGTATGTGAGTTTTCTCATTTTCGGAAAATTGGCTACAAATTGATACGTCGCCGTAAATTTTCATTTAAAATCTTCATATACATAGACGAGAGAGAGCAAGTAAGCACTTGAGGAATAAATAAATATACTTGATTAACTGACATTAGGGCATGTCTTAAGGAAGAAAAAATAAAGGAGGTAATTCTACTACCATACAAAAAAAAGTATGGTACAAATTTGTGATGAAAAGATTTTACCAAAGTTGGATGATGCCAACTAATCTAATATAACTGTTATTCGAATTTATTATTTTTTTTTTTCTATTAAAAGCACCACATCATACTTGTTCCGTTGGTGGTTTACGGAAACAATTAAATGAAATTAGAATAAAACGTAAACAACTGTCAATAATATATTTATTTATTTTTGGGAAAAACGTGTTTTGCTTATATTTCGTAAGGGTTTGTTGTTGTTTTGCCCAGCGAGGGTTTTATGACCGATAGACGCCTGCTGGGGTGTGTGAACCGACTGGAGGCTGTGAATCGACTGAACGAGACCTCAAACACTAATCTGTCATTATGTATGTGGTTCTACCATATGGCCAGAAAGGCGATAAATTATTAGATCTGGCGTTTTAACAGCTGATAAGGCTTTTTATCTTAATAGGAATATATTTCGTTTTTTAAAACTAAACAGGCCCTTCTATGCATATGGTTTGGGTATTAAATGTGAATTTTAAATGGGACGTCTTATTTCATTTTAAAAAAGTTATTAGAAATTAAAATTAAATTAGCATTTAAAAAGTAGTAAAATAGTAATTGAAACGTGTCGCCACATACTTTTCTGTGTTTTTGGAGAATTCTTTTTTCTTATTAAGTATTTGTAAAGATTTTGTTACATTGTATTCGAAAATGCACGACCGTTTTTATGGTTTTATGTAATAGCCTGCAAAAGGTAAAGTTTCTTATGTTGAGCGAAAAGGTAAAACTGCTAGCTAAACGAGCATTTCCACGTACATGAATTTTATCAAAAAAATTTACTGTAGTAACGATATCCTTCTGCCCGTCGTTCAACATCTCGTCAGCAGAGGACCGAATGCGTTTTCATACCAACACCACCCCACTACATGCCACCTGTTTGATGGAACCCAGGAGTGATGGTTACCGAGATTGTACTTAAGAAGAGAATCGAAGATCATGAAATCAGTTTCACGCGATGTACTGAACTGGAAGGGAACTCAAACAGGAATTATGCAATGGAATGAGTTGGAGCTCTGCCATGGCAAAGGTACTTTAGATATTTAGTCGACATTTTAACGGTTTTACCGATATATTTTTGGTGGCTTAGCATGTAGAGATTGCAAAGAACATTGGTTCTGTATTATATTTGTTGCCCTTTTTTGGGGTTCTTTAAAATAAATATACCTTCTACGCAGAACACTTTTCTTTAATTGTTGTAATTAATGGTATACAGCCAGCTACAGAAAAATCTTCCTTGTGGATTTCGTGATTTTTTTTTCCAATTCCTCGCTTTCCTTACAGGAAAATCTTCAGTAATCTGTAGTGCCGTTTCTCATGATGTGTCTCTCCGTTTCTCAAATACACTGTAAATAGCTCCTTATTAATACAGTGGAACCCCGATAAGTCGGCCCCCGATAACCCGGAATTCCGGTTAACCCGGACCGATTCTCTTCAGATAAACATTTTGATTTTCAGTATTTTGTATTTTGACAACGACACCCCATTTGATTTGGGCGTCGAAACGTTAATAAAATTATTTTTCAATTTAATTGTGGCTTATTTCCCATCAAAATAGTTAATTATCAGATAAAAATTTCAACAATAAAAATGTATGTAATATAATATTTGAGAGACAATGTGTATTTGTGTAATTTGAACTGCACGATAGTAAAAATGACTCGTGGCACGCGCCAGCAGAAACAACAGGCACCTGTCTGTAGTATTCCTTTATTTTTTATTTCAAACTGTCTTAGCATTGTTTAAAAAAGACTCAAAGACTATTTAAAAAATTCTTTTTTAAACAATGGTTTTTAGTTTTCACTGTTCTTAAATAACATGACATCGTTTCGATTGTGAATGTATTGTGTGTAGTACAATCTTGTACTGTTCGCTTCCGTTTGCTTACGTTTGTGTTTGCGTGTTTTTAGTAATTTAGATGTGTAGGTACTTTGCATATTTATATATATTTCATGTTATTTTAATTCTAACGGAGTTTATTTGTAAGTATACCGTAGTTTGTTAATTTTTACCATATTCTCCGGCTAACCCGGATTTTCGATAACCCGGATTGGTCGCGGTCCCGGTTAATCCGATTTATCGAGGTTCCACTGTACTGTAAAAAATTTTATAAAAGGATTTTTTGGATTCAATTTAGAAATTACTTGTTTTATATTTTCATTACTAGAGCTAAACAGTCGCAAACTCGTAAAATATTATTTAGTCAAATAATAAAAAGGTGTGATTTACTAATTTCAACTTCGAGTATATTCCACACCATCGCTAAAACTCCTATCGACAAACGAACACCACACCGTTGATTAGGATTAAGTGCAAATATTTGTTAAAGCCGAATATTAAAAATCTCAAATTAATTTCTGTAATGAAAATACCCGCAGTAAATGGTTTTAGTCCACTGAAGCTTTAATTAATATTAGAATGTTAATTCGTTCATCAAACGCGGTGTACGGAATACGGAACTATCTGAATTATGCGCGTACACTGTCCAACCAGTTATATGGTGTCATTAACCATGGCAGATTGATATCTGAGGCTTTAGGTGCCATCAAACTTTATAGACAGTTTTGACTTTATGCAGATATGAAATAGCAGTAATGACTTTATTTATTTACTTAACTTGGTGCATAAACTCAAGATTTTATTCCAAAGACACAACAAAATGCTTATCCAAAATGTACAATGTAAAAGAGTAATTTGGAAGAGAGCTTAGTATTTACTTAAATATTTTGATTCATGCGTCTTACTACACTCTGGGCCAAAATTAACCGGTCACCTTAAAAATTTTGTCACCGGTCACCTTTTGTCCGATTTAAGTGAATTTTTTAATATGTTATAGTCTTATTCCTTGACAATACCGTTATAATAATTTTATTGCTAAACAGGGAAATTTTCATTGTGTACCAGGTGTACGAATCAAACTCTGTTTTCTTCTTAAAGTTTGCATCACCCTGTGGATAATTCTAGCATTTGTAAAAATACTGAAATTAAAACCTAACTATAGCCTCATGCTTTTTTAACATTATGTTTTTTGATTGATTCGCTGATGTTGGATAATAAAAAAGTTAGGTGCTTTCACAACTAGACATGTTTTTAAAAATTTTTGGCAAAGTTAAAGGGGTAATCCTGCATGAAAAATAATGACAGTTTGCTTTTTAAACTAATGTGCGCAAATGCTTCGTTTCCGAAATAGAATGTGTTGAAATTTTTCTGACAAACTGACGATTTATTTATTGCTTTAAAACCAGTGGAGATATGCAAATGCAATTTGGTGGGTTTTATGACGTAGTTATTGCATATTTTTTGACATAAAATTAAGAATTTAATATTCACCATTGTCGCGCATACGGGTAATATGAACCATCATATTTGTAAGAAAAATTTCAACACCCCCTATCTCGGAAAGGAAGCATTTGCCGACATAAGTTTATAAAGCAAACTGTCATTATTTTTTCATGCACAATTATACCTTAAACATTGCCAATTTTTTTAAAAATACCCTGTATTGATAAAAACGTCTAGCTGTTAAAGCACCTAACTTTTTTATTATCCCACATAAGCGAATTATTTAAAAAACAAAATATTGAGAAAGCATGAGGCTACAGTTCGGTTTTAATTTCAGTATTCTACAAATGCTAGAATATTCTACAGGGTGATGCACAGACTTTAAGGAAAAAACACAGATTGATTCTTACACCCGGTATACAATGACAATTTACCTGTTTAGCAACAATATTATTATAAAGATATTGTCAAGAAACAAGGCTATAAAATATTAAAAAAATCACCTAAATCTGACAACAGGTTTAGGAGATATAAGACATCAAAAATGACCTATTTTTAAGGCGGCCGGATAATTTTGGCTCAGAGTGTATTTAAAATGTGACCTTTATGAGCTTGTGGTTAATTTCCTCTAAACTCCAGAAGAACGCTGACCAAAATTTGCTGGCCAAAGGAGATATAAAACAGAAGAAGATACATAGGGCAAACAGATAAAACGAAAACAGAAATAAAGAGTAGAAAAAACAAAATTAGTTAAAATATTATATAGATAGCTCAACGGGAAGCTCAAAAGCAAGGCAGGTATGGAAAACATTAGGCAACTGCGGGAGAGCAACTGGCTGTGGAGATAGCCCACTCAAACTTATATAGAATTATCTGATATTTCTTACTATTTCGTGCGTTAAAAAAAACGAATACACGAAGTCAAACATAATTTATTTTTTCTACAACCGTATTAAAAATGAAATTTTTAGCACTCGATACGTGCGTTAAAAACGCAACTTTAAGGCACTAGTGCTTTAAAAAAATTTTAAGGCGCTGCAGTTCGTATTGACCGTATAGGCAATTTTGATGTAATATCAGAAAAATATAAAAATGGAATGTCATCAAGTTCAAGTAAAAGTTTTTGTAGATATTGTCCTGTAATAACGTTTGTTGAAAAAATATTGTATGATATGCGTGGTAAAAAGTACATTTTTAAATCACTCATGTGAATTGCAGAACTCGCTATCGCTCATTCTGCAAACTTTCGCATGTGTGCCTTAAACGTGTACTTTTAACATTAACACTTATATCATAAATAACTATTAAATTGATTTAATAATATATACGAAACAATTAAATAAAACAATAAAGTATTTAACAATCAAATTAAAACTAGTTGTTTTAAAGTAAATAGGACAAAAAATTTCAATATAAAACTAATATAGTCGAGGAAATAAAACTGAAAAAATGGCAAAACCTCGCAATTTTTTCGTCCAGCATCGATTTGTACAAAAATTTGGGATTAGGCTCATTTCACCTTCTAGTTCATTTTCTATATTGAGCCGTTGTACGCTTTTTATTTAAGGGTGAAAACCACCCCTAAAAAACTACATGTAAAAAATTATAAAACAACAATTTAAACTTTAATATTTTCAACATTTTGTCCTCATTAGTTACATAATGATTGTTTCCTGCTTTAAGAAATACTACCATAATATTTAAACCCTTAAAACCACCCTTGTTTGAGCTATATATAAAAAATTACTTATCCTAAAAGAATAATTTCCGCTTTGAAAAATTATCTTAAAAAATACGAATTTAAAAATATGTAGAAGTACAAATAATACAAAAATAGTTTTTAAGTCATCTTCCAGTATACGAATCAGTTCTGTGGTATTATACATGCATTGAAAATGTTCCATAAGAGGACTATTCGAATATTTCGAAAAAAAATCCGTTTTATAAACATAGCTCCTTCATTTTTGGCGTTAAAAAGTTTTTTAAATACGATTTTGTAGGATTTTTGAAGAACTATTATAAGACTCTGTAAATTAAATTCCGTTAGATCCCTTACTTTTTAATTTTGGTGGGTTTAAAGGGCTTGAATAAGGGGGTCTTTGCTAGTAAATAGAGGTTTTAATCTCGCTAACCATTAACTGTAATGAAAATCTATGTACAGCTGGTTCCTAAAAAAACTGATAAGACTCTTAAAGCGTATTTTGTAGAAAATTGATCAGTGTATTTTGAAGGATAAATACTTCTTATTTACATACTGTGACTGTCACTGCCAAATCTTAAAATCAGTCAGATAACTTATTCTGTTCAACCTCAAAAAATGGCTACACACATGCTAGCAGAGAACTAAAAGCAAGAATTGTAACGAAGTTAGAAGATGGTTGGTCACTATCCGCCGTAGCGAACCATTTTAACGTAAGCAGAACAACAGTTTTTAATATTAATAAAAGATCGAAAGAACAAGAAACTCTCGAAAGATAGCAAGGTTCTGGAAGACCAAAAATATCTACCGCTCATGAAGATCGTACGCTTTTGGAGAGATTAGAAGAGAATCCTTTTGAAGATCCGAAAACTGCAAGAATTATGTCACAGTTTCATTAGTTAAGTCGTTTGTTTTATTCCTTAATAATAAAAATAATAACAACAACCCTAGTTTATGTAAAAACTATCATTAATATACCCTTTATAAAATGCAGGAATTCAAAATAGTATCAAAATTTAGACCTTAATAATTATTACAATTTATGAATTAATATATTTATATGTAGTGAGTTGTTTGTATGTTCATTTTATTATTTGTCTGTCATAATAAATATAATATAATGTCAGACCAACCAAATACACTGCTCAAAATGCTCAAATCTTACTAAGAGTCGTATCAGTTTTTTTAGGAACCAGCTGTACAATATAATTTTATTTATTAAAAAAGCTACAATTTAGTTGTCTAGAATTTTTTTCGTATCTCCAGTATTTTCGGAGATATTTTAAAGAAAATGGTGAAAAATACGAAATTGTAAGAAATCAGTTTTTCTTTGAACTCCAATTTTTCTAAAATTAGGCCTTTTAAATAGGTCAAACTTCTTGGGTGTATTTACAATATAAATATACAAGGAATTACAGAAAGGTGAAGACCAATTTTTAATTAGGAGGGTAGTTAGGGGGTTATTTTCACTGATTTTTTCGTAGAGAAAAGCAGGTACCGACCAAAAAGGTAATTTAAGTTTTCCTCGACAAATGCAAAGTTTTTCCGTTATTTGGCTTTGAATATTTCAAATTATGCATTTGACGAGAAAAGCTAAGTTTTAACATGCCGTATCTCGATCTGTATTGGTCTTAAAGATATTACAGAAAAATAATTTAGTTTGTGTTACTAAAAGATACACTTTTGTTGTGTGCAGTTTTTTTGATTAAATGCATATTTTTCAAGGTGTTCTCAAAAACCATCTAAAAAAGTCGATTTTTTCGACGAAAAACTGTTACTTTCAAGCGCGAATAACTCGAAAAATATTAGTTTTACGAAGAAAATGTAAAAAGAATTTTTTTCTTAGAATTACTTTTTACATCGATTTACATGGTTAATATGTAATAAAAAATTACCACCCCCTAGACGGGGTGGCAACCACCCCCAAGGTTTTAGCGTACAGCGGCATGATATAGAAAATGATCTTTAAACTATTCCCTACCTTCTGTGAAAATTTCAAGTAAATCCATAATGGACGAAAAAATTGCGAGCCAAAATGCTTCATTTCCTCGACTAATAATATTTAAATTATTTTTATTAATTTTTTTTTAATTTTTATTGGTAGTTAGTGTTATCACCTGTAGTCATATGCAAGCTTCCGCTTGCATGGGCACGCTCCTAATCAAATTTCAACATTTTGTTATGGTAGGTTGCTCCATTCTTCAAAAGCAGCTTATACTAGCCGTGCGGTGTTTTGTGGATTACCCCGGCGAGCGCTAATTTTTTTTAAGCATATCCCACAAATACTCTATAGGGTTAAGCTCGGGTGAGCAAGCAGTCCACTCCAAACAAGGGATGTCTTCTGCTTCAATGATGTCTCTAGTCACTCTAATGGTATGTGGAGGTTCATTATCATGCATGAAAATTAAATTTTCTCCTGTTGCATCTCTCCAGAGCCTAACTACAGGTTATCAACATACCTGTGAGCAGTTAAAGTTGATTGGATGAAAATTAAAGGAGTTTTTTTACGGATCGCAATTCCTCTCCAGAACATTATACTTTCCCTTGTAGATTTGTGAACAGATCTGACAGTTTTCGTTCTTGCTTGTCTTCTTCTACCTCTAAGTACACGATTTTGTGGGTCATCTGATTTTACACACATCCTGACATTTTCTGAAAATAGCACATTTTGTCAATTCCCAATGTTCCAGTTTAGGTGGTGAGGACACCAATTTAGGCGACCAATCTTGTGCTGCCTGGATAACTCGGGAACTCGTAACTGTCTCCTGCTCTATACTTCTTGGCACGAACTCTTCTTCTTACCCTTTCAACTGAAAAAGTAACCTGTAGCTTCCAAAAACTGCCTTTTGATCTGCAGGTGAGAAATGGTTGGGTGTTTTCCAGCTGATTGGATAATTAAACGATTGTAGCGAGCCGTTATTACTTTTTGGTGACTTTTCTTTGCTTTATTTTTAAGCTTTTATAATTCCTTTTACCTTGCATAGGTTTTGGACAGAACGACCTGTGTTATGCATAGATATACAGCTATGTCCCTCTAAGAACACTACTTTCTCCACAAGACCAATATCTTTCCCCGTTGTAAGTTCTATATCCCCACATGAGGCATATTCTTGTTTTTTGACCAAAAATTTAGTTTATTTATTTTCGCTCAATTTGCAACTCAAGCAAATAACCCGTGCAAGTTCGGCAAAGCGACCTCTATTTCCACGCTCTGTACTTTCATTCGCACTTTTAATTATATTGGCCAATTATATTAGTCCTGGTTGCTGGATAATTGTCAAGACCATAGTCCAAAAAAATAATAAGAAGAAAAAATAAGATGCAGGTTATGTTTAGCAAACGTAAACAATTGTATGTAGTAAATAAAATCGTTATTAAAATGCAGTACTGCAAGCAAAATACAATTAATTAAATTTACCTTTATATAATAATTGCATATCATATCAATATTGTGGAGCAATATATAATTTTTCTGCGTCAATGACAGAAGGTATGAAATATACGTCAATTTGACAATTTCAATTGACAATATGAATTATTTAAGATAGATGCAATATTTCTCCGCGACTCGCGCACGGTCGTTTCTCGTTTCCCTTTCCAAGTACTTGCACACCGCGAATACCGTGCCGAGCGGTACTATCTAATTGTCTTATACAGGGTGGTTCATCTTATTCGCCTCGGTCTCTGTACGGAAAACTACTTGATATTTTAAAAAAATTTCTTCACAGACATATACAGGGCCTTTAATACTATAACATAAAAATAATGTGAATTATACAGGGTGTTCCAAAAAAGAGTGGTATATCAAAGTTATATTTTTTCTTATGGAATGCCCTATATCCGATGACATTATTGAATTGACCTTAAAAAATAAGCTATACTTTCATAAGGGTTTCCTATACCTAAATACAGGGTGTTTTGATTTATTTCGATTTTTATAAAAATGTAAGGTTTTAGGAAAAAATAAATATCTACGAATCTAAGAAGCAGTAACAAGTTCTTTCTTGGATCTTAATAATAGACTATTTAGTATACTTAAACAGATGCTTATAGGAACAAAATTTCTTACATGGTGTTCAAAATATGAGATTGTTCTATTAACAAATTCAAGCTGTAATAACTTACTTATTTTAAGTGGAAAACCCTGTATCTTACTAGTCTATCGCGTAGAAAATTTACTTAGCTTTCAATTTGTACTAGGGTTTCCTATACCTATCTTTTTACAGGGTGGTCAAAATATTAGATTGTTCTATTAACAAATTCAAGCTGTAATAACTTACTTATTTTAAATGGAACACCCTGTATCTTACTAGTCTATCGAGTAGAAAATTTACTTATCTTTCAATTCTTATTAGGGTTTCCTATACCTATCTCCCTTCATTTTTTTTAAATATTTAAAGATTTCCTAATTTGTAAGCTTTAAAAATTAGAATTAAGTACCTATGTCGTGGTTATGTACAACACATCACCAACACCAGCAATATACTTAGATATCTTAGTCAAGATAGTTTCATTAATAAAATTCACATTTTTATCATTTAATCACACAGAGTGTTCTTATTTTAAATGAAATACTCGATATTCTATTCTTTATAATGGAAGATATTTAAAATCTTTTCAATTCCATGTTAACATTCTCAATACACATGTTATTCTGTATATATAAATTCCCATGTTATTCTGTAAATACCCATTTTTACATATTTTTGTACAATAGGCTCGTTTTCGTCAAAGTAGCCATTGCATTTAATTGTTTGTAATTGCGATTTAAAGATTCAAACAAAAAGTGGCGTTCTTAAATTTACTTAATAACCGTTGGGTTAAGATATGGAAAATACTTATACGGAATGAAATATAATTTAAATATCTTCCGGAATACGGCATCTAATATAGGGTATGCAGTTTAAAATAAACATATTATTCAATTTCACATGTAGGCCAAAATCAACTAAAATAATACAACACTCTGTGTGATTACATGATAACAATGAATATTTTATTAATGACAGTATCTTTTCTAATTACATTGCCGGTGTTGTTGATGTGTTATACATAACCACGACATAGGTACTTAATTCGAATTTTTAAAGCTTACAAATTAGAAAATCTTTAAATATTTAAAAAATGAAGGGAGATAGGTATAAGAAACCCTAATAAGAATTGAAATCTAAGTAAATTTTCTACTCGATAGACTAGTAAGATACAATGTGTTCCATTTAAAATAAGTAAGTTATTACAGCTTGAATTTGTTAATAGAACAATCTAATATTTTGACCACCCTGTAAAAAGATAGGTATAGGAAACCCTAGTACAAATTGAAAGCTAAGTAAATTTTCTACGCGATAGACTAGTAAGATATAGGGTGTTCCATTTAAAATAAGTAAGTTATTACAGCTTTAATTTGTTAATAGAACAATCTCATATTTTGACCACCCTGTAAGAAATTTTGTTCCTATAAGCATCTGTTTAAGTATGCTAAATAGTCTATTATTAAGATCCAAGAAAGAATTTGTTATTGCTTCTTAGATTCGTAGATATTTATTTTTTACTAAAACCTTACATTTTTATAAAAATCGAAATAAATCAAAACACCCTGTATTTAGGTATAGGGAACCCTTATGAAAGTATAGCTTATTTTTTAAGGTCAATTCAATAATGTCATCAGATATAGGGCATTCCATAAGAAAAAATATAACTTTGATATACCACTCTTTTTTGGAACACTCTGTATAATTCACATTATTTTTAGGTTGTAGTATTAAAGGCCCTGTATATTTCTGTGAAGAAATTTTTTTAAAATATCAAGTGGTTTTCCGTACAGAGACCGAGGCGAGTAAGATGAACCACCCTGTATATTTGTTTATTTTCAATAAAAACCTTTATTCTTCGCAACAATAACCAGTTTTTTCAAAAGAAATAAATATTGCTTTGAAATACATGGTGATTCCATATAAGTTTGGGTGTGTGTATATCTAACCAATGCGTATTTGATGAAAAAATACTTAAGGAATTGAAAATGGGCTACTTATGCTCCACGCCGATTTTTATTATTCCGATAGAGTTGCGGACGAAGAATTCGACTATAGGTTCTATGCGTTTCCTTTACTTCATCACCCTTTGCATAGAAGGTGGCGAAAAGAAGCATCGTTATATAAATAGAGCGGTGCTCCTAACAAAAGGATCAATCTTTTGCATCATGGGTCAATCCATGCCAAGTGGTCCAATATAAATTAAGTGGGTTGCTTGACTATTTTTAATATTTTTTATGTTTCTACCTTTTAAATTTCAGTCTATAGAGTCTACAGAATTCCATTTATTTTATTTAAAAAAAAATTAGTTTGCCGATAACGGCCAATTTTGTTAAAGCGTGTCGATCATTTTCACGGAAAACATGGCTTCGCTCTTTAGCCAATATTTTCACTGAGGTTTGTCCTAGAGCAATAAATCAAAAACCAAACTTTTTAGAAAAGTATACTCCAAATAAACGGCCTATAGCATTATTTAATTTCAAACTACCCTTAAGGCCTTAAATGAACCTCAAAATTTGAAAAGGTAAACTGATAAAATTCCATTTTCAGCATTTTTTTAACAGCATAAGACAAGCCGATAATGGTTTGTAATGTTTTTCTGCAAAAGACATAGTTATATACTTTAACTAAAAAAAGTTTGAGCTTTGAGACTTGAGTAAATTTTTTCAAAAAAAAATCTCAAATATATAATTTTTTGAAAAATCTCAAAGTTTGACCCCTTATATCTCTGATGGGCACGAATAAAAAAATTTGAAATTTGGCTAAATGTTAGCCTCTAGTAAGTAGAATAAGGAGTAAAAATTTGGAGTTGCAGACTTACCTCATATAGGAGTTACAGGCCTAAAAAATTGGTCAAAAATTAAAATAGTAAAAATTTGAGCGTTTGCAGGCAGGCTAATTAAAATTAATCTATTTTTACCAAATTTCATAATGAATACAAATTTAGGTATACAGGGTGGGCCAAAGAAAAGAGTTCACCTTGATATTTGGCACTTATTATATTTTAAGGAAATGCCGAAACAGGTCGATTTTATTTTTAAATTACAACTTTTTTATATATATTTCATACGTCTCTATGACGTGTCATCATCAGTAACGTCATCCATCTGGGCGTGATGACGTAATCGATGATTTTTTTAATGGAAATGGGGGTAGTATGTTATCTCAATTGAAAGAGTGTTCAATTCTCTGTTCAGTAGTATAAACAATAATATAATTATTTATACAGGGTGGCCAAAAAATAATTTTTTAATTCAATTAATTGACTCAAAAAGAGGAATGCATGTAATTTATTTAACTTAAAATACATTTTATTGCTGCCATAAAATAGAAAAAAATTATTATTTGGCAAATAAACATTGCTTTTCGCTTAAATTAAATATTCAAACTGTCAAGAGGTAGGTGGGAGGCTGTTTGTGATTTAATTTAAGCGAAAAGAAATGTTTATTTGTGAAATAAACATTTTTTTTTATTTTCTGATAGCAGTACAATGTATTCTTAGTTGCCACAAAACCCATTTAAAAAAATCATCGATTACGTCATCACGCTCTGAAGGATGACGTCACGTAGTATGGAATATATCCCAAAAAGTTAAAATCTAATAGGTAACTATTGCCAAATATCAAGGTGGAATCTTTTCTTTGGCCCACCCTGTATAAATTTGTATTCATTGTGAAATCTGGTGAAAATATATTAATTTTTATTTTATTGGACAGTTTATTTGAATTTTAATTATCCTGTCCGCAAACGCTAAAATTTTGACCATTTTTATTTTTGACCATTTTATCAGGCCTTTAACTCCTATATGACGTAAGTCTGCAACTCCAAATTTTTACTTCTTATTTTACTTGCTAGGGGCTAACATTTAGCCAAATTTAAATTTTTTTCATCAGTGCCCATCAGGGATATAAGGGGTCAAACTTTGAGATTTTTCAAAAAATTACATTTTTGAGATTTTTTTTTGAAAAAATTTGCTCAAGACTCAAAGCTCAAACTTTTTTTATTTAAAGTATGTACGTATGTATTTTCTAGAAAAAAATTACAATCCATTATCGGCTTGCCTTATGCTCTCAAAAAAATGCTGAAAATGGAATTTTATCAGTTTACGTTTTCAAATTTTGAGGTTCATTTAAGGCCTTAAGGGTAGTTTTAAATTAAATAATGCTACAGGCAATTTTTTAGAGCATACTTTTCTAAAAAGTTTGGTTTTTGATTTATTGTTGTAGGACAAACGTCAGTAAAAATATTGACTAAAAAGCGAAGCCATGTTTTCCGTGAAAAATGATCGACACGATTTAACACAAATGGCCGTCATCGGCAAACTAAATTTTTTAAAAATAAAATGAGTGCAATTTTGTACTCTCTATAGACTGAAGTTTAAAAGGTAGAAAAATAAAAAATATTAAAAATAGTTAAGCAACCACCTTTGGACCACTTGTCTTGGATTGACCCTCAATGTGTCGCTAAACAGCAATAATTCTGCTGGCACAACACAACGCATTTCTGTAGAATCTGACTCGAGTTCTGATATTATTTGGTTGATACAGCAACAACAAAAAGTAAGTGGTCTTATTATGTGCTCATAATTGAGTTGAGTTCTTCCAATTGAATTGTTCTTTCTCTTAAAAATCATTCAATTCTTTTCACTGTTGAAATAACTTTAAAACGAAGACTTTGAAGGTGTCTAACTCACAAACATCGGTCTGGAGGCAATATGAACTTTTGCTAAGCATGACCAAAGCTCTCTAAAATATTTTAGCCAATTTTACTGAAACCACTTTTACATAAATCAAGTGAAGGGAAATGGTTATTTTTAACACTGTGTATTCATCTGTTGAATTGTACAAATTATTTAATTATTCCGCTTTGTTCACATTCAAAGTTTATCCCAAACAATATACTTAGCTGAAATAACAGGAAATAGTGGATGGTCCATTCAAGTCTTCCATTTTCAATGGAGCATCCCCATTAATATTCAAGATAGCTTTGCACTTCGAAACGGTTCGAATCAAAACTATTATAATTATGCTGTAGTCTGAGTGTGATTTAATCGCACAGGGAAATAGTGTATTTGTTATGTAGAATGTGCTGTACATTTGTACGGTTCGTGGTCTGAATGCGAGGTGTCTTCCTGTGGGCCGTAGATATAGTAGATATATCTACGTAATCGTATATATTTTGCTCAGGAAGTCATTCCATTCTTTTTATAACTGTGTAGTGTGATTCGCTTTCCATGTTGCCATGTTGCTCTAATTAGTAAATAAAGGTTTGGAGTAACCTAACAACACTTTGCTGATTTGATTTATACTGCGTTCCACGGTCACCTTTCAGTACAGACTCTTATGAAGAACAGTGTTGCCAAGAGATATTAATATTTATATTAAATAAATTTTAAAATATTTTTTACCTCACTTGGTCTATTAAATTTGTCAGTATGTATATGAAATCTTGTAAGCTGTCAAAGCAAAGGGAGTTTAGCTCGGTGGTAGCGCGTTCGACCGGAGATCGAGAGATCCCTGGTTCGAATCCGTGTGTTATCTAACTTTTTTTTAATTTTTAGTATTGTTTTAATAAAAATTTTTGGAAAGTAATAAGTAAAACTTAGTTTAATCTTTAAATACAAATAACCTGTTGAAAGTATATTTATTTCGTTGAAATCATATATAATAGAAATATAACTTCTTACGTGCGTACAAAATACACGTGTTAAAAGTATATTTTTAAGGCACGCATGTGAAAGTTTGCAGAATATGCGAAGCGAATTGTACTTTTAACACTTATATCATAAATAACTATTAAATATAATATTAATCACAGGCTAATTATAATTAATATGCAAATGGTATATCTTTAATATCGTATAAATGTCTTTCATAATACCTATCTATGAATTATTTAAAAATAATACACCCACAGATTTTGAAATCAAGATGTTTTGGACTTTTGGACTATTCTATTTAGACGGACTTTAAGTTCGTCTGTTTAAAACCGACAACACTGTGACTGCGGAAAGCAGAATAATTAACTATAGATATAGTCCTGTCGCCAGGGGGGGTACAACGGCCTTCTTAATTCAGATGGACTTACCCAAGTTTTTTTTTATGTATTTTGACCCGTAGAACACGAATTTTTTGAGTAACAGTTGATCCGGATGTCGATAAGATTGTTATAAACAAAGAAGTTGAGGAATTACATAACAGCGATTTCTCGCAAAACAAAACATTTTTTTGTATTTTTTGGGTCATTCTAACCAAAAAATGTTCCTACAAGTTTTTTCGTAGGATGCATAGTTTTCGAGATAAACGCGGTTGAACTTTCAAAAAATGGAAAAATTGCAATTTTTGAACACGAATAACGTTTGAATAAAAAATAAAATAGCAATTCTGCTTACCGCCTTTAAAAGTTTAAGTCAAATTATATCTGTTTTGAATATTTGTATTGCTAAAAATTTTTTTTATTGTTAAAAAAAGCTATAAACACATACTGTTTCCCGTGCCTAATACATGCGTTTTAATGCATGCTACTTAGAAATAGCCCCGCTCGCACTTTTACCTCCTCTACGTACTCGTTCGATTTTAAATGAGAAATCATTGAAACATCACTCAAGCACTAGGTGTTTATAGCTTTGTTTTAACAATACAATAATACATTTTTGGCAATACAAATAATTAAAACCGATATAATTTGACTTGAACTTTCAAATGCGGTAAGCAGAATTGCTATTTTATTTTTTAATCAAAAGTTTTTCGGGTTCAAAAATTCAAATTTTTCGATTTTTTGAAAGTTCAACCGCGTTTATCTCGAAAACTATGCATCCTACGAAAAAACTTGTAGGAACATTTTTTGGTTAAAATGGCCCAAAAAATACAAAAAAATGTTTGGTTTTGCGAGAAATCGCTGTTATGTGATTCCTCAACTTCTTGGTTTATAACAATCTTATCGATATCCGGATCAACTGTTACCCAAAAAATTCGTCTTCTACAGGTCAAAATACATAAAAAAAACTTGGGTAAGTCCATCTGAATACAGAAGGCCGTTGTACCCCCCCTGGCGACAGGACTAATAACACAGTTGCGTTTAGTTCTTTCTGAAACATTTTAATAATAGTTTTATTTGTAACAGTTGATTATTATATTCTGTTTATACATGTTATGGATGCCTCTGTTCTAGTTCCGTAAAAAGGTAGATTGTTTACGGATATGAACTTTATATCAATGAATATTCTGTTTCACTTACTAAATAACGTGCCTTGTCAGTTACCATGGGCACCTGCCGCTCCGGAAGTCATTTCTGAGGCCGAAAACTCTCGAAACTCCAGAAGATGACGTGATCCTAGTCACAATGTACTCCGGGTGTTAGTTGTAAAGGCGTATTCGCATTCAGCAACCCCATAAACTCCCCGAGTAATCTGTTTACATCAATTTAATGACGAAAACCTTCAAAACTCCAGAAGATGACGTGCTTTAGCAGTAACATTTGGCACCTGGTGCTCTGTGGTTCGATTTTAATGGCGCATTTGAGTTCAACGGCTTCAAAAACACCTCTAGTAGCCTGTTTACTTCAATTTGGTGCCAATAAATCTCGAATCTGTAGATAACCTCCCTTAACAGTGACCTTGGTCACAAGATAGTCTGGGAGTCTGTATTGGTGGCTTATTCTTGTCCAGAGACCCCAGAAACCCCCGAATAATAAAATTTGGCCATTAATACACTTGTTTTGACATGTTCATGCACTTTTGTATACATTGTATGCATTTTAAAATGCAATTATGCACTTCCATTAAATTTTTTGTTGTAGAATATATCCCCGACATCATCCTGATCATAATACAAAAGTTGCAAGTCTCTAGATGCTATTTAACCCGGGAACAATTATATAACAATAGTCTAACAATATGCATTTATAACAAACTTTTATTTTATAGTATTTTTATTTACTTGTTATGTCAAAAATACCTATTTCTGACACGAGGCATACACGAAAATCGAACAAACGCTAAAATAAAATATAAGGGTAAGAACAGAACAAGCGGGTCGCGGTGGAGGTGGATGTGTAGGTCGTGGTCGATGTCAATCTCGACATCCATGTAAAACAAACACATTGTACTGAATGAAAGAGAACAGAGCAGGTAAGTCGCGGTGGAGGTTTAGCGCGATGCCATCCAGGAGGTTTACATCGATGCTTTTGAAAATAAAATGAGTTTGTTTTACATGGATGTCTACTGCGCGGCCCACAAGGATGTTTTCATGTAATTGGTCCGTTCGAAGCCTAGTTGTCATTACCTGCGCTATTTGAGTTAAAACTTTTTATATCCCTTTTTTGTGTTCAGTTTATTTTTGAATTTTTTCAAACTTCATTAAACTACTTCACTTGATAGTGGTTCTAGCTCGACTGACAGCGCAGGTAACCTCCTTGCTATGTGCTGTCGACATCGACCGCGATTTAACTAGTGGCATCTATCGCGACCTACACCTCCACCTCGACCTACTTGTTCTGTTCTTACCCTAACAGATATAAAGAAACGGAACAAACACTAAAACATAACTACAGTATGCAATTCCGCTGCTACGTCGGGCTAATTCTTGTGCAAAGTGCCTACATCATTTAATTTATGGTTAATATAGAGATTGTTTAGACATGTATAAGATATCTGAGTACAAAAAGACTCTAGACATAATGCTAGAAAATTATACGTTGGAGACCTCGTTAGATTTTACCTAACAAAAGTCAATTCTACTCACATTTAGTTACGTTGTCCGGTACCCTTGGATGTGTGCATTACTACACTCTTCCTCGAGGCACTTACGGGTGGAAAAGTATGTTAACAAATTTTTCATCACGTTATCACGGAAAAGGCAAAATGTTAGATTTTTTCTAACAGCGCGACCGCTTCCGGGTTAACATTCGATTTATTGCTTTCATTTTAGTGATAAATACCCAGGTCTATGATGTGAAGCTGTTCCAACATGTAATTATACACGTTTATGCCAAAATATAAATAAATCGCAGCCCTCTACTTAACCGTTAACATTCAAGTGTTATTTGACTTTAATTTGAAAACACGTGCTTTCCCCTCACGCCTATCGATTACATAAGAACCCAATAGCCTATTGTTCCACTTTAAGCTAATAAAGAGCCTGGTAGGGCATTGTTTGTTGGCGCACGGTCATCGATTTTATCTGTAATTGCTATTATCGTTCTGTTCTAAATTTGATACGGCAGAGGATAGTTGCCTCACGTAGAGGAGTTTATTTGAATTAATTTTGGTAAATATCTGCTCTCCACATCTGCACATCAAGACCGTAAATCCAACTTGACTAACCGTGTAGCTCCTTTATGTACTGAAATAAACAAACACAAACAAATAGAAGGAGGAATTCAGACACTTTCAGAACTCCTCAGATTAGAAATTCTGCCGCTGTTTTGATACTGGTTTATTTATTTATGTATACGAAGACATTACAAGTAATTATACTACATACGGCATCGCTGGAATATACATAAACTTAAAATAATAATGTTTCGTGGTATACACGAGGCAGCTGTTTCACTCTCCCTATTATATACTCATAGACAAAAATATTGCATATTGTATCTTCAATTAAAATTTTTGTTTATTTTGAATCTTTAAAATGTTATATATTTTTTATCCCTAAATGTGTTCTGCTGGAATGTCCCTGAATGTATTTTTTGGCCACCCTGTATAAATAATGATGTTAATGTTTATATTAATTAATAGAGAATTGAATCACCTTTCAAATGAGCTACCACATGACCCCTATTCACTATTATGTACTATGACTCAAAAAATCATAATTTAAAAATAAGTATCGACCTGTCAGAGCTCTAACTCTGAGAATAATTAAGTTATGATATAATAGACCGTTTCCACACTTTACGAATGCTGTATAATAAATTCAAATACATTTTTTAGGATTCAAATAATAGCTACAGTCCATCTAATTTACTTACCGTTGCACGTCATTATCTACGCCAGAGATCTAAGTTGACAGAGTTGCCAAAGTATAAAAAAATCCTGAATCCACTTTAAATCAAATAGATCACATAATTATTTTAAACGTGGATTATACAACAAAACAAATGAATATTCAATGTAAATAAGTAAAAACTTAAGAAATAGAGAACAAGAATTAAGTTACAATCTTTTAAGATTTGCAGTGCAAGCGTTTTTGCACTGCATTGTTAATAATTAAAAACGGCTCCGAACTCTTGGCATGAAGCCGGTAGGTTTCTTTTTATATGTCTACAATAACAACTAAAAAAGTTGTCAGATACCTCGATTATTCCAACACCAAGAGAACAATTTCTTTTCTCCTCAAACACCGATTTCTTTGAGCAATATTTCTTAAAAGATAACATATCTTATTAACTTAAACATATACCGATTCACATATAAAGAAACGAGTTTTTTAAACACAACTCAATAATTTCTTACAGATAATTTCTTCAATACTAAGAAATGCATTAATGGTTATATTTAATTTTCTTATCCTAACGTTTTTATTTCTTAAATTGAAAACTACAAAAAAATATTTTGCAGTATAAGAAATATAATGTTAAGTTAATCCATATTTTTATACTTGTCAACAAGAAATTTTCTTGCAATCAAATAAATATTTTAAACCACAAGAAATAATTCTTCAGAAATACCTTCTGTAGTAACTGTGGTCATAAAATAAAAACTTTGTCATTAATGCCGAAATGTTACTTGCAAAGAGATTTTCTTCCACAAAAGAATTGCGCAGATTAACTACTTATGATTTAGTCGTCAGTGTTTGTCAAGATGGCGTGATAATTATATTCATGTTCATATAGATGGATGTTGGATTTATTGGTGTACTTTAAAAATTAACGGATATTTTGAAGGTACGTACATATATAGGTATTAAATAAAAGTAAATTGAGTAATTTAAGATGTAATAATAATACTGTTGCGTATCCTAATGGTTCAAAAAGAAACATAATAGTATCTTTATATGCTTTTTAGGTATAATGATGGACAACTCTGAAATAAAGGAGCTTATTATTCTAACTGGGAAATATGCCAAAATTTAAAGCTGGGACAGAATGATATAATATATAGCTTCAGAACAATATTAAGAAAGGAGTTATTAACCAACTGCGGGGCCTTCCAGAAATGGTAGAACTTCATACATGTAAGTACCTTTTTAAAAATGTGTATACTTATGCATCAACTATAATAGGTTTCTTGAATGTATCGTCTTCTATAAAAATATACAATACAACGCTATATTTACGTATACGCTATATACAATACAACGATTTTTTCTGTTAATTTATTTGAGATAAAGAAATCAGTTAGTCTAAAAGAAATATATGTTTATGGTTAAGAAATGTTATTGCCGAAAACCGTGAATTAGTTAATATGTATTAAATGACTTAGATGTAAACTAATAATACTTTCCCGTAATAAAATTTCTTGATGATTAGGTATGCTGTCGCTTTTAGATTATAAAAATTAAGAAAATTACATATTATTATGTCTGCTTCAATGTTTTACATTGGTTTATTTTTCCTCTTGTTTTAGCTAAACAATGTTTATTGTGTGACTTAATATTATACAGATAAATAATTAATATTCCATTAATAACAAGAAAAAAATAAACAAAGATGTGTAGGTTTAATAATGTCATGTTTGAACTAAATATGATTGATTATTATTAGTATTAATAGTTCTTATGTGGGGCCGTGTACGTGTTTTTTTTTGTATTTCCTAAATTTGTCAAAATAAATATCTATATCTTTATAAAAAAAATTTAGTAAGTTTACTCTTTCTACATAACGATTTTTTTTTAGTGTTTTGCTGATATACAAAGTGGTATGTATTAACAAAAGAAGGAAAATTTGAGGAAGTTGGATTTGTCTCTTCATCCTTTTATTGTTGTGTAGAAGCCAGTGGTTTAAGAGTGGAGAAAATATTTTTATGTAGTAATAACGTTTTATATCTTGTTTTATTAATAAATAATGATTTTACCTTAACACAATGATTTATTTCGCCGTATGTAATATCACTTTATTTTCAAGAAATATTAACTTAACTCTAAATATACGTCTATCTCTGCGAAATACATTTCTTAACATTAAATAAATAAATTATTAATAGTAAGATAATAATATTCCTTATTAAGAAATATTATTGCTCAGAAGGAATAGTTTTCTAATGTGTATAAAATATATTTTTATGACTAATAAAATTAATTAACATCAAGTGTAATTTCTTTCTGATAAATGGGTTTAAAGTTTGCCAGAAAGTGATAGTTCAATCATGTTTAAGATATATTTCTTTGGCTATAGTAGAATTTATTTGAAATATTTTAGAAAATTTTATCTTATATACAAAGATATATTTCTTAGGCAATATGCCAAGTCGATCTTTCTTAAATATTAATAAAGTTTCTTTATGTCAATATTTTTTTCTCTCGGTGAAGTCGTGATAAAATTAGGTGAAATTTATATTTTTATAGTAGAGGATCGTTTTATAGTAAAGTAAATAAAAGAAGTAAATATAATAAAACAGATATCTACTTATAGTAAAGAATATAAACAAATATGAAGTGTCATCACCGCAACTGTCAAATAAATGTTACCAATTTATTCTAAAATGTCACCTTCGTTCGATTACAGTTACAGTGCACCGAGAGAAAAAAATTCTTGACATAAAGAAACTTTATTAATATTTAAGAAAGGTCGACTTGGCATATTGCCTAAGAAATATATCTTTGTATGTAAGACATAATTTTCTAAAATATTTCAAATAAATTCCACTATAGCTAAAGAAATATATCTTAAACATGATTGAACTATCACTTTCTGGCAAATTACACTTGATGTTAATTAATTTTATTATTCATAAAAATATATTTTCTACACTTTACAAAACTATTCTTTCTGAGCAATAATATTTCTTAGTAAGGAAAATTATTATTTTACTATTAATAATTAATGTATTTAATGTTAAGAAATATATTTCGCAGAGATAAACGTATATTTAGAGTTAGGTTAATATTTCTTGAAAATAAAGTGATATTACATACGGCGAAATAAATCATTGTGTTAAGGTAAAATCATTATTTATTAATAAAACAAGATATAAAACGTTATTATTACATACAAATATTTTCTCCACTCTTAAAACCACTGGCTTCCACACAAAAATAAAAGGATGGAGAGGCAAATCCAACTTCCTCAAATTTTCCTTCTTTTGTTAATAGCACTTTGTATATCAGCAATTCACTAAAACAAAATCGTTATGTAGAAAGGGTAAACTTACTTTAATAAAAATTTTGTTATAAAGATATCTATAGATATTTATTTTGACAAATTTAGGAAATACAAAAAAAAAACAAATACACGGCCCCATATAAGAACTATTAATACTAATAATAATCAATCATATTTAGTTCAAACATGGCATTATTTAACCTACACATCTTTGTTTATTTTTTTCTTATTTTTAATGAAATATTAATTATTTATCTGTATAATATTAAGTCACACAATAAACATTGTTTAGCTAAAACAAGAGGGAAAAACAACCAATGTAAAACATTGAAGCAGACATAATAATATGTAATTTTCTTATAATCTGAAAGAGACAGCATATCTAATCATTAAGAAATTTTATTACAGGAAAGTATTATTAGTTTACATCTAAGTCATTTAATACATATTAACTAATTCACGGTTTTCGGCAATAACATTTCTTAACCATAAACATATATTTCTTTTAGACTAACTGATTTCTTTATCTCAAATAAATTAACAGAAAACATCCTCAGCGTTGCAACCGCCATGTTTGATATAGCGTTGTAATGTATATTTTTATAGAAGACGATACATTCAAGAAACCTATTATAGTTGATACATAAGTATACACATTTCTAAAAAGGTACTTACATGTATGAAGTTCTACCATTTCTGGAAGGCCCCGCAGTTGGTTAATAATTCCTTTCTTAATATTGTTCTGAAGCTATATATTATATCATTCTGTCCCAGCTTTAAATTGTGGCATATTTCCCAGTTAGAATAATAAGCTCCTTTATTTCAGAGTCGTCCATCATTATACCTAAAAAGCATATAAAGATTAAAGATATTAAAAAATATAAAACGGGATAATACCCGAAGGTTGGCTGTATACCATCTAGTTAAATAAAATTAACATGAAGTAAAACTCCCTAGTGTAGTTGGTATATTTAATAAAAATTCTAAAAAATTTTTAAAAATCCAAACGGATTACGTTCAAAACGTTTTCGGACTTATCAGTCCATCATCAGTGAACCTAAAAGTAAGTAATCTCACTTAGTAAAATTGAAAAGGGTGAAATTTTGAATGTTAAAAATTGAAAAGTGTGGTTACGATTACTTACTCTCTGTCCTTGCTAAATAGCCACAATGCCAAACACTGGTCAAGATGTATGTTCTAACTACATGGTGAAATCTGATCTACAATTTGGCTTACATTGGATGCCAACGGATTAGTACTAGGTACATGATGCTCTACTCCATTAATTAAGAGATTTTTTTATTATTAGGTCTACATTGAACTACGTTTAGTCTGTCAATGATTTAGAAGGCAGTTGAAATACTTCAAATGTCAGTAACATTGACATCCAGGAAAGGGAATTTTTAAGGTTTTAACCAAGGTCAAGATCCAATGTGGTTACGGAAATTTAAGTTTAAGGCTGTGTTGGAATTTTAATTTTTAATATTAGAATTTAAATTTGATGGAACTTATTGTCATAATATGGTAATGGAAACAAAATGTAAGATAGAATTATTGGTTAATGAAAGTTAATAATTTTTGGCCTAAAATAGCCTTGTGGGTGAAAGTTAAAACGTTGAAGTGATACAACAGTTGTTTAGTGTGTATAGAAATATAAATTTGTTAACTGTAATGTTGGTTGTATAAGTCTAGTAAGATATTGATTCTGTATGAAATTAACTATTTAAAAAAAATTGGTGAGAATTGAGTTAACTGATATAAGATTGTTAAGTGAAAAATATAAATAATTGACGGAATGTGAAAATGTGTTAGTTATAGTCAAAAATATAGGAAATATTATAACATTATGCATAGAAAAGAAAATGGAATTATTTGATTGTTAAATTAAAACGAAGTTGATAAAATGTGTAAATGAACAAAAGATTCAAAAGAAGTGCGTCAACCGGATGCACAAGACACAAACTGTATTTGGAAAATAATTAAAAGTTAAAAATAGTAAAATAAAAAATAAAATAAAAAGGAAAAAGGACCTGTATGAAAAAGAAGAATTAAATGAATAGCGTAGTAAAACATTTTGGAAAAGATCAACGAACGAAGTAAAGACCCAAGCGGCGAATAGACAAATAGATAAGGTCAATGATTTATGAAGGGAAAAGTAGGGTGAGAAAATGGCAAAGGGTGAATTAGTTGTGTTGGTGTTACTGGGGGTTGTAGAGTAATGATTAGTATGAAAGGAGATTTTGGAAATAGAAGGAAGTGAAGTATGAAAAAGAATGAAAAAGAAGGTTAAGTTAAAGGTTTTATGGGTGAGGTCAGGAAAGTTGCTAAGTGTGAAGGATAAATTGAAAAAACAAGTAATTTAGGAAAAAAGTTGACGGTGAATGGGAGTAAAATTGCGATTAAGGGAGGTTTGTCTATTCACACAATTGGGACTGGACCTCAAGTCTCGGATAATCTCCAAATCCTCATACAAGTCCAATCGGAGTGTGTTTTTCTGCTGTATATTGTGCACCAACTGGACACCCTCATGAATCTTAAGTTCATGTCTATTGACTTTAAGGTGATGTGAGAAAGAGGAAGTAGTATCTTTTTTACTATGTTCTAGGGATCTGGTGGCAAGAGATCTACAAGTTCTACCGATGTAGGTAGCATCACAATCTTAGCAAGAGAGTTTATATACACCACTACGGTTCATGTAGTTGATTGGATCCTTAGTATTGGTCAAACTCTTGTTAAGGGTGTTATTAACTTTAAAAGAAATTTTTATATTATCACAGGAGTTGGTAATAATGTATTTAACTCTTTCAGATAGATTAGGGTTATGGAAAGGCAATGAAGCATAAATCGGAGTTGTTGTAGATGAAGTAGAAGAAAAAGCTGACTGTTGAAGTAATCTGAGCTCTCTTTTATGTTGGAGTTTATTGATGATATCAGGGTCATAACCATTGTTTATAGCAATCTGTTTAATGATGTTTAATTCTTTGTTAAATTCTGTAGATGAAAGAGGAATAGAATTTAATCCGTGGATAAAACTACGGAATGAAGAAAGTTTGTGGGAAAGAGGATGATTAGATAATGAATGAATTACCTGATCTGTTTGAGTGGGTTTACGGTAGATCCCAAAGTTGAAATTGTCATCTAGTCTGGTGATAGAAAGGTCTAAGAAATGAATGGAGTTAGAAGTTTCTAGTTCCATAGTGAAAGTGATTTTTGGATGAATTAGATTTATTTTATGAAGTAAATTCTGTGCTGAGTTGCAATCGCCTGAGATAAGAAGTAAACAATCATCTACATAACGGAACCAGTGTAAAATCTCAGTATTTTTTATGATATAGTTGGATTCTAAATGATCCATAAAAACATCAGCTAGAAACGGGAATAAGCAACTACCCATTGCTGGACCATCAGGTTGTTGGTAAAAGTTGTTATTGAAAACAAAGTAATCTTGAGATAGACAAATTTTGAGAATGTTTATGATAGACGAAGTGGTATTAGGGGTGATAGAGTTATTTAAAAGGAGTGAGTTAACCAGACTAATAGATTCATGTATGGGTACTGAGGTAAATAAATTGCTAACATCAAAGGAAAGCATAGTAATATTCGGATTAAGATTAATAAGTTGAAGTTTTTCAACTAATTGGCGAGAATTCAAAACTGTAAATTGGGGTTTATGAAAAGGGACTATGGGAAAAGTTTATGAAGTTCTTGATAATTTTTAGAATGAATTTAGATAAAATAAAAACTGGGGTGTTTATAAAACTGACGACGGGACGGATAGGAATGTCAACTTTGTGGATCTTTGGTAAACCGTATAACCTAGGGATCAATGGATTAGATGGAATTTTATTGTATGGTGCTTCATGTTCAGAGAAGAAATCAGAATATTGTTTTAAATTATTTTTCAATTTTGAAACAAAAGATTTAGATGGATCAACAGGAAGAAGGGTAAAATTATTGGTGTCAAGACAGGAAGTGACTTTATCAAAAATAAAACGGGATAATACCCGAAGGTTGGCTGTATACCATCTAGTTAAATAAAATTAACATGAAGTAAAACTCCCTAGTGTAGTTGGTATATTTAATAAAAATTCTAAAAAATTTTTAAAAATCCAAACGGATTACGTTCAAAACGTTTTCGGACTTATCAGTCCATCATCAGTGAACTCTCTGTCCTTGCTAAATAGCCACAATGCCAAACACTGCTCAAGATGTATGTTCTAACTACATGGTGAAATCTGATCTACAATTTGGCTTACATTGGATGCCAACGGATTAGTACTAGTTACCTCAATTCTCACCAATTTTTTTTAAATAGTTAATTTCATACAGAATCAATATCTTACTAGACTTATACAACCAACATTACAGTTAACAAATTTATATTTCTATACACACTAAACAACTGTTGTATCACTTCAACGTTTTAAGTTTCACCCACAAGGCTATTTAAGGCCAAAAATTATTAACTTTCATTAACCAATAATTCTATCTTACATTTTGTTTTCATTACCATATTATGACATTAAGTTCGATCAAATTTAATTTTATAGTCAGGTTTATAGTAATGGTTGTAATATTTTTATAAAAATAGTAAATTTAAATTCTAATATTAAAAATTAAAATTCCAACACAGTCTTAAACTTAAATTTCCGTAACCACATTGGATCTTGACCTTGGTTAAAACCTTAAAAATTCCCTTTCCTGGATGAAAATGTTACTGACATTTGAAGTATTTCAACTTCCTTCTAAATCATTGACAGACTTAACGTAGTTCAATGTAGACCTAATAATAAAAAAATCTCTTAATTAATGGAGTAGAGCATCATGTACCTAGTACTAATCCGTTGGCATCCAATGTAAGCCAAATTGTAGATCAGATTTCACCATGTAGTTAGAACATACATCTTGACCAGTGTTTGGCATTGTGGCTATTTAGCAAGGACAGAGAGTAAGTAATCGTAACCACACTTTTCAATTTTTAACATTCAAAATTTCACCCTTTTCAATTTTACTAAGTGAGATTACTTACTTTTAGGTTCACTGATGATGGACTGATAAGTCCGAAAACGTTTTGAACGTTATCCGTTTGGATTTTTAAAAATTTTTTAGAATTTTTATTAAATATACCAACTACACTAGGGAGTTTTACTTCATGTTAATTGAATTAAAGATATTATTATGTTTCTTTTTTAACCATTCAGATATGCAACAATATTATTATTACATCTTAAATTACTCAATTTACTTTTATTTAATGCCTATATATGTACGTACCTTCAAAATGTCCGTTAATTTTTAAAGAACACCAATAAATCCAACCTCCATCTATATGAACATGAACATATCACGCCATCTTGACAAACGCTGACGACTAATCATAAATAGTTAATCTGCGCAATTCTTTTGTGGAAGAAAATCTCTTTGCAAGTAACATTTCGGCATTAATGACAAAGTTTTTATTTTATAACCACAGTTACTATAGAGGGTATTTCGGAAGAATTATTTCTTGTGGTTTAAAATATTTATTTGATTGCAAGAAAATTTCTTGTTCACAAATATAAGTATGGATTAACTTAACATTATATTTCTTATACTGCAAAATATTTGTAGTTTTCAATTTAAGAAATAAAAACTTTAGGATAAGAAAACTAAATGTAACCATTAATGCATTTCTTAGTATTGAAGAAATTATCTGTAAGAAATTATTGAGTTGTGTTTAAAAAACTCGTTTCTTTATATGTGAACCGGTGTGTTTAAGTTAATAGGATTTGTTAACTTTTAAGAAATATGGCTCAAAGAAATCGGTGTTTTAGGAGAAAAGAAATTGTTCTCTCGGTGTGTGTTCCGAACAAATCTGCTTCATAAAAACGCTTAATAATCCATTTATACAAATTAAATGAAACAGATTATTGTGTATTTCTTTAGGTTAACATTAATAGAAATCGTCAAATATTATTTCTACGCGTATATAATAAAACATGTCTAATGGCTGTAATTCCAGTGTACTCGGCAAAATGATTCTAAAAAAGAACACACTTACCGCCTAAATATTTCGTGTTGGTACCATGTGACGTCACAGGCTATGACGCAGATGACGTGCAACGGTTAGTAAATTAGACGAAGTATAGTTTAATATGTGATATAATGTTTAAATAAAATTCCATCAACCGAATTTCCCCCGTCCCCCCTAGTTTCATGTAATCCAATTATTCAACTATTCCATTTTCAAAGTTTCTTTCTTGAAATAGTATTTAGTGAGCTGATCTAGACTTTTACTTATTTGTAACACACCTCTTTGACCTATTTCCTAACATAGATGGGCCTGTCTAAGTTTTCCGCATCTCGTCTAACTTAATTTTACTTAGAGTAACAAGAAAACTTCGCTCAGCTTACCTTATGACATTCTGTTTGGTTTTAGTCATCTAACTAAATGATATAATTGGTGAAGTTAGCGAACATTGACATATTTTAATTTACAGTCTCTGTACGTTGTTTCTAATTTCCGGCATAAATGGAATAACAATTTTCGTGAAATTGTGTTTAAGTAAAGCGCTGTCAAATATTGTGTTGTGGAGTTTAACAAAATTTTGATAATCTTTAGAGGGACTAGCTAAAATTTAGTTGGAATTTATCGTTTCTTCTTCTCCAAAATTTTTGGTTAAAGCAATGAAACATTTAAAACTATCGTAAGCTAATAATATTAGTACAGGAACCGAAGCTTTTCACCTTGAAATGTTTGCAGAATGCATCGATTTGCTTGAAAATTTGAGAATAAGTAGTGGATAGTCCAAGGATCAAAATCTATATGATGCCGAAAGGCGCTTTTGCCATGGGGGTGGTTGCCACCCCAACTCGGTGGTGGAAATTTTATTATATTTTGACCGGAAAAGTTGATAAAAATATTCATTCTAAGCAAAAAATGTTCCATATATTTTTTTGATAAAATTCACAGTTTTCGGTTTATTCGCTATCGAAGGTGTTAGTTTTATATCGAAAAAATCAATGTTTTTCGGTATTATAGGCATTTACGATTCACTCAATTTTTGCCGCAGGAAAAATTTTTTCAAACCCAGTTCTTGGGAATTAAATAACCTACAATTTCATATTTAATTTTTTTTTCGTATCTCTGATGCTAATCTTTCTATTCTGAAGAAAATGGCATTTTTTACCAAACTACAAAAATTCGTTATTCGCTTTTACCTCCAGTTTTTTAAAACTAATCATTCTAAGCCAGTCGAACTTTTAGAATCTATTAATAATACATAGATAAAGAAGAACGAATAAGTCTAATGAGTAAAAACAGCGCCAACTTACATTAATTATGCTTTCACATATTGGATTTCTCCTTTTTTTTTTTTCAAAAAAATATATTGTTTTTTTAACCGTAACTTTTTATTTTTTATCTTGGAAAGTTTGGTAAAAAATAATTTTGTAGGTATTTACAAGATCTATAAGGTTATTAGTATTAAATCCTTTTAAAATCCTCAGTCGCTAAAAGAGCTTACTTTGAAAGGGTTGTTAAAGGTGGTTTTTGCATGTTATTACAAGATTTAATTGTCAATAGATCACTCAATTTTAGCCATAGAAAAAATTTTTGCAAACCAACTTCTTGGGAAATAAATAAGCTACAATTTTATGTTTAAACATTTTTTCGTATCTCTGATGATAATCTTTTTATACTGAAGAAAATTGCATTTTTTACTAAACTACAAAAATTCGTTATTCGCTTTCAACTCCATTTTTTTTTAAACTAAATATTCTAAGCCGGTCAAACTTCTAGAACCCAATACTAATACATTAATAAAGAAGACCAAACAAGGTCAATGGCTAATTTAAATTAGGGTGGTGATTAGGGGGTTGTGTCGGATCACTTTTTCGCTGAAAAATAAGGGACTGACATTCTTTTCATTATAAGTCACTTAATTTTTGATATAAAGACTTTTTTTTTATTTCTGGAGATAGATATTTTTAAATTATTTAAATTAGTTTACACAAGTTATCCTCGAAAAATCCATAGTTTTCCCGTCTGTGACTTTGAAATTACAATATTTAGCATTGACGAAGAAGAGCTACCATATAATAAAGTATAGCTCGATTATTACTGGTCGTAAAGAAAATTAGAAAAAACGGTTTTGTTTATTTTTTCAAAAGGTACGTTTTTGTTAAGCAAAGTTGTTTTGATAAAACGAAATCTTTTTGAGTTATTAGCAGCAAACTGATTAAAAACATTGATTTTTTCGATATAAAACTAACATTTTGGATAGCGAATAAATCGAAAACAATTCATTTTATCAAAAAAATACATTGAACGTTTTTTGCTTAGAATAAATGTTTTTACCAACTTTTGTGGTCAAACTATAATAAAAAATGTCCAACCACGAGATGAGGTGGCAACCACCCCCATGGTAAAAGCGCCTTTTGGCATCATATAGATTTTGATCCTTGGACTATCCACTACTTATTCTCAAATTTTCCAGCAAATCGATCCATTCTGTTAAAATTGCGAGGTTTTGTCCTAATTTAAGCTTCATTTATTTGGACTATACACAAGGTGTCCCAAAAGTAGCGGAACGGTCGAAATGAACATCGCATCGAAAAACTGATAAGTAAGTATTCAATATTTTTCAATAATCTATCGAATGACACTAAACACGACCTCCTCTCCACACCCTGGAGGTGGGGTGGGAGTAACTTTAAAATCTTAAATAAAAACCCCCATTTATTTATTGCAGATTTGGGTTCCTTATGTAAAAGTAAGCAACTTTTATTCGAGACATTTTTTCGAATTATGGACAGATGGCGCTATAATCGGTAAAAAAGGTTTAACGTCATACCATCGGTAAATTACAGAAATGCACTTTCAAATGAAAAATCAAGAAAACAAATTTTTAATATTTTTCAAAAACCTATCGAACGACCTCAAACACGACCCCCCACTCCACACCCCGAAGGTGGGGGTGGGGGCAACTTTAAAATATTAAATAGGAACCCGCATTTTTTATTACAGATTTGGATTTCTCATAAAAAATAAGTAACACTTATTCGAAACATTTTTTAGAATTGTTGATAAATGGCGCCACAATCGGAAAAATGCAATTTATTAGCGCCATCTAATACACGCACCAAAACCCCCCGCGTAATGGTTTTAAATGATTTGGAATAATTATAACATAATACTCCAGACGACGAGCTCCACCCTGGGCATCAGGTACCTTGGAGACCATCGACCAGATGAAATTCTTGTTCAGCGACCCCCAAAACCCTCAGAGTAATGGTTATTGACTGATTTTGAATGATATTAACATAAAACTCCAGGCGGCAAGTTCCATTCTGGGCACCGGGTATCCTGGAGACCATCGCCAACATTAAATTCGTGGCCGGCGACCCCCAAAACCCCCCGAGTAATGGATATTGACTGATTTTTAATGATTATGATATAAAACTCTAGGCGACGAGTTCCACCGTGGGCACCAGGTACCTTGGAGACCATCGCTGATATGAAATTAGTGCTCAGCGATCTCCAAAACCCCCTATTATAAAAATTCGACTCATTTACATCAATATTTTCCCGAGTTCTAAATTTTTCATTTTCACCTCTTCGAGATGCACTTTTAAAATGCATTTTCGTATGCACAAAAATTTTTGCCATGGATGAATTTAGTTCACAAAGTTGCCTGACATTCTTTCGAATCGAATGAAAGAAGTTGCATGATGATTCATCTTACTGCACAAAATTCCTAGGTTTAATGCTTCGTTGCTTTGTGTATAATGTCGTGGTGAGGTCCGAAAATTTTTCTAAGTATTTTTCGTTCAAAAAGTCTGAGCTTTTCTTCGTTTAATTTGGTCATGGTCCACGTTTTGCATTCATATGTTAGTACATCTCTGACGATGGATTTAGAGATTTTGATCTTGGAACCTCTTGTAAGATTTTTTGATTTTATAAGCTTGTCCAGTGCGAATAGACAGAGATTTGCTGATTGGATTCTGTCTTTTATTTTTTCATGTCCAGATACTCAAAACGTTGTATTCTTTCGAAATTGAAGGTGTTGACGGTCACATTTTGTCCTATCCTCTCACTTCGTGTCGTTATATTTATACACATACTTATATTTCGTCTTCTCTTCATTAATTCTTAGCCCTACTTCGCTTGTTGCTCCTTCCACCTTGTTGAAAATGGTTTTTGTGGATAGGGCGGAGTCTCCAACGAGATCAATGTTATCTGCATAAGCTAGTAATAACTTGGGACCTTGAACCGATAGCAGTTCTTTTATTATTTCGGCCAACCTCATGGCTTTCTCTAATACAAGGTTAAAAGGTAGTGGAGATAACGCATCACCCTGTTTGAGTCCACTTTAAAATTATCATTTTTTTTTAATTACCTTTCCTTTTTACCTGAGCATTATGTCAAAAGGTAGCATAGCGATCTGCAACAGTAATACAAGCCACATTTTTCGATTTCCAGTTTTGTTGTCCACATGGAACAACCACGTGTTCATGGAAAAAACTCCTGGCAGTTAACCTGTTAAATAAATATCTATTTTAGAAACAAAAATGACGTGCCGTTAAATTTTAATTACAATATAGCTATTAAGGTAATTTTTACACGATGTAGCTAATAGCTTTCATAGGTAACTTTAGCCTCTGCTACAAAAAATTAATAAAGTAATATCAAGTTATCTACATAAAAAGAGGCCTAATTTTCAAGCCCTCTCCGGCCGACCTAATCAACGTGAATTAAATTAGATTTCACCCTCTGATCAATTATGCAGGCCGAAACGGATCAAAGACTAAGAAGAGAGTACCTGCTTCCGGTGATTTATGGAAGATCCTGCAGCTGGTGGATCCCCCGGGAATATTTAAAGAGCCGGACCAACGATGATGGATAGTTGTTTGTATAAATTCGATTCCTGGATTCAATCAGAACGCGACTCGACGTGGAGGAGAAGCGTCGAATGGCTTTTGGACGGTTTTTATTAACCGGAAAGGGATGAGTTAAAGTTTAAGTTGTGTTAGGAAATTGTTCGAGTGAAATGCGATATTTTTTCGAGACGAGACGGTATGGGATGACACATGAGCGGGCGCATGTCGTACATTAATGTTTTCGTTAAATAAATGTTAGGAAACTGTTACAAGGGTATAAAAAATCATATTTTTACAATCTTTTAAACTAATATTTTTTAATAGTTTTCAAAAAAAATCCAAAGAACACTTTAAAAATATAATATTTCTAAGAGATCTGACTAATGGTAAGAATCAAGATTTTCATCCTTACAATAATTATTACAAATCATCTCAATGACCGAATGTTTCTTGCATGTAAATGACTGAAAATGGCAACACTTCACTGAACCTGAAAATATTTTTTTCTCCGGTTCAAATCTACAAATTGCCGGCACACACTGCTTTAGAGGGTTTCTGTTTTGTTCTGTGGGTTCAATCTACCGACCATAGGTCACCTTTTTCTTCTTAAATTGCCTGTCCGTTCCGGATTTTGGCGGTTGGCGATCATCATGACTATATTGGCCTTGTTTATCGCAGCGCGGAACAGTTCAGTGGTAGTCGTGTTTTAACACTTTCGTAAATTTTGAAGCCAGGAAAGACGTCTTCTTCCCAGTCCTCTTTTATCATTTACCTTCTCTTGGACAAGGCCGTAACGTTCCTGAATTCTCATTACATGTCCTAGATATTCTAATTTTTTAGTTTTGATGGTCATGAGAATTTGACACTCTTTCCCCATTCTACGCAGGACCGCAGGACTTCCACATTAATTATTTAGTCAACCCAGGATATACGTAAAATGCGCCTATAACATCACATTTCATAGATCCAGCAGTTAGTGTCCACGGTTCCATTCCGTAGAGCAGAACTGTGGATATGTAGAAGTTCAACAGACGGTAATTTGTTTTTAATAATATGTCTCCTCTGTTGAAAAAAGGTTTCATCTAACTAATGCTGCTTTTGCTTTTATTATTCGCTGTTTAATTTCTGTTAAGTCGGCTGCCCGGGGCGAAAGATAATTTTGCCGCCCTCTAATTTAGGTATTATAATTTAATATATACTATACATTACATACATACATTAAGGTGATACAGTAGCGATCAACAGGTAGCCAAAACGCGTTCCAAGATTGCGGCTGTAATTTTGAATATTTTTTCGAGATATTTTTCACACGTATTCGTAATATAATAAAAAATGGCGGTACGGAGCCCAATTTGAAAATATATTAATATGTGGAAATTACTCTGTAATTAAATACAATATTAAAAAAACTAGCCTGTACCGCCATGAAGAAAAACAAAAAAATACACTTTCTTCAATAAACTTTTTTATCCGATGCCTAGATTTTGTGTCATTTTGGAACTACTAATGAAATAAAAAATTTTAGTAGCTCCAAAATGACTCATTAGTAGTTCCAAAATGACACAAAATCTAGGCATCGGATAAAAAAGTTTATTTGAAGAAATCCTTCTCTCTAAAATCGCAAGAACAATAAAGAATTCGCTGAGTGGGGTATTCCCATCTCGGCTCACTATAATCTTTTAGTCATTTACGATACTCCAGGTACATTTTAAAAACCCCCCAGGTCGGCTCAAAGATTAAGAGGTGGGTATTAGTACCCCATTAGTAGGTATATTAATAATTTTACCTTTGAATTATAGATTAGGGAAAATTTCGTTTTAACATAGAAAAACATCTTATCCTCTATACCCCTTTCTTCAATAATAGTATACAGAAATTTTGTGTTCTTTGCGAATTTAAGAAACAGTTTTTCGTGGTTGGAAATGTTGTCCGTGGGATCGATTTCGCTACTGATACATAGGAAAAAGTTAGGTTATATGTTTGAGACATATTGACTGTTTGGGTATCTGCTACGCCACTGCTCATGTAGTCAAAAGGTCAAAAAATTATACCTAATTTAGCTTCTATGTATCATGGTAAAGGTTCAGCTTTTTATCCATTTCAAAATAAAAATAGATTTCCGATTGAAAGACAATCTTCTTTAAACTTTTCTTCTGTGTTTTTAACAGTTGAAAAAAATAGACTTTAACTAATAATGAGTGATTTATACATACATCTATTTCTAGTTTAAGGTACACTAATGTCACTGTTTTTGCACTATGTTTTACAAAGCACGACAAAATACAGAACGATATTTTTCGCTCGACAGCTCGTAGTGGAATTAATTATCTTTCAATTAACTCCTAGTTCAGTATCCAGACAAAATAGAGCATAATGACATCTTTAAAGCCTAGTATAAGTGAAATGTTTAGTCAAAGAGGAAAATTTTTAAGAAAAAAACCAAAATTAGCTTCAAGCGAAACAAAGTGGAGATGTGTAAGAGTGTGGATATAAGTTATTCTATAAATGTATTTTTTCCGTTAAGATGTAAAATTATTTAATAGTAGTAAATATCCCATGAGCCGAGCTGGTATATTTTAAATCGAGCAGTTTTAATCTTTGCGCCGACTTGGGACATTTTTAAAAGACCTACCTGTTTTTTGGGCCGAGATGGGTACTGCCCCGCTGAGTATAGTATAGAGTAAACAAGGTAAGTCATACCATATTTGCTGTAAATTTAAAGTATTTTATATATTTTTTATTTGACTATGTTTTTTTTTGTTTTATTTTGACTTAAGTATCTATCTTTTCTTTATTTCTATTTTTTGTATAATTTTGGTACCCTTTAGGTAACCAGTGGCGCCCAATATTATATTTTATTTTTTTGACATTCTTATTTTGATTTTTCTATTTATTTTATTTCTAAGCTAATAAGAGTATACTATAACATCCCTTAAGAACCCACAGTCCTAGATCTCTGAGACTGAGCGACCGTGGCTATAAATTTCGTTGTGTAACATCCCCTTATATGACATATCAACATCTTGTCAAAGTTCTATTCCCTTTTCATGTTATACAAATAACACCCTCTTTTGGGATACGTTATAAATAAACGACAATAATAGCAAAATAATGATGTTTTAGATGGAGAATAAGCCATCCAAGTACGTAAACTTTTCCGTCGTTAGTCAATGTACGGTAAAACCATTCCTTAGTAAGCCGTCTTGTCTCTCCTTTTGATTTTGATTTTAAAGATTCTGTGCTCCTTTCAATCGGTCCGAATTTGTAGTTGCGATGAAAATATAAAATGGTTCAAATATTTACAAAATATTTTTATTATTTATTCCTAAATGTTACCGCTCCCTAAAAGTGCCGCCCCCACTACGCAACGCCACTGGTTCCACTAGCTACTTAAATTTGTGTCCAGATATGTATATTGGTCGACTCTTTAGATATTCTTTTGGTTGATTGTAAGTTGAGCGTTCAGTATTGTTTTGTAAGTCACTTTGAAGAAAGCAATTATATCTTGAGGTAAAGATTTAAGGGTTGATCTGAAGATGCGATGCTCTTTCATAGGCTCAATTCCAAATTTTTCAGGAAAACGCTTCGATATTTAGAAGTCTCTGCTGGACAGGCCAATTTGTATAAGAGCTCAACGATTATGCCAATAATTACCAGGCTGTAGAAAATTACACACTGCCAACTCTTCGTTTCCCAGAGGCCAAGTACACGGCATAAATCTTGTTTATAGTGTTTACTCCAACTTTGGTTTCATTGCAATCTAGTAAAACCTGAGGATTTTTAGTGTCAGGATCCAATATCCAGGAAATTTTGTAGATATCAAACATCTGTGTCTACATCCGATATGTTGTTAGTTTAGAAACATACTCAATTTCACAAACCCAGAAACTTAGGCCTTGTGATATTAGCGGGAGGTCCAATCACGTAGTTTTGGCGTACAATTTACTTCAGCGCGTGTTTTTGGGTCGATGACGACGAATGTGACATTGGAAGTGTTTTACGAAAGAGCTGGTACCCAGGATACCTACTGTTTACCTCGTTTTATGGAGTTTCGGCACATTCGTTAAAAAAAATAGTCAAAATTTATTACTCGTGGGTTTTTGGGGTCTCTGGCGATGAATATAGTCTAAGAGCTAGAGCCGAAAAATCATCGTCATTAGTAATATGGAGTTTGGCATGTGAAACGGGTCTATTGTATATTGATAATTATGATCTTTTTCAGGCTGACACCTCAGTGGATACAGGAAGTAGCAATAAGGGATGAAAGGGGAAAGTTAGTGTAATCTTTTTTTCACCTCCTATTTTGTTAAACCTCCATAGATTTGCATGAAAATTGGTGACTAGTTAGAGCATACCCCAAGAAATAAAAATGATTTGGTGCCAACTTGCACATTTACCCTGGGGGTGGATACCACCCATTCTCGTGGGTGAAAACTATTTTATTAAAAATAACCCCACAAATCGATAGAGGGACAAATTATAAGTAAAATTTGTTGTATCATGTTATTAAAATAAATCAATACTTTTTGAATTATTAAAGATCAAAGAATTGTCTGTTTAAGAGCACATGCGTGAAGTTACGGATGATAAAATGAACATATTAATTAATTGTATGTTAATCAAATATTATTTTTCTACGAGCATGCAAAAATGTCTACTTTCGCGCACGCGTTTTAGTTTAGAAAGTTTTACTTTTCCGCACGCGATTTACTTTTCCGCATGCGTTTTACTTTTCCGCACTACTTTTCCGCACTGCATTTAGATATTTTAATATGGCCTTAAAATAATTAAGTATAATACATGCAATAAACTAATATTTAGATATTATTTACTAATGTATTTCAAATGTATCTTATTGTGTTCATGACAATCAGTAGACAATAACAGTGGTTTTGAATCTTCGTCATGAAAACCAAGATCGTCGTCATGCTAACCAATTATGCTGAAAGTTTGGTTTTGACAACCTTATCAAAGAATTAATTTGTATATGTATTTTCATATTAATTAAATTATTTGATTAAGATTTGGTCATTTTTTAAAGACTCATCCCGCTTAAAAATCTCCCGCTTCGCGTCGTTTGGCAAACTGCAGTCGCGTGCGGAAAAGTACGACGTTCTGCACTTGTTAGGAAAATAACTATTTTACGAGTATATTATTTCGATATTATTAATTTAGCAAAAGTGTATTCGAATATGTCAAATGTACCCATTATTGGACACCCCCAGTTTCTGGACATATCCATATTCAGTTTATATTGATAGAAAAAATTCAATTTAATATCGAAATAATATAAAAATAATATTTTACTAACATACAATTAATTAATATGTTCTTTTTATCATCCGTAACTTCACGCATAATATGCACTTAAATAGACAAATCTTTGATCTTCAAAAATTATTGATTTATTTTAATAACATGATATAACAAATTTTACTTAAAATTTGTTTCTCTATCGATTTGTGGGGTTATTTTTAATAAAATTGTTTTCACCCGCGGGAAGGGGTGGTATTCACCACCAGGGTAAAAGTGCAATGACACCAAATCAGTTTATTTTCTTGAGGTATGCTCTAACTAGTCACCAATTTTCATGCAAATCGATGGAGGTTTAACAAAATAGGAGGTGAAAACCTTTAATTACTGCACTAACTTTCCCCTTTCATCCTTTATTGCTACTTCCTGTATCTACTGAGGTGTCAGCCTGAAAGGGGTCATAATTGTCAATATACAATGGACACATTTCACAGTAAAACCTCCATATTACTTATGACGATGATTTTTCGGATCTAGCTCTCCGTCTAATATGACATTGGAAGTGATCTCCGGAGTACCTGATGCCTAGGGTACCTACTGTTTATCTGGTCTTCTGGAGTTTTTGGCAATCTCATTAAAACATTTGTCAAAAATAATTTGTCACGAGATAAACAGTAGGTAACCTAGGCACCAAGTACTCCGGAGATCCCTTCCGGGTATTCGTCATCAGCGACCACAAAAACCCCTGAATAATTATTTTTGAGTATTTTTTAATGAATTTGCCGAGAAATCCCGAAAGGAGAGGTAAACAGTAGGTACCCTGGGCACCAGCTATTCCTGATATCACTCCCGATGTCATATTCGTCGGTAGCGACCGCAAAAACTCCCCTAATAAAGATTTCTGACTAACTTTTTATTAAATTTTTTGACGAAAACTCTACAAGACTAGGTAAACAGTAGGTACCCTGGGCACCAGGTACTTCGGAGATCACTTATGATGTCATATTCGTCGTTAGTGACCACAAAAACCCCTCAGTAATGATTTTTGACTAATTTTTTAATGAATGTCAATGAAGAGGTAAGCAGTAGGTGCCCTGGATGCGTATTTTCGTTTGCATGTTCATTTCAAGACATTGCGGTTTGAAACGGGCACCGAAACGGTGATACATATCTAGTTCCAAAAAGGTGTTGATTTGAAAGCGCCAACCCCCGAAATTTGCACGGGTTTGTACCGAAACATGTGGCGTTGGAATTCTACAAACAAGTGCATAGAACTAATAGGTCTATTATTCGTTGCACGTGCTGTTTATTAATTTAGCTTTGAGGGTCGTGTTGTGTATTTAAGTTTAACTAAATTATTTAAGGTGCATTCGTAACTCGTTGGATCCATGGTATTCTCAAAATCCTTCTAATGCACCATATCTCAAATGCTTCCAACTTCTTTATGTTGTCTACTTTCAGTGTCCATCTTTCCATTCCATACAAAAAAGTCGAGAACAGGTAGCATGTTAAGGCTCTTATTCTCAGCTCCAGAGAAAGGTCTCGATTAACAAACATTTTTTTCATTTTTATAAATGCTTCTCTTCCAATTTCGATTCGTGTCCTGATTTTTCTAGCTTGGTCGTTGTTTTCTGTTACCCAGGTTCCCAGATATTTGTAGTTATTCACTCTTTCTACTTGTTTTCCCTCGATATCTAGCCTTCCTATTGTATGTTGCTTAGAATTAATCATGAACTTGGTTTTCTTAACGTTCATTCGTAGTCCATATTTTATACTGACTTGATGTAATCTATTTAGGTACTACTCGTTGCAGTACTTCTAAACTGTCTGCAAAAATAGCGGTGTAGTCTGCGAATCTTATGTTTTTCAAGAATTTTCCGTTTATTAATATACCCTGTTCTTCCTCTGATATTGCTTCCTTAAAAAAGCTTTAAAAATAGCTAAAAATATGTTTGCTGAACAATAATTGTTTAGCTGTAACTAAAATATGTTTTTAATATACATAACACTTTTAGTTAATATATTGTTGTGCATTACTACAAAATGTATACGTATCGTAATAGTTTATTTTGACAGGATATTTTGGCACTACTGTGAGTTTTTTGGAAAATTATAAAGAAAAAAAGAAGGTAACTTTGGTAACAAAATTGTTTTATTTCCACAGATCCAATGAATGATAATTTGTTATTCTGCAAATAGGAGCTATTTGTGATAAACAGTTCAAATAAAATAAAATAATGTTACAACTTAACACGTATTTGTGATAATTTAGGCGCGAAGTTCTTTTACAAACCAGTGCGCAGTGCGCATTTCAAAATTTAACGTCCTGAAATGCACACGTGTTTGAAAGCAGATATGCTCCGCCGTTTACGTGCCGATTTCAAAACTACCCGGTCTTGAAATGAACACGGAAACGTAAATACGCGCCCTAGACACCAAGTAATCTAGAGATTACGTTTAACGTCATATTCGTTTTCAGCGCTTCCAAAAACCACAGAGTAACAAAATTGAACTTATTTCCGCCGATAATTTACGAGTTCTGAATATTTTTTATTGTCTGTTTAAGATGCACTTTATGAATGCATTTTTTGTATGCAGTTTTCAATATTATATCATGGCTCTGGTTCACAAAGTTTCCTGGTGCATTTACGAATCGAATGCAAAAAGAATAATTAAGATCCTTCGTGTCGTTTTTTTTGGAGGTTCAGTGCTTTATTGCTTCGATTAATTGTAGAGATGGTGATTACTATAAAAATTGCATTAAATGTACAAATTTTGTACTTACTTTTTTATCGTTGAAGTAACGGATCATAGAATAAGAAGAGAGTAGTTGGAGCTGGTGAATCCCCGGGGAATATTTAAAGAGCCGGACCAACGATGATGGATATGTGTTTGTATAAATTTGAGTCCTGGATTCAATCAGAACGCAACGTGGAGTAGAAAGGCTTTTGTACGGTTTTTATTACCCGGAAAGGGATGAGTTAAAGTTTAAGTTGTGTTAGGAAATTGTTCGACTGAAATCCGATATTTTTCCCCGACGCGAGACGGTTCGGGTGGTTTGGGGTCTTTAGGGGTTTGAGTATCTTCTCGGGTTTCGAGGTTGATTGAATATTATTTGTTTTGTTACTTGAAGTTGCTATAATAAATCGATTTTTCATTTAAAGTGGTTCTTTCTCGTAACACCTTTGCTCTTTTATAGTTTATATTACTTAGGTCCGGTTTCACCAATTCATTGAATAAAATTTATTAGACGTTTATATTTATATTTCGTTTCAATATAATTTTGATCATTTAAAGTTAAACTAGCGAATTTACTTTCTTATAAATATTTACAGCGAAATTAACTTGCCAATTTATTCGAAGAGTAAGTATTTATTTGATATATTAGTAAAATAAGTCTTAATTGACGTTAATAAAATGGAGAAGTGTCAGTTTATTGGTCGAATAACTTTATTCATAGAATAAACTACTATTTGTCGTTGGTGAAAGCGCCATTAATATTTCAATTATTAAAGCCACTTTAATAATTTTTTTTTGTGTTTGACAAATTTTTATTGACGTTGACTTAAATTCCCTCATTTGTCACATTTATATGTTGTCACATTGAGATGTTGAATGTTTATTAAAATGGAAAAATTATAAACTAACTATTTATAATTTTATAAATTAATTAAAAACAAAGCTTAAAAATAAATTGATGAAAATATTTTATCTGCATATGTATACTATACCTGTATTACAGTATAAATGAAGACATGGCTTATATAGCTTGCCCTATATTATGGCTAGGTGTGACTAAAAAAAATATTCAAAAAAATATATCAACAGAAAAAACTTGTAATACTCATTAAAAAAGAGTAAGTTGGAGTACAAAAATGGATCGATGAACAAAAACACCACTTTAAATACAGAAAAGTAAGCTTGGCAGACAGAAATCGGAAATGCTAGCATACAAATATGAACTTTGTCGCTATTTTAACGTCGGTATGGGGTGTAACAAAGAATACAACATGAGAATAGAACCGAAATAAATGAAAAATTAAATTGGAAAATAGTGATTAAACAGACTTTTCTGTACATTGTTGTAGAATTGTTTTTTTAAGAAATTAAAAAAAAAAATAAAATTTAGGTATATCAAAACCCATAAGATCATAGTTTTTCATCACCCTGTATATGACCAAAATTGTATAGAATTTAATTTTGCTATTAAACAAGTGTTTCGGAAAAATGAAAACGATTAGTGATAATGATTCGACAAAATGGACGGGGCATTAACAAACCATTCGGTGATTAGAAAGTGGACAGAGCGTTGACGGGAAAAATAACGTTTTTAAGATCTTTCCGGGAAGGTTTTAATTTGGTAAACAAATTGTATTAGTTTTTGGATGTAAAAGTAAAAAGTAGAAAATAACTAATTATGATATTTCTTGAAATTTGACAAATTGGAAAAGTTATGTGGAAGAATATTTGGTTTATTAAGAAATGAATGGTTTGAGAGAGGTTTTTGTTGATTGGACGGAAAATATTAGGAGAAGGGATAATGAATGTTGGAGTCTGAATGTGAGGGAGAAATAAGGCACTGTGCAATGAACATCGATAGAAGGCAGTCGAGTTTTTAAAAGTGTGTAATCAGTGTAGAGTGGTGTTATCAGCCTTTGCGAGCAGAATCAAGTTGAAACCAAATTGTCGACCGGTTGAAGAGTTAATTTTCCTGGTCCGACGGAGATTCCTTTGTTTTGTCTAGAACGAGTAGCTGATTATTATCCGTTTGTGCACAAGATATCGACATTATAGAAGTATACATTATAGAAGTTCTCAGGGACTTTCGGCCCTTGCCAATAACGTAATCTTTCATTCTGCGTTTAAATTTTTCAAAATTTGTTAATAGTTTTCTCAGAATTCGAAAAAAATGAATCTCCATTTGAATAGCATTGCAGCCTAAAATTAGTACCCATCCTCTTAACTTAGTTTTTATTTATTACCCATATTATAACTCTTTTATTATTAATTTTACGAAAAAAAGATATTCTTCATAAAAAATTTTGCATGGTCTAAAACCTAAGATGCAACTATCAGGTATCACATTTTGTTAATTTTATACGAGGTATGTCAAAAGATATGAATTTCACTCAGGAGTAAAGTATCTTTATTTTTCACAATATTGAAAATTGTTATTAAAAAAGTTGTTTAGAAATAAAAACTATGTTTTAATATGTAATTACATCCTTCTATTTGAAATATTATGAAATATAAAGGTACTATACTAATGAGCGAAATTCTTATTTTTTGACACACCTCGTATAAAATTAATAAAAGTTGATATATCATAGTTGCATCTTAGATTTTAGACCATGCAAAACTTTTTATCAAGAATAACTTTTGTTCGTGAAATGAATAATAAAAGAGTTATCATATTAATTTTTTAATAAATAAAAATGACGTTTGGTATTAATAAGAAGAAAAATTTGTAAAATATTTTTTTTTATTAGAAGCATGTAATTACATATTTAATCTTGTTTTTTATTTCAAAACAACTTTTCATAATAAGAATTTTCGATATTCAGAGAAATAAAGGTACTTTAACCTTGTACAAAATTCATATTTTTTAACATACCTCGTACAATATTGATAAAATTTGATATATGATGATTGAATCTTAGGTTTTAGAGCATGCAGAACTTTTTACGAAGAATCACTTTTTTTAGTAAAATTATTAATAAGAAAGTTTCCCATATGTTTCCAACTTAAGTAGACACGCTGTATATCTAAAGGTAGATATGTCGCCTACCCGCATACTGAGGTCACGAGCCGCCACTGGTTTTAATATTCAAAAAGCTATTTTATAAATTAGGAATTGACTTCCGGTAAAACATTTCGAAACCCTCAATCAAGCTCCGTTATATTAGACATAAACCTATTGCTTCTTATAACTCATACTAATAGATGGGTGCTTCAACAGGTTTGAACCTCTGCATAGAACTATTTGATTAAAAGGGATCAAAAGGGATGTAAGGGTCTATCTCAATCGTTAATCTCCTTTCGAGGAGCTAACGGTTCAGTCGGTAATTTATTCAACACATTTTTATTGCAGTTTAACGCAAAATAGGTCAAAATGTTCATTAAAGACCTATTTGTGCAAGTGCTGATTCGGTTTATATCCAATAAATGATTGAATTATATCGTGAAATGTTTTTAACGTTAATTCAGTTAATTCAATATAACGTTGTATAATTCGATCTCCGATTATTTATTGCAACATAGATCTTCATGTGCATACTAAATAAACGACTACAACAATTAACTGAAAAAAATATTGTAGGAGAATATGAAACAGGTTTTCGACTTAATTGATTTTAGTAATAATTTAGATTTAACAATTAGGGCAGTCAATGAGAGCAAGAACAGGTTATTACCTCCGAATTCTATCTTACTGCATGGATTTTAATGAAATTTTGGAAATAGCCTCTACTTATCTCCTAATTCAAAGTCTACCATATGCCAATGTGTGCTTTTGTCTTGGGGGCGGTTTTTACCCCTTCTCGGGGAGGAAAATTTTTTGGTTAAACAAAGTTGCTAGAGAACCCAATTCTAAGCAAAAACTGTTCTATGCTTTTTTTCGAAAACTCAACACTTTTTGAGTTACTCGTGGAATACCTTAAGATGAAACAGTGGCGATCAACAGGTAGAAAAAACGCGTCCCAAGATTGCGGCTGTAATTTTGAATATTTTTTCGAGATATTTGGCACACATATTCGTAATATAATAAAGAATGGCGGTACAGAGCCCAATTTGAAAAATATATTAATATGTGGAAATTACTCTGTAGTAATTAAATACAATATCTATTAAAAAAACGAGCCTGTACCGCCATTAAGAAGAACAAAAAAATACACTTTCTTGAAATAAACTTTTTTATCCGATGCCTAGATTTTGTGTCATTTTGGAACTACTAATGAAATAAAAAATTTTAGTAGTTCCATAATGACACAAAATTTAGGCATCGGATAAAAAAGTTTATTTGAAGAAAGTGTATTTTTTTCTTCTTCTTAATGGCGGTACAGGCTCGTTTTTTAAGCATTGTATTTAATTACAGAGTAATTTCCACATATTAATATATTTTTAAAATTGGGCTCTATACCGCCATTTTTTATTATATTACGAATACGTGTGCCAAATATCTCGAAAAATATTCAAAATTACAGCCGCAATCTTGGAACGCGTTTTTGCTACCTGTTGATTGCTACTGTTTCCTCTTAGAAACAATGCATCTAACTAAAAAAAATAATATAAAACATTTTTGTAGCTCATAAAAAACAAAGAGATTCATTCCTTCTTCAATCTTCTAGTTATAACACAAAAAGCGATACGGTAGGTAAAAAAGTTTATTTTTTTGGTGCATGCTCAAAGCAGTTATTCAACTTGAAATAACAGAGAAACGGTATATTTTATGTATATAATGCTACCAATACCTTTTATTGTGCTTGAAAATTCCTTTCAAATAAGCAATAATAAATGTCGATTACATTCAAACTAAGCGAGATATGCTGCAAAAAATTGATGACTAACGAATTTTAAGAAAAAAATTGAAAAGTATATTTAACCCCTCACTCACATCGTTTTCCTTCTACAATACATCTTAATACAATATCATTTTTATGTTCAAAAAGGTGAGCGGGTTTAAAATGAATGGTTTTTGAAAAAAATAAGATCAAATTATAGAGCGCATATTTAAATTTCCTTAAAAATTTTCTTTTTCTCCAAGTAACTTGAAAATGATAAGATATACTATTATAAAAAATAAAACCAAAATGTTTATCTAGAAGAAACCTTCATTTTTGTATGGCATCGTTTTTTTGGCATTTCTTATCATTTTGAGTTACATGGAGAAAAAGGAAAATTTTTAAGAAATTTTAAAAATACGCTCACAAATTTGATCCTTTTTTTTTCAAAAACCATTCATTTTAAACCCGCCCAACTTTTTGAACATAAAAAGAACAATCTAGTAAAATGTATTGTAGAACGAAAACAGTGCATTTAAATTCTTGTGGATGAGGGGTTCAAAACATAGGTACTTCTCATTTTTTTCTTAAAATACGTTAGTCATCAAATTTTTTACAGTTTATCTCGCTTAGTTTGAATGTAATCGACATTTAATATTGCTTATTTTAAAGGTCTTTTCAAGCACAATAAAAGTTATTGGTGGCATTATACACCTAAAATCGACCGTTTCTCTGTTATTTCAAGTTAAATAGACTGATTTGAGCATGCACCAATAAAACAAGTTTTTTTCACTTACCATCTCTTTTTGTGTTATAACTAGAAGATTCATAAAGGAAAGAATCTCTTTGTTATTTTATAAGCTACAAAAATGTTTAATATAGTTTTTTTTTAGGTAGATGCATAGTTTTTAAGGTATTCGTAAAAAATCGTTTGAAAAGGTGTTATGTTTCAATGAAAATGGCCAATCTTCACCCAGGAATAACTCAAAAAGTATTGAGTTTTCGAAAAAAAAAATTATAGAACAGTTTTTGCTTAGTATTAGGTTCTCTAGCAACTTCCGTAGTTATTTAAGCAAAAAAATTTCCACCCCACGAGAAGGGGTGGGAACCGCCTCCAAGACAAAAGCACACATCGGCATAGGGTAGACTTTGTTTCTTGGGCTATTCCCTACTTACTGTGAAAATATCACGTAAATCGATATAGTAGGATAGAATTCGGAGCCACATACCCTCATTGACTGCCCTAAATATTAATAATGGTAGGAGAGCCAAGCGGGGATTTTTGCAGTTACTCGAGGGCGTCAGATTATCACATGTCGAGAAACCCTGTACCCTGTAAATGTACCTCTACCAATCTCTTAATACAGGGGGGTCCGAAAAAAATGTATCCTTAGAAAAACTCGAAATCGTCAGATTAAGATAAGTTAAGTACATGCAAAACAGTCTGTCTTTCAAAAATCTGACGATTTAATCTGGACGTATAAGAACATGGGCGAGTCACAAACTTTCACAAAAAAAATACGAATATTTCACGAAATGAACGTCAATGAACGTGATCGAAATACTAAAAAATACGTGTTTAATATTTTTCAAAAATCTATCGAATGATACCAAACACGACCCCCCACGGAGAGGGGTGGGGGTAAATTCAAAATTTTAAATGTGAATCCTGCGATATTTCGCGAAGTGGACATCAGATCGAAAAACTGCAAAATACACTTCTTCTTCTTCTTCTTTTTGTATAGACATGACTCTGTCTGTTTTTTCAATGTGCCTCTAGTAAGTTGTCGTTCCATCGTTTTCTTGGTCTTACAACTGATCGTCTTCCTATTGGGGAACTGTCTCTCGCTGTCCTGACTACCCTATTTGTTGTCATTCGGCTTATGTGGTCATTCCATTCTATTCTTCTGTTTCTTACCCAGTTATTAATGTTATCCACCTTGTATCTCCGTCGTATATCTGTACTTCTAGCTCTGTCCCATAGAGTCTTACCATCAATTTTTTGAAGGGTTTTCATCTCCGCTGTTTCAAACAATCTTTTTGTCCTCTCTGTGTCGGGTCGTGTTTCTACCGCGTATGTCATTATCGGTCTGATGACTGTTTTGTAAATTCTGCCTTTCATTTCTTTTCCGATATTTTTATTTCTCCATATTGTGTCATTCAGGCAACCTGCGGCTCTGTTTGCTCTATTCACTTGATCTTCCACTTCTGTTTTGTACCTTCCGTAGCTAGAGAGTGTGATGTCTAGGTATTTAAACTCCATCACTTGTTCTATTATCTGACATTCCAGCTCCAATTTACATCTTATTGGATCTGCTGTTATAACCATAACCAAATACAAAATATACGTATTCAATATTTTGAAAAATCTATCGAATGGTACCAAACACGACTACCCACGGAAGTAGGGTGGGACGTTACTTTAAAATCTTAAATAGGAGCCCACAATTTTTATTGCAGATTTGGGTTTAATACGTAAAAATAAGCAACTTTTATTCGAGACATTTTTTCAAATTTTCGATAGATGGCGTTATAATCGGAAAAAACGATTGCTTGAAATGGAAAATTAAATTAAAAAACGAAAAGTTCCTCACTCTATGGATAACTTAAGTTACCTTTTTTTGGTTTCAGGCTCTACTCTTCCCAACCCTATTGGGACCGTGCAAGTTCGGCAAAGCGACCTCTATTTCTACGCTCTGTACTTTTATTCGCACTTTTAATTATATTGGCCAATTATATTAGTCCTGGTTGCTGGATAATTGTCAAGACCATAGTCCAAAAAAATAATAAGAAGAAAAAATAAGATGCAGGTTATGTTTAGCAAACGTAAACAATTGTATGTAGTAAATAAAATCAGTTATTAAAATGCAGTACTGCAAGCAAAATACAATTAATTAAATTTACCTTTATATAATAATTGCATATCATATCAATATTGTGGAGCAATATATAATTTTTCTGCGTTAATGACAGAAGGTATGAAATATACGTCAATTTGACAATTTCAATTGACAATATGAAATTTAAGATAGTTGCAATATTTCTCCGCGACTCGCGCACGGTCGTTTCTCGTTTCCCTTTCCAAGTACTTGCACACCGCGAATAGGTCTCCATAACGCTAGAACTGGAACAGCTCCACCACCTATCAGGAGACAGGTCACGTCAGAGTGAGAACGAAAGAAGCAGGAGACGGACCGAAGACACCCTTTGTATAAGTATCAGACTCAGAAAAGCAGACTGAGCTCTCGAAAAATCTTTCTGAAAATATCAAGTTCCCCCTGAATACACCTATGGCAAGCGTCAGCTAAAACAACTCATATTGTCCCATCAAAGGGAATTGATATTGGGCAAAAATATATTGAGCAAAAAAATTTAAAAATTGAATGGAGAAAAGTTCTCACACAACAAAATATTTTGGTGTGTGATGGTACACGACAATCCCTCACGGAATTTTCCTAATTTATTTGTTATAAAAATAAGGTAATAATATTATAATTGCAATTTGTATAATTTATTAACATAGTAGCAAAGTCTAAAGTATTGAACTCATTTGAAAGACTGCAAAGAAAGCACACGTCATTCTTAATGTACGTATACTACCTTACCTTAATATGGTCATACATATTGGCACTGTTTTTAATTATAACAGATATAAATAGGAAGGTCGAGTACCTGAGACATCGTTGTTGTTGCATTCTCTAGCGCGTAGTCAGGGAATATAGTTACCGAGAAATGGGTTATCCCCGACCTATCTCAAGGTCAACGTAATGTAATTGTACATTTAATTATATAAGAATAAAGTTTCTGTAAAAATTTTAAGTTTGCTTGTTCGGGGTAATGTCTTCGTCTAGCAACCCCCAACTTCACAGGTGTCTTAAAATAATAAAATGTATTTTTAAATTTACTCACAGTAGCTAGTTAATGGTGTATTAAAATTTCCAAGTATACTTTGAATGGTGGCAAAATTCCAGAAGCAAAAGTTTACGTACCTAGAAAAAAAAAACAAAAATTATTATAGGTATATGAAAATTTTAAAGATCAATATAAGTGATAATATTATTATATACCAAAATAGTAACAAGATAGACACATTCTCTGTATTGAATACAGGTATTCTGTTGCCTATGGTTCTATACCATTGAAGACCCTTTAATAGTCCAATAATTTAAGAAAAAATAGAGTAAGCAAAAGTATGATCACCAACGTCATCAGCCCATTCTATGTCCACTGCAGGATGTAGGTCTTCCCTGTCTGTATATTTTATAAAGTGTACGGTCTTATACAGTACGGATAAAGTTTTTCGTCACTCCCGCCGGCTACCTTCCCATCGTGTAGGTAGTCTTCCTTTATTTCGTTTACCTGTTTTTCGTCTTCATTAGGTAAACTTACTTTAAGTAATCGGTTTATATAGTAGTTTATGTATAATAGGTACAATATCCAGGGGATGGAACCTCTATTGACGGACTTCAAATGACAACTGGAAGTCGGTCAATAGGGGTTCAATGCTTTGGACATTGCAACCCATACAGGGCAAAGTCATATGTTTCTTGAAGTTAAAACCAGGAAAATTTTATACATCCTATTAATTTAACAACATTGTGTACATTTTTATAAACATTTAAAGAGTTTTTACCCTAATATCTTGGTGGCTCAGGTATGCTAACCTGAAATATAACCTGATGATGGAATTCTAATTTCGAAAACGTTTGTTTTGAAGAAGCACAATTCAGTAATCTTATAAATATATACGTTTTACATGCAGTGACCATTACTTGCTTATAATGGAACTAAGGGTGCACACACAATTAACACAACAGGAAAAAAGAAAGAAGATAACTAAAGAAAAAATAAAAAGCTACAAATTAAACGAAATAGATAGTAAAGAGAAATACCAGAGGAAGTTAACCAAACAGTTCGAGACTATAAAAGCAATTAACACAGGAATAGAAAATAAATGGAAGCAATTTAAGGAAATCATATTGAAAAGAGCAAAAGAAGTATGCCGAACAACTAAAATTACAAATATATCCGAAGAAAAGTAAATCGTGGACAGCAGAAGTACAACGTAAAGTTTTCACTTTTCACAACGAAAAGAAAAAAGTATGGAAAAAGTATCTAAAAACCAAATCAGAGGACGATTACGAAAAATACAAAATGGCCAGAAACGACATTAAACAAGAAATTAAAACAGCAAAAAAGAAGTCTTGAGAATATTTTGGAAACAAAATGAATGAAAACTATTTTAACAACCAGAAATTGTTCTATGGTACATTGAAACAGCTAAGACAAAAGAAAACACATAGATTAATAAATATAAGAGATATAGAAGGAAATATATTAACTACAGAAAGAGAAATAATGCAAAGATGGAAGCAGTACTTTGAAGAACTAACAGAATGGAAACAATGTCAATAAGAAATAGAGAAAGACATGATCGAAAATACAGAGGAAATGCAACAAATAAAAAAAGAGGAAATTGCGGAAGCCACTGACAAATTAAAATTGGGAAAATCTCCAGGCCAAGATGAAATCACAGCGGAAATGTTAAAGTACATGAGTGAAAATTCAAAAGAAAAATTTCGGGAACTACTAAATGAAATAATCACAGCAAAGGAAATACCATCTGATTGGAAAACATGTACAATTGTACCACTGTTTAAGAAAGGAGACGCAAGAAATTGCGAAAATTATAGGGTACTACATTAACAAGCGTTCCTGCCAAAATCTTCAATAGAATAATTGAAAAAAGCTAAGGGAAAAACTAGAAATAAAATTAGAAGAACCTCAGCATGGCTTCAGAAAAGGAAGGAGTACCCAAGATCTGATTTTCATATTGAGACAAATAGGAGAAGAACTATTGATGAAAGGCAAAGAGATATATATGCTTTATTGATTTGAAAAAAGCTTTTGATAGAAAAAGAAGGGAAGCTATATGGAAATGTTTAAAGAAAAATCGAATAGAAAAGGATATGATAGAAATAATTAAAGCCTTATATAAAAATAATAAAATAAAAATAAGGACTCACAATCAACAATCTGATGAATTCCAGGAAAAGGTAAGACTAAAACAACGCTGCGTACTAAGTCCATTACTTTTCTCAATGGTACTAGATGACGCAATAAAGCAATGCAAGGAGAAATCTAAAGACATCATATGGGGAAAATCGAAAATGAACAATGTACAAATACAAGAATTACTATTTGCAGATGATATGGTTCTGTTAGCTGACACGGAAGAGAAACTGCAACAAATAATAAACACTTATATAAAAGAACTAAGAAAATTGAACATGGAAATAAACACCGATAAAAGTAAAACAATGGTTATGGCAACTACAAAAAAAGTGATAAAAATTAAGGTAGAAGGACAAATGTTGGAACAAGTAAACAGCTACAACTACTTAGGTACAATTATTGAAGAAGATTGTAAAATAGACAAAGAAATAAACAATAAAATAGGAAAAGCAGGGACAATTTATAATACATTAAGAAATACGTTCTTTGGAAAGAAAGAGGTACCCAAAGAGGTCAAAACACAAGTGTACCAAAAAGTGGGTCGACCATCACTCGTCTATGGGAGTGAGTCTGGACGCTAACAAAGAACAACAAAAGAAAAATCAAAGCTACAGAGATGAGATTCTTGAGAAAAATAGAAGGGATCACACGAAGAGACAAAATAAGAAACGACACAGTAACTCAAGCTCTAAAGATAAAACCCATAGAGAAAATTATAGGGGAACGACAGTTAGGATGGTTGGGCCACATCCATAGACTAAAGGACACAAGAATAACGAAAAAAGTATATGAACTCAGAGTGCAAGGGAAAAATAAAGTAGGTCGCTCAAGAATGAGATAGGAAGAACAAGTTAGACAAGAAGCAGAGAAGAGAGGACTGCAATGGAGTACGGCAAAACAATTAGCTCAAAATAGAACAGCATGGAGAAGACGTATCAAAGAAGCACCACAAAATTAAAACATATGGACAGAAAGATGGGTCAAATAAATAATTTATATTCATTAAAATTGTATTGTTAAAATTAGTATTGCAAAACTATTAAAATGTATTGAAATATAGATATTGAACTAGTTGTAAACAGCCCAACACCGAAAGGTACGAATGGGCTTAACTGATTAAATAAAAAAAATACGTTTTACATACAAATTTAAACATTTTTTGTGATTCATTGTATAAAACCAGCTACAGGAATTTACACTCCTCTAGGATTTTTATTAATCTTGCGCATTTCTCTAACAATTTTTATAAATCAGTAAAAATCAAAACACACTTTTTAGTACGTTCTTTGAGGGTAAAATATTGCAAAACCTCTAAATTAAGAACTCCTTGGATTGACATGAAATTTGGCATACATATAGCTAATAAGTCAAAGAAAAAAAAGTGATATTGTGCCGATGTGTGTTTTTGCCCTAGGGGTGAGTTTCACCCCTTTTTGCGGGTGAAAAATATAAATATGTTCTAAATAAGCCGGAAAAGGATAAAATGCCTAATTCTAAGCAACTTTTGTTCTATAAAGTTTTTTAACCAAGTTAATATTTTTCGAGTTATTTGCGAGTGAATATGTTAATTTTTCTACAAAATAACTACGTTTTCAAACGGTTTTTCGCAAATAACTCAAAAAGTAAGTATTTGGCGGAAAAAAAATTCCTATCAAAAATATAGCACATAAAAAAGTGAAAAACTTGATGTGTACATTTGGTCACTGTATCTAGTAAAAGCAGAGTTATAGCTAATGAAAAATAGGTTCATATTCGTCAAATTCCAAATCGTATATTTTAACGTGCCATAACCAAAAACGAAGCACTTTTTTGGGGAAAACTCATTTTAAATCTTTTAAAGTGTTTAAACAATGTTTATTTTTGTTTTTAAAAAAAAATTTTAGCATCAAAAGTAAACAAGTTAAGCTCAAAATAAAGTTGGTCCCTTTTTTTTGGTAAGATATCGGGAAAATCACCCCCTAATTAGCATTTCAAATGAACTTAATGGTTATCAATTCACAAGTTTTTTTTCGCGTATGTATTGATCATACGATCTGTAAGTTCCATCGGTTTAAAGTCCTTATTTTTGAAAGAGCTGTAGTTAAAAGGGCTTGAACGAGTCACTTATCACAAATGTATGCAAATTTAGAAACACCGAATCTTGACCAATTTTTGTCTTACAGAAAAACAAAAAAATACAAAATATTCAGAAAAGTAAAGCCGACTTTTTTGTTGTTGTTTAAGACTTTTGGTATCTTTGACAATTTTTATGTTATTTTGAAAAAAAAAAGCATTTTTTCAAAATTAAAATTTTTTTATTTTTACTTTAAAACCAAATGTTTTCAAAAATAAGCACTTTAAATCGATGAAACTTACAGATCATAATATGATTATATTATAAACACAACATAAGTAAAGTAACTGGTAAAGCTGTAACGATTAATTTTATTTAAGTTGCTAATTAGGGGGTGATCTTCCTGATTCTTTTTGCCAAAACAAAAGGGACCAACCTTATTTTTAGCGTAACTTGCTTACATTTGATGCTAGAAATTTTTTTTATAAAAACAAAATTAAAAATTTTTTAAACACTTTAAAAAGTTGTAATGTTTTTCCCAATAATGCTTCATTATTTGGATATTTCACATTGAATTATTCTATTTGGAATTTTTCGAATATGAACCTATTTTTCATTAGCTATAAGTCTGCTTGTGCTAGGTATAGGGATCTAATATATACACCATTTTTTTCATTTTTTATAGGCTATAGTTTTGCTTAGAATATTTTTTTCGACAAAATGCTTACGTTTTGAGTTATTTGCGAAAAACCTTCTAAAAACGTGGTTATTTTGTTGAAAAATGAACATATTCACTTGCAAATAACTCGAAAAGTATTGATTTGGTGAAAAACTCTATAGAACAACAGTTGATTAAAATTAGTCAGTTTATCCCTTTCGGAACTTATCTTGAACATATATTTTTTCACCCAGTAACTGAAACTCACCCCCAGGGCAAAGCACACATCGGCACCACATCACTTTTTTTCTATGACATGTTAGCTATACGTGTGCCAAATTTTATGTCATTCCAAGCGTCTCTTTAAAATTTACAGCAAAAACCGTGAAAGAATGGACTATTTGTAATTCAAGAAATGAATAAGAACTCTTACTTCAAAGTTTAATATTTAATTTGTCATTGTAACATGTTCACTTAATTTTTGAAGTTATACTTCTTTACCGGCGATAGAGGGTAAATTTTTATATGGGAAAACCTAGCGACCGGGCGCATGCGCATTATAACTTTGTTCTGATTGGATGTTCAAATGACATGTCAAAAATTATTCAATATGACGGCTGTGGCACAGCTGTAGTTAGATTATTTATGGTTGTTGCGTTTTAAAATTTGTGTGAAAAGAAACAACAAACAAAAGTTAGTTAATAGTTATACTGCCTTTTTAAATAGTTTTCATATACCTATATTTTTGGACTTTTGGACTATTTTGGACAAGGAAAACTCATTCTAATTTGGTAAGTAGTTTTTATTATAATCATATTGTAATTATTCATTTGGATTAGGTTGCAATACATACATTTATTTTCTCAAGAATGCGGATTTTAGAGAGAAATCCCAAATTAGGTTCGATTTTTATTTTAAAATTATGATTTTTTGGCGTAGATTTATTTATCTAGTAGGTATGTAATGCTTTGATTTACATACTTAATTTGATTACCAACAAAAGTTCTACCAATCTTCATCTAATATATTGTTTTCTTACTGTTTGGTTATATTTTTATATTTTCTTCCACAAAATTTGAACTACATAATTTAATTTTCAAAACAACTGTCAAACAGTAAAACGTTCAGTTACCGTATTTTTCCACATGATAAATAATGTGGGATTGGACAAGTGAGTCTACGCTTCGATTACGAGTCAAAGCGGCCGAAATTCACGGGTTCAATTCCCGATGCAAGTTTTATTTTTTTATTTTTTTATGCATGTTATGATTGTAAGTATATTTGTTATATAATTTTTTTTTAGAAAATGCGTATTTAAAATTTTTGCCAACAATTATTATCGTTCAGAAATAATTTTTTCTTTGTGGCATTTTTCAATGTGTTTGTGTGCGTTTTATTCTTTTATTTTTTAAAATTTTTGGTATTGTCTTAAAAATCACATAATATGTAGTAGAAGTATAACTTCCTACGTGCGTACAAAGTACACACACATTCTTGTTACATTATGTTTCTTAAATATTTACATTGGAACCCCGATAAGGCAGTCTGCGATAACCCGAAAGTCTGATTTTCGTCAGACGAAATTGACACAATCGAAACTGACGTGAGTTTTTTACCAAGAAATGAATAATACTGTACATAACTTTACGTAATTTAGATGTACATACTGTGCATATGTACTTCATGTTTTTGAAATTATAATGGAGTTTATCTAAAAGTATACCATGTTTTATTAATTTTTACCATATTCTCCTGCTAACCCGGATATTCGATAACCCGGATCGACCGCGGTCCCGATTAATCCGACTTATCGATGTTCCACTGTACATAGGTACTACATATTTCCTGTAAACTCTAAAGCCGTTTACGAGATTTCCTCACTATACAAAACAATCCTGTTTATTAACTCCCCTATATCCTCAACACAGCAAAACCACAGTAGGTTTATTTAAGTTTCAACAGACACAACTAAGCAATCTGCACAATTTGCTCCCGAGTCACGGCCTTTGTGAATACTTCCAACTTCCACTACACTTATAAACGACCACTTCTGGCCCGACCCCAACTTTCACTCATATCGGTCGAAAATGGCGGCGAGTCAAACAATTTTACTCTATCGCCGGAGTGAAATCTTGACCGAAAAGGTCTCTGGACACAATACCCAAGACCAGGACACGATAACTTTGTGCTTTTGAATAAGTATAAACAAATGAAATTACATCTAGCAACCCATTTTAATTAAGGCTCCGACCGTAGCGAGGGTTGAACGTTACAAGGCTAACAGCTTCGAAAGATAGTTTTGTTATAGTTCGGGGCATAAATAAGAAAACGTTACAAATTATTATACAGGATGTCCCGAAAAGATTGGTCATAAATTATACCACATATTCTGGGGTCAAAAAATAGGTTGATTAAACCTCACTTACCTATATACAATAATGCACACAAAAAAAGTTACAGCTCTTTACTCAAAGTTACAAAATGAAAATAGATTTTTGAGTCCAAGTAATGAAGCTTGAAATAGGACAAAACCTCGCAATTTTTACAGAATGGATCGATTTGCTTGAAAATTTGAGAATAAGTAGTGGATAGTCCAAGGATCAAAATCTATATAATGCCGAAAGGCGGTTTTACCATAGGGCTGGTTGCCACCCCCTGTCGGGGTGGAAATTTTTTATTATATTTTGACTGCAAAACTTGTTAAAAACGTTCATCCTAAGCAAAAAATGTTCTACACATTTTTTTGATAAAATTAATAGTTTTCTATTTATTCGATATCGAAAGTGTTAGTATAATCAAAAAATCAATGTTTTTAATGTTTTCTGCTAGGTAATAACTCCCTAAAGTTCTAGCTTTATCAAAACAACTTTACTTAACAAAAATGTATTATTTGAAAAAATAAACAAAACCGTGTTTTTTAATTTTCTTTAAGACCAATAGTAATCGAGTTATAATACTTTATTTTATGTTAGCTCTCCTTTGTCAAATGCTAAATATTGTAGTTTCCAAAGTCAAAAGATGGGAAAAATATACATTTTTCAAGGATAACTTGTTGAAACTCATTAAAAGTATTTAAAAATATCTATCTCTACAAATTAAAAATAAGTGTCTAGCTCAAAAATTAAGTAACTTATAATGAATAGAATATCATTCCCATTTTTTTTTCAGCGCAAATGTGATCGGAAGCAACCCCGTAATCACCACTCTAATAAAGATTAGTCATTGATCTTATTTAGTCTTCTTTATTTATGTATTATTAATAGATTCTAGAAGTTTGACCGACTTAGAATGATTAGTAGAGCTCGGGAAATATGCAAAATGCATATTAAGTGCATATTTGCATATTTTGGATAAATGTTATAAGTGAAAATGCATTTTTTTAAATTGCATATTTTCAGACTTTTTTATCTCAACGATACCAACCGAAAAAAATTTAAAGGGAAATGAGAAGTCTCAGATCTAAACAATAAATCTTAAATTCTCGTGGAACCAATTTCCGGTAACATCCTTAATAATTGCCTTTTACAATTTATAAGGCAAGGAGATGACAAATAAAGGAGACGAAAGGACTCTTCAATATGCAGTCACATTTTGTTAGTGAAACAATTTTGTTATTTTAATTGATGCTGAGCAAAGGTGGACAACATTTAAACTTTTTTTTTTAATTTGTCACTTGTTTAGCACACGCTTTAAATACAGTAGCAGAAACTGTAAGGAAAGAATTCCAATGGTCAATACCCTTGTATCAAATATAAAAAAATATTTTTAAAAGCCCTTCTACGAGTACAGGTGTATAAAGATCGTTTACGTAATGTGCCTTTACCACCTGAAGCTGTGATAACTAGATGGGAAACATGGTTAAATTCTGTCAATTTCATAACCGATAAGAGGTTCTAGACAGGATAAGAGATCTCTAATTCCCATTGAGGGAATTAGAGATGCCATTTGTAGTTTCGATGCAGATAACTAACTCAGGTGTTATAAAAAAATGTGTGGATGTTTAAAAAAACCGTTATTAAAAAGTAATTTCACACAAAATTTCTTGTGACTTTACCATAAAATAAATATATTTTTTTTTATTAAGCTTAAATGCGTCGACAGCTATGGGCATCGGCATAAAATGAATAATTAAATACCTACTTTCAAAACAAGGATTATTGCGTTTTTTATTTGTATGCAATAAATGCATAGAAGCATATTTAAGTGCATATTTCAACTGTTTTTGTGCATATTTGCATGCATATTTTAGGATTTTTTATCTGCATATTTCCCGAGATCTAATGATTAGTTTAAAAAAGATGAAATTAACAGCGATTAACGAATTTTTGTCGTTTGAAAAAAATGATCTTTTCTTCTGAATTTAAAAATTAGCGTCAGAGATGTAAAAAAAGTTTAAATACTAAATTGTAGCTTATTTAATTCCCAAGAACTTGGTATGAAACAATTTTTACCAAGACAAAAATTGAGTGAACTATAGACAATTAAAACTTGTAATAGAATGCAAAAACCACCTTTACCAACCCTATCAAAGTCACCTCTTTTTTATAACTAAGGATTTTTGTAAGATTTAATATTCATAAGCTTATAGATCTTTTAAAAACCTACAAAATTCATTTATACCAAACTTTCTAAGGTACAAAATAAAAAAGTTGCGGTTAAAAAATCAATATATTTTTTTGAAAAAAAAAAAGGAGAAATCCAATTGTAAGGATATTAATGTAAGTTAGCGGAGTTTTTAGTCATTAGCCTTACTTATTCTTCTTTATTTGTGTATTATTAATAGATTCTAGAGGTTCGACTGGCTTAGAATGATTAGTTTTTAAAAAACTAAAGTTAAAAGCGAATAAAGAATTTTTGCAGTTTTGTAAAAAATGCCAATTTTTTCATAATAGAAAGAATGGCATCAGAGATAAGAAAAAATGTTTAAATATGAAATTGTAGATTTTTTAATTCTTAAGAAATTAGTCTAAAAATTTTTTTTACGATAAAAATTGAGTGAATAGTAAATGAGTATACTACAGAAAAACATTGATATTTTCGATATAAAACTAACACTTTCCATAGCGAATAAATCGAAAACTATTAATTTTATCAAAAAAATGTATACAATATTTTTTGCTTAGAATCAATGTTTTTATGAACTTTTGCTTTCAAAATATAATAAAAAATTTCCACCCCCATAATAAAAGCTCCTTTCGGCATCATATAAATTTTGATACTTGGACCATCCCCTATTTATTCTCAAATTTTCAAGCAAATTTTCTGTAAAAATTGCGAGGTGAAAAGCTTCGGTCCCCGGACTATTTTTCCATATATCGAAAACTCTTAGAGATTTTCTATTGAAAATGGACATGGTGGCATTCTTATGGCAGGAACATCTTTAAAAAAGCAACAGTGAAATTTGTACACCCCATAAAAAGGTTATGGGGTTTTGTTGCTTTAAACCACCCCAAACTTTTGTTTACGTTTGAATTAATTTATTTTTGTGGTTCCATTAGTTAAACACAATATTTTTAAAACATATTGGCTTCGTAGTAATTTTTCGATAAGCCAGTTTTTTATCAAGATGCGGCTTCTTTTTTAATATGTTTACATAAAATATTTATTGTGTGTATTTAATATTTTTGCACGTTCCAATAAATCTATTATTGTGGCACCATTAGTTAAACACAGTGTTTTTAAAACTTTTTTGCCTCTTAGTACTTTTTCGATAAGACACCTTTCATCGAGATGGTTCGGGTTACGTAGACAGCTTGATGTCGTTTCGATTCAGAGGTGATCATTTAGACCCTCTGATGAGGTCCGGAGACACCGAAACATACGAAAGCGGATGATTGATCATCTTTGAACCGAAATGAAACATAAGCTATCTTTCATTACAAATATAACTGTTTAAAGACTAGTCCACCGATTGGGCTCATCTTTTGCAAGAATAGTAACTACATAAAAACTCATATTTTGAAATACATTTTAAATATTTCTATTGTTTATTTTAATAAAAGCGGGAGTAAACAATATAGCAAACGAAGAATACAATATACAACGACTGAAAGACAGTGAAACCCAGAAAATGTAGAGTAACAAAATAAAGTTGAACACAGAAACTGTGAACAACACACAGACAAATATAGCAAACAAATAGTAGATGATCAACGAGGCTGTACACCAGACCGCACAAGAAGTGTTGGGCTACAACGAAGAAAAGAATTCAGAGTGGCTAAGTGAGAACACATGGCAATTGATAACAAAGAGGAAGGATTTAAAAGCCGAACTAAATAGAATACAAAAATTAGACGATAAAATCAGAATAACACAAAAGTACGCAGGTTTAAATAAACAAGTAAAGAAGAGCGCTATGAGTGATAAAACAAAATGGTCAGAGAAGAAGGCGCGCTTAGCAGAAGAGGCAGCCGAAACAAATCATCAGAGAGAGTTATACAGAACCACTAAACGTCTTGCAAGTAAGAACTTCAACAGTCACAAACCACTAAAAGACAAACAAGGACAACTGCTTAAAACAACATAAGAGCAAACACGAAGATTGCATGATTACTATAGCCAACTCATGACAGAAGAAGAAAATGAGCCGCCATTCCAAGAGGGTAACGACGTAGAGCCAAATCAAAATTACCTAAGGATAAACGAGGAAACTCCAATGAAGAAAGAAATAACTGAAGCAATCTGGCACCTGAGGAACAACAAGGCAGCGGGAATGGACGATATCCCAGCAGAACTGTGGAAAGCGGACACTGAGAGAACCGTGGAGCTAATAGCATCACTATTAGCAGATATATGGGCTGAAGAAATCCTACCTACGGAATGGAATGAGGGAATTATAGTTAAGCTCCCAAAAAAAGGGGACGTACAGCTATGTGAAAACTGGAAAGGAGTAACGCTGTTATGTTCCATAAATAAAATATTAGCATTTATTTTTCATCAAAGAATCAACAATATAATATACTTAACTCTCAGAAAAGAACAACCGGGTTTCAGAAGTTGAAGATCCTGTATATACCAAATTTCGACGGCAAGAATCATCATAGACGAAACTATGGAGAAGAACGCGGGCTTGATAATGGCCTCTATAGACTTTGCTAAAGCTATCGACAGCATAAAACATACAGCCCTGTGGAAAATCTTAAAGCTAAATAAATTACCTCCTAAGATCATTGGAATAATCAAAATGATGTATTAGGAAACAACATGTCAGTTACTGCATAAAGGGCAAGACAGGTAAAATTACAATAGAAGTAGGTTTAAAACAAGGTTGCGTACTGTCACCTTTGCTCTTTAATATATGTGTTAACCATATACTGGAAAAAACCATTGAAGGAAAAAACGGGATCCCTTGTAACTACCTTCAGAATAAGAAACTAGCAGATATCGAATACGCAGATGATATCTGTGGCAACAATCCGCAGAAGTTGGTCTTAAAATTAACACGAACAAGACAGTAGAGATGAGAATAGGAGTATCTAACTGTGACAAACTATGCATCAGCCAACAAGAAATAAAGCAGGTTCAAGGATTTTGCTACCTAGGCAGTATAATTAGTGCAAAAGGTGGAGCTCAAGCAGATATTAAACCGAGAATACGAAAAGAAAAACATGCCTTTGGAACCCTCGCAAATATATGGAGATCAACACAAATTAGCCAAAATACTAAAATAAAGGTATTTAATAGTAACGTGAAAACTGTGCTACTTTATGGGAGTGAAACATGGGCAATAACTGACGGAAATGTAAATAAAATCCAAGTTTTTGTAAATAGATGTCTACGACCGTAGAATTCTAAAGGTATATTAGACCAATACCGTAACAAATGTAGCACTATGGAGGAAAACCAAAAAAGAGCCCATAAGAACAACAATAAAGAGAAAAAGATAGAACTGGCTGGGACACACCCTGAGGAAGAAAATGCAGACATAACAAAACAAGCACTCAAATGGAGTGCAGCATGACTAAGAAGCAGAGGACGCCCGACCAAAACATGGAGGAGTACCATTGAAAAAGACTACAGAAGTATGAAGAAAACCAGGGGAGAAATAGCAACCATCGCCAGAAATATAGGGGAATGGAGAAGCTTCGTGGGTGCCCTTTGCTCCTATGATATATATTTTAATAATTACAAACAATTGAAAACAATGCTTATTTTCCTGTTTAATTTGCAATCACCTCTTTGTCTTTTAAACAGTTTTTAATTTAGAAAACATCATTAAAAAAATTATCTTCCAGAAAGTCGTCTGTTAAACGTTATCATCTATAAATAATGCGTAGTTTTTTACAATACCGGGTGTCCACTCATATTTTCCCCCCTTTTTAACTGCCGATAACTTCTAAACGGCTCAAGATAGAAATATGCAGTTTTGGCTGAAATGTTTTATTTTAGTAAAAGTTTTGCCTAAATGGACTGAATTTTTCATATCGCTTTCAAATACGAAAAGAAAAATGGCGCATTTTTGAAAAAATCGTTGTTGACTTTTTTTAATAGAACACCCAGTATATGTTTTTGCAAATTGAAAGAAAGGTCATTCACCTATCCAGCGATATAAAGTTTTTCAAAATTGGTTGTCAAATCACTGAGTAATTAATTTTTAAAATGAGAAGTGCAACGTGGATTTCACATACCTTAATAACATAATATTATGTGATTTCCACATTGCATCTCTCATTTTAAAAATTAATTGCTCAGTCATTTGACCATCGATTTTAAAAAAATTTACATCGTTGGATAGGAAAATGACCGTTTTTTAAACTTTTTAGGTAAATGACCATTTTTTATGTCGCTTTTAAATAAAAAATGGCGGATTTTTGGAAAAAAAAAACGTTGTTGACTTTATTTATCGAAACACCCAGTATATTTTTTTCTAACTTGAAAAACGGTCATTTACCTATCCAGCGATATTAAATTTTTTAAAATCGGTTGTCAAATAACTGAGCAAATAATTTTTAAATTGAAAGATGCAATGTGGAAATCACATAACATAATACCATTTTGCTTAGTTATGTTATTTAGGTATGTGATACCCACGTTGCACAGCTCATTTTAAAAATTAATTGCTCAGTGATTTGACAATCGATTTTGAAAAACTTTATATCGCTGGATATAGTCGTGTCGCCAGGGGGGATACAACGGCCTCCTTAATTCAGATGGACTTACCCAAGTTTTTTTATGTATTTTGACCCGTAGAACACGAATTTTTTGGGTAACATAAACAAAGAACTTGAGGAATCACGTAACAGTGATTTTTCGCAAAACAAAACATTATTTTGCATTTTTTGGGTGATTCTCAGCAAAAATGGTCTTACAAGTTTTTTCGTAGGATGCACAGTTTTCGAGATAAACGCGGTTAAACTTTCAAAAAATCGAAAAAGTGTAATTTTTGAACCCGATTAACTTTTGATTAAAAGATAAAATAGAAATTCTGCTTACTGCATTTGGAAGTTCTAGTCAAATTCTATCGGTTTTGATTATTTGCATTGCTAAAAATTAAGTTTTTATTTGTTAACCAAAGCCAGAAACACATAATGTTTCCCGTGCCCAATGCATGCGTTTTAATGTACGTAATCTAAGTAGAAATTGTCTGTATGCGTGCCTATTCATTCGATTTCAAATGAGAAATGCATTGAAAACATCATGTGTTTATAGCTTTGTTTAACAATAAAAGAATTAATTTTTAGCAATGAAAGTAGTCAAAATCGATAGAATTTGACTTGATCTTTCAAATGCGGTGAGCAGAATTGCTATTTTATTTTTCAATCAAAAGTTATTCGGGTACAAAAATTGTAATTTTTCTATTTTTTGAAAGTTCAACCGCGTTTATGTCGAAAACTATGCATCGTACGAAAAAACTTGTAAAGAAATTTTTTGCTTAGAATGATCTAAAAAATACAAAAAAATATTTTGTTTTGCGAAAAATCGCTGTAATGTGATTCCTCAAGTTCTTTGTTTATAACAATCTTATCGACATCCGGGTCGACTGTTACCCAAAAAATTCGTATTCTACTGGTTAAAATACATAAAAAATACTTGGGTAAGTCCATCTGAATTAAGGAGGCCGTTGTACCCCCACTGGCGACAGGACTAATAGATGAATGACCTTTCTTACAATTTACAAAAAAATATACTGGGTGTTCCATTAAAAAAATTCAACAACGTTTTTTTTCAAAAATCCGCCATTTTTTTTTCGTATTTGAAAGCGATATAAAAAATTCAATCCATTCAGACAAAACTTTTACTAAAATAAAACATTTCATCGAAAACCGCATATTTATATCTTAAGCAGTTTAGAAGTTATAGGCAGTTAAAATGGGGGAAAATATAAGTGGACACCCGGTATTGAATGAATGAACAATGAAACTTCAACAGAAATGATCCAGTAAAAATTTCGATATCTGCGGGATGGTACGACTTTTGTGTTGATTTCACCCTGATATTCCAGTTGAAAATCATCGGACAATAATAAATTTCGACTTTTTAAGTGTCTTTTCAGCTTCTTTTCCTGGAGTATAAAGAAAAGCCCTATACATTCCACTTATCTCAAAAATATTCCTACCCCTCCAAGTTAATTGGGCGAAGAATTTTAATATTGTCTACCTTTTAAAACCAATTCCGAGATCAAAGCCATCCGGAGCAACTGTTAATGAAACAGAAGTCTCCGGTAAGAGTCCGGTATGTAATTACATACCTAAAGTGCCACACACTTGAGTTAAAAGGATGGGAAGGGTCCTGAAGGATGATAAATGGAATAAGCAAGGGATATTGAATTATAAAAGGGGATACGACACTGCTTCAGAAGGTGATTTCCTTTATCTCTTTCTGAAAAATTGGAGGCATTGGAATTTTTCTGGGATTGGATTTTTTGTGATGGCTTGTATAAAAAGTAGATATGGATACGAAATGTTGAGCTGTTGGGAATCTTTGTTTTGAATTGTAAAAAGATCAGATCGAATTTGAGAAAAAAACACGTTTTCATAATTTAATAAATTATATATTTCCACTTTTACTTATAGCTCAAATTTGCATTTAAATTGGATATTATTTTGCAAAAATAAATATGAAAGAAATGTATTTAAGTATTTTGAAATGCTAAACAGAACGTGTATAACGTTTTTTTGAAATAAGTAATATGGCGCTCAGGTAAATATTAATTGAGTAGAAGAAAAAAATAAAATAATTTATGGATTCGACCGTTATTTGATAGAAGTTTATTTTACTAAAGCATTATGGGGACCTATTGGGTTGTGCAGATTAGGTCGGAAAACCAAAAAAAGCTAAGTTTTCCATTTTAGTTTTTCTATTCATAATTCAAAAAAATGTCTCGAATAAAAGTTACTTATTTTTACGTAAGGAATCCCAATCTGTAATAAAAATATGGGAGCTCTTATTTAGTAACCCCCCATCCCACCTCCGTGTGGGGTCGTATTTGGTGTCATTCGATAGATTTTTCAGAAATATTAAATATATATGTTTATTTTTCAGTTTTTCTATCTGACGTTCATTTCGCAAAATATTCGCTTTTTTTGTAAAACTTTGTGACTCGCCCATTTTTTACGCCTTGCTCGAATCGTCCGATTTTTGAAATATACACTGTTGTGCTTTTACTTAACTTATCTTATCTTAATCTGACGATTTCAAGTTTTTATAAGGATAGATTTACTTTCGGACCCACTTAACAAACTCCCCTGTACTAAGAGCCAATATTATCATAGGGATACATTCACAGGGTATAAGGTTTCTCCCCATATGATTTTCTAAGGCGCTCAAATAACTGCAAAAACCCCTCTTGGGTTCCCCTCACATAACAATCAAATGCTTAAAAACTTTTGTTTTCAATACTTCTGAAAGCTAATGTTACTACAGCTATTTCGGCTGCGAGTTTTTATTAAGTGATGTATTTTACTATGTGTTTACACTTTAAAGTCTCTAACTGAATAAGTTGAGTAGAGTTGAGGTTGAAGAAACAGAACAGAATCGTTCCATAAAATTTCTAGATATAAAAATTATCAAAATGCAAAACAAACATGAGTACTCCGTATTTCACAAACACACCCTTACTAACACAACTATAATTTATCAACCCATCCTACACAACGCAAATTAGCAGCAGACATTAGCATTTATTTAAAACGTAAATCATTTGACCAATATATGTTGCCTGTGATGACTTATGGTGCCGAAACTTTGACATTGACAGCTACAATTTCTAAAATGCTGCAAATAGCCCAGAGGAAAGTGGAAAGGTAAATGCTGAGTTTATCACTTCGTAACGGAGTTAGAAATGAAGACTTAAGACAAAGAACAGGACTTACCGATATAATTTCCCGAATTGCCACCCTGGAGTGGAACTGGGCCGGACACGTCGCCCGAATCAGTGGTAGAAGGTGGATGAAGAGAATACTTAAGTGGAGGCCGATATTAGACAAAAGAGGTAGAGGAAGACCACCTACTCGTTGGACTGACGATCTCAAGAAAATGTCAAGAAATTGGATGCAAAGTGCTCAAAATAGAGCACAATGGACAAAACTGAGGGAGGCCTATGTCCAGCAGTGGACGCAAAGGGCTGGATGATGATGATGATAGCATGTTACATAGATTGACATAAATCTCCACGAAAAAAAAATCTCGAGATATTGTAATAATTGAATATCATTAACCAAATTGTACTAAACAAAGAGTACAACAAACAAACAATTAGTCTTCTCATCACCACAGAAAAAACCAGTACCTACCTTCTGCTGTATTATATATACAGGCAAGGTATCAACAAAAATAGTCATACAGTGGAACCCCGATAAGTCGGCCCCCGATAACCCGGAAGTCCGGCTAACCCGGACCGATTTTCATCCGACAAACATTTCAACAATACAAAATAAAAATGTATGTATGTAATATAATATTCGAGATAATGTGTATTTGTGTAATTTGAACTATACGATAATAAAAATCACTCATGGCGCACGGCGGCATGGCAAAGCGACGTTCGTTGGCTTGAATTATCGGAAAAAACAGACACCTTTAGTAGTATTCCTTTATTTATTTCAATCAAACTCTCTTAGCATTGTTTACAAAAGACTAAAGGACTATTTAAAAAAATCTATTTTAAACAATGGACTTAGTCTAGACTTCACTGTTCTAAAATAACATAACATCGTTCCGATTGTGACTGTATTGTGTGTAGTACAGTCTTGTATTGTTCGCTTCCGTTTGCTTAGGTTTGTGTTTACGTGTTTTTAGTAATTTAGATCTGTACTGTGCATGTATAATTCATGTTATTTCAATTATAACGGAGTTTATCTCTAAGTATACCATATTTTATTAATTTTTACCCTATTCTCCGGGTAACCCGGATTTTCGATAACCCGGATCGGCGCCGCCGTCCCGATTAATCCGTGTTATCGAGGTTCCACTGTACATAAAAAAAGAATAACACCAGCTTTTAGAACATGCGACAACTTTAGCGAATACATTAAAACAATAAGAGCCAAAAGAGAAAGCAACTACAGAGTGGTGTATACAAACTGAGAAGTGGTGACTGTCAAAAATTTACATCGGTCAAATTGGCATAACCTTTGACAAACGTAGCGTAGAACACAAAAAGGCTTTCAACAATATAAATGCAGATTCTACGTACGAACTTCACCTTCTACATCATTATCATTCTCTTAAAGAACAATTTCAAATTCTTCATATGTTCGAAATAAAGACCTTAAGCTACCTTTATTAGAATTACAATAAAATAAAATGAGTGGACCACCCTGGTGATGGGGTTGATTAACTTGATGGCACTATTTGCTCATACTATATTTATTTGTTCAATTGCTAAATATATCAGTAACGAGTTGGTGGGCAACTTCTATCTTCTCACTAACTTGATTTCTCAATATTGAATGAATAAAGATTGATTAACGAATAACGAATGATCTGTAATAATTTCTCCTTATCTATAAATAAACTTGTAATTATATTTATTATGATTGCTGACACGATTCGACCATTAAATATTCATATCAAAATAGCTGACTAAAGCGTTCTCGAAACAATGCATTATATTGGGAAATCTGTGTCACCTAGTTATTTTACAATAATTATTAATGTTTGTTTTTAGACCTTTAAAAATTAAATGGATATGAATTGCTCTTATTTTTGAATGCTAATATAATTCCTGTACAGAATCTATGGAAATTAAGAAATTGAATCTCTAATTTTTTTTATTCTTTTTTTAATTAAATAGTTTCTGGTCAAACAATGGTTTGACTATTCTGATTTGACCATCCACTTTCGAAATTGGTATTCAGCAGCCAAAAGTACATAAACAAACTAGGGTGGACTCATCAGAAATAAAAAGACCACGGTGACCTACTGTGACCTGACTGGTTCCTATCATAAAAAATGTATTTTTTCTTATCTTAATAATCTTTACCTAATAATTTTTTTGATGCCTTTAGCGATACACCCCAACAAAACCTAATTATTTTTAAAAGGACACAAAAAAGCTTGTTAATTAAAAAAAATAAATCCATTACAGCTTCCTTTCAAAAGTGCTTTGTCGCGTCTTTTTTGCACCGGCTTCCACTAAGAGTGGTTTTAAGGGCCAAAATTTAATAATAACTTTAGTGCAAGTCACTGCTTTTTGTCCTCAGAGCAGGAAACTCTGCGAGCATCAGGCAGAACTGAAAATTAATGTTATTTGGCTTTCGGCCCACGTAAAGTAAATATATTTCATTTTTTTGTGAGCCGAGTCGTTGGCTGAAAGTGAATATCGAGTAGTTTCTTATACTTATGGGACGTGGGACCCTTCGTTTACTTATTTAGGATACAGCGATACAGCGTTTGTTATATAAGCTTTTTCTTTATATAGTCTGGTAAACAAATATGTACTTTCAAACCTACTTTAACGTTATTAATGTTAGAAGAGCTTCTAAATCATCTTAACTAAAGCCTACTAGGCCATTAAATGAGCCTTTTCTCGTCACAACAGATTTTAAGAAAAGTAAGTATGTTGTCAAAAAAATATTCGTAGAGAAAATATAGCTTATAAAAAAAATGAAAAAATTGATTTATGTATAAAGTCTGTAGACGAAGAATTGTAGCTAATGAACAGAAGGTTCTTATACATATAATATGTCAAATTCGCCCAAATAAGAGATATTTATGATGTAAGTGTTAAAAAAACAATTTTAAGGCACGCATGTAAAAGTTTGAAGAATAAGCGAAGCGAACTCTGCAATTCACACATTTTTACAATATTTTAAGTAAGTAAATTATACAATATTTTTTCTACAAACGTCTTGTATATCAACAATTATTATAATTTATTCATTCTCAATTACAGGACAATACCTACAAAAACTTTTACTTGAACTTGACTGACATTCCATTTTTTTTATTTTTCTTGACATTACATCAAAACTGCCTATACTGTTAATACGTAAATCATAACAGCTATAGAATAACATCTACTTTTATTGTTGTATCTTCTAACAAATTTTAATAGTTTTTTTCTACAAACGTGTTAAAGATGCAATAATACAGTTTAAGCTAAATTTTAAAAAACCTTTTAAACCACCTTTTTTAAATTGCGCAATTTGTACTATTAAAAAATATTAATGTTAATAAATGAAATATAAATATTTTGACGTTTCACAATTTGACAATTCACTTTTAACTGCAGTGCCTTAAAAATTTTAAAGCACTAGTACTTTAAAGTAGCAATTTTAACGCTCCTATGGGGTGCTAAAAATTGCATTTTTAACACGGTTGTAGAAAAAATATTTTAACGTGAAATAACCAAAAAATTAAGAATTTTTCGGGGAAAACTCATTAAAAGCTTTTTAAACAGTAAAGTGTAAAATACTCGCGAAAACCACCCCCTAATTAGCACCCCTCATGAAATTGAACGTTACTGCTTTCTGTGTTGTTTGGTAGGTGTGGGAAGAATACTTGAAGAAACTCTTCCACACAGGACAAGGATCCACCATTGAAGAGAATTCACGTACCGAAATCCTACTAGAGGAAGTAACGGCAGCTATCAGACAAATAAAGGATGGAAAGGCACCGGGACTTGATGAAATTTCTGAAGAACTGCTGAAGCTGTTTGATGTAGAACTAATAAAAATAACAGCTGAAATATTTAATGACATACGAGGCAGGAAAAATACCAGCAGAGTGGCTCAAATGTGAGTTTGTACCATTGCCCAAAAAACCATGAGCAATAGTTTGTGCAGACTATAAGACCATAAGCCTAATGAGCCATCTGCTGAAGCTGTTTTTAAAAGTTTTACCGGAAATGCGAGGAACAAATTGCACCCAATCTGTTTGAATTTGAGAACGCCGTTGGTACGAAGGAGGCTTTATTTAGCGTGCAGATGTTGTTTCAGAAGTGTAGAAATGTCAGCTGTGATGTTTTTGCATGCCTGATTGACTACAAGAAGGGTTTCAATACAGTCAGACATAAACAAATAATGGAAGTGCTGAATAGGACAGGGATTGATGGAAAAGACTGTATTGTAATCAATCAGCGGTGCTTCGAACAGGTGGAGAATATACAGATCAGGTCAAAATCTTAAGGGGAGTGAGACAGGGGTGCATAATTTCACCGCTGACATTAAATCTGTACTCAGAGCACATTTTTAAAGAGGCTCTAAAAGATATTGATGAAGGAATCTCAATAAATGGAGAAAAGCTCAGTAACCTGCGGTATTCATATGATAGCATAGTGTTTCCCAATACCAAAAAAGGGCTGCAAAACCTAATAAAAAAAAATAACTGACACAAGTAGAACATATGGACTGGACCAACAAAACCAAGCTAATGATCATCAGCAAGGAAAACGAAACTGGAACAAATTTGTATGTGAATGTGAACTAAATGAGAATTGAACGTATCTCACAATACAACTACTTAAGGACTATAATCAATGAGTTGTGAACAATACCTAAGAGATTAGATGTCGCATCGGAAAGACAAAAAGTGCATTCTTTACTGTGAGCTCGGTGTTCAAGTGCCATGACTTCAACCTATTGACAAAAATAAGGCTCATTAAATATATCTCAAGGAAAAATTCCTGTAACTGGCTGTATACCATAAATCACAAAAAATAAAAACCTTATCTTGCAAAAGGTATATTTCAAATCCTTAAAAAGGGCTATATCACAACAAAAGGATTTAGGAATCAATATTCCATTATCAGTGTTATCACCTAAAATAAGTATAACTCTAAAAGTAAAGCAAACGTGAGGTTCAATTTTAGCAAAGTTAAAAAAGTGAATAGATAGTTATACTTACAGGTTTACATGCTTTATGCCACCAAAATATACGGGTAAGTACCTTTTAGTTGTTATTAAACAGTTGAGGTTACATTATATTATCCGATTTTAACGGATGTTAAAATATTTCCAGAATAACCGCTGGCATCAGGGCTGCTCCTTAAATGTTACATGTATTCAGTGCTTCTATAGGGAGTAGAAATGTGGACATTGAAGTCGGAAACTCTATCAAAGTTCAGGCATTTGAGCTATGGTTGTACAGAAGGATCCTGAAGATACCAATGACAGACAAAGTCACCAATGAAGAAGTGCTACGGAGGATGAACACAACCGCTGATTTGATCAGCATCGTAAAGGGCCGTAAGCTGCAGTACTTGGGACATATAACGAGAAATCAAGACAGATACGAGCAACTCCAATGCATTTTGCACGGTAACATTGAAGGAAAAAGGGCGCCAGGACGAAAAAGAATATCCTGGCTTGCTAACCTGAGAGCATGGTATAGAAAGACCTCAACACAACTATTTCTACATTAGAAATATTACACCCAGAAGGAAGCATTGCTTCAACTTAATTTTTTGGCAGCACAATGACTATATATTATAAAGCATGCCATGATAACAATATCAATGTCTTATCTTTTATAGTTTTTGTAAAAATAAAGTTTTATTTTTAAATTTTTTTTTGAAAAGATCAATTTATGAAGACCGGTTGGTACCTAAATTTTTAGTTAATATTCCTCAATTGTATTCAGTGCAAAAATATGCCTCGAGTTTGAAGAAACCAAAATTACTAACATTTTAGCGATTTTGACAGGGGTGGAATTATTGCCTGTAGAGATATGGGCTTGTGGTATCGCAGAATTGGCCGTTCTGTTAATTGTACGGCAATGACAGTTATGAGTAGAGAGCGGAATATATGCAACACAACATTACCAAAATATGCGCATATATATGCATTACTTTTACTACACATATGCAGGTATTTTTTCTAAATTTGTCTAAATATGCAAATGCATATTAAAAATACTCAAAAATAAAACAATATATTAAGTCGTAAGATCTTCAGAAAAGTTGCCTTCAAAAATACGTACAATTTTCCTCAAACAATCGAAGCCCTCATTTTTTTCTAAAACATTTTTTAATTTATTTCTAATTGTAATCCCTGTATTTCCGGGAATTTTTTTACAATGAGCAGAAAAAGTGTTAACAAGATTAACCGAATCACTTAATTGTAAATTCCTTTGCTCTAATGACTTTATTAGATCTGGTAAAAAACTAAAATTAACTTTTATGAACATAAGTTCTTTAACAATTTGTACGTCACTTAAAGAACAAAGTACGTTACTTAAGCTGAAGAACAAAAGCGGAATTGTCTACAATTTGATGGATTTTTGTATTTTGATGCTTCTCTCTATGTCCGTCTTTATAGAAGTAAAAGCGAATTTGTCGAATAAAAACACTCTTTCCAGAAAAATTTCTTTTGTGGGACATGATGCTTTTGTTTGTCAGTTCCTCATTTAAAAAGTGAAATGTGAAAATGAATGTAACTTAAGATTTTGGAACAGGCCTTGCAAAATACTTTGTCTCCACTTAGCTTTAACTCGGGAAAACACTTTATCCAAGCACTTTTCTGAATGGTAGACATATTTAAATTTAATATATACCAATCACTTTAAAAACACTAAATACGACACAATGTTTACTTTAAACAAATGTTGGCCGGAAACTGACAAAATAATTATTAGACCCTTAAAATCAGGTAGGTACCTACGACTTGCTACGCTAATAAAATAATATTTTTCTGGGAACACCCATAATTGTTAAATTCAGGTAATAATGGGAAAGTCCAGATGAGCGACAGATAGATAAATAACGAGCTCGTTCATATCTAAGTTATAAAATTCCAACTAAGAGAGGAAAATTTTAAACTTTTATATAATTTATTTTTAAAATATGCAAAATAACTCGTGTTTAGCTTAAATATGCAATGTTGTGTTTGTTGTCTGAAAATATGCAATATATGCATCTATATGCACTTTGCATATATTCCGCTCTCTAGTTATGAGCATATCGTGTGTGAACAATCGAAGGTAGAGAAACACGAAGAAGACCAACTGGTCAACCGAGGCGTACCATAGGCGTCAAGATAGGCGCTTTAGACTCCTGGATCTGCGAGGTCGCTTCGCTACCACGAGTCAAATCGGTTACCAATGGTTTGGAGTAGAAGGTAGACTTATTGTACCCTATACCGAAGCATTCTAGCATTTGGACTGGTTTCATTCCGCCCACGACGAGTGGTTCTTTTAACTGCGGACCACTGTCATGAACATTTGAATTGGTGCAGAGAACGGCAGCATTGAGTGGCAGAATGGCATAATGCAGCATTCAGCGATGAATCGCGATTTTGTTTAGGTATGCGTGATGGTCGTAAGATGATAAGACGCAGCCGTGGAGAGCGAAGAGATATTGGGTTTGTTTTTGAGAGGCATTTACACAGGAGAGTTGGAGTAATACCTTAGGAGGTTATTGCCTGTGGTAGCCGATGACCAATTTTGTTTATTCGAGGCAGTATGACAGATGCGCGTTATGTTGATGACATCTTACAAACCACTTTACTGCCTTATCTAGACGGCCGTCGAAACGCCCTTTTCAGGAACACAAAGCGCGTTTTCATATTGCTCGTCGAACTATGGACTTTTTGCAACAACCTGGCGTTAATTTTTTGCCGTGGCTACCCCGTTCACTTGGTTTAAATCCTATCGAACATGTGTGGGATATGATGGGGAGGAGAATGTCCACTTTACACCATCCTCCACAGACCCTGGCACAGTTAATCCACGAAATTCAAGTTGCTTGGAATGATATGCCACAAGCAGACATGGATCATCTCATTTTGCCAATGCCTAGACGTGTACAGGAGTGTATTCAGCTAGGGGGTCGCGAAACACATTATTAATTTTTTTCTGATTACATGTCAATAAAGAGTCTTGCCAATGTTATCGTTTCATTCTTGACGAAAATGTACCATGTTGCCAAAAAATTAAGTTCCAGAACTGATTCCTTCTGGGCATAACACTTCTAACGTCACTGAGTATATGAAAAATTGAACGACTACCAGAAAAACTTACCCATTTAAAATCAGGATAACATATAGAAATTATTTTTTCAAACGAGAAATAATTATTTTATTGAAATTTTAAAATAAAGGTAAAACTAAGCATCACTAACAAATTTTCTGGTTAAACTTACTATGGGGTAACATTTTTACTTCTTGCTCAGAATGCGAACTGAAATCTCGTTAGGGCAATAAATTAATCCCTTAACCTCTTTATATCTTGAAGTACTTTACTCGTTTTATAATCTACTTCAATGTTTGTTCGGCCAAAATTTGCATTTAGAGCAGGGTTTAAAATACCTCTGCGACCACTAAAGCACGCGGTCTCCTTCACACTGGAGATAATTTTATATTTCAATATTTGGACGAATCTACAATTGCTACTGTGCCATCCAGATTAATGTGCAGTCGAAAATTGAGCTGTGCTGCGAAAACTAGTTAAAAACGAATTAAAGCGTGATAGGAAGCCGAAATGAGGGTTTTGTTTTTCGGTGAAATGTCCATTTGTTTTAAATATATGTTAATCATTCTCTGTTCACGTTATATTATACAAGAATAAAAAACGGCTAAACGCCGTAAAAATGAGTGGAGCATAGAATATTCCAGCTACAAAAATTTGATATGAATATTACGTGGAGTATTTTAGTAGTAAATTTGAAGTAAAACGCACCACAAAAGAGTAACTTTGATATAGTTTGAATTTTGAAACTCTTTTGTGGCGCGTTTATTTCAAATTTAGCAAATATTATGGAAAAATCTTTTAAAATAAAACAAGAATTTTATTTTGCATCAAAATGAAAATACATTTTCACGCCACGTAATACTCCTTTCAGATCTTTTGTAGCTGGAATATTGTATGCGCCACTCATTTTTACGGCATTTAGCAGTTTTTTATTTTTGTATCAGGAGTTTTTCAAAGTTATTTATAAATTAGATATATGAAGTTGGATGCAGTGTTTCTAGACTACACGTTAAGCTTTATAAATGGTCGCCTTTATCGCATTATCTCCCAAAAATGATCTAGTGTCCATCGAATGTACACTAGATTTTTTTCTATTCGAAATAGATTGAAAAAAAATATTGGGATGGCCCGTAAATGAACTCGAATAGCCCGTTGCCAGATCAAATTTAGCGTCGTAATCACTACAACTACATAAACCATTTCGAGAATAATCTTTAATTGGATTATACAGTTGTAGCTTAATCACTTTTAAACGACTTAACCGATTTTGATCACTACACATGAGTTTGAAACGTACTGACAAGTAATATCTGATGCATCTAATGTCAAGTATTCTAAAGTCTAATCACAATGTTTAGCGTTATTAGAATCTTTTTATTGTTTTCTAGTTTTGGAATTTTTTTATTATTAATTTCCGTTGGCACTCGTTGACATTTAATTACAAATTTTGAATACTTTATGAGGTGAACTTCGCAAGGGGCTGTTGGTGTTACTTGAATTGACTGGACATCGTGGCATAATTTTTGACAATGGACGTTGGCAAGTGCATATTGGTACTGATTGGAAAGTAGGAACTTGTATTTTGGAATATTGTTCTCAAATGACAAAATCCTCAAGGTGATACAGTAGCGATCAACAGGTGGCAACAAACGCAGTCCAATATTGCGAAAGTTCTGCGAACTTTCAAAAGTGAGGCAACAGTGCGTCGGTAATTCGACACTGACAGTGACGTTTATACTATCAAAAACAATAATTTTTATACACATAGGCGCAAAATGTTGCCAAATCAGTGACGTTCGATTTCTTGTTATAACAAAATCGATTTTTAGTAGTTCCAAGATTACAAAAAATCTAGGCATGGGATAAAAAAGTTTATTTGAAGAAAGTGTATTTTTTTGTCTTTCTTAATGGCGGTACAGGCTCCTTTTTTCAATAATTTATTTAGTTGTAGAGGAATTTCCATATACTAACATATTTCTGAAATTTTGCTCTGTACCGCCATTCTTTATTATATTACGAATATGCGTTCCAAATATCTCGACAAAACATTCAAAACTAGAGCCGCAATCTTGAAACGCGTTTGTTCCTACCTGTTGATCGCTACTGTTTCCTCTTAAACACATTTCCACGAAAAAAATTTTCATTGTTTTATAATGGATTGAATGTTATTGAAAATTTAGGAAAAGTGTGAAAAAAAAAATACAAATATCAAAAATTTTTCTAGAGAAGGAAAACTGAACAAGACCTATCCTACAGAAAATATAATTTATAAAAATTGTACTGTAAAAGCTTTAAAGGTTTTAATAGGTTTTATAGCCGGTATTTTTTGGTTTTTACAAAGGATAAACGAGCATGCAGATACTAAAGAGTCAATTATAAAAACATTTATTTTCATGGCGGGCATTTCTGACAGAAAAATGATCCTGTTAGGTTTAAATTATAGCTTACGCATAATGACTTTGGCTTTTTGCTTTTATATACATATTTTGATTACATTTGTTCCGCCTACTACTGATAATGCGGGATTTTTCCGTTTTTCTTGTTATTTATTATGGGAATTTAATTAAAGCGGTGGATTATTACAAAGCGTAACAACACCTACCCTAATGATCATTTGGAATGTCCTAAATGTGAGACAGAGAATGAAAAATATGGTAATAACAATTTCTGAATTTGTCTAATACAGAATGTCCTCCAAAAATGTGATGCTGATTACAACCGTACTTTTCAATAATTTTATGGACTGTAGGAAATTACCTTCTTTACAAGAGTTTGGTCAGTAAATGGACAGTATTATATGATCAGATTATTTCAACTTTCCACTTCATCACATTAAAGACCTACGCGATCTACTATTTGAACTATTCACCAGGGTAAACTGGGTGGAACAATTTTCATGAAGCTCACCTTCATTCCGGAAAATATTTTTCAATAAAAAGACATTGCGATAGTCCTTTTTATTAGCTAAAATGTTTACAGACTATATTATGGCCTTCACTTACATGTGTAGCTAAACAGCACCTGTCTGGATATAATCTACAATCACTTTAACTTGTCTAGTGGTTTGGTCAATGTACTATTTGTTATAATCAATACATGGTGTACTGTACTTTGGTGGTGGTCTATCGTTCATCCTGATTATTAATAGTTAACACTGGCTTACTAGCTATGTTGATGTTTAACTGGTTTTTTAAAATTCGTGTGAGCTTTGGTGTAATCGATCTATTGAAATGAATGAAATTAATTCCGGAATGACAATATAATCATTAATATTGTTAGCTATGTTATCATTGTTTACAATAGCTCGTATGATAGATGAAGTGTTAAATAATAAGTGCTTAAATATTGCAGGAGGTAAGAATTGTTTAGAAATAGGTTTATAGTTTTTATATTAGTTAGCTACGGCTGCTGCTGATATTAAGCACCAGATAGTTCTTTTCTTCAATAGTGCTTTTTTTGTTGTTTTTTAAAGAATTAAATACTCCTCAAATAGTACATTCTTTCACGGTTTTTGCTGCAAATTTTAAAGAACCCCTTGAATTGATATGAAATTTGGTATACGCATAGCTATCATGTCAAACAAAAAAAAAGAGATATGATGCCGATGTGTGCTTTTGCCCTGGGGGTGATTTTCACCTAATCTCGGGGGTGAAAAAATATATGTCCAAGATAAGTCCCGAAATGGATAAACTGACTAATTTTAAGCAACTTTTGTTTTAGAGAGTTTCTTCACCAAATCAATACTTTTCGATTTATTTGCAAGTGAATATGTCCAATTTTCAACAAAATAACCACGTTTTTAGACGGTTTTTCGCAAATAACTCAAAACGTAAGCATTTTGTCGAAAAAAATATTCTTACCAAAACTATTATCGCCTATAAAAAAGTGGAAAAAACGGTGTATATATTAGGTCTCTATACCTAGCAAAAATAGAGTTATAGCTAATGAAAAATAGGTTCATATTCGAAAAATTCCAAATAGAAAAATTTAATGTGAAATATCCAAATAACAAGGCATTTTGGGGGAAAACACATTACAACCTTTTTAAAGTGTTCAAAAATAGCTTTATTTCTGTTTTTATAAAAAGAATTCTAGCATCACATGTAAGCAAGTCACACTCAAAATAAAGTTGATCCCTTTTGTATTGGCAAAAAAAAATAAGGAAGATCACCCCCCCCCCCTATTAGCAACTTAAATGAAATTAATCGTTACCGCTTTACAAGTTATTTTACTTATGTTGTGTTTATGATCTGTAAGTTTCATCGATTCAAAATAATTTTAAAAAATTTTGGTTTTAAAGTAAAATATTTAAAAATTTTAATTTTGAAATAATGCTTTTTTTCAAAATAACTTAAAAATGATTAGAGATACCAAAAATGTTAAACAATAAAAAAAGTCGGCTTTACTTTTATGAATATTTTGTATTTTTTGTTTTTCTGGAAGACAAAAATTGGTAAAGATTCGGTGTTTCTAAATTTGCATACACTCGTGATAAGTGACTCGTTCAAGCCCTTTTAACTAGAGCTCTTGCAAAAATAAGGAGTTTGAACCGATGAAACTTACAGATCATATGAACAATACATACGAGTAAAAGATTTGTGAAGTGGTCACAATTAAATTCATTTGAAATGCAAATTAGGGGGTGATTTTCCCGATTTCTTAGCAAAAAAAGGACCCATTTTATTTTGAGCGTAACTTGTTTACTTTTGATGCTAAATTTTTTTTTAAAACAAAAAAAAAGTATTTTTTAAACACCTTAAAAAAGTTAAAATGAGTTTTCTCCAAAAAGTGCTACGTTTTTTGATTGTGGCACGTTAAAATATTCAGATTAAATAAATTATTAGAAGAGTTTTTTTTACGAAGCAATAAAATTTTTGTTTAATTCATTAATATTTTTTATATTTTGACAACGTCACCTGATTTGGGCGTCGAAACCTTAGTAAAATAATTTTTATAGAAAATTGTGGCTTATTTCCCATTAAAACTACTTAATTCGATTTGTAATTTGACGAATATGAACCTATTTTTCATAAGCTATAACTCTGCTTCTACTAGGTATAGTCACCTAATATATATAACACACCTTGTTTTCATTTTTACGTGCTATATTTTTGATAAGAATTTTTTTTTCGACCAAATACTTACTTTTTGAGTTTATTTGCGAAAAACCGTCTCAAAACGTGGTTATTCTCTAGGCAAATTAACATATTCACCCGCAAATAACTCGAAAAGTATTAACTTGGTGAAAAATCTTTCTGGAAAAAAAGTTGCCTAGAATTAGTCATTTTATCCATTTCCGGACTTATTTCGAACATATATTGTTCACCCCAAAAGGGGGTGATACTCACCCCTAGGGCAAAAGCACACATCGGCATAATATCACTTTTTTTCTATGACTTGTTAGCTATGTGTTCAAATTTCATGTCAATCAAAGAGGTCCTTTAAAATTTAGAGGTTTTGCAATATTTCACCTTTAAAGAACGTATTGTACATGAATCTCCATATTATAAAATTGTAAGAGTAACATTAAATCTTGCTTGGTTTTTTTTTTTTTTTTTTTATTTAAACAATATAAATACACCTAATCTACAAGATTAATCAGTATTTTTTCTTTAACCTAATTTCCCTAAAAAATGTTTGTAAACTAGATGTCACCTGGTCCATCCTAGCTTTTTTTTTACATGAAATGTCCACTTCTTTGTTGTGGCTACACAGCACAGCACTGACTCTGCTTTTCACTAATTGCTCACGTATTTGTTGTGGCTACAATACAATGCACAACACTAACTAAGCCCGGCACAACTTCACACATTACACGAGCTCGAACGGTTTAGTCCTCTTGAGCCTTCGCATCTGGGGTTCGTTGACAAGAAGCTGAAGTGCTTCATGGTTGGGATGCTTATGGAGCCTGTCTTCATGTCTCCTGGCGACTTTCTTGATTTCATTTGGAATAGATTCGATTTTAAGATCTCTACGCAAATCGTCGTTCCGAACATACCAAGGAGCACATACAATATTCCTTAATATTCGGTTCTGGAGCGTTTCTAAATTTCGGTAATTACTTTTTTTGGTACAGCCCCATAATTGTAGGCCATAGGTCCACACCGGTTTCAATATCTGTTTGTAAATTAGTACTTTGTTCTGGATGGAAAGTTGAGAGTACCTACCTATTAGCCAATACATATTTTTGTACTTTATCTTCATCTGTTCAGTTTTCTTTTTAACGTGCTCCTTCCATTTTAGTTTGACGTCGAGATTTAAACCCAGGTATTTCGCTGTTTTTTTATTAGGAACAACGTTGTTGTTTAGGATAATTGGAAGATTATTAATTTTCTTGTTAGTGAAGTTAATATGAACTGACTTCTGTTCATTAAACTTTATACGCCATTTTTTGGACCAGCCTTCTATACCATTAATTGCATTTTGTAAGTTAATCGTAGATTCCTCTATAGTTGCTCCTATTGTCATGACTGCTGTATCATCAGCAAATGTGGCCAGTTGGATGTTTTCCCTCTCCGGAATGTCAGATGTGTACAAAAGGTATAGTATTGGTCCAAGAACGCTACCTTGTGGAACCCCTGCATTTATTTGCTTTAACTCAGAGTACTCGTTTTCCATTTTAACTCTAAATGTTCGCTGGTGTAGGTATGACTTCAATATTTCAACGAGTTGCATAGGAAATATTTTCTTTAGCTTCATTAACAGACCGTCGTGCCATACTTTGTCAAATGCTTTTGCGATATCCAGGAATACTGCCGAACAAATTTTGTCCCCTTCCAGTGCTTTTTCTATTTCAGTTACTATTCGATGGATCTGGTCAATTGTGGAGTGTTTATCACGAAATCCAAATTGATGAGTTGGAATAATATTTTTTTGTTCAATTATATGGTTCATTCTTCGTAGTAGTAATTTTTCAAACACCTTTGAGATTATGGATAGTAAGGAGATTGGCCTGTATGATGTTAATTCATGGTTATCTTGTCCTACTTTTGGTATCATTATAACCTCTGCAGTTTTCCAAAGGATGGGAACATATCTAAGCCTAAAGGATGCATTTATTAGTGTAGTAAGCTTTACTATGGCTTTTCTAGGTAATTTTTTTAGTATCTCACCATTGATCAGGACAAACCCAGGCGCTTTTTTTGTATTGATATTTTTGATTAATTTTTGAACTTCTTTTGTAGTAGTCAGTTGTATGTTAACAGAATCAAAAGCTACTGGTTCATCGTCTACATGAGTTTCCCCAGGGTTTGGCTGAAATATGTTTTCTAAATAATCAGCGAACGCATCCACTTTCTCTTTGGGATTTCTTACCCATGTTCTGTTTTCTTTTCGTAGAGGAGGTATATGCTGAACTGGCTTATTTATCTTTTTGGCTGCCTTCCAAAGGGAGTAATCGGTGCATTCATCATCAGTTAGATCTCTCAGGTACTTATTGATTGATTCGTTTTTAATTTTCGAGATTTCCCTTTGCAGCTGTTGTGTGAGCCTATTAAGCTTATTTTTATTTTCTTTAATTCGAGTTCTTTGCCATATCTTCCGAGCCTTTCTTTTTTCCTGTATCAAGTCTCTAATTTCTTTGGGGTAATTGTTTCCTACTGTTTTTCTTTGGATTATAGGTGTGTTGTTCCACGCTGCCTGCTGGATGTTTATCATAAATAGATCGGTTTCTTGTTCCAATTGTTCTGTCGTTTGAATAAATCCACTGAACTCAATTTTCTCATTAATTTCTGATTGGAAGTTTACCCAGTCCGTAAACTTATTGGTCAACGCGGGTTTCATTTCAGTGGTAACAATTTGCTCACTAATTGTTAGTAGAATTGGAGAGTGGTCAGATATAAGCTCCTCTACATCCTCTACTTTTATAAAATTTGTTGCTACACCTCTGGATATGAAAAAATCTAGGAGGTCTGGGATTCTGTTTGCATCACTTGGCCAGTAAGTGGGTTTCCCAGTAGAGTGCCATCTACAATTGTGTCCGGTCACAACATGCTGCAATTCTTTACCTTTAGGTGTTGAGAGTCTGGAGCCCCAACAGGTATTTTTTGCATTAAAGTCTGCGCCAATTATGTATTTTTCACCCAAGGTTGACAAGAAGTTAGCATAGTCTTCTCTTTTGAGGTTATGTCTAGGAGGGAAATATGCAGCTGCAATGTTAAGTGTGTATTTCTTAGTTTTAACACTGATAGAGGCACATTGTATTTCTTCGGTTTCAATTTTTTCACGTTCCCAGTGGAGAATACTATTTTTAACAGCGACAGCAGCTCCGCCTCTGGCTGAATTTTGTGGGTGTATGGCATGATAGATTTGATAACCTTGCAGCTTAATAAATGATTGTCTAGTTAGATGTGTTTCTGCAATTAGGCATATGTCTATTTTTTGTGTTTGTAGGGTTACTAATAACTCTTGCTGATGTTGTAAGAGTCCATTTGTATTCCATTGGAGTATCCTAAGGTCCGGGGGCATTATAGTCTTATTATGATCGGCTTCTGATATTTTCAAGTCTGTCCAGCCTTTCAAGTACTTTTTTGTTAAATTCTTCTTGTTTGCTCATTTTCTCCATTATTTTTTGCAGCATTTCAGTTACTGTGTCTGTATTATTTTCAGTTTCTGGTTGTGCTACTTGAGCATAAGATACTCCAGCTCTTCTTAAAGTTTGGTGTCTATCTTCCATATTTTTTATATTTAATCTGCTCTCAGGAGCCTTGTTATTTATATTTTTATTTCTTAGTGTTTGCAGAGCTTTTGCAGTGCTACATCCTCTATAATTAGCTGGATGGTCATTGCCGCAGTGAACACATTTTGGAGCTATATTTTTGGGTTTTTTACAGTCTTTTGTTAGATGTTTTCCAATGCATTTGACACATTTTGGTTCCCTTTTGCAGTAATTCTGTGTGTGTCCATATTCCTGGCAGCGCTTGCATTGGGGCAGTAATTTAGGTTTTCTGAAAGCCTCTATTTGTACTCTCATATTTAATATTTCATTAATGGCATATATTTTTTTTATATCTTCATCTTTATCAAAGGATAAAATAAAAAGCGGAAGTGGCGTTTTATCTTTCCCGGTTAGTATTTGATTTACCTCCAGTATTTTGAAGCCTTTGTTCTTTAGGTCTTTTACAATTTGTGCAGCTTTGCATGACTGGTGTAAGTTTCTTGCAACTACCTTGACAGGTCTTGACTGTTTGTTTTCAAATGAAAACCATTCCATTTCCGTATTGTTTAAGACTTCAGTTAGACTCCTGTATGCATCTGAGTCAGTGACATTGATTTTCATATTCCCTCCAGCCAACATGGTTGCCTGGAATTGTATCTTGTTTTTATGTAGATAATCTGACAATTCGTCATATTTTTGTACTTTATTAATTATAATTGGTGGAGGTTTTATATTAACCGGTTGCAGTTTGTTACTTTTGGTACTCGTTTCAGGGGATTGTACCTGCGGTGAGTTGCTAGCTTTTCTTTTTTTTGAGTTTCTAACCCTAATCCATTCTGTCTCTCTGCTTAGTTCTTCATCATCTGTATGATATTCGGTTTGGTCTTTTTTAGTGGTCTCCTCAACTGGTTCTATTTTATTTTGAATTATCTCAACTTGTATTTGAAGCTGTTTAATAGTGACTTCTAATTTTTCTCTTAATTGTTTTGCACTCATCCAAGCGTTATACAACGCCTGCTCATTTTGACGGGCTTGATTTTCGTTGAACAAAGCTTGGTTTTGTTGAACTAGCAGCGCCTCGTTCGAGGTAGACTGCTGCGTCTACCCATCCATTTGACTATTCTGATTATCATTCTCAGTAGAATAAATAATGATTTAACAAATATTTATTAAATAAAAATTAACTACTTACTCAGTTTATCACTAATCACTTTCGATATTATTAATTACTCGATAAAAAAACATCCTTCACTTTAACGGTTTAGAAAAGATGTATTTTTAATTGTTTATAATTGTTTATTAATAGCCTTTAATTACAGAACTGAAAAACTGAGTGTAAACACGTCCAGTTCGTTTCGCTGCTCGATTAGGAATGAAATCTTGCTTGGTAGTTGAACTTTTGGAACTAAAAGTAATCATTCAGTCTTTCTCTTGACAACAAAAAAAATATTTTAAAGTATCTTATTTATCTACTTAGGTATTCGTTTCTATATACAGAGTTATAGCTGAAAATTTTTCGACCGGTAAGAGGTAAGATCCGAGTATAAAATATGACAAAACTAGAAGATACTTTTAAATATTTTTAACCGCCCCCTTAGAAATTGATAATTTTTGATGTCTCGAGTTTCCTAAATCTGTTGTCCATTTAAGTGATTTTCTAATACGTTATAGCCGTATTCTTTAACAATATCGCGGTAATATTATTGTTGATAAACCTGTAAATTTAGCAATAAATAAATCGTCAGCTTGCAAAAAAAATTTTAAAACTCCCTATCTCGGAAACGAAGCATTTACGGACATACGTTTTGCAAGCAAACTGTTATTATTTTTTCATGCATAATTACTCCTTACAGTTTGCCACACTTATTTATAACGTGTTGACGAAAAACAAGACTAGATGTTAAAGTACCTAACTTTTCTTTATCCAACATAAGCGAATGGATACAAATAGAGAATATTAATAGTTGGGATTTAATTTCAGTATCTTAAAAATACTAGAATATTCCACACTATTCCACATGGTGATGAGAACTTTGAGGAAAAACAGTGTTTGATTCTTACACCTGGTATACAATGAAAATTTACCTGTTAAGCAAAAATATTAAATCACTTAAATCTGACAACAGGTTTGACCTGAAATTCAAGACATCAGAAATGACTCATTTTTAAGGTTGTAGCGTTTGAAAAAACTCCAACATTAATTTAATATCCCAATTCCCAAAAAGCATGTCCATTTTTTTAATTTATTTTGTGAAGTTGAATTTCATCAAAATATCCCAAGCCGCCCCTGTGTACAACTATGAAGTATTGCACAACATTTCAATGTGTTACAATTTGTAAGAAGTGCTGATGCGTAGAAGAACTTTCTAGAAGAAATGTTGAAACCCCCTTTCAAAAAATGGTTTGGTCCAACCGAAAGTGATGTGAGTTTTTGTCATGTAAGCATCCCTAAGGATCAAAATCGCTCGGTACTTCCGTCGTACTTTTCCCTGCTTGTAGCTTCAGAGAGAAGCGCAATTCAGTCCAGCTTTACGTCCCAAGGTGATAGCATCTCCTCGGCTGGTACTCGCTTGAAGTAGGGCGTAGTCCTTTTGTTCCCCGCCGGTAAAATGTAGAATGGTCGCTGTGAAGATCTGAATGTGTGGTGAGTGCTCTGAGAGGATTTTTTTCCACATAGTGATGGATTTGTATGGAAAATCGAAGCCTCCCGAGAGTCAAATACGCAGTTCTACAAACCGGCATTGTTGTCTTTTGTTTCCTGTGTTATGTATGATGGTCAAGCCCTGATTTCATCGAAGAAATGTCGTTCCTGTCCCGTGATGTTTTGTTTCCAGTTTTCCAGAAGCCCCCTTTGTGATTTGTGTTATGGAATGTCTACCCCACACCCCACCCCCAGTTGATTGTCTGAAGAGTGAAGTGAAGCCATGTCCTCCCCTGCCTCCGGTCGATGACCCCGTTTGTTTTTGTTTGTGTACCCCGTGTGACAGTAAATAAAGGTATGATACTTTTGCTAATTTTGTTAAATTTCAAGAGGATAATATACTAAAGTTTATTGGTAAAGAGTTTAAAAGTATAATAGTCGCTTTCAAAATGGAAAAGTTTCTTGTAATAACGTTTGTTGTTAGTTTGATATCTAAAGATCCCGTAATATAATATTTAAAAGTCCTGTTTTGCTATGATAGTTGTTTAAAATTGTTTTGTTTGAATATAAATTTGCATATCATGTAATTAAAATAAAATGACAGTGACTTTGACATTTGACAGCTACGTCAAATCTTGTGCTTGTGTTGAAATCGTTGAAATACACTGCTAAACAAAGTTAAATTTTGTTGTATTCAAGAAAAATAATGTAAAATTAAAGATTCTTTGTACTGAACTAATGTAAAAGATTTGTAGACATTTTGTCCTGTAGTAAAGTCAATCATTTCCTGTTAAAATTTTTTTGTTTAAAAAAAATTGATTGAAGTTTGAGGTTTTAAATAAATGTTTGTGAAAGTGTACCTATTTTATTTCTCTTGTATAACCCTTTGGAGAAAATTATTAACCAAATGTCTAATGCAACTGTATAAGTTTTAGTACAGAAGAAAAGAATATGGCATAGAAGCCAGTATTGAGAAAAGATGTTGCCCAGTATAACCCCAAACAGGAATCAAAGATGAATGTCCCCCCATGTGGTACCCGTAAGTGAGAAAAATGTCCTGTAAGTACCCATAAATGAACCAGAGGATTTGTTTCGAACGGCGTCCTGTTTTTTAAATAGTAGAAAGATCCTCTAGTCTGAGTAAGTACCCTTTGTATTTGGTTATGGTAGTTTAGTCATCTTAACACCCCTCCCCTTCCCTAACGAATCTACGACCTAGCTCCCGCACAACAAATGAGCTGCCGTCTCGCATGAAGGTTTGCGTGTCTGTTTCTTCTACTAGCCCCATTTAGACCCCCCAGTATTTTTATAGTTAGTTCTTTCCTTGTTCCCATATGAGCAGACATGTAAAAACGCTTCAAGGTGGGCGGTTAATTTTGCCCCAGAATGTAATATATCAATTTTTACACCCAGACCATTATGTTCCATTCCTAACTAATCCCCCGCTATGGAAGTAAATATTTCGTTAAAACCACCGACAAGTTATATTAAAACTAACTGTAAAAACACGGCCGCAAATTTTTGGTGGTTTTTTTGGACATAAATTTTTTATAGTAGTCGGTGACTTATGCAAACAATAAAACATCGATTCCCGTCGATTTCCGCAAAAGCGATAATTTTGTACGAATTCGGTTTTTCTGGTTATTATGGTTAGATTGTGTGTTATGGGACACGCGAAACAAAGTCGTAACAAACGTATAAAACGATTTTTACGAGTATTTGAGTATAGCAATTATAAATTTAAATAAAATATCGGATGAAACGGTATAATATATCTATGATTTTTGGAGTAATTACGAAATTTAATAGATGCTGCGCAACTAATTGTGTTTAGTTTGGTTTATAGTCCGTGTGGTGAGACCGCTCCCATCTGAAAAAATTTCGGATTCTGTTTCTTTGTGGATTCCTATTCAAAAATGTCTCCTTTAAACAAATCTGAAGGGTGCCGGGCAGAATTTTTGGGCAGAAATTGTTTAAACAAGTTTTGTAAACAAATACAAAATATCACCTTTTTTGCTCTGTAACATATTTTTTAGGTTTTTTTGGGTCATTCTAAAGATGAAAGGTATCCTGTGATTTTTCTTAAAAATTAATAGTTTTCGAGTTATAGGCGATTTAAAATCTGAAAAATGCGAAAATACGCATTTTTGAGGCGTAAAAACTCATATTTAAATTACTATTTTTGAGGTTGCCAAATACTTAAATTATAGTTTATACATTCGTTTTCAAGATTCTGAAGAGTGATCGGGTCTAACTTTAATTTTCACTGCCGTTGTTATTTAATTGTTAATAATTATACGTGTCCATCCGATTTTTTTGCCGGTGCGGCGCACTCTTTTCAACAATTTCCTATTTTCCTCCGAAAAATATTTTTTTAGATTCTTTGGGACATTCTAAATAAAAAAAATTTCTTGTCATTTTTCTAAAAAGTTAATAGTTTTAATGGTGTAAGCGATTTAAAATCCAAAAATGCATATTTTGGCATTTTTTGGATTTTAAATCGCTTATAACTTTAAAACTATTAACTTTTGAGAAAAATAACAAAAACCTTTTTTTATTTGGAATATCCCAAAGAATCTAAAAAATATATTTTTTGAAGGAAAATAGGAGATTTGGGAAATAGAGTGCGCCGCACCGGCAAAAAAATCGGATAGACACGCATAATTACCAATTAAATAACAACGGTCTAAATTGAAGTTAGGATCCCGATCACTCTTCAGGATCTTGAAAATGAGTGTTTAAGCTACAATTTAAATACTTGGAAACCTCAAAAATACTAATTTAAATAGGAGTTTTTAAGCCTCGAAATCGCGTATTTTCGCAATTTTCAGATTTTAAATCGTCCATAACTCGAAACTATCAATTTTTGAGAAAAATCACAGGATACCTTTCTTGTTTAGAATGACCCAAAAAACCTAAAAAAACATATGTTCCTGGGCAAACAAAGGTGATCTTTTATATTTGTTTAAAAAAATTGTTTAAACAATTTCCGCCCAAAAATTCCGCCCGGCACTCTTTAGATTTTTTTAAAGGGGGCATTTTTGAACAGAAATACACAGAACATACAGAAATACACAAAGAAATCGAATCAGAATTTTTTTCAGACGGGAGCGGTCTCACCACATGGACTATTATTTGTTTTATTTTCATAAATATTTAAAGATATAGATCAACTGAAATATTAGCTATAATAATGACACATAGTTTCAAAAGTTATGCATCACCTAAAATTATGCTTTTCATAGTTGATTTTTTCTTAAACTGATTAAAGGATTTCGGAAAATAATATTTTTTTTATGCACGACCGGGCGGTAAAGTCCATATTATGTATACATTTGGCGGGCGTAAAGTGCCACTTTAGCGCCCGTGGGCTTCTTTATCGCCCGCCGGACGGTAGGGTAAGATGGCGGGTGTGGTTAGTGAAACACAAAGTTTTTATTTATTGTATTTTATTTACGATACCCAACACAGACTAGTGACAGCAGAGATAAACATAAAACTAATGGAAATAATAGAGAGTCCTCAATATACAAGAATAGCAATACATAAGATGAAAAATATGGAAGTGAGGAAGTTATACCAAAGAGAGACAGATAAAATACTGGAACAGCATGAAAACAATGAGGAAATATGGAATATGGAAGAGAGATGGAAAAATTGAAAGACACGTTATGGAACTCTGCGAAACAATTATGTGGAATAAGAAAGAATGGGAAGAATAATAAAAGAACTGGATGGTGAAATAAGTAAATAAAGCAAGCAGTAAAAAAGAAGAAAGAAATGTGGAAGCGATACATAAACACAAATGAAAAGCAAGACAGAGACGAATACAGAAGACAGAGAAATATAGTGAAATAACTAGTAAAAGATGCGAAGAAGAAGAGCTGGAAGGAATTCGGTGAAGAATTGAACGAAGGTTTTGGGAATAACAATAAACAGTTTTGGAATAAAATAAGAAGCATGAAAGGACAAAAAGGAATCAAATAAGAGGAATTAGAAATCAGCGAAATGAATTGAAAACAAACATACAGGACATACTAACCATATGGAATAAGCACTATAAAAAAAAATTCGAGACAAGCAACCAACACAATGAGGAGAGAGGACAGCAAGGAAGAGAAGCGGATAGGGACAATCGAGTAGACGAAATTCATATCAAAGATATTGAAGAAGGATTGGCAAGAATAAAGATTGGAAAAGCGGGAGGTGCAGATGACATAGATCCAGAGATGTTGAAGTACGTGGGAGAACGAGGCAAGCTTTGGCTACTGGAAATAATGATGAAAGCATGGAGAACAGAAAAAATACTGAAAGATTGGGAAGAAAATTTATTGATACCAATACACAAGAAAGGAGATGAAGTGGAATGTGATAACTATAGGGCTATATGCTTATCATCAGTGGCATATAAAGTCTACACCGGGATAATAGAAAGGAAGCTCAGGAAAGAACTGGAAAGAAAACTAGGAGAAGAACAAGCTGCTTTTAGGAAGGAAAGAGGAACAACAGATAATATATAAATACTGACAAATATAATTGAAAGAAAAAACGAAATATGAGAAGACTTAAATATTATCACGTTTATAGATATTAAAGCTGAGTTTGATTCTATAAATAGAGAAGTAGTATGGTCACTAATGGAAGACCTGCAAATCCCGCAAAAGATAGTAAGCGTGGTAAAAAGTACATAAACGTACTTGCTAAAGTACAAATAAACGGAAACAGATCGCCAATCATAAATCTAAGGAGAGGAATAAAACAAGGGGACAGTCTCAGCCCAGTTTTGTTTATATTAGTAATGTATAGAGTAGTGAAGAGCGCTAAAAGAAGGTCAAGGCAATTACAGTCAAAAATAGGGTACAGGAATTTAGTACCGGTGAGAATGGAGGGAGTACTATATGCAGATGACCTAGAAATAATAGCATACAATAAAGAGAAAATGCAAAAATTAATCGATATCTGGGTGGAAGAAATAGAAAATTTGAAAATGGAGGTAAATATAAAGAAAACGAATACCATAATAGTAGCCCAAAAGAAAAGGGAAGAAATAAACCAAACGATATTTAGGTGCAAAGACGAAATAATAGAAACAGTCTCGACGTTTGGATACCTGGGAGTAATAATATCTGAGGATGGAAAGCTGGATCGAGAAATCTCATACAGGGCGAAAAAAGCAAATAAGATCTACTATGCACTAAATAAAACAATATTTGGAAAGAAAGAAATAGATACAGAAATAAAACTGAAGGTATACAATGCAATATCTGTACCAAATTTAATATATGCAAGTGAGACATGGGTAAACAATGCAAAAATAGACAGTACAATAAACGCAGCGGAGATGAAGCAGCTGAGAAAAATAGCAGGAAAAACGAAATTGGACAGAATAAGAAATGAAAATATTAGACAAAGACTGAAACAGGAATCGATAATAACCAAGATCCAAAAAAGAAAATTAAAATGGTATGGATATATTAACAGAATTGACCAAGGAAGACTACCAAAGCAGATGATGGAATCACAAAGATATGGTAAAATAAGGAAAGGGAGGCCAAGGAAGAGATGGATCGATCAGATTATAGAAATTGGTCAGGAAAAACACATCAACATATGAAAGAGTTAGTAAAGGACCGCAAGAAATGGAAGATATGGATAGAAATAGAGTCTCGAGAAAGAAGAAGAAGAAGAAGAAGAAGAAGAATAAGAAGAAGAAGAAGAAGAAGAAGAAGAAGCAGAAGAAGAAGAAGAAGAAGAAGAAGAAGAAGAAGAAGAAGAAGAAGAAGAAGAAGAAGAAGAAGAAGAAGAAGAAGAAGAAGAAGAAGAAGAAGAAGAAGAAGAAGAAGAAGAAGAAGAAGAGTATTTTATTTTAATAAAGGAATTATAACTTTAGCAATCAAACATAGGTCTCCTGCATCTATAATTTTATATTTATTACACAATTTGACCAATTATTTATAGAAATGTTAGGATTTGCTACTTTGCTCTGTTGTAAGTTGCTATGAACGGTGTTGTAACGGAGGTGGTATGGGGTGGAATTTCCTTAAGAGTTAGTACGGATTTGGTGTCTACGTGGATATTCTTTAAATAGTGAGAGGTACATTGCACAGATTTTATTTATTTGAACACTTTGTTCCTTTCGAGCTATGGAAACAATTTCATTTCGGTGTATTATAAGACATATCCTTTTTATGTATCGCATGTCGTTAGTTAAAACACATATTAACCCTCGTAAGGCAGTGCGGAATGCAGCTGCACCCCAGACCTAGTTTTTTCCACCTATCTTTTTTAATAAATTTTTTTGATTTTTGCCCATTTTTTTCTTCGCATTAAGTTCAATTCTAAACGCATTCTACCCATTACAGCATTTAAAACTCTTTGCATTTACGTGTTTTTTGGTAAAATGTCTGTAAGGTGCAAATGATGAAAATTTCATATCCTGAATTATTAGACGTTTCTGATGTTCCTTCTGGAGTTAACAGCGCTACGAGACAAGGTCGGTGTTACTTATGTAAGAGAAAAAAGACCGAACGTCCCGGCATAACTGTATTGTGTGTAAAAACTTTGTGTTGCTCACTCTGTGAACAATTTCATGTGTTTGTCTTGCAACGATAATATTTTTTTTTAAGAAGAGATAAGTACCTTGTTTGTAAAACTATGTTTCAAAGTATAAAAAACAAGTCCTAATTATCTTTCAAATCAATTTCACGATGTTCACATATTTATAAAAAATGGATATACAGATGGGGTGCAAATGTACCCAGCACCGTTGTTGACGTAAGAATCTAAGCACCGGCTTACGAGGGTTAAACAGTAAAACCGCATAGTTTCTTTGATATTAAAAACATAAGAGAAACTAAAAAATAATATGTTCACAACATAATTTTGATATATACCCACCTTTTTACTATTTACTCCCTACAGGGGGTGTTAAACTTTTGTTTCCGTTAAAACACATGTTAAAGAATAAAATCGAATATTGACTTTGTTTCTACAAGTATTAGTGCCATTCACAAAACTAAATGTTCACAAAACATAATACTACAATAATATTTCTATGTATTATAATTAAAGCTCGGATTTATAGGCAACAAAAATTGAAGAAAAAGGCACCTATATAGGCAAAGATTTTTATTAAAAAAGGCAGGAATATTAACATTTAGGCAAAATATAGGCAATAAAGAAATATAACTTATTATTTATTGTACAAAGTGAATTAACGTAATATTAACTTAAGGCAGGTATATTTACACATCATAATCATAACATTAGTATAAATAAACTAGTAACTAAATAACTGTTAATTAATAATTAAACATTGTAACCACTTAAAATGTTATCATTAATAAAAACAACTAAATATTTTTCAATATTTTCGGTCTTAAAACTATGTCTTCGATCACTTAAAATTAATTTGTACATTGAAAACGAGAATATTTCAGAGCGGATAATAAATCTGGCATAATTTGTAATTCCTCGGAAAATGTCCCATTCAAAACTTTAGCAACATTAGATAAAAACGAACAACCTTCATTCTTGTCGAAAACATATTTCATTTTTTTTAAATTAATTGACCGTTACTTCCAGGTGCCGATTTAATTTTCGTCTTTAAATTATCTATTAATTTTACTGACTCACATAAATTTATCTCTTGTTTTTCTAATAAGGTAATTGTGGTAACTATTAATTTATAATTATTGTCATTGATATAAGCGAGTTCCTGTTTCAATTTGGGATTTTTTAATATTTTTTTTGCTTCTCGAATGGCTTCGGAAATATCATCATCAAATTCTGACATAACTAATTATATTTCATTGCAGTGTTCAAAGTAAAAAAAACTGCTTCGAGACAGGTTCCCCACCTTGTAAAAACTGGTTTAGGTGGCGAAGGGACACCGGGAAATCTTTCTTTATATATTTGCAACCTCAACGGAGCCTTTACAAAAACTTTTTTCATAAAATTTATAAAAATATTTACCAACGGAAACAGATTTCTTATTTCTTCAGCAATTCTATTTACCCCGTGGGCTACACAAGTGCAATGAATTAAATTAGGATAAAAAATCTTTAAATTAACAGCAGCTTTTAACATAATATATGCCGCAGCATCTGAAAGCATTAAAACTATTTTATTCACTGGTATAGGGTTGGGTAAAAAGAGGTTTGTTAAACTATCTTGTATAAATCGACTTATTGTAAAATTGTTTGCTTTTTCCAATTCTTTAACGGCAACTAAATAAGGTTTTCTCGCAAAGTTTTCGTTCAAAATTCCAATCATTAAATTAGCTATATACCTGTCGCATACATCTTTCGTTTCATCCACGATAATATACAAAAAATTGCCCTCTAACTCCCGCTTAATTTTTGAAATACATTCCACATAACATTTTTCCACAGTATGTTTTCTCAATGTACTCTCGTCCGGTAAGGATTTATTAAGATATTTTTCGAAAAAGCATTTAAAACTAGGGTTATTAACTTTATATGGAGGAATGTTGGATCAATCATCATCTGGCATAAATCAAATTTAAATGCGTCTTCCTCCTTTTTTTTGAAATGCTTAAACTATCCCGCAGAGATATTTGGGCTAACTTAGAGGAATTTAATTTTTCCAAATTACGTTTATGAAGTGGGGTTCCACAATGCTGGTCAATAAAGTACTTTTTTCTACTTGAAATCTGAGAATTAAAAAAAAAATATTAGAATTCTAAAACCGCTTTAGGTTATGTTGTGGGACGAGAAAAACAGAGAAAAAATAAAACTTACCGATTTGCCGCAGGGTTTACAAAATGCTCCATCTCCTTCTAGAGAACGTTCCGAATAAGATACGATCCATAGCCTTAATTTAGATGTGATATTTTCACACAAATGTCTAAAACGTTTTAAAACGTGTTGTTTGCTTTTCGGTATAGGCAAAAAAACTAAACTAGGATATAGCAATTTGTGACTAAACTCTGATACAGTAACCGACTGTACAACTGATAATAAACTAATAAAGCTTAGGGATTTCCAAATAGTTAACCCTCAAGTCTCGATCAGGTACATTTTCCTAGAAATCTGTTATATAAACAAACCATTGATATTTTATTATTGACCCAAAATTTTATTATAGAATGGTTTAGTAATAGAATAATATCATTGGTAGTACCATGAAATTTTAAAAAAGGCACAAATAGGCGGAATTTACGAAAAAGGCAAAAAGTGCAAAAAACAATTATAATAGGCAAAATAGGCGAAAAAGACATTTTGCCTGTAATCCGAGCTTTAATTATAATATTTCTATATACCCACCTTTGTACCTTGTCCTCCCTACAGAGCGTGTCAAACTTAACATAAGAAAAAATTATTTTCTTCCACCCGGTATAAATGCAAAAAAGGGGTTTAAGTAAATCTTTGCCTACTATGTAATGACCAAAGAAGAATCTAAAATATCAAAAAAAAGTTAGCGGAATCCAATAAGATTTTATGAAAAAATCAACTATGAAATTGAGCATGAATTTAGGTGATGCATAACTTTTGAAATCATGTGTATATATAATATTTATATAAATATGCTGCAAAAAAGAATGTGTTTGTACTTTGTACGCACGTAAGCAGTTATACTTCTATTATTAGTCCTGTCGCCAGTAGGGGTACAACGGCCTCCTTAATTCAGATGGACTTACCCAAGTTTTTTTTATGTATTTTGACCCGTAGAACACGAATTTTTTGGGTAACAGTTGATCCGGATGTCGATAAGATTGTTATAAACAAAGAACTTGAGGAAACACATAACAGCGATTTTTCGCAAAACAAAACATTTTTTTGTATTTTTTGGGTCATTCCAAGCAAAAAATGTTTTTACAAGTTTTTTCGTAGGATGCATAGTTTTCGACATAAACGCGGTTGAACTTTCAAAAAATCGAAAAATTGCAATATTTGAGTCCGAATAACTTTGGATTGAAAAATAAAATAGCAATTCTGCTTATCGCATTTGAAAGTTCAAGTCAAATTCTATCGATTTTGATTATTTTCATTGCTAAAAATTATTTTTTTTTATTGTTAAACAAAGCTATAAACACATAGTGATTGAATGATGTTTTCAATGCATTTTCTAATTTGAAATCGAACGAGTAGGCGCGCATACAGAATTTCTACGTATATTACGTCCATTAAATCGCATGCATTGGGCACGGGAAACAGTATGAGTTTATAGCTTTGGTTAACAAATAAAACTTAATTTTTAGCAATGCAAATAATGAAAACCGATAGAATTTGACTTGAACTTTCAAATGCAGTAAGCAGAATTGCTATTTCATTTTTTAATCAAAAGTTATTCTAGTTCAAAAATTGCACTTTTTCGATTTTTTGAAAGTTCAACCGCGTTTATCTCGGAAACTACGCATCCTACGAAAAAAGTTGTAGGACCATTTTTTGCTGAGAATCACCCAAAAAATACAAAAAAATATTTTGTTTTGCGAAAAATCGCTGCTATGTAATTCCTCAAGTTCTTTGTTTATAACAATCTTATCGACATCCGGATCAACTGTTACCCAAAAAATTCGTGTTCTACGGGTCAAAATACATAAAAAAAACTTGGGTAACTCTATCTGAATTAAGGAGGCCGTTTTACCCCCCCTGGCGAGAAGACTATATATGATTTCAACGAAATTAATATACTTGAAACAATTTATTTATATTTTATTTAAATTTATTTATTAAGCTCAACAGGCCGTGAAGGCCTAGGGCTGAAAGATTTAATTTTTCCTTACAATTACTATTACATATTTATATATAATGCTATATCCTATACTACTATAATATATACAATATTACATTTGTTTGTATAAAACACTTAATACTACACTTAACATTATAGTCTTTCCATACATTTCTTCACCACTTCCTTCCATTGTTTTCTGTCCAAAGCTTTTTCTTTTCAGTTTACAATATTACTTTGTTTTAAGTCTTCATATACGCTGTCCTTCCATCTCCTTCTTGGTCTTCCTATTCTTCTTTTTTGTATTGGCTTACGTAATAGAACCATTTTTGGCATTCTCGCCTTTCCCATTCTTTCTATGTGTCCTAAGTATCGGATTCTCTGTGCTTTGATTGCCGTCGTTATTTTTGGTTCATTATATAGTTCTTCAAGTTCCTTATTATTTCTTCTTCTCCATTGACCGTCTATTTTCACGCCTCCATATATTGCTCGTTGTATTTTCCTCTCCCATCTTTCTAAAAGGTCTATTCCTGATTTTTTAAGCACCCATGTTTCACATGCATATGTAGCTGTAGGTCTGATAACTGTTTTGTAGATTCTTATTTTTGTTTTTCTTGACACATCTTTGGATTTCATTAATGGACGCAATGCTCCATACTTTTTGTTTTCTTTTGCTATTCTTGCTTTTATTTCCCCTTCCCCATGTCCATTTTCATCTACTTTTACACCCAGGTATGTAAATTCTGAAACTCTTTTAAATGCGCATACATTTTCTCCTTCTATCTCCAATGGAAAATGTCTTCATTTTCTTTATCTGTTTCTCCCATTATCATGTATTTTGTCTTTTCCTTATTTATGAGAAGACCAAAAGGTTTGGCTTGTTTTATTATATTGCTCATTAATTTTGTTAGCTCTTTCTTACTTGTCGATAATAATGTTAGATCATCTGCGAATGCAATACATTGGTGGCCATTTTTAAAAATCGTTTCCTGTGTGCTTATTTTACTTTTCCTGATTATTCCTTCCAGTATTACATTAAAAAGAGTCGTTGATAGTGGGTCTCCTTGTCTTAATCCTTCCTTTGTTTCAAAATTATTTGATTTATGTCCCTTCCATGCTATTTCGTTTGTGGAGTTATCCATAGTCATCTTTACCATCTTGACGATTTTACTTGGTATGCCCATTTCTTTCATTAGTGCGTACATCTGTTGCCGCTTTACCGTATCATAGGCCTGTTTAAAGTCGACGAACAGGACGTATACTGCTATTTTATGTTCGTAGCACGTAGTTTGGATTTCTTTTAACGCAAATATTTGGTCTGTCGTCGACCTATTACTTCTGAATCCTGCCTGATATTCGCCCAATATCTTTTCCGTATATTGATTCAGCTTTTTTCTTAAGATGTTTGTCAATATTTTGTACACGACTTCTAGCAACGCGATACCTCTATAATTTTCACATCTCATTTTATCACCTTTTTTATGTATGGGGCATATCCTTGCCCTGGTCCATTCTCCTGGCATTCTTTCTGTTTCCCATATACTTTTTATCAGGCTATGTATCTCCTTGTGTAGTCTTTTTCCTCCTGCCTTTATCATTTCCGCCGATATTTCCGTTATTCCTGGGCTTTTATTGTTTTTTAGCCCTCTTATTTCATTTTCTATTTCTTCCCTCGTAGGTGTTTCTATTACTATATGGTCATCTTCAATTTCCTGGATTGTTCCCCTTTCTTCTTCGTTTTTGTTTAAAAGTTGTGTAAAATAAGTTTGCCAATTTCTCATTATTTCCCCGGGTTCATTTATTAATATTCCTTCCTCATTTTTCATATATGGGTTATGTTTCTGATATCCCCTTTCCATTTTTCTTGTTTCCTGGTAAAAGGATCTTATTTCCTTTTTTTGGAATTTTTCCTCTATCACTTTGAGTTTTTCTTCGTTGTATTTTCTTTTTTTATTTCTGCATGTTCTCTTCATAATTCTCTTCAATTCTCTATATTCTTGTGTGCTAATGTCACTATTATTTCTTAAGTTTTTTATTCTTATTTTTCTAATTTCTTCTGCTATTTTTTGACATTCCTCATCATACCATTCTTTTGCTTTTTGTTTTCTATTACCTTTAATTAATATTTCTTTACTGGTGTTTAAAACTGCTTCTTTTATGCTTTCCCACTTTTCTTCCGGGTCTAGTGTTTCTGGTTCTTCGTTTAGTCTGCTGGTTATTTGTTGTTCGTACTTCTTCTGTGTCATATTATCTTTTAGTATTGCTGTGTTGAATTGTTTTTTGATTTCTTTGTCCCTTTGATTGTCTTTCTTTATATTAGCATTTATTCTATAGGCTGCTCTTACCAAAAAGTGATCTGAGTCACATTCCGCTCCTCTCATACTTTTTATATTTATTATATTATGGGCGTGCTTCTTCTCTATTAATATGTGGTCTATTTGATTTATTGTCCTTTTGTCAGGGGAAATCCACGTTCCTTTATGTATATCTTTTCTGCGTTGGTATGTGCTTTTTATTACCATTTGTCTTTCTGTGGCAAAACCTATAATTCGTTGACCATTATCATTTGATTCATCGTGTTTACTGTATTTTCCTGTTATATTTTCATATATATCCTCTTTTCCCACTTTAGCATTGCAGTCTCCCATTACTATTTTGATATCAAATGCTGGTAATCTGTCATATTCTCTCTCTAGTTGCTCATAGTATGCATCCTTGTCTTCTTCGGTGGCGTCTTCTATTGGTGCATGTACATTTATTATGCTTATGTTTCGTTGATTCCCTTTTAACCTGATTGTGCACATTCTATCTGATATCGGCTTGAAATTCATCACTCTGGTTTTCCATCTTTTCTGTATGATAAAGCCTGTTCCTAGCAATCTGTTATTCCCCCCACTTTTAAAAAATACTATATCATCTATTTCTACTATTTCTGTGTCTAATTGTTTTGTTTCTTGTAAAGCTAATATATCTATTTCATATCTTTTTGTTTCTCTAATTAATTCTTTAAGTTTTCCCGTTTCATAAGTGCCTCTTACGTTCCATGTTCCCAAATTAGTTTTCATTTTCTTGTTTTTAATCCCAATCGTCTCCTTGTCCATTGCCGTTGTTGCTACCGTTTCATTTACGTCGTTTAGTTTTTTTGGTTTCTGTTTTGGTTTTCTATTTTTAAGAGTTGTTGCTGATGTTTATTCCATGTCCATACCTCCTCATTTATTTTTATTTTTTGAAATCCTACCTTGACGTTTTTTCCTTCCAATTTAGCCTCTTTTGCCTTCGTTCTGATTTTACCCTGTATCATCCGTTCATTTTTGTCCATGTCGTCATTAATATATATTTCTTTTCCCTTTATGTCTCTCAATTTGCCTTTATTTTTCATAATTTCTTCTTTGTCCGTTGCATTTTCGAGCTCAATCAAGCAGGATTTACTTCCAATTTTTCTTGCGCTTTTTATTTTTGTCTCAACTTTTAGTGCATTGCATAAAAAATCTTGGACGTTATCTTTTGTTATGTTTTGATCGTAGGTATCCATATCTACTCCCTGCAGTATTATATTATTTCGTCTTTTGTCCTTTTCCATTCTGTCTATTTTATTTTCCAATTCTTCCACTTTTTGTTGGGTTTCTCTGTTTTCCTGTTTCAGCTTTTCATTTTCTTGTCTGAGTTCCTTCATTTCCGCTCTGTACTCTTTTTGCTCTTCTCTTAGTTCCCTTATTTCCATTGTGATAATATTTAGGCTCTCCAATATTTTTTCTAGTTGCCTATCATTCCCAGGCGACCGATGTACTTTTTTACTTCTGCTATCGTCTGCCTCATCTTCCGATTCATCTCCTCTTTTTCTTGTCTTTTCGTCCACACTATACTCGTTCTCAGCCATTTTGTACGTAGCGTTAACTGGGCACACCCGTTTCAACCACGAGGAGGTATGCCCAATTATCCACGCACCAAAATTGCTTTTGTTTTTCGGCAGGTGTTTCTATTTTTTTTAAATCCGGCAACACCGCTTGAAATTTGACCAGCGTTCGCCAGTGTTTATAAGCTTATCTGTTAGCTGTTAACCTCACTTTTATTTGTCCGTTTAGTATTTTATACTATTTTTTACCGTTTTTACTTATATTATTCTTGCATTAGGTAGGGCACAGTTTATACCTTACCTTTTTCACTCACTCAGCATTCAATGTTCGCTGCACCACGCGAAAATCGGGTAAAATGCAGGCGAAAATTAAAACACTTTGTTTTCTATCTAATGCCACGTTGCCACCATTTTATTTAAATACTAATATTAAACTAATTTTCGTACTTACTACTTTTGAAATTTTTTTATTAAAACAGTACCAAAAATTAAAAAAAGAATGTGTGTGTAATTTGTACGCACGTAAGAAGTTATACTTCTATTACATATTATGTGATTTTAACAAAATTGATATAATGTACTTTAAACAGTTTATTTATATTTTATTTAAATATTAAACTAATTTTAATACTTACGACTTTCCAAAAATTTTTATTAAGACAATACCAAAAATTTAAAAAATAAAAGAATAAAACGCACACAAACACATTGAAAAATGCCACAAAGAAAAAATGATTTCTAAACGATAATAATTGTTGGCAAAAAGTTTAAATACGCATTTTCAGAAAAAAAAATTATATAATAAATATACCTACAATCATAAAATGCATAAAAAAATAAAAACTTGCAACGGGATTCGAACCCGCGAATTTGGGGACGCTTTGATTCGTAATCGAAGCCTAGACTCATCCAATTACTCATTATTTGTCATGTGGAAAAATAGGTCAACTGAACGTTTTACTGTTTGACAGTTATTCTGAATTTAAATCAAATTATGTAGTTTCATTTTTGTGGAAGAAAATATTAAAATATAACAAAACAGTAAGAAAACAATATATTAGATGAAGATTGGTAGAACTTTTGTTGGTAATCAAATTAAGCATGTAAATCAAAGCATTACATACCTACTAGATAAATAAATCTACGCCAAAAAATCATAATTTAAAAATAAAAATCGGACCTAATTTCGGATTTTTCTCTAAGATCCCCATTCTTGAGAAAATAAATTTTTTCCAACCTAATCCAAATGTATAATTACAATATGATTATAATAAAAACTACTTACCAAATTAGAATGAGTCCTTGTCCAAAATAGGCCAAAAGTCCAAAAATATATATGAAAACTATTTAAAAAGGCAGTAAAACTATTAACTAACTTTTGTTTGTTGTTTCTTTTCACACAAATTTCAAAACGCAACAACCATAAATAATCAAACCACAGCTTTTCCACAGCCGACATATTGAATAATTTTTGACATGTCATTTGAACATCCAATCAGAAGAAAGTTATAATGCGCATGCGCCGGGATCATAGGTTTTAACATATAAAAATTCACCCTCATATCGCCCGTAAAGAAGTATAACTTCAAAAAAAAAATAAAAGAATAAAACACACACAAACACATTGAAAAATGCCACAAATGATTTCCGAACAATAATTGTCGGAAAAAATTTTAACTAAATACGTATTTTCTGAAAAAAAAAGTTATATAATAAATATACTTACAATCATAAAATGTATAAAAAAAAACAACAAAATAAAAGTTTCTATTGGGTTTCGACCCCGTTTATGTTTGCGCAGATAGTATTGGAATTCATTCATCTTACACTTCTACCCACGGAGACACCTGCATCATGTGGGAAGATCGACGAACTAAACGGTTTAAACTTTTGACAGTTCTGAATTTAACCAAATTAGTTTGATTTTTGAAGAATATTAAAATATTGAAATATTAAAATACAACAAAACATAGAGTAAGATAACAATATATTAGGTGAATATTGACAGAAATTTTAATGGTAATCAAATTATGTAAATCAAAGCATTACATGCTATTTTGATAGGTTCATTTTAAATTTTTCAAATAAGGTAGGTACCTATGTAATTTTTATTAGGATACTGAAACATTTACAATTATTACGTACCTGTCGCTTTTAAAAACCATTTCAAAAGTCACTACAATTATAAACTTGCTTTTTTCTCTGCCATCACAACAATAAAAACTACTATATACAATATTTGTTAATCCATAATCCCCAACAATTATTGACAGATGATTTTAACACCCAATACGATCCCGTATAACTTTTGAGCGACTAAATATACTGTCATACATAACGATAATTGACTAATATATTGTAAGTGTGCGCATGCGCCAGGGAATGTAAAAATTCATCCTTGTGCCTAAAGAAGTATAACTTCAAAAAAATTTAAATATTTTCTTCTGAGCTGGGGTCTAATCTCTATAGTCCAGGGCGGATCTGTTTTGAGATGGACAAATTTTTTGCAGAAATTGCTTGAAAATAAATCAAATAATAATATTTGAGTTATCCTCCCTCTCAAAAAGGTCCGGAACATTGTTTAAATAATCAAAATGTCAAAAATTGAAGGAAAAATTCGATATTTTTCTTTGTTTTTTGATTATAACTAAAGACCGGATTATATGTTTTTTGCATATCGATAACCATCAAAGATACAATCAAACGCTTCAGGATGTGGACGAATTATGATAATTAAAGGCGTTTGACACTAATTTAATTTTACATATTTAGAATATTTTCGGTTTTTTAACATATTTTGATGGTTTGAACATATTTTCGACCGTTTGACATATTTTGGCATATTTTTAACATATTTTGGCATATTTTTAACATATTTTGGCATATTTTGACATATTTTTCGCTGTAAACAGCTTGACACAGTTAACCATGTAACAATGGTTAGGTTTATAAATAATGCATTCATGAACTTTTTCCTTCCCGACATTGTTCCAGCTAACAAAATCTTGCTTATGGTTTCCGATGCTGCGTCATACATGGTCAAATCTGGCCAACAACTAAAAGTTTTATATCCCAATTTAATTCATGTGACGGGTTTTTGTCGCATGGTTTAGACAGAGTGGCGTTCGAAATTCATTTCCTACATTTAATAGTTTAATTAGCAACGTGAAGAAAATATTTTTAAAATCGTCTTTAAGGATTCAGATATATAAAGAAAAATTACCAAATACTCCTTTGCCACCGGAGCCTATAATCACAAGTTGGGGAACATATTTAAAAGCTGCCTGTTTTTATGCGGAACATTTTCTCCATATAAAAGAACTAATTTTATGTTTTGAAGAAACAAATATTGGTGCGATTTTAAAATGCAAATCAATTTTAGAAAACAGATCACTGCACAATGAGCTTTGTTTTATTAAATCGAATTATGAATTTGTTTATAAAACCATCCTCAATCATGAAACTGAATCGTTTCCACTAAAAGAGTCCCTTAATTTAATTCAGAAATTTAAGGAAAACGCTGAAGAAGTTTCTGGAAAAATTGGACAGTCAATAAATAAAAAATGGATTGAAACTTTACAGAAAAATAGTGATTTAAAATTATTATTACAGGAAGCAAAAAAAAATAATTTTTGGGGCGATTTTGATGTCAATACCAATTTAAATGCGGAGATTGTTAACGTTATAAAATTTGCACCAATCACATCAGTTGATGTTGAACAAAGATTTTCAACATACAAATTACTACTAACGGATAGGCGACATAATTTTACTATTGAAAATATTTAAAAACATTTGATTGTGAATTGTTTTTATAAGAAGGAATAAAATGTAGAAACGTGTAATAGTAATAGGTACTAGATAGGTATACATTCGTATATTTAGGTTAATTTTGTCAATATATGTACTTACCGTTATTTAATAAAACTTTTATACATTTTGTAATGCATATTTTCTTGTTACTTTAAAATGTTTTTCACATATTCCACATATTTGGAACATATTTTAAACTTTTAGGGAATATTTTCAACATATTTTACTCATATTTCAGACATATATATGCACATATTTCAGTCAAAACAGGAACATATAATCCGGTCTTTAATTAAAAGTATTCATTTCCGAGAAAAGTTGTACTGACATAAAAGTTGCGTAATTCAATTTACTACAATATAGAATTGGCTAAAAATTTAAAAAATAGTAACCCTAGTTGCAAAATAGCAATAATTGCGAAAAAACCATACAAAAACAAGTATTCGCATTTTACGTTTTTCAACCATTTATGCTACACTTAGGAGCTTCATATTTCTCCCTGAAAAACTTTATGATACAGTAAAACAATACTGTAAATTTCATTAAGATCGGTTCAATAGATTTTGCAAAATAAATTTTGCAATACAGCTTTCGCAAAAAAAATTCATTTTTTCAAAATGTTACAGAACTGAAAGTAAAGCAGATAGCAAGTTGAATTTTTTTTTGCTTATAGAAATGTACTCTACCTTTCATTTTCAATTTTCAAAATTAAAATCGATTAGTTACCACGGCGTCAGAAAATTTTTGAAATAAACAATAATTTTTGGTGCTACGCGCAGGACAGCTGTGTTCGATTCACACAGGTTGATTTCCACCAAAATTTCTTCTAATCTTTATCTAATATATTACTTTCTTACTCTATATTTTGTTGTATTTTAATATTTAATTCCACAAAAATCAAACTAATTTTATTATTGTTTGTGAAATATTGTTTAAACAATTGAATATGTTTAAAAATAATAAACTTTTATTATTTAAGTTAAAATATTATGAACAAAGAAAGTTTTTGCTAATAAAAGTGTTATTTCAAAGGATAGAGTATGTGTTTTTATTTTGCAATAAACAAATTTATTTATTTATATCAAAATGTCATAAAAATTGAAATGTATCAATCATTATAAAAGGTCATTGAAATGCCCAATCAGAGCAACCTATCCGCTGTCCTGCGCGTAGCACCAATAATTAATGCTTATTTAAAAAAATTCCTGACGCCGTGGTGTTAAGCGATTTTAATTTTGCAAAATTGCAAATGAATGGTACAGTACACTTCTATGTGCAAAAAAATTTTCAACTTGCTATCTGCTTTATTTTCAGTCCTGTAACATTTTGAAAAAATAAATTTTTTTTACGAAAGCTGGATTGCAAAATTTATTTTGCAAAATCTATTGAACCGATCTTAATGAAATTTACAGTATTGTTTTACTGTATCATAAAATTTTTCAAGGTGAAATATGAAGGTCCTAAGTGTAGCATAAATGGTTGAAAAACGTAAAATACGAATACTTGTTTTTGTATGTTTTTTTCAAAATTATTGCTATTTTGCAACAATTGTGAGTATTTCTTAAATTTTTAACTAACTCTATATTATAGGAAATTTAATTACGCAACTTTTATGTCAGTACAACTTTTCTCGGAAATGAATACTTTTAAAGTTAAAATTCAAAAACCAAGAAAAAAATCGAATTTTTCCTTAATTTTTTGACATTTTGTTTATTTAAACAATGTTCCGGACCTTTTTGAGAGGGAGGATAACTCAAATATTATTATTTGATTTATTTTCAAGCAATTTCTGCAAAAAAATTTGAGTCACCTCTCAACGTCCAAATGTACTAATATTTTTACAGATCCGCCCTGGTCTACTAATGGAAACCGCCATACTACCGGATGGATATTTTCTCATAAATTCAATTTAGTTAATAGTTTGTTAAAATGGTTATTTTTATTTACTTACACGATAGCAGTGGAAAGGTAAAAGACAAGATTTCAATCAAAATAAATACGTATTTAATAAGAGGGTGCGAACGGTTGGCCACGCAATGTTTCTCTAGCTATCAGTTTATTTATGAATGAATGTTATCATTTGAAAGATGGTCTAATTATCCAGAACCATTTCGTTAACACGCTATCCACGAAATTGCTGAATTATTAATACATCCTTTTATTTCTATTAAACGACAAAAATCAGTTGAAGTGAAACACCCTAACTAATAGCTGCTTTGGTCCCAGAAATCCAATATATTATTGAAGTACCTAATCAACACGATATTCAAGATAATAATGTTAAGTTTTATAGGAGCAACAGTGTGACAGGTTCACTTGACCCATTTTCGAGTAAATTTTCTTTTTAATTAAGCTAACAAAATTAATTCAGGACTAAAATAATAATCGTTTTATAATTGTAATTACATTACTACCCTTTTCGAAAAATTTTTATATTCGACAGTGAACTGACAAGTGAACCGAACAAATTAATTAATTCAATTTATAATAATAACATAATTTAATTTATCAAAGCTATAGCAAGCTTTTTCTGAAACAGTTAACTTTTGCACATTTATTAGACAGAAAAGGATATTATGTTTCATTTTTTGGCCATTAAAATCATTTTGTTTCGTTTCTGTCTATCAAAATATATGCCTCCTTTTTACGCTAACACTTGAAGTGAGCAATAAGCAAGAGAAGCTCGTAGTCTAAGAGCTAGTGAACCCTCCGACTAACGGTCGTCCTGTAAGGCTAGAAATTTTTCTAGTGATAATTCATAGCACACCAAGGCTAAAAACCATGACCTGGGAGGCCTCAGTGGTGCACGTGTATCTACCAGGTGAATCGTAAAGTGCAAATTTAGGGGGTAAAATAAACTTTCTCCTGTAAGGTTTAAATTTAAGTATGTGTTTGAGTAAGTCATTTAGAAGAAATGTGTACAATGACAGGCGATTCTGAAGAGCATAAGACCTTGCTAGGCGAGGGGAAAAATTAGGGGTTTTTCCTAAAATTATTCTTTTTGCAGCGAACAAATTTTTTTAGGTTTTTTGAATCATTCCAAACAGAAAAGGTCCTTAGTGATTTTTCTCTTAAGTTAATATTTTTTGTTATATAAGCAATTGAAAATTTTGAAAATTGCGAAATCGACCATTTTTAACCCTAAATCGGACATTTATCGAAAAATTTCAATATTGGCAAGGTACGTAGATATTCCTTAAACATTGATTGATGAAATCCCGAAGAGTTTTTGCAATAAAGTATAGAAAACCCCTTTGTTTTTTTAATTGCTAATCAAGCGGGCGCTACATTGTAGTATGAGGACGTTTGAGTTTGCATAAATTCATTATCTCGAGAATGGGCAAACTTCAAGAGAAATTCTCAGATAGGTCGATTTTATTTTTGAATCAGGTTTTTTTGGTATATATATAATACTAGTGACGTCATCCATCTTGGCGTGATGACGTAATAGATGCTTTTTTTAAACAAGAGTAGGGGTTGTGTGATAGCTCATTTGAAAGGTTATTTAATTCTCTATTCAGTAATATAAACATTAACATAATTATTTATACAGGGTGTACAAAAAAAATGTGTCTTCTATTTGTCAAATTTAATCAAAGTTAATTTAATAAAAAAAATTTTTTTGTACACCCTGTATAAATAATTATGTTAATGTTTGTATTAGTGAATAGAGAATTAAATAACCTTTCAAATGAGCTATCACACAACCCCTACTCTCATTTAAAAAAATCATCGATTACGTCATCACGCTCAGATGGATGACGTCACTAGTATTATATATATGCCAAAAAGTCCTAATTTACAAACAAAAATTCGGTTTGTCTGAGGATTGCTCTTGAAATTTGCCCATTCTCGAGATAATGAATTTATGCCAACTCAAACGTCCTCACTTATACTACAGTGTCTCGTCCGCTTGAGTAGCAATTAAAAAACAAAGGGGTTTCCGATATTGTATTGCAAAAAACTCTTTGGGATTTCATCAATCAATGTTTAAAGAATATCTACCTACCTTGGCAACTTGGGAAATTTTTAGATAAATGTCCAATTTAGGGTTAAAAATGGTCGATTTCGCAATTTTCGAATTTTTTTAACTTAACCTTTAACTACACGCGCTGGCGTATTTTGTACGCCATATAAGAGAATTGTAATGAAAATATATTAAAAAATTTAATTTTTGACCTTGTTTATCTCTCTAACCTATCACTGGAATGTGCCTTACAATTTGGTTTAGTTTCGTTATAATCGGTGTTCTGGGTCGATCGTAATTTACAATTTATTATTTGTTGCTTTCTGTGGTGGACAATATACGCCACGATTATATTAAAATAAGTAGTAATATAAGTACGTATTTTAATTGTTTTTTAGTCATTATGGCACAAAATATATTTTTATTTATAAACAATACTTTTTCTCCTGTAAAAAATCACATTTCAAAAAATTTTTTATTACTAATTTTATTTATCATGGAATCCAGTTATTCCATTATTCCACTTATAAATCCCAATTGGCTTACTGAGAAGGAAATCCAAGTATTCACTGATGCCGAATAAGGTTTATACAAACAACTAAGTGTATTTTTTCAAAAAAAAACAAATCCGCTGTTTTTAAATGTATTTTCTTTTGGCGTATAAAGTACGCCACGCGTGTAGTTATGTTATAACTTGATGCGCGGGTAGTTAAAGGTTAAGAGAAAAATCACTAAAGACCTTTTCTGTTTGGAATGATTCAAAAAACTTAAAAAAAATTTGTTCGATGCAAAAAAAATAAATTTAGGAAAAACCCCTAATCTTTCCCCTCGCCTGGCAAGGTCTTATGCTCTTCAGAATCGCCTGTCATTGTATACATTTCTTTTAAATGACTTACTTAAACACATACTTAAATTTAAAACTTACAGGAGAAAGTTTATTTTACCCCCTAAATTTGCTCTTTTCGATTCACCTGGTAGATACACGTGCACCGCTGAGGCCTGCCAGGTCATGGTTTTTAGCCTTGGTGTGCTATGAATTATCACTAGAAAAATTTCTAGCCTTACAGGACGACCGTTAGTCGAAGGGTTCACTAGCTTTTAGACTATCGTTTGACCTTCCATGTGAGATATAATATTCCATAATATAATTCCAATAAAATAATTTAATTTATCAAAGCTCTAGCAAGCTTTTTCTGAAACAGTTAATTTTTGCACATTTATTAGACAGAAAAGGATATTATTTTTCATTTTTTGGCCATCAAAATCATTTTGTTTCGTGTCTGGCTATCAAAATAATATGCCTCCTCTTTACGCTAACCACGTGAAGTGAGCAATAAGCAGGAGAAACTCGTTTGACCTTCCATGTGAGATCTTGTATCAGCCCGAGGATCTGACGAAGCAGGGACGTTGAAATAATGTTTTAACACTCTATTGATACCGATTCGAACAGGGAAGGTTTGATGTATTCTGCTTCTGCGTCATATATTTGGCATCTTAATTGAGATTTTAGCTGTATATGTTGGCATTTCAGTTTTCTTTCTAGTCAGAGTTTAAAGCATTGATCCGATAGTTCATTAACTGTGAAATGAATACAATAATTCGTCCGCCTGCTCTACTTGGCTATCTGACCGACAGAAGCATCATTTATATACTTCTTTTTCGTTGGTTGGTAAAAATTATTGTTGGTTAATTACAATATTCCACAAGGAGAAAAGAGGAATGGATGAACGACGAGAAACTGAATATGATAGAACAACGGAGAAAATATAAGAACAAAGATGACAATAAATACAGGGATATTAACCACGAGATAAGGAAGATGATAAAGCGGGCAAAAGAAAAACAATTTGAAGATAAATGCAAAGAGATGGAGGACTTCCAAAAAAGATACGATTTATTTAACCTACATAATAAAGTCAAAGAAATGGCTGGACTAAGAAAACAAAATCTCACTGGTGCACTTCTGGATAGACACGGGGTTTCTATAACAGAGACCGATGAGAAAGTACAACGTTGGGCAGAATACGTCGATGAATTGTTAGATGATGAAAGAGAGTACCTGGAACACATAGAACTTACTTCAGGAGAAATAGGTCCAGATATTACAAAGGAAGAAATAATACATGCGTTAAAAATAAAGGAAAACAGGAAAAGCCCAGGACCTGACATGCTTCCTATCGACCTTTTAAAAATTATAGATGAGCAGCATATTGATGTTTTAGAGGTACTCTTGAACAAAATTTGTAGCTCAGGCACATTACGCAAAGAATGGTTGACGTCGATCTTTATTTGCCTTCCTAAAAAGAAAAACGCAAGAGAATGCGGCGACTACCGCATCATTAGTTTGATGTCCCATGTGCTAAAGTTGCTACTGGAAGTCATCCATAACCGAATATATCATAAACTTTTTTTTTTGAATCGTTTATTCAGCAATCTGTTAGTTATAAAAATTCTAACAATAAGCGTCTTTGGGGTTTGAAATAAAAAAGAATTGACGTTAGAGAGGTCAGTCCAATGACTGGACTTCTAGTATGGAACAAACATGACATTCGGATAATATGCTACACACAAACATACATTTTACATTTACAAACAATACATATATCTAAAATATAAACACAATTACGGTGAGGTATAAAACTTATTTATAAATAAGGTCCAGTGGATTTTTACGTTTTAATCTGTGAGTTTGTTGACTATTATCAAGCAAGTTTATTGCCAGGGCATTTGGATGGCTTTCTATGCGTTTTATGTACCGAACACTGCACTGAACTATCACTTCACTGATCGTAGGTACTTCTAGATCACAATAAATATCTTTGTTTCACATGAACCATGGGGCGTCTGTTATAGAGCGTAACACTTTGGATTGTAATCTTTCCATTATGGATATGTTGGATTTTGCTGCTGTACCCCATAGCTGGATCCCATAGGTCCAGACCGGTTTGAGTATTGCATTGTATACCAACAGTTTGTTACGTATAGACAACTTCGATGTTCTGCCCAGTATCCAATAATGTGTACGAAATTTTAAATTTAACTGTTGGCGCTTTTTCCATATATGTATGTGTTCTCCATGTCAAAGTTTTGTCCAGGTGCATACCAAGGTATTTAACGCTTTCGGCTTGTGGAATTGCTTTGTTATTTATTTCTATATTTTAGGCGATATTTTACGACATTTTTTAAATATTATATATGTTGTGATTTTGATTCATTGATCTTTATTCGCCATTTCTTTTTCCACTTTTCAATGTTCCTAATATGCATTTGAAGAGATTCGGTAGCTGTTGCGGGATTTTCATCTGTGACTAACATAGCTGTGTCATCTGCGAATGTTGTAGTCGTTACTTTTCGTTTGTTGGTATGTCGTGTGTAAATATTAAATATAATATAGCACCCAGAACACTATCTTGAAGGACATAGATATTAATGATACGCAATATGATGGGTTTCGCAAAGGCCTGGGAACTCGTGAACCTGTTTTTTCATTAACATACTTATATAAAGGTGTCGGGACGTCAATCAAGATATATATCCATGTTTTATTGACTATAATAAAGCATTCGACAAAGTACGACATGAACAATTAATGCATGTCCTCGAATCAAAGTAGCTGGACTACAATGACCTCAGGATTTTATCGAATTTATATTATAAGCCACCAGCTGAAGTACGTGTTACCGACCAGCTGTCAGAGGAAATTGAAATCAGACGTGGAGTGAGACAGGGATGCGTGTTGTAGCTAATTCTTTTTAATGCCTGCTCGGAAGAGATCTTGAAAAAAGCTCTTAAGGATGAAACAGCTGGAATAAAGGTAAATGGAGTTCCCATTAACAACATTAGATATGCGGATGACACTGTCATCTTAGCTGAAAATATTGGGGATCTTCAGAGGCTTGTGACCAGAATAGCAAAGTTTGGACAAGAATACGGGTGAACAATGAATGTCAAGACGACAAAGTTTATGAGAATATCAAAAACTCAAAAAAATAACGAAAATCTCTTCATAAACGGATCCAGTATCGAACGAGTCGACCAATATGCATACCTTGGAACAATGATCAACTCCACAGGAGATTACTTACAGGAACTCAAAATCAGAATAGAAAAGGCTAGAGCAAATTTTAACAAAGTGAGAAAAGTGCTCTGCACAAGAAATTTGAAGTTGGAGCTAAGAGTTAGGTTGGCTAGGTGCTACGTTTTCTCAACTTTGATTTATGGAATGTACAGAATGTACAGAAGAATTCTAAAACTATCGTGGACAGAACACGTCACAAACAAAGAGATTCTGAATGAATAAAGAAATGGAAATCCTAAATACCATCAAAAACAAGAAAATTGGAATATCTCGGACATATTACACGTGGAGAGAGATACAGCTTGCTCCAATTGATTATGCAGGAAAGATTCAAGGAAAGAGACGCATAGGGAGACGCAGAATATCGTGGCTGAGCAACCTGAGAGAGTGGTACGGTTGTACATCAAATGACCTTTTCAGAGCAGCCGTCTCTAAAATACGAAGAGCTATGATGATTGCCGACCTCCGCCGCGGAGATGGCACTTAAAGAAGAAGAACTACAATATTACTTAAAATAAACAAAGTGCTTACGTAGGTGGTCCGATAAATTCTTAGCCTCTCCGGCCGATGGCGCCACAATCGCTAGATAAATACACTACCCTAGAAGCATATATTCCTGTAGAAGGCCTATGTCAAAATTTTTTGCCAAATCTGAATAAAAACTGTTGTTTTGATTTGACCGCTTGTGGAAACGGGCGTATCTGAGAATTTTTAAAAGATGAAAAAAAAGCAATAGTGGTCGCTGATTCGAGTCTTGTTTTTCGTGTAAAGGGAAATCGCACGATGAGATAAAAGGACGCTCGGATGCTGTGCACGGTGACTCTTCTCCTTAGATGGCGACTGACAAAAATTGGTTTAACTTGTTTCTATGGAAATGGAAAAGAGTTTTTATGTTGCTTCATAATCTTCGATGAAATGTGGAGCCACCCGTTACTCACCACAGACCAAGGAACAGTCGATACAGTGGAGGATACCCCGCAAACGTGATTCGAAGAAAGCGGAAGACTGTCCTATCAGCCGGAAAGGTTATGGACATTGTTTTCTGGAATTAAAATTGTGATCAAGATTAGTTCCTACAGAAGGAAAAATGGTCACAAGGCTTTACTATGCCACATTATGCTGATTGTGGGAAAAACAGCCCCAATTGGAAAAAATGGTCTTTCACCGTAACAACGCAGGAAATCGCACATCTCTATCGTCACAATAGCCAAACTGGTCAAATTGGACTACGAACTTCTACCACATCCACCCTATTCTCCATATTTGACCCCGTACGACTTCTTTTTGTTTCAAAACTTGAGAAAGTCACTCCCCGGGCAGAAATTTAAGTGGAGAAAAAGACGGGTTAAAGAGTTGGAGCAACGCTGAGTCAAGTCTATCGAGCTAAATGGAGACTACGTTTAAAAATAAATAACCACTTACTTATTGGACCACCCTAGTACTAACACATCAACTAAGGAGGGAAACAACAAAACAATACTAATTTCTTCTTCAATATCTAAATACACAACACGAATAGATACCGCATGAGTAATTCATAGAAGCTTATAATTTAATCAGTTGTGGTGCAGTTCATATGAATTTTGATGTAACCGTTGTGTTTCACCGCAGCTTACACATCAACTATAGTCCAGGCTCTATGCTTCACCCCGTTAGGTAAATTAATCCGATTCGTTTTTTGTTTTAACTAACTTTCTCAAAAAGAAGTCCTTATAGTAAATATACAGGGTTCCAGGCGCTACCGCGGTCGAAAAATTGTTTAAACAAATTTTTTGAACAAGTTCAAAAACTTAATAATTTTTTTTACTTCGGAAAAGTTTTTTAGATTTTTTTGGTCAATCTGAGCAAACAAGGTCTCTTACGATTTTTCTCTAAAGTTGATTGTTGTCGAGTTATACGCGATTTAAAATTGGAATAACGCGAATATAGCCCTTTTCAAGGCCTAATAAGTCGGTTAAAAATTCGTACTATGACAGTAAGAAAGTAATCAAATCAAAATAAAAAGCCCCTCCTACAAAATCCTGAAGCAACTTTTGTCATTATTTTATAACGAAGCTACTATTTTTAATTATTGACAATGAACGCTAAGCGCGTATTGAGGCGGCCGTCCAATTTTGCACTCCTCTCTCGCACTCCGCGTGTGTGAGTGATAAATTATTTTTTCTACGCCTGTTTAATAATATGCTCATTTTTCACTATTTTTGAATAGATAATAACACCTATTACTTTACCCGTGAGTAATAGTTCATTACTCACGGCTCATTACGCACGGGTTGAAGTTATATTCAAGTGGTGCAAGGCACTTTTAATATACTTATTATTAGCAAATAAAATTACTTAAACTTGTTTATTTAATAAAATAATAATTGTAACTTATATCAACAATTAACTTCGAACAATGTATAACGGATTTTTAACTGTAACAATGGATCTGTAAATTTTTTATGTCTAAATTTCAACATTTGACATTTTATCATTGACGCTATTAAAAGGTAAATATAAACAATGGGTACTAATTCCGTAAAAGGGTTTACGGATATGAAATTTATATCAATGAATTCTGTTTCACTTACTGTTGATTGTACAATAGATTTTTATTTGGAGCACACGATTTTTTCATATAGTTACCTTAAAATATGTCTTATTTTTAAAAGCCACGCCATTATATTCCATGGCACTAATGACAAATGTTATCTAAGAGTGTTGCCATAGTTATACAAAAATATGTCTTTTTATGAAAAATAAAATCTTTCGATTTTAAATAATGTTAGTAGTTGATAATTATATTTTTCTGCTAATTCAAATAAAAAAGGTCCTATAAAAAGTATAGTATTTTACTAGCATATAATGTCTATTACCCCCTCTTATCAATTACGACATCGCTCGTGTCATTGCCATCATTACATGCTCGTTGAATAATATACTATTACCTGATAGATTACTGTCCGGCACTTGATGGTGTTAATGACAAGTATGTTGTTTATTTTTTTTCTAATGTTATGACTAATGTTATTCATTTTTTCATCAACTATCGTTAATATAAAAGGTTAATATTTTATATGGAATCAATCATGACCATTATTATTCTGATTCATTCAAAAACACAATTTCCTAGAACACAATACATGTATTATAATAAATAAGTAAATAAATGAAGAATGTGTGTGTGTTTTGTGTTTTATTGGCACTGGTTTTCACAACCAAATGGCCAGTCCATCTCATAATGATCTTTTAGACTATAACTTATCACTAACTCAGGGGAGTAATGTGTAGTGTGAGTGTGTGTTGAGTAAGTGTCTTGTTACTTTGCAAAGTGGACGTCATTTCTTTGCAAAGAGACACTAATTGTATCCGAAGGTCTGCGGTCCCTCCGGTGAGTACCGATCCCACAAGGACAGAAGCTAATTTCATTAATAATTTATAATAAACTAAAAATTTCTGACCCTGGTCAGATTCGAACTCGGGGCCATTCGGACCTTTCAATCCAAAGGTAGTCACTCTTACCACTGAGCCACAGAGGGTGTATAAATGAAGAAGAATTGTCGTGATTGATTATATATACCTTTAAAATATTCGGCATTTAAATTGATGATAGTGGATGAAAAAATGATCAATATTAAAAATAATATCAGAAAAAAAAACAATGTACTTGCCATTAACAACGTCAAACTCCAGGAAGTACTTTTTCAGGTAAAGTTATTTATCACACACGCGTGAGTGTGAGAGAGGTGCACCATTGGACAGCCGCCTCAACACGCGCTTAGCGCTCATTGTTAATAATTAAAAATCAATCGATCAATATTATAAATAATATCAGAAAAAAAAATAAACAATGTATTTGCCATTAACAACATCAAACTCTAGAAAGTACTTTTTTCTACAACCACTATTCAAAGTGCACTTTTCTGCAGGGTTTTATGTTAGCAAACTTGATATTTTCTCACAGTATAAGATATTTGACATTAGTGTGCAGAAAAGTGACGTTTCTGTGCCGCAAAGTGACGTTTCTGTGCCGCAAAGTTCTTTTCTGCACAGTTGACTACGTCATTCTGAGTAACGTTATATTCTGTTTACATCCGTGGACTACCGCATTCTGAGTAACGTTATATTCTGTTTACATCCGTGGTTAAACTTTAGACAAATATATAACCTATAAGACAATTATTATATTTAACTATAGCATAGAAACTAAATTATGGATGTTACAACTGTTTTATTTTACAATTTTATTCTTATTAAACATTTTATAATTATCAAATAACCAATAAGGATTTAGCAACCTGTGCAAGAGACGTCGAATGAAGTAGGTTTTGTGTAAATCCGTGACTGCATAAATATAATGTCAATAATGTGTAATAATTGTTTAAATTTAAACAAACTAAGGCAGTGCATTAATTTTTTAACTGATTTCTGTGCAATTTATTTAGGTATAAGGAATTTAAATTGATTAGTAGGTATTAATTAAATACAGTTTAAAATTTATCACATAGGTACCTATTATAATTAATCGTCGTTTGGAAATTGTGATTTTTATTTTTAGGAAAAACTGTGCTTGTAGAAAAAGTATAGTGTGAAACACGTGCAGAAAGGTAATTTCTCACTCGTTTGAATTGCGGCACTCGCTTGCGCTCGTACCGCAACTTTTCAAACTCGTGAGAAATTAGTACCTTTCTGCACTTGTTGCACAATATACTATTTCAGGTAACGTAATTTATCACACACGCGTGAGTGCGAGAGAAATTCACCATTGGACGGCCGCCTCAATACGAGCTTAGCGCTCATTGTTAATAATTAAAAATAACAGTTTGGTAATAAAATACTAACAAAAATTTCTGCAGGCTTTATACTTTGGTTTGGTCTCTTTCTGACTTTCAAAAAAGTTTAAAAAAAATTGTTTAAACAATTTTCCGACCATGGTACCGCTTGGCACCCTGTGGACTTTTTTATAAGGACCACACCTATTAGGTAAGTTTGTGCAAAAAAGACGAATGGAAATAATTATTTACCTAACGAGGGCGAACATACAGCCTGGACTACTAATACTGCGTACGGACATCAAGGTATTATGTGTAACAGGTTTTCAAATAAGCGTATTGTTCTGACAAACCGAGAAATCAATTCCAACGATTAATTAATATATTATTAAAATTACCATATATGATAGAATGCGGGAAAATGAACATGTATGTAAATCCGGTAGTTTACTGGATTTGCGAAAACAAGAAATAATTGAAGAGGTTCTGAAAACTGTTTTTTTTTTGTGGCACATTAAGTAAAATAATATGTTTACATAAGATAAAGCTACAATTATTGACTAAAGTAATTAAAATTACGTTTTTAACTACAGTTTGACTTTTCGACTTCCACTTGACAAACTATAAAAACAAGAATGTGTGTGTACTTTGTACGCACGTAAGAAGTTATACTTCTACTACATATTATGTGATTTTTAAGACAATACCAAAAATTTAAAAAATAAAACAATAAAACGCACACAAACACATTGAAAAATGCCACAAAGAAAAAATTATTTCTGAACGATAATAATTGTTGGCAAAAATTTTAAATACGCATTTTCTAAAAAAAAAAAATATATAACAAATATACTTACAATCATAACATGCATAAAAAAATAAAAAAATAAAACTTGCATCGGGAATTGAACCCGTGAATTTCGTGGCGCTTTGATTCGTAATCGAAGCGTAGACTCACTCGTCCAATCCCACATTATTTATCATGTGGAAAAATACGGTAACTGAACGTTTTACTGTTTGACAGTTGTTTTGAAAATTAAATTATGTAGTTTAAATTTTGTGGAAGAAAATATAAAAATATAACAAAACAGTAAGAAAACAATATATTAGATGAAGATTGGTAGAACTTTTGTTGGTAATCAAATTAAATATGTAAATCAAAGCATTACATACCTACTAGATAAATAAATCTACGCCAAAAAATCATAATTTAAAAATAAAAATCGAACCTAATTTGGGATTTCTCTCTAAAATCCGTATTCTTGAGAAAATAAATGTATGTATTTCAACCTAATCCAAATGTATAATTACAATATGATTATAATAAAAACTACTTACCAAATTAGAATGAGTTTTCCTTGTCCAAAATAGTCCAAAAGTCCAAAAATATAGGTATATGAAAACTATTTAAAAAGGCAGTATAACTAATTAATAACTTTTGTTTGTTGTTTTTTTTCACACAAATTTTAAAACGCAACAACCATAAATAATCTAACTACAGCTGTGCCACAGCCGCCATATTGAATAATTTTTGACATGTCATTTGAACACCCAATCAGAACAAAGTTATAATGCGCATGCGCCCGGTCGCTAGGTTTTACCATATAAAAATTCACCCTCTATCGCCGGTAAAGAAGTATAACTTCAAAAAGATTATTTCAAAAAATATTGAGGTGTGTTTTTATAATTGAACAACCATTTGGTCGGCAAACATTCAAAACAACCAAAAAAAAATGAAACAAAAAATATTGGACAGTATCTTCCAGTTTTTCATATATTATACTGGAATCTTACCGGTCGAAAATCTTCCAGCTATCACTCTGTATGTCGCAGTAGACCAGGTATACACAAGCATAAATAAAGGCTACGTTCATTGAAATTTGTAAATATTAAAAAAATTTATACTACGCAAAACATTAAAACTTCTTTAAATACATTTTTCTACGAGCGTGCAAAAATGTCTAGTTTCGCGTACGCGATTTAGTTTAGAAAGTTTTGCTTTTCCACACGCATTTTACTTTACTTTTCCACACGCGTTTTACTTTTCCGCACGCGTGTTAATTTAGATATTTTAATATGGCCTTAAGATAATTATAATACATGCAATAAACTAATATTAAGATATTATTTATTATTTTATTTCAAATGTATCTTATTGTGTTCCTGTTTTAACGAAATTAACGCGACAATTCAATGAAATAATATTCTTTTGACATAATATTCGAAAGTCAAATTGGTAGACAATAACAGTCGTTTTGAACCATCGTCATGGAAACCAAGATCGTCGTCATGCTAACTAATTATATTGAAAGTTTGGTTTTGACAACCTTGTCAAAGAATTAATTTGTGTATGTATTTTCATATTAATTAAATTAATTGATTAAGACTTGGTCATTTTTTAAAGACGTCCTAGGAAAAAATATTTCCCTAACTCTTGCAGAAAGTCTCTTTTCCGCACTCGACTGCTTGCCGAACTCCCGCTTGGCGTCGTTCGGCAAACTGCAGTCGCGTGCGGAAAAGTATGACCACAGAATAACTGTGGAATAACTAACCACACAGAAGCGAAACTCAGGCCCAAAACGGTAACATAATTTTCATGCTCATGCGTCACGTAACTGGTGCAACCTCACTTTTGCGACTGACAGTGACAGTTGTTTTTAATTAAATTTTATATTTATATATGTTTTACTTTATAGTTTATTTATATTTTCTAGTTAAATTCTATATTTCATATTTAATTAATAACTACTTGTCAAAAATATCACATCATTTGGAATGGTATATTCCTTAGAACATCAAGTTTTATTCTGTAAACGGTGCTCAAGGTCAAATATTTCAGTCCCAACAAAATCAATGGAAACGACAGTCAGATTCGCTTCTGAGTGGTTAGTTATTCAGTGGTATGACTTTCTGCACTTGTTAGGAAAATAACTATTTTGCACTTTTGCAAATGATTTTTATAAGTTAGAAATTCTTACGATACAATAACCATCTCACTCCATTCCTCCTCTTTCCCTACCTCTCTCTTTCTTGCTTGGGCTACCCGTATAATCATTATGAATTCATTTTTTCTGACTTAGTTGATTTTTTAATTAATGAAGTAGTTAAACATTGATAAATCGCCATTTTAAAGCTTAAATCGTGTTTTTGTCACATAATTACCTTCAAGTTTGTTAAAAATTCTTTTCCGTCGACCGTCCATTTATGATTAATTTTAACACCCTCAAAATCATTGATTAATGACCCCCATTAATGAATGATTTTCTATTAATGAACGATTTCATTATAGGCAACATAACATACATTGCTTGCATAAATTAATTAAACGCTCTGTGATTGGCAGTGACCTGTGGTGTAGGCAACCAAACATATACCTATTTATATTCCCACTAAAAAATTTAAAATCAAGTAGCAGCTGTTAGTAAAATCTGTCATTGTAAGTCATTATTTACTTTATTGTTTAAAATTCTCTGTATTTGAAAAATCAAAAGGTGGATATAACTTTATTTCTGAAAAGTACGGTCGACCAAAAAGTTTTGTAACGAACTCGTGAATTAAAATGGCGATTAACAGTCTCGAACATTAACGCGCTCACCCCCTCACGCGTTAAAATATCTCAATTGTTAATCGCCCTTATTAATACACTTGTTGGTTAAATAACTATTACATGTTACTAGTAGACGAGCCTTTTTAAAATACGAAGGACGAAGTAGTTTTCAATCCTAATAGTAAATTAATAATATTGAAAAATATTAAAAACATTACTAAAGGATTTTTAAATTGAAAACTTATTGGTACACTTTCCTGGTGACACTTCCAAGACTTCTACAATTTGCAAGTCAAATGGATGCTGCAGTGAAGACAAGAGGGAAGGAATTCTACACTATGCAATTCACATCTCCCGTCTGCAGCTGGTAAAGTTCCAACGGAAAAATGCACCTAGTTACTATACGGAGTAATACGACTTCTTAAAATAATTCATAGTCGGCTTTAAATTGTTAATAATTTAAAAAGTCCGCCGAATCAGGTGCAAGAAACTTAAAGGTCTGGGTTCTCGTGGTCGATAAAACTCAAAAAATTTGTCAGATACTACTAGACCGAATCAAAGACACGGGAATATCTTATTTCTCGGGACTAAAAATAATAAAATGAAAATGTTATAAAAATAGCAAGCTGAAAATTTGTTAATAGCTTAACGGTGTCTAGTCGGACAAACTTTGATGTATGGGAACCCTGCAACAGAAAAATTTTTAATTGTCGAACAGGTTACAAGTTTCGAACGCCAGACTACGAAAACGTTCTGTTTATTTTGTCGGACAGAACTTCCAATTAATTTGGTACCCTTTCTTCTCTTCTTCTCTACTTGCCATCCCCGCGACGAAGGTTGGCAATCATCATTGCTATTCTAACTTTTGACACTACATCCTGAAAGAGTTCAGTTGAGCTGCATCCAAACCATTCTCTGAGATTTCTCAGCCAGGACAAATTTTCTCCTACCTATGCTGCGCCTTCCTTGAATCTTTCCCTGCATACCCTTTCATGAAAGTTTAAAATGCAAAAATCAGACTGATATTAATTTATCACCAACACAATTCCAGCTATTTGACATATTCTACGTGTCGAAGTTATTAAAATGCCAACATATTTGGCTGATACAACATTTTTCTTATATTATATGAAGTTTGCTATTAAATAAACTTTAAAATAACCAACTAGTTATCACAATCATAAACTTGTCAGAATGACACCTTCAACAATTAAAATCATGTTCCACAATAAAAACTTCCCCTGTTCCAGTGTTCCCATACATCAAATTTTGTCCGACTAGACACCCTTAAACTACTAACAAATTTTCAGCTTGCTATTAATAAACTTTTTTTGGTACGCGGATCCAGGCCTAAAATATTTTACTGTTTGACTTTGAAAATAAGAACCGTTGACCCGTCAACGTAAGAGTTGACAAGCAAAAAGTGAGTTCTAGCCATATCAGTGTAGAAAATCGCTGACTAAACACATACATTTCATTAATAAATTGCATAAAAGTTATGACCCGAGCTTTAAATATGGCGGTAAATTTTTACGAGCCATCATAATTTAGCATAAAACAAAAGGGTCTGGTACACGTTATCAATCGCCGAAATCTTAATAGGCACCTTCCACATTTTCTTCAGCCGTCTGCCTTGCCCCATGCGCCCATTTAACCCCTTAACTATCCATCTTAACTCCCGTGTCATTATTCTTCAGCACCTTATCTCATTAGCTATTTAGAGGGTTTATCCGGTCTCCACGTCAGTTTATCAAGTCAATTTTAATCTCTCTACACACACTGTGGGTATTTTCCAGGACCTGGCTAGGATAGAGGGGAGGCTTAGTGTGTTTTGGCCGCAAATTGGGCCAGTTTTAAAGTTAATTGGACTAAATAGGGGGTAATTTTGGTCGAAAGTGTTGGATAATTTGTAAATTAGCGTAGCTTAAACAATGGGGAGGTTTGACTGCTTTTTTAGAGCTCACATAAAATAACAATTAGACAACCAAGGATTTACTGTTTAAGATTGTTTTAACAGTTTGGTTTTAGTTTTAGTTTTTTCATTACATACTACGATACACACCAAAATAATAGTGTTGGATTACAACTAGCCCCTTGACAGCCAATAGTCTACCACACCATGCCTTATTGGGTTCGACAATCTCAAATTTTTTGAAGCCCAATGGAATTTTCCTAAATAAGTTCTAGTTAAAAAAATGTACAATCCCGATTAAATACTACGAAACAAACAACACAATTTCTTTCGTTCACTTTATGTTATTCAGGTAATAGGGTACAAATGGTAAAAATAAATGAAAGTATCAGTGAGGGAAAGGTGGTGAAGTACGGTAATCCGCACGGAACGATTCTTGACCCATTGTTGTTTATAATTTATGTTAATAATTCGACACCCCCATCAAACAAGGTTGTAGCTCAGTTTTAGCGATTTTACAGGAGAGGAAAAAACCGAAAACTTGACTTTTTAAAAATTTGTAGCGAAATGATTAGACTGTTTTATACTAATGTGCTATGATATTTATATCTAAATAAGGGATTACTGTGAGATGTATGTTTTGTAATTTTAATAACTATTGAAAATCTAGAGTTTGATTGAGATACAACTTTGAGATTAAACATCAGTATTGGTAGAAAAAGTTTGTAAGTCGCCTAACAACCATTTTACACTCTCTGTGTTAATTATTTTTCCGGTTTAACCATTAAAAGTTTGTATGTTTTGAGTTATTTGCAATATAGCTAGGAAAAAATGAGTTGTAATGGGATATTTAAACAAAATATCAACTAAAAGTTTTCACAATTTTAATTGGAAATTATAAATTTTACAATAACAATAATATTTTATCACTATGAAAAAATCATGGTATATAATATCTCAAATTTTTCGCATTCTTATTGCGTATCTGTAAATATTTAATTCTAGACCATTTTACTTGATTACTTTAGTCTTTTACTATTAATATCTACTTCAAAATTAACACGTGTGTCCTTAACCCTTAAAGGACGGACTTTTGTTTTTATTAAAAAACTGAAAAAAAGTTCGTGATTTATGTTTTATTTTGAACAAATATTAAAATTATAATAAAAAAATAAACAATTTAAGTATTTCTTATATCAAAAAAGAAGATTGCCATATGGCAACCGTAGTCCTTCCTACTACCTATATTAGAATAAACATTAAAAATTACTACAACTATGAATAACAATAAAAACTATGAATACCAATAAAAACTATAAATTATTTAGTGTGAAATTGCACATTGCACGCTAGGCATAAGCCAACGTTATATTTAAAGCACATCGTTCTCATTATAGGCTTGCACCTTTTATTTGCACATTTCTTTTTCTTATTTTCCGGAGTAGATACCAGAAAATGGCTAAGATTATCATACCTAATATCATGTCATGTTCCATGTCCCAGTAGTATTTTTTGCCAGGTGATTCGTTATATCCAGTTATGATCAAAATTATTATAAAACATTTCATGTCGTTGATCGTAATTTGGGGATCTGCTAGATTTTTAAAATGTGCATACCTCGTAGATTCTGTAACTAATAGTTCAATTAATTCGTCATCAAAAATTTTTTCGAAAAGTTCAAAGGGCGTGCAGTTACTGTATCCTTCGCAGCTGGATGCTGGAAATGGCCTAGCAGTTGCTTCCAAATCTCCGTCTTTGTCCCAGTTTACCTAAAATAAATAAAACTTTATCACCTATATTTTTCGTAAAAATACAAAATAGGTCTAATATCTATGTATACCTTGGTAGCGTCTATTTTCTCCATTGCAAAATCCTTTTCGTTCGAATTGCGAACCTGAAGCTCGGCTGGAGCTCGTAATTGGCTTGCTGGTAAATTATCGACCATGCCACCATTATTCTCATCAGCAGAATCTTCATCGGTCAATTCATTTGTGTCTGGTGGTTCAATGTAGAGTCCCTCCACATCTAAATCGTCCGCGTACGTACGCCATTTGTAACGCCTCTTCAAGGGTAAAGCCTCTTCTAAAATAAAATAAAAACATTCAATAAGAGGTACTGAAAGAGACTCTGGTTGCCATATGGCAATTTCAGTTTTTCCCGCCCTAAAATAATTACACACTAAAAGAAAAAGGCAAACTAATGCAACATTTTTAAAATCTAGTATATTCTTATAAATAGAATCGTATACTAAACAAAAAATAATTTATATTAGGTAATAAAAAGTTACTTACACAAATTTGATGTCCATTTTCTTGCACCAACAAAAATCGGATATATACACAACGATGTTAATCAAACAAACAATAACTTGAGGCTGAACTTTCAGTACTACTTTAAAATATACTTATTTTACTATTCAGAACAGCATGCGCCATCTGCTTTTTAATAGAGAAACCTACTGAACAAATTATTTAGATCACTGCTTACAATGGTTGCCATATGGCAACCATAGTCTTTTAAGCGTTAAATAGGTTAAAATTTAGAATTTGGTTCTGATTTAATTCAGTAACGGATTTAGGCTTGCCTGATGCTTTGGCATATCGTATCATGGTTATCCATTGACCTGGAGCATATAAGACTTAATGTTTTTCCGTTTTTCTATAAAGGCTTACATTGAATCACCTTCGTTTTGTGAATGTGCTATTTCGAAAAATACACGTGCAATGTTAATATTACACTGTTTCACTATATAGAAAAATGTAGCAAAAACTATTCTATATTTATTTTGTCCACCGCAACTATCAAAACGCAAAAAAGTCGTTAAATAATTTTTTTGTTTTTATTTCGATAAATTGATTTATGAGATAGGTAGACCATTATTATGTTTAAATACTTTATAAATTAAACATACGCGCAACAAAGTTTTAACTCATTCAACAACCTTGTTAATCGTCAAGTATAAAGAAAGTAAATATTTAACAGAGGGAGTATCCAGTATTACTGCCTTTTTCACGCTAAAATAGTAGACGTAAGTTAAAATACAACTTTTTTCAATGGAGTATTAGCCAAGCTATTGAGAATTAAACTACGTCGTTTATATTGACGGGTGCGCAATTTTTTGCTGAATTCGCCTGTGTTGAAATCTGAAAATAGATGTAACTTGAGTTACAACCTTGTTCGATGGGGGTGTCGAATTAGTTAGTTACGAAATTAAAAGGTAAATTTATTAGTTATGCAGATGACCCATTTGTACTGTATACTGCAGATAATTGGGAGAATCTAAAATTATGGGCTGAAGAAGATTTGAAAAATTGTTTTGATTGATTTGCACACAAACAACTAACTGTTAACTTCACAAAAACGTTCTTTTTGCCTTTTGGATCTTCTGCCTAACTACGAAGCACTAATAGTATCCAATGAAGGGCGTAAAGATCAACATATTCTGTCTGCTCATTGTGTAAAGTATTTGGGAATTACAATAGATAGTCATTTAAAACGAAACCTACATATTGCGAATGTGACAAAAAACCTTCGAAGTTTACTCTATAAATTCAAATACGTAAGCAACATTTTAGAACAGCACCTTTTAAAAACCATGTACTTTACCTTAGTAGAATCTAGATTTTGCTATAGGATTCTTGTGTAGTGTGGGGCGTATGTCAATTATTTGGGACAACTAAATGACTTCCATAGAAATATTTTGAAATCAATTTATCGCAAATTCAAGCTTCACTCCACTGAATTATTATACAAGGAAACTAATTTTTGATATTAAGCAGCTTTATTTTAAAGTGGTTACTGTATATCAATATAAAAATAGACAAATACTACAGTTTCCCTTGCATGAATACGCCACCAGAAACAGGAATAAAGCAATACTCCCGAAAAGTGAAAAAACAATTGGACAGCGTTGTTTCACTTACGTAGGACCAAAGTACCTACTTTAATGTTTAGCCGACTGATATTCAGAAGGTTCAGAATATAAACAATTTAAAATTAAATTAAAGGAATATATTGCAGATACGCCTCTTAGAGTAATTCACCATTTAATTGACATTAGAAAATAAAATTAGTGTTAGGATATTAGACTCATATTTGTTGTAATTGTATTTTTTTTTCTCATTTGTTGTGGGTATCTTCCAGCACCTGATTAGGATAGAGGAGAGGCTTAGTATATATGTATTCGCCGCAGATTTTGGGGAGTTTTAAAGTCAATCAGAATAAATAGGGGGTAATTTTGGTTGAAGATGTTGGATACTGTATATTAGAGTAGCTTAAACAATGAGGAGGTTTGATTGCTTTTTTAAAGCTCACATAAAATAACAATTATACAACCAATAATTTACTGTTTAAGATTGTTTTATAAGTTTGGGATTTTTTTTAATTACCACGATTTACACCAAAATAATAACGTTGGATTACAACTAGACACTTGACAGCCAATAGTCTACCATACCATGCCTTATTGGCTTTATCAATCTCAAACTTTTTTAAGCACAATTAAACTTTCCTAAATCACTTCCAGTTTAAACAATCCCCATTAAATATTATGAAACAAACCAAACACAACTTTATTCCATTCATTTGGAGCCAAATTCAATTTGTTAAGTCACAATTCCAGTCGAAGTAGAATGTGGAACAATCATTACTCCCACAAAAATTGTGTAAGGCATCGTATGTACTACTAGAATTATTTACTAATGTCGAGAATCACATCGTCTGGACCGAAATTGCGATCTTCACGTTGGAACCTATTAATCTTTCCCTTAAATAACCACTCGACAGAATGGAAATAGACATTTAAGATGTGCACATATATATTCCATAGAAACAACCTCCGAATCCGAATATGGACAAGACATCGAGGACTTGATCTAAGCCGAACATCTTAACATAGGAGAAGAGGAACAAGTTATATATTTTACCAGCCAGATACTCCTCTTAACTTTACCAAGCAAGTGAAATACCAGGTTAAATACAAATAGGAAGAGCCAGTATATACGAAATTATACCTGTATCCGTATGTAGATACACAAAGAAGAAATAAAGAAAAAATATTTTCAATGTTCCTTCCAGGCATCATTAGATCAAACCAATTACCATGGCAATCACCCATACAGAACTTGCCAGACGAACCAGATTCATCCGGTAAAATAAGCGAAGAATAGTAGTAATTCTCGACACATTGGGACGATGTTCGTATTTTACCACCCACGACTTAGCAAGCGTCGCAAATGAGATGGCTGAAGAAGACATTCTCGAAACAGCATCTAATATGGATGTTAGTTCTCAGCACCTTAATAGCCATATTAGCTATTTAGATGGTTTTTTCGGTCTCCGCGTTAGTTTAGCAAGTCAATTTGAATCTCTCTACACACACTGTATATTTTCCTGGACCTGGCTATGATAGAGGAGAGGCTTAGTATCTAAGGATGCTGCGGTAATACGTAGTTTACTGCGGTAGCTTCACGACAATAATTTAAATCTGAATAAAATAAAAAATAATGTTTTTCAGTGGATTCCATCGTCGCTTAACAGGCGTGAATAAACTATTGTGCTTGCGCGTTTACGTCTAAGACATATCAAGTAAACGCACTCTTACCTCTTCATAAACAATATTCCACCCTTATATAATCAGTGTAACGTTCGATTAATAATCGAACACCTTTTAATAAATTCTGGTAAATATGATCAAGAAAGATATAGTTAAAATATCTCGAAATCTCTAGCAGAATCTCTAGGTCAAAAGTATTTCCATGATAATATACAAAATATCTAAGATCTATAAACATTTTCTATAATCTGTAGTTATTTACCTATGTTATTTATATTTTGTTCCGTCGCAAATAACCTTTTTCAGAATGAGACTGTTTTTCTAATAAAAAAAAAGTTACTAAGGTTATGATATTAATATAAAAGAACATACATAAACTGTTTACTAGATATCAACCTTGATTTTCGAATAACCGTAATATATACAGTATAAAATACAAAGAAACAAAATCCGGTACTGTCTATCCCTTCTTATCACAGCTCTACACGCGTGTTTCTACTATTAATTACCCTACCACAAGGGCGATATTCTAACCACCGACGTGCATTAGCCTTCATGAAAATGTCACAAGTGTCAAGACATTATCTCTTTTACAGACGAAATCAATTGTAGCTCTATAGCCCCGATGTGATTATGTTGGAATAGAGGCTGACTCCATAATTTAATGATTGCTGTATTGGGGTGTAGCATAGACAAATACATGGGGTGGATGGTTGCTGGAAAATCAGTGTTATTAGCATTAATGTAACTGCAAAAAAATTAAACGTTCTTCTCGTGCATTCATTTCTTTTCTCTTTGTGATTCTTTTTTAATGTCTCTTTTTTTATATTATTCCCATTTTGGACCACTTTTGAGACTAGTAAATTGAGCCAGGGAAGTAACGAATTTGCCAAGAAAATTTTTGGTACGGGCATTCATATACGGGTAATGAGCCACATTATTACTTGAGGTTTTAACTTGAGTATGTTTAGTCTAGTTGGAAAAATGTGTATACTATGCCGGATAGACACTTTTCTTTCTAGTATATAGTCAGTTTTATTCCCTACATTCCACACCATTTTTAGATCTTCCCCTAATTTAAAATGTCTGGATTTTATGGCGAAATACATTAAATCATTGCAGCTGCAATCCTTTATTACGTATCCCTTTCGAATATTCAATACGAATATTAACTAAATATTAACTAATATTAAAAATATTAACTTTCTAAAGCTATAAATAGTCAAGCACCCCCGATTTGAGTTCGTTTTTTAATTTACTGTCAAAATAGCTGCTGATTTCAATTTATAAGTTTTTGAGTAGTAAAAAAATCACAATCTGTGGTAATATTAATTAATTTTGTGTCATTTAAACAACATCAATTTCCATATTACTATTTTTTTACTGCCTACATAGAAGCTGTTTCAGTATCGCACATATAGTTAAGGTGAAGAAACCACAAAGCTGTAAAAGGTTTAACTGGGCATTCTGGCACTCTGGCACTCCCTATTCAGTAATTTTGGAGTAACAATTATTAACTCAGTTTAACCCGGGAGAAGTCGCGCTCACGCCTGTAGCGTTATTAGTCGCGAGTAGAGACAAAATCTCACAATACAGATTTAAACGCGAAATTAAATCAAATTTCTATTTTATGATATTTTTATTTACTTGTTATGTTAAAAATATCTATTTCTAACAAATTTATAGCTAATTAGTTCTCACCAAAGCCATAAGTTCCACAAAAAAATAACCAAAAAATTAAAAAAAAAATAAGAAAAATTTTTCTAGGCATTACTACGATCTTCCTCGAGGCACTTAGGAATGGAAGTAATGTTGAAAAATTGTTCATCAACTTATCACGGAAAAGGATAAAATGTGAGATTTTTTCTCACGGCGCGACTGATCCCGGGTTAAGTTGAAATACCGGTAAATTATAAAAAAGGAAAAGTAATAATTTTACGCAAATAATTTCAGTGTTCAACACGATCACCAAATAAATTCATGAATGGTCGGAATATTGCTCATTTTAAAGGTCTTTCAAGCACTACAAAAGGTAATAGCATTATACACCTAAAATTTACCGTTTCTCTGTTATTTCAAGTTGAATACGCCGATTTGAGCATGCACCAAAAAAAACTCTTTTCACCTACCATATCTCTTTTTGTTTTATAAACAGAAGATTTATGAAGGAACGAATTTCTTTGCTTTTTTTAAATTCATATAGTTTTTTTAGTTAGATGCATAGTTTTTAAAGTATTCTCTAAAAACCCGAAAAGGTGTCATTTTTCAATAAAAATTTTCAACCACGATTAACTCAAAAATATTGAGTTTTAAAAAAAAATATAGAACAGTTTTTGCTTAGAATTAGCTTTTCTAGTCACTTCAGTGGTTATTTTGACCAAAAAATTTTCCACCACCGAGAAGGGGTGGGAACCGCCCCCAAGATCAAAGCGACATAGTATATAGGGTAGACTTTGTTTCTTGAGCTATTCCATACTATATGTGAAAATATCAAGTAAATCTATGTAGTAAGATGAAATTCCGAGCCAAATACCCTAATTGACTGCCTAAAAAAGGGGTATACTATTTTTCATATAAATAAAATCAGTATTTTAGAAAATAGTAAATAAAATTTTTGGAATTAACAATTTCCTATTGGGACCGTTACAAATATCTATAAAATCCTTTCAGTTTCCAGTTGAAAACTCACGAAAGAAAGCTATTTGTGATCTGTTTAATGACATTTCATTGTTTCCATTGACCCAAATCACGATCTTTGAAAAACTTCATCAAATTATCAATTTTGTAGAAAGGAAAAACCGAAAAATCTCTTTTGTCGGATTTTGTAGTAACCTGGAAGTTTCTTTTCTTTTTAGAAAGATAAAGTTCTTTTGCTTTTAACCGCGACTACAATAATACACCGTAACCATGGCGTTTTAGAAAGGGAAAACAAAGTGAATTTTGAGCGAAACGTGATATTGGCAAAATGGTAAAAATCTTTCATTATATTGAGTGGAATTGACAGTAAACATTTTATTGTTACAAATTGCACAATTGGTGTTCAGTTGTACACTTTATTTGATATATAGAGAGCAATAAATCACGAGTCACTGATCTTTAAGATCAGATCAGAACTAAGTTCTAGAGAGTTTTAGAAATAATAGTACTGAAATAAAATTTTTCTTACTTTAAATTGTTTTAGAAAAACGCAGTAGTGCAGTCACTGAAGGTGGATATGAGCTATTACTTCCGATTTCGTTGAACCTCCATCGATTTCCATGAAAATTGGTGAGTGGTTAGAGGATATCTCAAGGAACAAAGGTGACATGGTGCCAACTTGCGCTTTTACCCTGTGGTGGATGCCACCCCTCCTCAGGAGTGAAAATTATTTTATTAAAAATAACCCCACAATTCGATAGAGGGACAAATTATAAGCAAAATTTGTTATATAAAGTTATTAAAATAAATCAAAATTTTTGAGTTATTAAAGATCAAAGATTTTAATTTTTCGTGAGAAAAATGCATGTTTTTAACCGATTTTTCATAAATAACTAAAAAACTATAAGTTTTTACAAAAAAGTTATTATCAAAATTGAGGCTAATAAAAAAATCAAATAAACTCCTTAATAGAAAAACCTTTCAGTCTTAACTAAAAGTGAGTTATAGGTAATTGAATCTATATTTCTTTCGCCGGGTACCCTAATCTAAGTATTCAAGCTTAAACACCGGGAAAAAATATAAACTTATTAAACATTTTTCAAAGTTCCTAGAAATATCTATCAAATAAGCCCTCGACAAAGTTGCTAGCATTAAAATTTATGCACCAAAAATGTTTCAAAATTTATCTTTTAAAATTTTTTCCAAAAAATGTTATTGTTTTTTGTAACTAACTCCGTTAATTTTTAATATATCATGTCTACCTAAATCCCAGTGAAAAGTTGATTCCAAGAGCTATTAAAAAACGTCAAATACAGTATTTTAAACCTCTTACTTTTTTTAAAATAAAAGGTTAAATGGTCCCGGTTACATGGTTCTCGCAGCAAAATTGAAATTTTAAACGTTTTTATCTCGGTTATTTTTTACTCTACGGAAATAGTACATTTGGAACAGCCAAAACTAAAATTTAGTTATATATAATTTTTTACGTATATTAAGTATTTTTGGAGTTATAATCAAAAGAAAATGAAAAGTACGATAATTTTAAAAATTCTGATTTTTTTTAATTATACCTTTTTTTCAAAAATATGCAGTCTAAACCGGTCAAAATTGTTGACATTATTAACTACGTTAAGCTAAAGAAATTGTTGTGAGGATTACTCCAATTTTTATTTTTTGTGGAAATTGCGTATGTTTTATTTTTCACTTTTTCCTAAAAAAATCGAAAGGGTTCTTTTATTTTCATCATAACTTGCTTAATTTTGACGCTACTGACTTATACTGGAGCTCATTTGATAGGTATTCTGAAGTACTTTGACAAGTGTTTAACAAGTATATTCTACAGTGCATCGTTTTTCCGTTGTGTAAGCTTGAATACTTAGCTTTAAGTACTGGTCAAAAAAAATATACATTCAACTACCCATAACTCACTTTGAAATAACATTAGTTAAGTTCTTTAAATATGGAATGTATTAAAGTTTTTATTGCCTTTAATTTTGGTAATATTAACTTTTTTTACAAAAGCTTATAGTTTTTGAGTAATACGTGAAAAACCGCTTTAAAACATGCATTTTTTAAGAAAAAATAAAATTTTGGTTATTTAATAACTCAAAAAGTATTGATTTATGTTAATAACTTTATATAACAAATTTTGCTTAGAAGTTGCCCCTCTACCGATTTCTGGTATTATTTTTAATAAAAAAATTTCACCCCCGAGAAGGGGTGACATCCACCCCCAGGATAAAAGCGGAAGTTGGCATCATGTCACCTTTCTTCCTTAATGTATCTTCTAACTACTCACCAATTTTCATGAAAATCGATGAAGGTTCAACGAAATCGGAGGTGAAAACCTTCAGTGATTCCACTATAGTCTGTGTAGAAATAGTCAATTGATTAAATAAAACTAACAAACTAAACGAACACATTAAACAACAAACAACAAAAATAGCAGCAATTAAAATTGAAGAAATTCTTGAATGAAATATAATATTTTATTCACATATTATGTGCGATATAAAATTCTTTAAATTTATTTTAAAGCTATTCATTCTGTTATGAATTTTATATGTATTGGTAATTTATTAAAGCGCTTTGTCTCATTATGCTTGAAGTTTGGTTTTCAAGTTTTCATCAAATGTTTAGACTGCGCAAGGCATTCCAATGATTCGTGCATCAATGCTGAACTCGACTGGGGGTGTTGGTGTTTTGTCCGAAGAAGTGATGGATTTAGTTGGAAGGCGTCTGGTTAGGGGACATGCGGTGCATACAATCCATTCTCTGGATGCTATGTAACAGTACTAGTGACATCTACCCTAGTCAGTTTAGAACCTTCCTAGTTCAGTCAAAAAAATTCATTACGTATCCTAAATTTGACTTCAAATTCTGCATTTCTTCACTTATAAATCCCTTAGTCCTGTCTACCGTTTACTCTGGACTACGCTGGAATTTTTTCCCATACCGCACTTTGTACTAAGGTTTAGTAATCTGGAGTATATTCCACATCCTGAACCTTCTTCAATTTTGGACCTTCCGTGTATATGCAATACGCATTTGCCACGTTTAGCTCCATAATATATGGTATCTTGTTCCGATTTTGTAGGGTTTGTTGAACACAAATTGGCTTGAACTGCAGAGATGGTCGAATAATTGCAAATTTATATTGGAATCAAACAACATCAGTTTTAGTAGATGGTGTAGAATGAGAGGCTCTTAATATTAAAAGAGGAGTACGGCAGGGATGCCTCTTGTCACCCCTACTTTTCAACGTTTACTTCGAAAGAATTTTCAGAAAAGCACTTTCTGAAAAACAAGAAGGAATACTGGTGAACGGTGAAGTCATCAATAATTTGCGATATGCAGACGATACAGTACTCCTAGCTTCTAGTCAAGAAGATCCGCAACCACTACTTGATAGTGTCGTTGAGAGTTGTAGGGAGTCAGGTCTTGATCTGAACATACGGAAAACCAAAATACTCGTAATAAGGATAACAACATTTTATAAAACCTTCTATATGTATATGTTGTAACGTTACAAACGTCACATCTTTGATATTTTATTTTTAAAGAATTATTTTACCATATTTCCTTTAATATTTCATTAATAATTATCTTCTTCTAATTGGTTTACCCATTTTCCCCTTTAAAAATCGGTTGGCGCTCTCTTTTATTACCTTCTTTTATTATCTTCTATTTAATATATCTCTTTCATTTAGATCATCATACTGAACATACCTCGTATATTCATACTCTCCAAATATCTGTATTTTCAATACGGAACATGCCGCTACTTCATAGTACTTGGTTGTCATTTTAAACGTCGTTTTCAATGACAGTGTCACTTCATCGACTTGACCCCCTACTCCCTGACATACACTGGAAGGGAAAAATTAATCCTTAAAAAGGCATGTAATTCGAAAAATAAATCATTTCTATTTCAACAAATCATCTTCCTCTTGGGGTGAGTTACACATAGTTTTTTTAATAATTTCTTACACTAATTATATTTCTCCGTCTAACAGTTTTTCTAATGTTTTTTTATCTAACCTTCAAATGTTCAACCATGTGTTTGGTTTCTATATTTCTTTTCATCTATTAATATGCACGTTTAGTAATCAGAATTTTAACTATTCTCATCTAAATTCTATGTAATTTACCCTTGCCAATTACTATTTCTGAATACTATTTGGCAAAGGTATATTTTGGTTTTTCTTCTTGATGATTGATATGTGTCTCTGTTTTATAGTTTTTTGGAAAGAGATCAACCTTTCCCTCTTCGGGAACTTAAGCCTCACATCACCGGTGATGCACACTTGAAGGCAAAGACAATGACATCCAGACTGCACAAACACCACCTCTAGCTGCAGGGGCCTTGGGCCGAAGATCCGCCCAGGCCTACGAGAAGTCTACAACAGCAGTACCATACGACATCAAGAAGATACCATCAGCTACCAAAAGCCATAAGTATAATCCAGAATTGTTAGTTTTTGGCAAGAATTTAAATACATTTGTTAATGCAATTTACTAAGTCATTTTATTTATTATATCTTTATGAACAATAAACATGATTAGTTAAAAACTATGTTTTGTTTGCTTCCATTCCAATTTTCAGAGTTCATTCTAAGGTTAGGACAAGACGAACACACACCTGAGTGACTGAGCTAAGCTAAGGGTGTAACGATGGCTATCTTGGTTAGTTGAGGTAATATTTTCGAATATTGTTTCAATTGGCTGGGGTAGTCCATCGCTTTTTCGTTACAATGTAAATAATAACAAACTTGAGCAAGTTCATAAAATCGTTTACCTTGGACAGCAATTAAACTGTAACGCAGAAAGTCACGACGAAATTAGATCTAGGATTTCTTTTTAGAAGGATGTCTAAGGTGTTATGTAACAGAGACCTAAAATTGGCATTGAGGATCTACCTACTTCGCTGCTACGTGTTCTCGGTCTTCTTTATGGTGCCGAGTCCTGGACTGTGAATATATTCGATCTAAATCGCCTTGAGGCTTTCGAAATGTGGTGCTATACAAAAAATTTTAAAAGTTTCCTGGGTGGAGAAGATTCGAAACTGCACAATACTAGAGCGTCTCAGCAAGACTACTGAGATCATAAGAAGCATCAAGCAGAGAAAGCTGGAGTATTTTGGACATGTAATGAGAGGTCGCAAATATAGGTTGCAAATGCAGTCCAAGACGAAAAAGAACCTCATGATTGAAGAACTTGCGAGATTGGTATGGCGTTGATACAAGGATTCTATTTAGGGTGAGAGTAAATAAAATTAAGATAGTTATGATGGTAACCAACGTTCTGAAAGGACATGGTACAGGAAGAAGAAGAAATGTAGGTTTAAATGAGTCCTCTTAAGGGCCTGCATAGCACGAGCAGCGCATTCAGCTCATACCACCAGAAACGATGTCTTAACTTTCCCATTCTGATATCAAGGTTTGCACCCGCTGAGCGCACTAGCATCATTGTGTCAGCGCCACCTGTTTGATATATATTACTAGAGTGGCGATACCAATAAACAATGCAGCAGTGGTGTTATTTTCATGTGACCTGTTATATGTAAGCAAGCTGTAGGCAAGATCTGATGAATATGGTTTAGTTTGTTGATCGCTGTTGCCTGTAGCACTTTTGGTTTCCAAGCAATAGCTGAGTAACTTAGCATTGGCCTAATTAGAGTAGTGTAGATCCATGCGAACTCTTGAGCAAAAGGCCCTGAAAAAGTAGAGGCAACACATGGTCTTTTAACACTACTATCTAAGTGGTAGTTCCATATTAACATCCTGTTGTCAAGGGTAGTACCAAGCTATTTCTATTATACTCGTACCTATTATAATGTTGTTTTTAATCGCTGCCGTGCGAGTGAACATAATTCCCGAGCACGTACATGTAAATAAAAAACTCTTAATTTTATCATTAAGATTTTAAATATGGAAATAATTTGGGTCATTCATTTGCCATTTTAAAATGGCCGAGGAATGACTCACAAAATGAATTTTCAGCTAATTACTAACTAAATACTGAACAAACCGTCTACAGTTAAAATCGTTCCAGGTTATTATGTTATTAAGTTATCCATGTTATTAAGTTAATAAATCTATAAATAATAAATAGTGGCCAAATTTTGCCAAAATTGTATTCGCGTTAACATTTATCATAATATCTACCGCGCAGATCCCCCAATATTTCGTTTTGCGTACAATTTATCAAATGGATGGAATGGGAGATTTATGTGTGGTTTAAAACATTAACAACAGCCATTAGAATGATTGTGAATAGGGGGTAGATAGTACAGATAGCTGGTAGGTGAGTCAATTATTAATAATGCCACTACATTTCAAATTAGCTATTAATTATTTAGTTTTTTAGTAAATCACAGAGTAGTTTACTGTATGACTGCTAAAAATAAATATTTGTCATCGAAATATTTGTCATCTAATATTTCAATTACAGCAATATATATCACATATTTCACGATTAAATCAATTCAATCTCTTTTCTGCATGTAGGTAAAAAAGTATAAAAATAAAATGTGTGAAGTTTTAAATTATATGATATGATATACCTTCCTTGTTCATCGAATTTTTTTTAACCTACTCACGTTTGACATTAAAAAGCAAAGCAAAGAAAACTTTACAAATCACGCCGAGAAACAAGAAAACTAAATAAAGAGAAAAAAGGAAATACGAAAAACAGAAATAAGAAGAAATGAAAAGAAATGGACAACAGTCAAGTACTCGAGCATTTTACAAATTACTGACAAACGACAAAAGAGGCAAAGCATTGTTGAGAATGCAAAAAGAAAAGAGCTGTTAACCACAATAAAAGCAGCCAAAATCGAATACCTGGGTCACATCATGAGGAAATGCGAAAGATATGGACTGCTGCAACTAGTCTTGCAGGAAAAAGTAAAAGGCAAACGGGTACCAGGAAGGCGAAGGATTTCAACACAACAACCACAAATTTTTTCAGAGCAGTAGTGATGTTGAAAAAGTAACTATTCATTACAAAGTACTGGTTACTTACGAATACCGAAAGTAACGATTACTATACAGAGAGGCAAATCGTTACTTTGATTACTCTGATTACTTTGTTACTTCGTACCAATCGTATCAGAGCGAGTAACGACTATTGTATATACTTTGATTACTTTGATTACTCTGATTACAAAAAAATACCTACCTACTGAGAAATACGATTTTCGATACGATTACCGGTACTCAAACACAAAAGTAACAAAAGTAATCGTAGTAATCAAAGTAACGAATACTGTAAATGATTACGTTATAAAAAAGTAACGATTTGGAACGAATACTCGAAAGAAAGTAACTATAATCAACATCACTACAGAGCAGCAGTGTGCAAAATGCAGATTTGCAAACGACCTAGAAACAGCAAGTTATAAAATCTTCAAAAATATACAGGGTGATCTATTTATGTTAGCTATTTATGTTATTGTGTTTAACCCTCGTAAAGCGGTGCTTAGACTCTTGCGTAAACAACGGTGCAGGGTGAATTTGCACCCCATCTGTATATCCATTTTTCTATATGTTAACGTCGGGGAAATCGATTTGAAAGATAATTAGGACTTGTTTATTATAGTATGAAACATAATTTAACAAAGTACCCATTTCTTCTTAAAAAAAATTAATATCAGTAGTAATTGCACAAGGGCTCTAAAATTCTATATTAATTTTAGAGTTCGAGTGCAATTTATTGCGATTATTTCATGAATAAAACTGTTCAAAACCAAAATTTTATTGTAATTTATTTATGTAAGTACAAATTAGTACAATTAAACACAAAGTTTTTATAAATATTTGACGATTGAAAGTCATCACTTTTATAATTTTTAAAACAATAATTGTCATTAATGTCACTGAATGTATTTTTTCGTAGCAACGAAGGGCATCTGACGTAATATACTTAACGACGGGCAATTATCAAAAATTATCGATTTAATTCAGATTTCTGTAGCTTTCTATTGGTCAGAATCTCCTATGAATGAAATAATCGTTGCAAGATTAACACATGAAATTTTTCACAGAGTGAGCGACACAAAGTTTTTAGACATAATACAGTTATGTTGGGACTTTCGGTCTTTTTTTCTCTGACATAAGTAACATCGACCTTGTCCCGTAGCTCTGTTAGCTCCATGTGGAACACCAGAAACGTCCAATTCAGGATATGAAATTTTCATCATTTGCACAATACAGTAATTTTTCCAAAAAACCATGTAAACGTAAAGTGTTTTAGATGCTGCAATGAGTATAATGTGTTTAGAATTGAATTTAATGCGAATAAAAAAATGGACAAAAATAAAAAAATTTACTAAAAAAGATAGGTGAGAAAAGCGAGGCCTGGGGTGCAGCTGCACCCCGCACCGCCTTACGAGGGTTAAAAAAACCGAAAGTAGAGTAGTAACAAAAAATATCTTTTTGTTACAAAGATGTTTATTTGATTCCATACTTTATCCCAACCGTGCATATATATTTATGTACCTTTATTAAACCGATAAGGACTGTAAAATCAGTGCAATAGACTGGAGCATACCACCTCCTTAATTAAATATTAAAAGGGAAAATGCCAAAGGTATTTAAAGACATCTGTAATTTAATCTTTAACCAAAATGCCGCATTCCGCATTCTACCCTTGAAACCCTCTGATAGGATTTTTAAAAAATTCAACAGCTCTTGAGCCCTCATAGCACTCTTATAATTAAACGAACCATGAGGAAGTTATTATTCCGGGACAAACGAACGCTGCCGAGTGTTACAATATATACAGAGAAGAGCCGTATGGAAAACAACATTTGTGTACTCCTGAATGTAAAACGGGATACGAAAATATCTAATGGATTAAAGTCCGGAGAATGAGCAGGCCACTTTATCAATCATCTACGTCCAATCCGTGATGTATTTTTCGTTTTAAGCCGGTGGTCTCCAATAGACGCTGTAGGCTACATACAACGCCATGCCGGAGAAAAAATAGTTACAAAATTGTTTACAATCAAAAATAGTTACAAAATGGTAATTCTAAAACAAATTCAAATCACGGGGTGAATTGAAGTGACCACCGATTTGGCCGATGGTATCCAATAGACGCTGTAGGCTGCGTACAGCGTGTATTGGACACCACAGCCATTTTTCTACCAAATTGGGTAAGTACGAACTAGGAATAGCAAATTCTTCTTAAATCGTCAAAATTAAGGGTGTCTTTTTGTTTCAAAAATATTTACTTACTTGGTTCCATACTTTTATCCCAACCTTGTATATAAAATTATTAAACTTTTATGTTTAACGCCAGTTTTTTCTGACATTTTTAATTTACAGAGATATACAGAATATAATGTAAATTAAGGTATTTGTATACGGAGTGTAAAATCAGTGTATTGATTACAATAGGCCGGAGTATAATAATACCTCCTTAATTAAATATTAAAAGGGAAAATGCCAAAGGTATTTAAAGGCATCTGTAATTCAATCTTTAGCCAAAATGCCGCATTCCGCATTCTACCCTTGAAACCCTCTGATAGGATTTCTAAAAAATTCAACAGCTCTTGAGCCCCTATAGCACTCTTATAATTAAACGAACCATGGGGAAGTTATTAATCAGGGACAAACGAACGCTGCCGAGCATTACAAATATATAGAGCTATTCCGAAAACACTCAATGTGTACTCCGGAGTGTACCGCCGGATCCGAAATTCCGAATGAATAATGCAATCGGTTCCTTCACGATGTCGTATCTGCTTATGAATGCGGTTGACTGTCAGTGACGGGGAATTCTCAAGAAGAAAAGGGTCATACATAAAAAAAAGAAATGGAGCAAAAAATATGTTTTTTTTTTGTTTAAAAATTGTCTTTTTTTAAGAATATTAATTGATAAATTGTAGATATTCAATTGAGAACACTAATAATTATTATTTTTACATATTTACCTTAAGACTTTCGCTTAAGGTTTCTACCATTGCTCTGGTTGCTCTTTGCTCTTTTTTATATTGCAGCGCATATTTCTCTATGTATATGTGAATTTCAATTATTATCTGTGATTCTCTATGATTCGTAATCATTATTATCTCTGATTCTATATAGTTCTTTATGATTCTCTATAATTCTCTATAATCATCTATGATTCTCTATAGTCCTCTATGATTCTCTATAATTCTGTATGATTCTCTATAATTCTATATTATTTTCTACAGTTCTCTGTGATTCTCTATGATCGTCTATAATTCTCTAAAATTATCTATGATTATTTATGATTCTCTATGATTTTATATGATTCTCTATGATTACCTATATCATTATCTATGATACTCTATGATTCTTTGTGATCTTTATGAATCTCTAAGTATGATTTTCTACGAACGCTGCCGAGCATTACAAATATATAGAGCTATTCCGAAAACAATGTGTACTCCGGAGTGTACCGCCGGATCCGAAATTCCGAATGAATAATGCAATCGGTTCCTTCACGGTGTCGTATCTGCTTATGAATGCGGTTGACTATCAGTAACGGGGGATTCTCAATAAGTAAAAGGACATATATTATATTTAAAAAAACAAATGGAGCAAAAACATGTCTTTTTATTGTTTTTAAAATTGTATTTTTTTGAGAATATTAACCCTTAAACGCCCAACCTTTTTTAGGTTCCATGTACGCCCAAGGGTGGGTAACAAATGTCCACCTCGAAAATAGTTAATATATTTATTGAGAGTTGTTGGAAATGGATTAAACTTAAGAATCTCAAGCTTAATAAATACAGCATCTTCTAAAATATTAATATAAACAATTTACAAACCTTACAACAAAATTACAATCTACATCAAAATTAACATTCCAGTAAAAGCCATTAATTCAGATTTGTCGATTTTTTCCACATTCTTCCTATCAGCCTCCTCATTGGCGGATAATTATGTCGATAATGTAATTATAGGTCGATAATTATATGGATTATGTTCCTACCAACGAGAAATTATAGAGAAACCTTTAGTAACAAGTTTTACCAAGGGTGTACTTTTTATGCCCACCCATATTTAACCCATGATATTACTTTTATTTTCTAAAATATCGGTAAAACCCAATTAACATTTGATAAAGGGCTGTATTTTTAACAATAAATAATTTTTAAAAAATTTTTAAACACGTAATAAATACGTTACAAGGGAATACGCATTAGGTGGACATTTTTTACCCACCCTTGGGCGTTTAAGGGTTAATTGATAAATTGTAGATATTCAATTGAGAACAATTATAATTATTATTTTTACATCTTTAACTTAAGACTTTCGCTTAAGATTTCTACCATTGATCTCGTTGCTCTTTGCGCTTCTTCTTATTGCAGCGCATATTTCTCTATGTATTTATGAATTTCAATGATTATCTGTGATTCTCTATGATTCGCAATGTTTTTTTTATGATTCTATATGGTTCTCTATGATTCTGTATAATTCTCTGTAATCGTCAATGATTCTCCATGATTCTCTATGATTCTTTATAATTTCTATGATTCTCTATAATTCTGTATGTTTCTCTATAAATAATTCTGTATTATTTTCTACGATTCTCTGTGATTCTCTATGATTCTCTATAATTCTCTATGATCATCTGTAATTCTCTATGATTATCTGTGATTCTTTATGATTATCTATGATTCTCTAAGAATGTCTATGATTATTTATGATTCTCTATGATTCTATATGATTCTCTATGATTACCTATATCATTATCTATGATTCTCTATGATTCTTTGTGACTTTTATGAATCTCTATGACTTTCTACGAACGCTGCCGAGCATTATAAATATATGGAGCTATTCCGAAAACACTCAATGTGTACTCCGGAGTGTACCGCCGGATCCGAAATTCCGAATGAATAATGCAATCGGTTCCTTCACCGTGTCGTATCTGCTTATGAATGCGGTTGACTATCAGTGACGGGGAATTCTCAAAAAGGAAAACTGCTTTTTCTTTTAAAAATTGTACCTTTTATAGGTAATAAACTGGAACTATTTCAGTATTATATTCATAATATGGGATTGAGCCACAATTATTGGTATCATAAAAATTATATTTTTAATTAATTAATTTCAGACTCATCAGAGCACTCAGACCAATTGCAGTACCAGTGGTCTTTTTGCAGCCAACTATCAAAGTTCCTTCTAGACACAAGTCAGCCTCTAACACGTAACACAAAATCTTTTATTAAAAACCCAAAAGCTAGCAGAAATAGATTTATAATTTCAAAAATATACTTGTCAGTTTTGACATTATCAGTCTTTTCACCAGTGCACCAATAGATGATTGACAATTGACAACAAGAATCAATCTAAATGTATCAGTCATCAAGCAGCTATTGAACTGTACAGACAAAACTTATTTTAAACTAGACAATGATTTTTATAAACAAAATTTCGGATAACCCATTGGCTCTTTCTTATCTTCATTATTAGATGATATCACACCAAGGGATATTTTAATTTAGACTCCAACCACACCGTAAACAACAAAAAGGGATGATAAAATCCCTAAATGATAGAACCCGAATAATCTGTTCTAATGAAAATGCATTCCAAGGCAAAAAAACCTGCTAGCAAAGATTTTTACTAAAAATAGCTACTAGGTTGTCATTTATAAATAAGGAATTTTGCAAGAAATAAAAAAAGAAACAACAACATGTCACAAACATTCCACAGATACTCATAAGAAGGGATTAAATGGTGGCAACAATACCATATGTAAAGGGTTTATCAGAAAAATTAAGAAGGATAGGAAAAAGGACAACATCATAACAACTTTAAAAACAACACTCCTGTGCAGATTAATCCTGTGCAAATATAAGCTCAACAACACAAATGAAAGATCCAAAAACTACATCTATAAAATATGCTATGAAGGCAACAATTTCTAGGTGGGGGAAACTGCAATACCACTAAAAGTCGGATAAACGACCATGAAACATACATCAAGCACAGAGACTTCAAGACATTTAAGATATGCAAACACTCCCGGAATAAGGCCCACAGAATACAATCCAAAGATTTATTAATTATCATAAAAGAAATAGACAAGAAAAATAGGAAAAGCAAAGAAACAGCTCTCATTCTACTTAACGAAGAAAAATATGTAGCAAACACATCGGCAAAATACAGCAGGAGTTAGTTGCCAGTACGTACAGCAGGAAAAATGAAAGAATACCCATGAACGAACATATAAAACACGCTGTATTTTTCTGTCACCGTGTCACACAAAAAATTGGCCAGCGCAAGTATATGTAATAATTATTGTTACATGTACTTGCACTGGACAATTTTCTTTGTGACACGGTGACAGGAAAATACAGCGTGTTTTATATGTTCGTTCATGGGTATTCTTTCATTTTTTCGACTGTATCTAATATAGTGGAATAAAGGAAGTCAAAAAACAACATTTTTGTTAAGTATTTAAACGTATTTAAAATTTAACGTGAAGTAAAACACTCCCTGGTGTAGTTGGTATATTTTAATAAAAATTTAAAATTTTTAAAAATCCAAAAGGATTACGTTCAAAACGTTTTCGGACTTATCAGTCCATCACCAGTGAACTCCCTGTCCTTGCAAAATAGCCACAATGCCAAACACTGGTTAAGTTATATGTTCCAACTACATAGTAAAAAGTATAAAATAGTTTGACTTAAAGTGGATGCCAATAGATTTCTTCCAGCAACATGATGCTCTACTGCTTTACGTTAAAATATTTTTTGTTATTAGGTCTTAATTTTTGTTAAGATTTTTTTTTCGACCATGAAGACCCGTGCTCTGACCATGATACCTGCATAATGAAACTTCTTTACAAGCTCCATCGAGCAATATGAAGAACAAGACCAGGAACGCTAGCACGTGGTGTCATTTTCCTGCACAACAATTCTCGGCCTCAGGTTGGAAAGTATTGAAAACAATTTATAACGAAAGAAATGGAGGATATGAGAGCATCCACTTGATAGTCTCGATTTCTCGACTTTAGGCCAGAGCGGATCTGTGAAAAAATGTCTATTTTTGGATGTGCGAGGTGGCATTCGGATTTTTGCAAATAAAGTTAGGTGACAACTTCAACTATAATAATTGACTTTGCTCCTTCTCTAATATGCACGGAACATTAATAAAAAAAATTAAAATATTTAAAAATTTTGAAAAATATCGATTTTTTTAGTTTCATTGCTTAAAACTTTAAAACGATTCATTTTGGAACAAAGTCGTAGGGAAATAAAATTATGATAATTGAATTTTGTATCAAATGCGACTGGTTTAAAATGTCTTAAATTATTATTACTGAAAAATAGCAAATATAGGGGCAAAAAAGACTGTTTTTATTCAATGTTTTCAACCAGTTTGGTTGCAGTTAGAACCTTCATAATTCGCTTAGAAAATTATTACAATATACTTAAACCGTTCACCAAATTTAATTAAAATCGACCAATAGATCTTGCATAATAATTTTGCAACGTAAATTTTTTTAAAAATGTTCAAGTTTTTTTCAAAATTCTCTGAACAGAAAGTAGACTATTTGGAAGTTTTCTAATTTTTTTAATATAAAGAGGTTTTCTACCTATCTAATACAAATATTAAATGGGTTGCATATGTGAGTCCATATTAAATGCAGTAATGAAACACAGACTTACTCACAATCATTTAATTATAATTTGACGACCGGTTTCGATCTCTACATTATACAGATCATCTTCAGGTCGGCGTTACAAGTAGTTAAATGCTACAATAAAGAAAACCAATTCGAAAAATTTTTTTTTAAATAAAGGTTTTCAACTGTTGACATTTCAGAATATTGATACCTACAAATGCACACCTATGAGTTAAAATGCTCATAAGCATATATGAGCAAATGGGTGCATGTAGTTTGTGAGTATGTGTTGAAATTTAAATTATTAACAATTAAAAACAAATTAAACCATTGCAAACTTAAATATGCATCCAAACTCAAAATAGTAATAACAAATAGATAGTAATATTGTTCAAACCTACTTACATGCCGTTACAAGGGAAGCGTTGCCACTTAGTTGTTATGATATTAATTCGTCCAACTTATGCTAATTGGTTTGCTGGTAGGGTTATACGGTAAACAGACATGTTACGCAGGTCAAAACAAAGTAAATTTTTGAATTTGGAAAGGATCCTGAAGGAAGAATTCAAAAATTTACTTTGTTTTGACCTGCGTAACATGTCTGTTTACCGTATAACCCTATCAGCAAACCAATTAGCATAAGTTGGACGAATTAATATGATAACAACTAAGTGGCAACGCATCCCTTGTAACGGCATGTAAGTAGGTTTGAACAATATTACTATCTATTTGTTATTACTATTTTGAGTTTGGATGCATATTTAAGTTTGCTTAATGGTTTAATTTGTTTTTAATTGTTAATAATTTAAATTTCAACACATACTCACAAACTACATGCACCCATTTGCTCATATATGCTTATGAGCATTTTAACTCATAGGTGTGCATTTGCAGGTATCAATATTCTGAAATGTCAACAGTTGAAATCCTTTATTTCAAAATAAATTTTTCGAATTTGGCTTTCTGTTAACACTTGTGCAACCAGATAATGTTCTAACTCTGGTTTTCTTTATTATAGCATTTAACTACTTGTAACGCCGACCTGAAGATGATCTGTATAATGTAGAGATCGAAACCGGTCGTCAAAGTATAATTAAATGATTGTGAGTAAGTCTGTGTTTCATTACTACATCTATCTAATACACTTTACAGAATTAAAAGCGGATTATTTAAGCGGCCTCATTACTGTTTTAAAGTTATAACAATGTTTTTACTCATAAACAAATACAGTGAGGACGTTTGAGTTGGAATAAATTCATTTTCTTGAGAATGGGCGACTCTGGAGATAAATCCCGAAACAGATCAATTTTTATTTTTAAATTATAATTTTTTGGCATAAATATCGTAGGTACTAGTGACGTCATCCATCTGGGATGATGACGTAAGTATTGGAATTAATTTACTTCAAAAATTTTTGTTTAATTCAAGCCCTGTATAAATAATGATGTTAATGTTTATATTAGTGAATACAAAATTAAATAGTCTCTCGATTGAGCTATCACACAGCACCTATTCTCATTAAAAAAAATCATCGATTACGTCATCACGCCCAGATATATGACGTCACTAGTATGATGTATGTACCAAAAAAATAGGTTTTAAAAATAAAACGACCTGTTTCGGGATTTATCTCCAGAGACGCCTATTCTCAAGAAAATGAATTTATACCAACTTAAACGTCCTCACTGTATTTGTTTATAAGCCAAAAATTGTTTATAACTTTAGAACAGTGCTGAGGGCGCTTAAATAATCCGATTTTAATTCTGGTAAGTGTATTAGATAGGTAGAGAGCCTCTTTATATGAAAAAAAATTAGCAAAATTCTACATGGTCTACTTTTTCTTTAGAAAGTTTTTAAAAAATTTTAACTTTTTTAGAAACATTTAGATTGCAAAATTATTCTGCAAAATCTATCAAGCCGATTTTAATAAAATTTAGTGAACGATTTAAGTATGTTGTAAGAATTTTCAAAGCGAATTACTAAAGTTTTAAGTGCAACCAAAGTGGTTGAAAAACATTGAATAAAACAGGCTTATTTTGCCCACTTATTTTGTATTTATTGCTATTTTGCCGAAAGGGTAATAATTTAAGACATTTTAAACCCATCGTATATTGTATAAAACTCAATTATCTTTATTTTCTTTCCTTACGACTTTGTTCCAAAATGAATCGTTTTAAAGTTATAAGCAAAGAAAATAGAAAAAAATCGATAATTTTCGAAATTTTTAAATTAATATTTTAATTTTTTTCTTAATGTTCCGGACATATTTCTGCCGTACTTTGGCAAAACCTAGTAACTATGATTTCGACAATTATTCAGAAGAACAGATTTTGTAAAATTGGATTGCCCTTATGTCTAATAAAAGCTGAAACAAGACTAATGATGGAAATCTATATACTTTTTAGCGAAAATTTCGATAAAGTAGGAAAAAAGTAACCTATGTTAGTCCTTTATAACTAAATCTTACTTACTATGTTTTGCTGCGGCTAAGATTGTGTTTTTTTTTAGAATTAAGCAAATCGTAAAATATAGTATTTTTAGTTGCTAGTTTATGCTTAGGCATCTTAACTGACAATTATGTTCACTGAAACTGAAACAAAATATAGTAAGTCGATGAAATAAAACGAAAAAATTATTTTATTATTAAACTTATTTTTTTTTAAATAAACTGAAATACAACTTAAGATGTTTCTTAAGTTTTAATGAAAATTATGTGCGCTATAAACTTAAACATGTAGCTTATACATAAATATATCCAACATAATAATAAATATATGAAATATGTAAAAAATATAAATATATTGTATAAATACTAAACTTATATACTAGACCTCGGATACTGTACATAAATCACGAGAATTATTGTTTGATGGTAAATATGTCCAGAATAATTTTTTTCTTTCACCACTAAACAGTGGGCAGAGCGTTTTTAAAATCTTCTCTTTTTTATCCGTGTTTATCCCTATACATTCCGAACGTGGAGCGGATGGCATATTTGGTTCAAATTTTGTCTTTAGAAAATCTGATTCGATATATACCTCATTGGACCTTTTATTCTTATAAAAAAGGTTTTTGGAACCTTTACGAAACTGAACTTGTTTAATTTTATCAAGTAATGGAATATTGTTGTTTTTACGTTTCTTACAACCATCTGTCAAAGGAAAAAAATCCGAGATATTTAGAGCTAAACATTTAGTTTTCTTTGAGGATTGTTCGATTATATTTAGAAGCTGTTGAAAATCGTATATATTGGGATGCTTCTTCATTTGTGAACTAATTCGACCGTGTACTGTGTCGGCCGCCATGAAAGAATGGCCAGGCTCAAAATATTTGAATGTTATCTCATTTGGCCCCCATTCCGAATTTACAAAACAAATTATAAATAAATATAATGTCCAATTTTTGTTTTGGGCGGAGCAATTATTCACCCAAAATGTAAGCTTTGATACTTTGGAACTTAGGTTTTTCATGATATTATATCCTGAAGTCACGTCAGCTGCTGCACTTCTGCCTCTGATGGCCTTGTGCCACATAAAACAAATATTTTCGCCATTCCCTAATGAGGCAAATATTTCGTTGAACACGACGAGCCTGAAAATACACAAATAAAAAAATGAGTACTATAATGAAACTATAATTTAAATCTATTTTGTAAAAATGGGGTCTTCCGTAATTTTGATAAATAAATAAATAAATAACGTGATATCAAGAATTGAAGCGTTTTTCAATGTATCAGATATCTGAAATATTTATGTAATCTAACAAAATGCAATTTAGGATAATTTGAGGTTCAGATGAATTCCTTTTTTTATGTGAGCATATTTATAATTTTGTAAGTATGTTTTCTAGTACTTTATCTAAATAATATTTACCAGTTTGAATGTAAATTTCATGCCAAGTGAAAAACGAAAAAAAAATATAATCCTTAAAAAATCTTACCTTGATATAAAAAACGAGTTCTTGGTTGACATTTTTGGCAAAAGTAACACTTTCTGTATGTCAACACTAAAAATTCTTTCGTCCGAATCCAGCTTTTTCTCCTGATCTGCTTGGAACGCCTGTCTGGCCTCTGTGTAGTGTTCTTTATGTTCCTGATAATATACACAATATTTACAGTTGCATTTTAAATCATTCGCATCATTGGAATGAGCCTCGTGGATTGTGCAAACCTCGCATTCATCTTGGGATGGCCTACAGAAACCAATATTTTGTTAAAAGCGGTTCTATAAAGATCATATCCAATTTTATGATTGGTACAAAAATCTTTCCACAAAAAAGATATCGTCAGTTCTGAAGGCAAGTATCTTCGATTAGGTGCATGTTTTAAGTTATAGTGCGGTACGACTGGATTGAAGCAATTTATATGATTTATTATAAGTTATTCATGTTCCAATTTTTGGTCATTTAAATTGGACCGAGCAATAAGCCCCCTGTCGTCTTTGGTTTTGGCAATTCCATTATCTGAAGTCCTTTTACTTCTTAAGTGAGTAGTAATCATGCCATCTGTTTTTAATCCCAATGTGTACAAAAACATATTTTTGCATGTTTGTATTTCCGTAACACTCGTAGTTCCAGTTTTGTTATCAACTGCTTCCTGTAATATAAAACTATCTTAACTGACAAAAAAAGAATGTGTGTGTACTTTGTACGCACGTAAGAAGTTATACTTCTATTATATGATTATATGATTATAAACGAATTTAATATACTTTTTATTTATATTTTATTTAAATATTAAATTAATTTATACTTACTACTTCTCAAACATTTTTATTAAAACAGTGCCAAAAAACACATTAAAAATGCCACAAATGATTTCTGAACATTAATTGTCGGAAAATTTTTTAACTAAATACGTATTTTCTGAAAATAAAATTATATAATAAATATACTTACAATCATAAAATGTATAAAAAAAATTAAAAAATAAAAGTTTCTATTGGGATTCGAACCAACTTACCACGCGGCTGGTATTTGCGTTGTATTGGGATTCACCCGCATTAAAACTTCGCCACAGAGACAGCTTGTCATTATGTGCGAAGATCGTCTAACTAAACAGATTAACCTTTTGACATTTTTAACTATGTAAATCAAATTATTTTGATTTTGAATTGAAATGATTTAGAATTGAAAAAATACAACAAAACATAGAGTAAGAAGACAATATATTAGGTGAATATTGATAGAAATTTTGATGGTAATCAAATTATGTAAATAAAAGTATTACATACTACTTATGTATTTTGGTAGGTTCAAGGTAGGTATCGGAGCCCGTATAACGACTAATAAATTTCGCAATCACTTGCGTCGTGCAAAGTGGCAATGTTCAAATATCATAACAAAATTTGATCAACTATTTATAAAACACTTACCAGTGAAAGATTCTTTAGCTTTGAATAAGCGAGATCTGCGGCACTCATACTAGGCACAGTTTGATGAGCTTTCACATTGGCATGCAACAATCATCTCTTCTATGTAAATAAATCCAAAAATATAATATGAAAACTATTTAAAAAGGCAGTATAACCATTAACTAACTTATTGTTTGTTGTTTCTCTTCCTACAAATTTTAAAACGCAACAAGCATACATTATAACCAAACCATGCACAGTCCCACAGCTGTGCCACAACTGCCATATTGGATAATTTTTGTCATGTCATTTGAACATCCAATCAGAACAAAGTTATAATGCGCATGCGCCTGGTCGCTAGGTTTTCCCATATAAAATTTCACCGCCATTACGCCCGTAAAGAAGTATAACTTCAAAAATATTTTAGAGAAAAATTTCTTTTTGATGATAAAGCCTCCTGCATTCTGGTTTTTACATTCGACTGTTTAACATGTGAGTCTAGAAACAGCCGTCGTTCACCAATAGTCATTGTCCAAAAAGCAACTCTTATTTTATCTCTTTCGAGCAGATCAATTTTTTTTAACAACCTCTGCTGCATTTGCTATTACAGGGAGGTAATAAAGGATGTTTCTGAATTTAATCTATGATGCTTTTCTTGTTATATTTGTCTTTTGTTGCACAAACTTTATCTAACATATCTTCAATCACTTGTGAACAAACAGAGAGTATGTCAGCTTCTGTTTTAGTACTTGCTTCCTCTAAAACCGGGCTATTGCAGACATTTTCTTGGATATTCTTCGAAGAGTCCTTGGCAGGTGCAGAATCTTGAGCATTGGTAAGATCCAGTTTTGTACTCAAACTTACAAAACCAGTTTCATGCGAATCAAATACATTTTGCAAATTAAAATATGTCTTATGCCTTTTATTTTCGTTCTCAGGTTCATAATCAGGATCCGCATCTGAGTCGTCAAAATCAGAGGGTTCTTCGGGTATATTTCGTAGAATATTATCTTGCGGAAATTTCTCAAATTATTGATCCCTTGAATGGACATTCTTTGAAGTGCCGGGAACTGTGTCCAAAGGCTCTTTTAAATTATTGTCCTCAGAACGTCCTCTAAAAACAAATACAATCCTTTTTAAATGTGCAATTTTTCTTTATACACTCACATTTAAATGATATACCATGATAATAATGAATATCCCACACAAGTTTAGTGACGTCTTAAAATTCGATAATTCTATCACTATACCTAACAACCCCCTTACTAACAGCTCGTTTAGTGGCAGAAAAGTAGCGCATTTGTGTGCCCAAAACTATAGGTTATTTTATTTTAATTCAACTCTTGTTTTTATTATGGTTTCTAAAATTATTCCAGAACAAGCAGGATTCAGGCCCGGAAAGTGCTGCTGCAGTCAAATTCTTAATCTCACCCAACATATTGAAGATGGTTTTGAACGGAAGGAAATAACAGGAGTAGCGTTCATAGACCTAACTGCCGCCTATGATACAGATAACCATCAACGGCTACTCGCAAAACTCTACGAAACTACAAAGGATTTCCGACTAACAAGGTTAGTGAAACGTCTCCTCCAGAATAGACGCTTCTACGTAACGCTCCAGTCCAAGAACAGTCGGTGGAGGGACCAAAAAAATGGGCTACCACAGGGAAGTGTCCTCGCGCCGATTCTTTACAACATATACACCAACGACCAACCCATACACCAACAAACAAGGCAATTTATTTACGCTGATGATACAGCGGTGGGAGCTCAGGGAAGAACCTTCAATGAAGTCGAAGTGAAACTGACAGATGCCCTGGGAGACTTAGCTCTATACTATGATAAAAACCATCTGAAACCCAATCCCACAAAAACCCAGGTATGTGCTTTCCACCTAAGAAACAAGCATGCCCGAAGGTCGCTGGAGGTGGAATGGCGTGGTCAGATGCTGGAACACAACAAGACGCCAAAATACCTTGGCGTCCGTCTGGATAGAACTCTGTCTTACCGATACCACTGTCAAGATGTCAAGAAGAAAGTAAGTGCCAGAAATAATATCATCCGCAAGCTAACTAATACAAAATTGGGAGCACAACCACACACTCTCCGCACTTCTGCCTTGGCATTATGTTTTTCGGCCGCGGAGTTTGGAGCACCAGTATGGGCAAACTCTGCTCACGCAAAGAACGTCGACGTGGCTCTAAATGAAACGGTCCGTATAATATCGGGTTGCCTGAAACCGACACCTATCGAAGAGGTATACCCCATTGCTGGAATTGCTCCACCACCTATCAGGAGGAAGGTCACGTCAGAGGTAGAACGGAAAAAGCAGGAGACGGACCGAAGACACCCCTTATATGACCACCAAACTCAGCCAAGCAGACTAAGATCTCGGAAAAGCTTCATGAAAACATCAAGATCCATCCCCGAAGCGCCAGAGACGCGCCGAATACACCTAAGGCAAGCGTCAGCTACCGCGACACATTTTTCTCCCTCGGAGGAAATGGCTGCTGGACACAATTTACCGTATCCGACTTGGAAAGCGCTAAACAGACTAAGAACCGGCGTTTCACGTTGTGCTAGTAACCTGAAAAAATGGGGATACCAGGAGGACGATACCTGCGACTGTGGCGCGGTTCAGACCAGCCGGCAACTACTATCATGCACAGAGATGAGAGAGACCTGCACAGAACAAGACTTAATTATAGCAAATGACAGGGCCATCTATGTGGCCAACCATTGGAAATACAGAATTTAAAGCTGTTGGTGTTCCGGACACGGAAAGTAAGTATTATGGTTTCCATATTGAATTAATGTTGAATTTACGTTTTTAAAATGTTGACAAAAAGCAATTCACCCGTGTGTTAATAAAAAATCAATAGGTACGGCCTAGCGCAACATCGTAGGCCTACAATGTTTTGACGCCATTTTTATTATCGCCGCTTCCTTTTACCCATGCCCTGAGAATTTGATGATCTTAGCTTCTATAATAAAGAAAATATTGTGGTTTTTGAACATGCACATTTTCATATTTTCACCCTGTATATCCGTAGAGAGACCAATTTTAAATCGAAAAAAGCAACGAACGAATTACGGTTGGTCACGCATTAAAGTAGGTTCGCAACTTTTTTCCCAATTATCCGACTCTCTAACCCTGTTTTCGATTTCTCTATTTACCCCCATGTACCTTATTTTAATCTGTACACCCAGTATTTCACCCATGTTTTCTCTCTATGCCCTGCACACTCAAGTAGAAAATGACCTATTCTTTAATCGATTTTGAAACAAATAAAAAAAATAAACTTTCTATTTCACCACTATCATACATTCTAATGGATAGAAAAATTATAGGAAATCATGGCGCTTACCTTTTAACACACAATGACACTAATAATTTACTCATATTTGAAAGATAATTAGAATTATCCATTTTACTTTAATTGTTTACAAACGCAGCAGCTTTCTTGCCGTAATATGTAATACTCGCGGCTCTACTTAACTACCGAACCCAAACAAAACACGTCTGTTCTCGTTGATTAACTACTGAGCTCTGTTAGTTATGCAGCAAACTCAAGAGAAAATGAAATGTGTAAAACCTAGCATATTGATATGCTACTATCAGTGGTCGTTGAAATGGTGGAAATAAACGTTTTATAAACTAGTAACTGAAAGTTGCTGTCTGCTGACAAGTTCCTACGCCAAAATTTTTAGGTCAAAATAATTATTTAAAAGCTAGTATCTTCAAACCACTGGCACCAATATATTATAAATTTTGACGAAATAATTTTCCAAAACCTAGTAACTTAAAATACTAGTTTTTACATAATGCAGATCTTAGTAAAATAAAGAAGAGCGAGGTAGTAACTTTATTTGCTATGTTCTTCTCTAGGATATCTATGCTATTCATCGACTTACTAAAAAAAGAGATCAGCTGATTGGGTTAGCCTGTAGAAGGTAAAATGTAAAAAAAAATATATAATACGTAATTTTTAACGGGGATTTCAAAAATCATGTAATTTTTTAAAACCTAGTAACTCGAGTTACTATGTTTTGTTAAAGTAGGGCATATTTGAAAAGGAGCATAAGTCAATTATAATTATTGAAGTTGTTGTTAGTTGAACCTAACTTTGTCTGCAAAAATCCGAATGCCACCTCTCACATCCACCTCAAAACAGATCCGCCCTGGTCTACTTGTCATTTTCTCAATTTTGGATTGGTGGAAAAGTTGTTCAAAAGTAATCGTTTTCAGTCGGACGAAGGATTACACAATATTTTCTTCGAGCAACGGTCACAAGAATTCTTTAAGCGGGATATACAAATATACATCGGTTGGTGAAACAACCGGATAATATGTGCCTTATTGGGGAGTGCAATTAGAACGAAAAGATACAATGTTTCGGAAAAAAACAATCAAGTTTATATTTTTCTCAAACTTTTTTGTTAGTTTATAAATATGTCAAAGTAAAAAGTTTTACTCACAAATTTCGCCGCTAATTGTTTATTAATTGTTTAAACAATAACAATTTTTTTTGTATAAATATTGTTAAGAATATGGGTGAATTCAACATTTTATTTTGATAAAAAATGTTTTTATTTTAGTTTTGATTATGCTGAACCCGAATCTGACATTACAATTTGAAAATTCAAAATGGCAGATTCAAAATGACGGAGTTTTTCCTAAAAATCCTTAAAAAGTAGTTGCAAAATCCGATTTTTTTTTATAAAACGTGTTTGTTTACATATATGTGGATATTTTTTTGGAGAGGTTGCTGTACCTGAATAAAATTTTGATAATTTAAATTTTAAAATGGCAGATCCAAAATGGCGGATAACTTAAAAAATAGTTGTAAACTCATAATTTCTTTACAAAATGTATCTATTTCTACATATATTTATTTTTGAGAGCTTTGATAAACCTAGATATATATTCAAAAACGACCGCTTTAAAACGTTCACAAATTGTTATCATAATAATTTTTCTATTGATCAACAAAATATGTATTTTTTTGCTCTTAATATGAATCGTTTCGTTCGCTCTTAATTAAATTCGGCCTTACTCGTAATGATGTGCAAATTGTGCTTCTACCTTTTCAAAAAATTGTTGCAATGGGATCATAAATAAAAATAGTTATTCTTAGTAAAAAGCTCTTCGTATTTAGTATTAAGTTATCTAACTTTAAATGCAATCATAAAATATCAATTTTTATCAATTTTGTACAAGATATGTCAATAAATAAAAATGTCAGTTAGGAGTAAAATACCTATATTTTTCATAATACTGAAAATTGTTATTATGGAAAGTTGTTCAGAATTAAAAACGATGTGTCAATATGGAACTACACTCTTCTAATCGAAATATTGTGGACTATAAAGGTACATATTTATTGCGCGAAATATAATTTTTTTACATACCTCGTATAGTATTGATAAAATATAATACTTTATATTTGCATATTAAGTGTTAGATCATTCACAGCTATTTATGACGAATAACTTTCTTCATAAAATTAATAATAAGTGAAAAGTTATCATAAATAATAAGTGAAAATTTAATGATGGGTATAATTAATTTGAAACAATATTTAAAAAAAAACAAATTTTCAATTAGAAGCATATAATTACATATTGGAACATAGTTTTAATTCCAAACAACTTTCCTTTATAAATATTTTCGATATTGTGAAATATAAAGGTACTTTACTCTTGAGTGAAATTCATATTTTTTGACATACCTCGTACAAAATTAACAAAATTTGATATTTGATGGTTGGTTCTTATGTTATATACGATGCAGAGTATTTTATAAAGAATAACTTTTTTTCGTAAAACTGATACTAAAAAAGTTATCAATAGGTTCCAAGTTACGCAGACATACTGTATAAGAGCTAAAAAAAATTTTTTGTTGAACATTTATTATTGCTGAAGCTTATTATTAAATGTATTTTAGGTAAGTTTTACAGAAAAAAGTTTTGATCACTCTGTATATACATTTTTTCAGCTGGTAATTTTCGGTTTTTGTATTACATTTTTGTTATCTTTCTTAGTTTGCTCAAAAAGAAATTGTTTATTTCATTTTTAAACTAAAATAATTCAGTGTTTTTTAAAGATTACATCCTAAGCTTTAAAAAAATATTAAAAAAATTGTATTAGATTTATTCAAACTTGAGTAATACCGTCTTAAAATGGTGGGAATTCTGTAAAACTACGAAGATTTCAAAAATTACATTTTTTGAGACATCGTATTATTTTAATTAAATTTTTGAGATTTTTTTGAATGAAACGTCGTCTAGCAAGATGATTGAGAGGTAATTTGTGCAAATTTGAGAGTTTATAAGTAAAATTGTATTAGTTACACATTTTTAAATCAATTTTAAACAAAATTCATGTAAGGCTCACTTTCCGCCCACTCCGTACTTATGTCCATACATTTTATTTCGTTTTATTACAACCATAAGATAGCTTATTTTATCTTCTTTCACGTCCAATTTGTAAAATTTCTTTTGATCCATTAGTTAAAGAATTACATTTAAAAAACTCAACCATGCACTTCTTCCAACGCTAGTTTACAATGCGCCAATGTGTGTAAGAAGCTAGAGATTTAATTTTAGAAAAATTTTTTTTGTAAAATTTTCTGAATTTTTCAATGGTCAAGTCAGTTTTTTTCTAAAAATTATATTTTCGGAGTTATTTAAAAAAATATCTAATTTCGCAGTTCATTTGTTTAATAAAAAATGAAGCACCCACTTCTCGAGTAGAACTTTTTGATATGTTGTTTATTAAACATTTCTTAATGAAATTACAAAAAGTTTTATCTTGTTTGATTTATTCCGAAGTGAAAATCTAAATGCACTCCCCTATTAATTTTAGCGGTAATTATTTCTAGGTATCTTTGCCAACAACGTTTTTTGGGCCAAAGTTGAGTTTCAATTGAACAAGCTTCGTAATTCCATAGAAAATTCAGAAATGAAGCTTAGGTAACAATAACGTACATTAGATGGGAAAATCAAGTTAAATTGTGGAAAACCATAGTTACTATACATCGAAAACCTTAAATATACAACAATACACATTTTAATTAACTTTATACACACAGTTTCCACTTAATACAATCAAGTCATCTTTGAAATTGCTGATGTAACATTCAGAAGTTCTGCTTTCCTTCATGGACGCCATTATCTTAAATAAACAGGTGTTGCCTTCAACCAATTAGCATTGCAGAAACTCTGAACTTTGATAAATCTTCCATGCATTGCTGCATAAGGGGCACATTCATATGCACAGATTTAATGTCTATAATATATTAAAGAGCATTAAAGCACTGGAATAGGAACTGGGTATCTTTGTGGATTAAATGTTGTCTATTTATCATTGTAATGTTGGCAAATCAGTGGAGACTTTGTAGAGAGTGTGATTTTATTACGGCAAATATAAGAAAATGAAACACCATTATTTGTTTTAAGAACATAGGATAGTATTAATTTTTACAATATTATAATGTCATTCTAACTCTATATGTACCGGGTGGTGAATAGGAACACGGGCCATAGGAAACTCAACGTAAAATTCTAAACTGTTGGATTCCTGCTTCCCTAATTATTTTACATCAAAAGTCATAAGAAACTATTTGTAGAGAATTGAAATCTGTATTGAAAACAACTGTTAATATTGTTCTACGAACAATAATTATTCAAAATTTTGTAAAAATATAATACAATTTTCAGAGAAATACGCCAAAGTTACGCCACACACAGTGCAATAATGTGTATAAGATTGCATTCGGTGACAATGAATTTATTATATTAACAATTTGAACTGTCAATTTCTTTATTTATTTTATCATTTATTGTTTAAAACACGATAAAGTTGATCAGATACCCTCAGTTAAGGAGAAAGTATTAATAATAAAGATATTTTCTTCAGTCAATAGTGTGCTCACTGTCAGTTAAATAGTAACGTGTGGCCTAATATGCCCACACATACCTACTGCAGTAAATACATTATATTTTTCAAAATTTTGGAATGTGTTTAAATCGTAGAACAATTGTAACTTCTGTTTTTAATACAGATTTCAATCCTCTACAAATAACTTCTCATGACTTTTCATGTAACATAATTAGGGAAGCAGGAATTCAACAGTTTAAAATTTTACATTGAGTTTCCTATGGCCCGTTTTCCGATTCACCACCCTGTATATTTAAGTCTAATATAAGTCTATATAGTCTAATATAAGTTTTAATCTAATAGCACATAAAAATAATATTTAAAATATTATTTGACATTTCAGCAGATTAAAACTATTGGGACCTTTTCTTTGGTTACACCTCCGAGGCTTTTAAAAATGCAAGCAATAACGGATGCTGAGACTAAAGAAGACAGGGAATTTTTACAATTTATAATTCACGTCCCATTTGCTCAGGGCGGTAAAGTTGGATCTCTCCGTACACCGATTGGAGTAAAAATGCAAATTAAAAATAAATAAACATTTTTATGAACGAAATGGCAAGGATGCCCTAGCGACATCTGCTAGAAAAAAGTCTGAGTTATAATCTAATAGCACATGAAATAATATTTAAATATCCTTTTACATCCCAGCAGATTAGAACTATTGGGACCATTTCTAGTTACACCTCCGAAGCTTCTAAAAAGGCAAGCCATAACGGATGCTGAGACTAAAGCAGATGAAAGAATTTTACAATTTATAATTCATGTCCCATCTGCTCAGCGCGGTAAAGTTCCAGCGAAAATGGATCCCCTCGTAATCCGATTAGAGTACAAATGCAAATTAAAAACAAGCTGAAAATGCGAGTATTATCATAACGAAAACTTTGTTTATTTACGTATTTTAATTCATAATATGGAAAATTGCTATTATGAAAAGTAGTTTAGAATTAATAGTTATGTTTTAATGTGCAATTATATCATTCTAATTTAAATGTTATGAACTATAAAGGTAATTTACTTTGATCGAAATTCATATTTTTTATATACCTCGTATAAAATTAATAACATTTTACATATGATGGTTGCCTCATAGATCTTAGGACATGAAGATGTTTTATGAATAATAACTTTTTTTCGTCAAATTAAAAATAAAAAGAGTTATAAATGAAAATGTTGTTGGTATAGATAATTTGAGAAAAATCTTTAAATATTTTTTTCCATTAGAAGAATGTAATTGCACATATCAGACCATAATTTTTTATACCAAACAATTTTATTTTATATACTGTCGGTTCGCTAAACTCAGACAAAACTGGTTAGTAATTTTAGTCAATAATTTTGCCAATTTGGCAAAAAAAATAATTACTTATTAGTTAATAATTACTAAATAATTAGTAATTTTGTCAATTTTGGTAAAAATTCGCAAAAACAAAAAAATTACCTACTAAAATTACTAGCCAGTAAAAGGGAGGCCGTATACCCGTATAAAACTTTTTAATGCTGTTAATAAATAATTATTGCTTTTAAAATATACTCAAATTGTATTTTTGAACATCTTATTTATTTTATATAATAATTAAATTCACTATCAAATATTATTGATGTTTTATTAATACTTAATTTAAAATTTAGTTTGACATTCATGAAGTGTCAAACTCAAATGTAAACAACCTATGCTTTGCTTAACAAATTAAGATTAAAAAACTAGCCTACTTGATAGCAACGATTTCAGCTGGACGTGTATTGTGTCGGCAGAAAATAAAACGATTGTGACGTCACATTTTAGATTTTGAAGTCGATTATCTCGAAGACGGTTAGAAATATCGAAATGCCGTTTTCAGATTTGGATTCAGAAGAAAAAACTATGTAAGAATCCATCGATAAATCTGATCTGAGTATTGCAGGAGCGGCAACGCAATAATATACACACTTTTGCGAATTTATAAACGAAATGTTTTCGTTGATAAATAAACATTTTTAATTTCGTTGCAATACGAAACTACAGCCGCATTATATTTTAGTTCAATTAGAGAGTGCGGCATGCACCCCTACCCGTTTCGAGAATTGTTAGTCTCTCGCCAGGAGGTGCATATTATGCAGCCCTCTCTGACTGAACCAGAACAATCCCCGGCGTCCAATCATGAATTGCAACTAACGAAATGGCAGGGATGCCCTAGCGACATCTGCTAGAAATAAGTCTAAATTATAATCTAATAGCACATAAAATAATATTTAAAATATTATTTTACAGTCCACCACACTAAAACTGTTATTACAATTTTCTGGTTACACCTCCGAGGCTTCTAAAAATGCAAGCCTTAATGGATGCTGAGACTAAAGAAGATGTGGGAATTATACAATTTACAATTCACGTCCCATCTGATAAGTGCGGTAAAGTTCCAGCGAAAATGGATCCTCCCGTACTCCAATCGGAATAAAAATGCAAATTATCTTCGTAAAGTGCTTGATTATAAATACACGTTTACTGCTTTATACAGTACAGCGCGTATTTAGTGTACCTTAAGTCACTTTTAAAATGTTTATCTGCTCCTTTGGTAAAACTTAATGACCTTCTCCAGGTTGTACTATCCCATTTTGTTTCTGAACGACGCTCTGTCTCGTACGCCTGGCATAATTCAAACTATAGAGTACAGTGTAGCTGGCGTGGATAGACATTTTCAATAAACATCTCAATAAAGTTTGGTAAGGCGTAACATTTAAGTTAAATTGAGCTCGAAGCCCGTTATTTGCGCTGAGATCATCCAGTCCTTGTCACGTTCCTTGTTGCGGAATGTTCCCGTCTTTGAGGGTTACTTCCTGTCGATCGATCTTCTTTGACTTTGAGCAGCTACACTGGGAAGATAAGACGTTTAAGGTTGGGACGTCGTTGTTAAAAAATAACCTGAGAAATGCTCTCTATGTACGATAGAGTAGAAAAATCTTAGGCAATGTGATAACACTGAGTGTTGCTGAGACATGTACAATGTACAAGCAGCGATCAATGTTGAAGGAGGCACAAAAAATATTAAAAAATATAAATAATATTTTAAATAATATGTAAAAAATTCTGCTGTACCGTCTAGAGCGTAGGCGCAATATTTCCGTACAATGCTTTTAAAATGCATTAATTTTTTTTCGAATCCTGAGAAGACTAATTATTTTTGAAACATTTAAAATCAGAATGAAAGATTACATTATTGCTGTGGGCAGAAAGTCCCTGAAAACTTCTATAGTGTTTATTTTAATAAGTTACAGGGGTGAAAAAAAAAACAAGAAAATTTAGTGTAATTTTTAATTTCAAATATTTAATTCAAAAGAGGCTTACGTTTACTCTAAGGGACTTTCGGTCCTGGGTAATAATGTATTATTTAATATTAGCAGAGCTTTATTGTATTCCACTACTTTGTATTAGGGGTTTTATGCTTTGTAGGTGGCAGGACTGTGATATGCCGCCAAAACTGTTTAACGTGTATAGTGAAGCCATTGACAACGGCACCCGATTTGGGCGTCGAAACTTTAATAAAAAATCATTTTTTAATAATATTGTGGCTTATTTCCCATTATAAATAGTTAAAATTGTAAAAATGCCACAAGAAAATAGCTTCAGAACAACATTATGAAGCCATATTTCAGGAAGCAATAGTGAAACTAGTGATGGAATGTCTGTAAACGGAGGAAGAGTAAATAACATAATAATGTTCGCTGATGACACCGTTATATTGGGAGACACCCTGGAATCGCTACAAGAATTGGTAAATAGAATTAGCAAGAATGTGAATAAACAAGAAGAAAACTGAATTTATTATTGCCAAAAAACACAACATTGAAATGAAAGGTTAATGATAGAGCCAACCCAAATAGAAAAAGTAAAGACAAGTAAATATCAGGGAACCTGGGTTGATGACAAAAATGACCAAAACAAAGAAATTAAAAACCGAATTGAAACTGCAAGGCAAGCATTCATAAAAATAAAGACAATGCTTACAAACAAAGGCCTTTATTTGTCTCTCAGATTAAGGGCTCTAAGATGCTACATATTTTCTATATTACACTACATATTGCTACATATTGGACATTGCAGAGAAAACATAAGAAAAATAGAAGCGTTCCAAACCTGTTACAGAAGAATATTGATTATTCAGTGGGTTCAAAGCATTGCCAATGTTGAAGTGCTACAATTAACTAGTTTTGATGAGAAATAAGCCACAATTTTACTAAAAAAATGATTTTATTAACGTTTCGACTTCCAAATCGGATGTTAATAAAATCATTTTTTTTTGTAAAATTGTGGCTTATTTCCCATCAAAACTAATTAATTATATAAAATAGCTTCAGAACAACATTGAAGTGCTACGACGTTTAAATAAGGAGTAAAAAATTATGAACACTACAAAAACAAGAAAACTGGAATATTTGGGTCACATAACCAGAGAAGGAACATATGTGTTGCTAATAATTATTATGCAAGAAAGAATCCAAAGAAGAAGAAGCATAGGAAGAAGACGCATCTCCTGGCTGAGGAACCTTAAATAATGATTTACCTGTAGTTCATTACAACTATTTAGAGCAGCAACCAACAAAGTGACCATAGCCAATATGATATCCAACCTCCGGTAGGAGATGGAACTTTAAAAAGAAGAAGATGGTTATTATTTCTCTAAGTTTTTCGGAATCCTGCCTGTTATCTTAGTTGATAAGTCTATAATTTTCTTTCTATCCTTTCAACTATTATTCTCGTAAACAGCTTATATACAGTTATAAGCGCGCTATTAACCGGAAAAATAGCGCAAAAGATGGAAAACATAATACATTGCGAAACAAAAAGAGATGGAACTAGTGGAGGTGGAAAGGATCGTTATAAACGTATAAATAACCATTATATTACATAGTTTCCCACCTTTAGACGTCTGTAAGAGGAGTATTTTATAAAATTCTACTGTCACAGTGACAGTTGTCATACTCCTCTGATACGTCTAAAGGTGGGAAATTATGTAACTTAATGTTAATTTATACGTATATAACGATCATTTCCATCTCCACTAGTTTCATCTCTTTTTGTTGCCCAATGTATTATCTTTTCCATCTTTTGCGCTATTTTGTCGGTTATTAGCGCGCTTATCACTGTATACTGCGAAGCATAAGTTAGAGATATAGAAAATTATGCTCATTTTCATAGTTGATTTTGTCGTGAAGTATTTACACATTTGTGCAAAGGTTTACTTAAACATATTTTTTGAACTTATACCGGTCGGCAAAAAGAAATGTTTTTGTTATGTTAAGTTTGAGACTTGAGACACCCTGTAGGGAGGACGAGGTACAAACATAAGCAAACATCAGAACCGTATTGTAGTCTTATGTTTCGTGAATATTGTGCTTTTGAGTGTCACTGATATCTTTAGAAACAAAGAAAATATACGGTTTTGTAATATAATATGTGTATTAACTGAAACAAAAGTTTGAGACACCCTGTAGGGAGGATAAGGTACAAAGGATGGTATACATTGATATTGTGTGGTAGTCTCATACTTTGTGAAACGTTTATTTTTTAAAGTCTCTGATATCTTTAATTACAAAGAAACTAGACGGTTTAATCTTTAATATGTGTTTTAAATGACGACATGCGATATGTGAGGGGGCCATGTCGTATCATACCACTAACATGAAATTATTTCCTTGCGAAAGGAACAGAGTGTTGAAAGAAAATACAATACGATTTCGATGTATATTCACAACGTGTACCTTGTCCTCCCTACAGGGTGTCTTAAACTTAACATAAGAAAAACATTTCTGTTCTTCCATCCGGTATAAGTACAAAAAAGAAGTTTGAGTAATCTTTTGCTCAAGTGTGTAAATACCAAATAAAAATCTAAAGTAATAAAAAGAATTGCCGAAATCCCTTAATCTGTTCACGAAAAATCAACAACGAAAATGAGCATAATTTTCTATATCCCTAACTTATGTCTCAGAGTGTACATTTGTACATGGCTGAGGAGGCTAATCGGTCTGTAATTCTTAAAATTTGCTTTGCCTTGAAATTATTGGGGTTGACAGAATACAAAAATGTAACTGTATAACAATGTTCTACTACCGATAAAGAAAGTGAAGGGGCAAATTTTGCATTTATTGGTCGTTTCTCCATCGGGCTTGGCCACTTCTAGCTAATTTGGCTTTGTTAGGCCATAAATAGTAACCGAATTAAATGCATTTACTTGCAAATGAATGCAACGGTGTACAAGAATAATTGCATTTCTGATCTGTATCCGGATCCGGCCTCAGTATCGACGAAACAGCAAATTCCGGTCTCTACACGTTTCGCTGAAAGTTCTTTAATTATACGATGTCCATCCGAATGCATACACACTCGAATAGTTGGCGTGTTAAAGGAAATTAACTATCGCTGATTAAGGAAATGGTATGCCAGGAGATTTTCGGTAGCATAATCAGTCTTGCAAATGTAGCAAACAAATGAAGCTTTAAAATAGACCAAGGATGATATGTGCATGCAGTTTTCTTTACTCAAAGAAAGAAAAAACTTGGTGTTTCTGATCAAAATCAATGAGACCCAAATAAAGAATTGAAGTAACTCTGTTGTTTGTAAAAAAAAATAGTTTTTTTTCATTGTTTAGTGTTTGTGCTCTGGTTTCTTTAATTATGTCATACAGTAAAATGTTAAATAGTAGAGAGCCTAGGAGTCCCCTTTGACGTAAATCCTCATTTGCTATTAACTCTTGTATGTCTGTACATACTCAAGATTGCTTTCCTGAGTTTGATACTCACATCTTTTTCTTCAAACATAATATGTCGCTCACCTTCCTTAGAGAACTGTCAAATGTCTTTTCTAAGTCAACAAAGGCTTGGTATAGCCCGTTGCTTGAGTGCCGTGTGCTATGTATGAATTTCTTGACAGTAAAAAAGGGTCATGGATACTTCTTCCTTTTCTGGATCTACTCTGTGATTTTTTTATTTTAGAATCCACTTCTTGTAAAAGATGTTTCTCTATTATGCTCCCGTATACCTTGGATGGGATCCTACTAGACTAAAACTCCTCCAGTTACTACATTCGCACCTATCTTCTTCCTTTTTAAGAATTTGTAGAATAACACCCACTTCCCAATTTTTGGTAACTTCCTCTCACTAAATGTCTTATTACAAACTTTTGCCAGCAAGTCAATGCCATTGCCGCCCATGTTTGTTAGCATTTCTGCTGTAATTTTTTCACATCCAGCCTCCTTATCTTCTTAAGTTTCTGTATAATTTCTTTTGCTTCTGCTATAGCTATTTTGCCTGGATTTTGGTCTTCTTGCCTGAACTCTTCTGGTTCTTCTTGGTTGCTGTCTACATCGTTTTGGGTATTAAGTTGTCATGCAGTAGGTGTTCTTCTTTGTCTCTTTTGGTTTTGAAGAATAATTTTTGGTTACTGTGGTAGTCTTCTTCCATCTTGTTTACAAATTCTTCCCAAACTTTTTTGTTTCGCTGCTAGTACCGTATCCTTAACTTTGGTTCTCTGATGACAAAAAATTCGATGTCCATCCGAATGCATACATACTCGAATAGTTGGCTTGTTAAAGGAAATTAACTAGCGCTGATTAAGGAAATGGTATGCCAGGAGATTGTTGGTGGAAGAATCAGTTTTTTAAATGTAGCAAACAAATGAAGCTTTAAAATAGACCAAGGATGATATGTACATGCAGTTTTACTTACTAGAACAACGAAAAAAATAGTTGTTTGTGATAAAAATTAATGAGACCTAAATATCGGATTGAGGAGACTCAGTTAAAATTAAAATAAAACTTGAATACATAGACTTCAAACGGTAGATACGAAACAGGAAAACTTAAAGAATTCTTCTTCTCCTTTAAGTGACGTCTTCCACCATGGTAGAATTTAATATCAAAATACACTTAGTAAGGTTAGTGACATCAACCCTTTCAACAGTCGAGTGTAGTTCAGAGTGTAGAAAGGAATATCAAAATTTTCCAGAGACAAATAGGACAGGGAGATAGCCTTCGTGCCTTCTATTTAACATTGCCCTAGAGGAAGCTATTATAAAATCTGGAATAACAACAAGAGAGACCATTAATATACCCCATTTTAAAATTATTGATAGCAGTTTTTACGACACAGCGCATTCGCATTTTATGTTTTATTGTGTTCAAAGTTTGTCAAGGTGGTCACATAACTCGGTGTGTCGGTGGTTATAGATATATTGGAAGTAGTAATGATTCTTGTAGGCATATTATTTCTGGGGAGTATTCTGATTTAATGATTTGTCGCATAGGTAGGCGATGGAATAGTTCATCAATATACCATTGTGATATAGAGTTGAATATTATGCATCGAGGGAGGATAATTTACTGTCTCTAATTTCGTTATCTACAGTGCTTCAATAATTATTTTTAAGTCATGTCAACAAATATGAAGTTCGATCAAGATTAAAGTGTCTTTATTTTTCACAATACATATTGAAAAGTGTGATTATAAAAAGTTGTTTGGAGTTAAAAACTATGTTCTAATGTGCAATTACTTGTACATCCTTCTAAAGATAAAAAAATATTTGAAAATTTTTCTCAAATTGCGAATACCAATATCATTTTCGTTCATAACTCTTTTATTATTAATTTTACGAAGAAAAGTTATTCTTCATAAAAAAGATCTGCATGGTCTAAAATCTAAGATGCAATTATCAATTTTAAAATTTTTATTAATTTTATTCGAGGTATGTCAAAAAATATGAATTTTGCTCGAGAGTAGAGTACATTTATAGTTCACAGTATTTAAATTAGGATATAATTGCATATTAAAACATAGCATTTAATACTAAACAACTTTTCATAATAGAAATTTTCCATATTATGAATTTAAATATGTAAATAAATAAAGTTTTCGTTATGATAATGCTCGCATTTTCAGCTTGTTTTTTATTTAATTTAAAAGTATTTTGCAATCTGCTGAGTATCAACAGTAAACAAAAGTAATGACATTAACTAAGGACTTGTAGTCTTTCTTGTTGTGTAGAAAATAATTACATTTTATAACTACTAACTAATTAGTTTAAAAGTTTACTCTAAATGTCCAGTGGTTTGAACCCCTTTAACCTACGCTGTTCTTGAGAATTGGGACACATGGGGGGGGTTTACGGGAAGCCCGGGGATTAGAGTATCAAACTTTTTTGCACCTTTTTGTTGTCCCAAAATTAAGAGCCTCAGCTAAATTCAACTTGTCTGTATGATTTTTAGAGGTCAAACCTATGACAGCTGGACTATAAAGAAATTAAAAGTTATGCTTTTTCTCATGAGGATCTTTCAGTGTGTCACAGTTTTTCGATTTCTTTCTAACGCATTAAATTGTATGTGACAGAAAAAACGCATTTACATTACATTTCGTCGGTGACATTTATACCATTTAGTCTAGTTGTCAATAGATGGCGCTATAATCGAATAAAAATTATTTACTAATTATATAATATAACTACGAATATAATCTATACAATTTATAAGACTACACAAATCAAAGAAAATAACATTTTATAAATGCAATAAACACAATCGATTTGTTTTAATGCCAAATTGTCAATAAAATGTGGCAACTGTCAGACTTAAATAAAATATCATGTTAGAATAAATGTCATAAATGTGTATTATCACGGACTTATCTTTTTTTCTATCATTTGTGACGCACTGAAAAATGCTCATGAAAAGAAAAATATCTAAAGTGTAATAAGTCAGGAAATAAAATTAGAAATTATTTATCCTCTGAGCTTTTTAAGTTGGAAAAATAATGCATAACAGAGTGGCGAAATACTCGACAAGGGAAATCTAAATTGCATTTCACGTCCTGTCATTCACCGTGATAATACTTTTAGCGAACTATTTCCTTTAATATCCACCAAAGGGGAATAAAGTATAAACTAAAAGAAAAGAAACGATGGTTAAGATTTGATTACAGTACAGAGCTTCTACTATGTGCTTATACGTATTTCGGAATAACCGTTTCCTCATCGGAGCACCTGGGTAGAAGCACTGAACTGAAATCAAATCCTTTCATCCTTTCCGGGTAATTATCAGTAGTAATTGCACAAGAGCTCTAGAATTCTATATTAATTTTAGAGATCGAGTGCAATTTGTTGCGATTATTTCATGAATAAAACTGTTCAAAACCAAAATTTTATTGTAACTTATTTATGTAAATACAAATTAGTACAATTAAACACACATTTGTTATAAATATTTTACCGTTGAAAGTCATCACTTTTATAATTTTTAAAACATTAATTGTCGTTAATGTCACTGAATGTATTTTTTCGTAGCAACGACGGGCATCTGATGTAATATACTTGACGACGGGAAATTATCAAAAATTATCAGTCTAGTTTAGATTTCTGTAGCTTTCTATTGGTCAGAATCTCCTATGAATGAAATAATCAAAATAATTACCAAAGATGCTACTAGCACCATCTTTGAATCAAAAGTGTAATAAGTCAGGAAATAAAATTCGAAAATATTTATCCTTTGAGCTTTTTAAGTTGGAAAATTAAAGCATAACAAAGTTGCGAAATACTCGACAAGGGATATCTAAATTGCATTTCACGTCCTGTCATTCACCGTGATAATAATTTTATCGAACTATTTCCTTTAATATCCACCTTAAGGTGAATAAAGTATAAACTAAAAGAAAAGAAAAAATGGTTCAGATTTGATTACAGTACAGAGCCTCTACTATGTGCTTATACGTATTTCGGAATAACCGTTTCCTCATCGGAGCACCTGGGTAGAGGCACTGAACTGAAATCAAATCCTTTCATCCTTTCCGGGTAATTATCAGTAGTAATTGCACAAGAGCTCTAGAATTCTGTATTAATTTTAGAGATCGAGTGCAATTTGTTGCGATTATTTCATGAATAAAACTGTTCAAAACCAAAATTTTATTGTAAATTATTTATGTAAATACAAATTAGTACAATTAAACACACATTTGTTATAAATATTTTACCGTTGAAAGTCATCACTTTTATCATTTTTAAAACATTAATTGTCGTTAATGTCACTGAATGTATTTTTTCGTAGCAACGAAGGGCATCTGATGTAATATACTTGACGACGGGAAATTATCAAAAATTATCAGTCTAGTTTAGATTTCTGTAGCTTTCTATTGGTCAGAATCTCCTATGAATGAAATAATCAAAATAATTACCAAAGATGCTACTAGCACCATCTTTGAATCAAAAGTGTAATAAGTCAGGAAATAAAATTCGAAAATATTTATCCTTTGAGCTTTTTAAGTTGGAAAATTAAAGCATAACAAAGTTGCGAAATACTCGACAAGGGATATCTAAATTGCATTTCACGTCCTGTCATTCACCGTGATAATAATTTTATCGAACTATTTCCTTTAATATCCACCTTAAGGTGAATAAAGTATAAACTAAAAGAAAAGAAAAAATGGTTCAGATTTGATTACAGTACAGAGCCTCTACTATGTGCTTATACGTATTTCGGAATAACCGGTTCATCATCGGAGCACCTGGGTAGAGGCACTGAACTGAAATCAAATCCTTTCATCCTTTCCGGGTAATTATCAGTAGTAATTGCACAAGAGCTCTAGAATTCTGTATTAATTTTAGAGATCGAGTGCAATTTGTTGCGATTATTTCATGAATAAAACTGTTCAAAACCAAAATTTTATTGTAACTTATTTATGTAAGTACAAATTAGTACAATTAAACACACAGTTGTTATAAATATTTTACCGTTGAAAGTCATCACTTTTATAATTTTTAAAACATTAATTGTCGTTAATGTCACTGAATGTATTTTTTCGTAGCAACGAAGGGCATCTGATGTAATATACTTGACGACGGGAAATTATCAAAAATTATCAGTCTAATTTAGATTTCTGTAGCTTTCTATTGGTCAGAATCTCCTATGAATGAAATAATCAAAATAATTACCAAAGATGCTACTAGCACCATCTTTGAATCAAAAGTGTAATAAGTCAGGAAATAAAATTCGAAATTATTTATCCTTTGAGCTTTTTAAGTTGGAAAATTAAAGCATAACAAAGTTGCGAAATACTCGACAAGGGATATCTAAATTGCATTTCACGTCCTGTCATTCACCGTGATAATAATTTTAGCGAACTATTTCTTTTAATATCCACCCAAGGTGAATAAAGTATAAACTAAAAGAAAAGAAAAGATGGTTCAGATTTGATTACAGTACAGAGCCTCTACTATGTGCTTATACGTATTTCGGAATCACCGTTTCCTCATCGGAGCACCTGGGTAGAGGCACTGAACTGAAATCAAATCCTTTTCGTGTAATTATCAGTAGTAATTGCACAAGAGCTCTAGAATTCTATATTAATTTTAGAGATCGAGTGCAATTTGTTGCGATTATTTCATGAATAAAACTGTTCAAAACCAAAATTTTATTGTAACTTATTTATGTAAGTACAAATTAGTACAATTAAACACACAGTTGTTATAAATATTTTACGGTTGAAAGTCATCCCTTTTATAATTTTTAAAACACTAATTGTCGTTTATGTCACTGAATGTATTTTTTCGTAGCAACGAAGGGCATCTGATGTAATATACTTGACGACGGGAAATTATCAAAAATTATCAGTCTAATTTAGATTTCTGTAGCTTTCTATTGGTCAGAATCTCCTATGAATGAAATAATCAAAATAATTACCAAAGATGCTACTAGCACCATCTTTGAATCAAAAGTGTAATAAGTCAGGAAATAAAATTCGAAAACATTTATCCTTTGAGCTTTTTAAGTTGGAAAATTAAAGCATAACAGAGTTGCAAAATACTCGACAAGGGTTACCTAAATTGCATTTCACGTCCTGTCATTCACCGTGATAATAATTTTAGCGAACTATTTTCTTTAATATCCACCAAAGGTGAATAAAGTATAAACTAAAAGAAAAGAAAAAATGGTTCAGATTTGATTACAGTACAGAGCCTCTACTATGTGCTTATACGTATTTCGGAATAACCGGTTCATCATCGGAGCACCTGGGTAGAGGCACTGAACTGAAATCAAATCCTTTCATCCTTTCCGGGTAATTATCAGTAGTAATTGCACAAGAGCTCTAGAATTCTATATTAATTTTAGAGATCGAGTGCAATTTGTTGCGATTATTTCATGAATAAAACTGTTCAAAACCAAAATTATATTGTAACTTATTTATGTAAGTACAAATTAGTACAATTAAACACACAGTTGTTATAAATATTTTACGGTTGAAAGCCATCACTTTTATACTTTTTAAAACATTAATTGTCGTTAATGTCACTGAATGTATTTTTTCGTAGCAGCGAAGGTCATCTGATGTAATATACTTGACGACGGGAAATTATAAAAAATTATCAGTCTAATTTAGATTTCTGTAGCTTTCTATTGGTCAGAATCTCCTATGAATGAAATAATCAAAATAATTACCAAAGATGCTACTAGCACCATCTTTGAATCAAAAGTGTAATAAGTCAGGAAATAAAATTCGAAATTATTTATCCTCTGAGCTTCTTAAGTTGGAAAATTAAAGCATAACAGAGTTGCGAAATACTCGACAAGGGTTATGTAAATTGCATTTCACGTCCTGTCATTCACCGTGATAATAATTTTAGCGAATTATTTCGTTTAATATTCACCTTAAGGTGAATAAAGTATAAAATAAAAGAAAAGAAAAAATGGTTCAGATTTGATTACAGTACAGAGCCTCTACTATGTGCTTATACGTATTTCGGAATAACCGGTTCATCATCGGAGCACCTGGGTAGAGGCACTGAACTGAAATCAAATCCTTTCATCCTTTCCGGGTAATTATCAGTAGTAATTGCACAAGAGCTCTAGAATTCTATATTAATTTTAGAGATCGAGTACAATTTGTTGCGATTATTCCATGAATAAAACTGTTCAAAACCAAAATTTTATTGTAACTTATTTATGTAAGTACAAATTAGTACAATTAAACACACAGTTGTTATAAATATTTTACGGTTGAAAGTCATCACTTTTATAATTTTTAAAACATTAATTGTCGTTAATGTCACTGAATGTATTTTTTCGTAGCAACGAAGGGCATCTGATGTAATATACTTGGCGACGGGAAATTATCAAAAATTATCAGTCTAATTTAGATTGCTGTAGCTTTCTATTGGTCAGAATCTCCTATGAATGAAATAATCAAAATAATTACCAAAGATGCTACTAGCACCATCTTTGAATCAAAAGTGTAATAAGTCAGGAAATAAAATTCGAAATTATTTATCCTCTGAGCTTTTTAAGTTGGAAAATTAAAGCATAACAGACTGGAGAAATACTCGACAAGGGAAATCTAAATTGCATTTCACGTCCTGTCATTCACCGTGATAATAATTTTAGCGAACTATTTCCCTTAATATCCACCAAAGGTGAATAAAGTATAAACTAAAAGAAAAGAAACGATGGTTCAGATTTGATTACAGTACAGAGCTTCTACTATGTGCTTATACGTAATTCGGAATAACCGTTTCTTTATCGGAGCACGTGGGTAGAGGCACTGAACTGAAATCAAATCCTTTCATCCTTTAAGTACCAAAGGTGCTACTAGCACCATCTATGAATCAAAAGTGTAATAATAATTTCGAATTTTATTTCCTGATTTATTACACCTTTGATTCATAGATGGTGCTAGTAGCATCTTTGGTAATTGTTTTGATTCATAGATGGTGCTAGTAGCATCTTTGGTAATTATTGTGATTATTTCATTCTCATGAGATTCTGACCTAGAAAGCTACAGAAATACAAATTAAACTGATTATTTTTTGATGAGTTTAACTTCCAATCGTATAGTAAAATATTTTTTGATCACGTGTTTAATTCTGTCCAATCAGATTAAAATTATACTGAGAATTATCTACTGTAGAAAACTACCGATAGAATTTTTTTAAGCAGATTGTTTCTGTTTAATGGCAACCAATTTCCTAGTTTTGACAACTGTCACATTTAAGAAAGTATCCATAATATACGTATTAAAAAATAATCTTATGAACATCACACGGCAGTAAGAACAAATAAGAAAATAATGTTTCATTTTTACTCAAATTTGTTGTCATTGGGCAATAGCCACTCGAGCCCTGCGGGCTCTCGTGTCTATTGCCAGACAACAAATTTTCGAAAAACTGTCGCATTATTTTCAATTTATTCTCACTCTCTTGTGATATTATACCCGATAATGTTTGATAATCTCCCGTCGTCAAGTAATTACGTCAGATGCCCTTCGTTGCTATGAAAAAATACATTCAGTGACATTAATCACAATTAATGTTTTAAAAATAATTATAGATGTGATGACTTTCAACCGTCAGATATTTATAATAACTGTGTGTTTAATTGTACTAATTTGTACTTACAAAAATAAATTACAATAAAATTTTTGTTTTGAACAGTTTTATTCATGAAATAATCGGAACAAATTGCACTCGATCCCTAAAATTAATATACAATTTTAGAGCCCTTGTGCAATTACTACTGAAAATTTTTGCTCAATTAGAAATCCAATGAAATCAATTAATTTGTGGTCATCTGATTGAATACAACCAATAAAACCAACATTATACTGAAAACAGATCCCATGGGCTGTTTTCACTCAATCATGTAGCTATGGATACCTACATTTCGTTTCATTTCGATTTTGACATTTAAAATATTCAATATTTCAAAATGTCACGATTTGGTTGTAATACTGATGAGAATATTAATGAAATTATCGAATCAAATATACCAAAGAATACTGTTTACAGTAAAAAATTTGTATGGAAAGCGTTTATGGACTTTTGCAATGATAGAAAATATGAATTAGATGGAAATCGGACGGTGGTAGAATCATAACATAAAATAATGTTATGAGATGGGCATAACAATCCCAACTCAATAAAACCGTACTTGAACATTGACGAAGAACATCATAATAAAATTATTAACAGCATGCGTAGTGGAAATACATCTTCATCAGTTATAGAAACTAACATGTCTGGATCTTCATCAAATTTTTCTAATTGTTCCTTTGTTAATTACACATTTAAATAAATTGTTTCTGCTCTGTATTTTTTTTCATAACCAGCAAAAAATTTTCTATCCGAATAACCCTCGAACATTGATAAATGCTCAAAAATTTTTTAACAACTTTCTCAAGTTTGTTGCTTACAGGCAACAGACCTCCGCCTACGGCGTCGGTCTGTTTCCAAGCAACAAACTTTCGAAATCTGTTATAAAAATTTTTCGAACAATTATCAATGTCCTTGGGTTATTACTACTGATAATTACCCGGAAAGGATGACAGGATTTGATTTCAGTTCAGTGCCTCTACCCAGGTGCTCCGATGAGGAAACGGTTATTCAGAAATACCTATAAGCACATAGTAGAGGCTCTGTACTGTAATCAAATCTGAATCATCTTTTCTTTTCTTTTAAAATTTATCTTTTTAAATCTTCTAAAAATCTATTTGATTCTCATTATCAATTATTTAGTTAATTCATTAACAATCAGCCACCTGGAGTAGAGCAAAACTTTCCAAAATTCCGTTCCCTAATTTAACAAATACAATCGTGAAATTCTCAAAGTGGTAGTGCATTTATTATAACTACATCCACCAGACAAACCGAAGTTACAGTAGCTGAAACTTTGCCGTCTACACTTTCTAAGTTACTTGTCTAAACTATTCAATTCTCAGAACCAATTGTGGAAGTCTTAGTTTCCGAATGTAATATAATCTTATTACTCGGTTAAGTTTCCAAACCATAAATTGATACGAATGTAAATTTAGTTTCCCAAAAATAACGCTTATTTTTCGAATTAATGACCATGGGCGGTAAATGGCTAAATTTTTTTCTGTTTTCGATGGTGCTGACAATGAAAAAGAGGTTTAGTTTGAATTTTATGTGAGGGACCATTTTTAATATCGCAATTTTAACCTAAAAATGAAAAAAATAATGAAGTCACGAATTTTTACGTTTAACTCTGTTCTATTTTAATATTTTTTTCTCAAATTTCTACAGCATATGTTTCTCACCTTTGTGAAGACTATGAAATCAACTGTAGTCTTTTAGTCTTTTCTTCATAAAAGTTATGAATTTTTAAAAATCAAAGGTGCAGATTCGTAAGTTGCAATGTTAAATCGCAAAAATTAAGTGACAAAATTTAAAATTTATCTATTTGATTACTTTTATGTTAAACCATAGAGTTCAAAAAAGTTTTATAGGGAGTTTTAGAGTCAGATGTGTTATAGAAAAGATATGGTGCAGCTTTTAATTTTAAGAACGACGTGGTTTAATTTTCTTTATTTTTAGGCAAAATTGAAATTTTCACAATGTTCTCCCACCTAAAATTCAAAATAAACTTGATTTTTGTTTTCAGCACCATCATAAACATAAAGTAAGATCAAAATTAGCCATTCACCACCAATGATCAGTATTTCGAAAAATTAGCGTTATTTTGGGGATTTATAACGTCGATGTTAAAAGTTACACCATTTGTTTTCTATACAACATTTTGATCCAAAACTTTCCAGAAATCTTATTTGTACTCATGTTTAAAAAAAAATTAATTTAAGATCTATATTTTAAATTCAGTCAGTCAAATTTTGCGATTAAACTTTGCAATTCACGAATATGCACCTTGTAGTTTAAAAGATTTGTAGCGAGCTAAACGCAAAAAAACGTGATTTCATTTTTTTAGGGTACAATTGCAATTTTGACAATATTCCCCCACCTAAAATTCAAAATAAACTTGATTTTCCATCAAAAACATAAAGTAAGGCCAAAATTAGTTATTCACCACCCATTGTCAGTATCTCGAAAAATAAGCGGTGTATTGGAGATTTCTAATGTCGATATTAACAGTTTTTTTCTATAAAATATTTTGATCTAAAACTTACCAGAAAACTTCTTTGTACTCCCTATTTTAACATAAACGTGTTTAAGTAGCTAACATGATTTTTTTTTATTTTTGGGTTAATATTGCGATCACCACTCCGTGGTCAGTATCTTGAAAACCAAGCGCTTTTTTGAGGGTGTGCCGCTCGTGTATAACTTTTGAAAAACTGATTTTTAGAAAAAACACAAAAACACGTCAAATAATAATTGAAGGGGGAGACATTATGCCATATTCAAGCTTGCCGGGAAAGGCACCCCCGTATCATCCCTTAATGTTTTTTAAATTACCACCCCTTTTTTTATTTTATATTTGGATTCTCCTCTTTGTACTGATTTCAAAAGTGTATAATACTTGATGCTTAAAGTGATTAGTTTATGAGAAAAATAAATACAAAAGCAACAAAATTGGATTGAAAAAATAGTTGTTTTCCTAACTAGTGCGGAAGCTGATACTTTCACGCACGAGACTGCCGTTGACCCGAACGACGCGATAGCGGAGTTCGGGCAAGCAGTCGAGTGCGGGGAAGACACTTTCCGCATGAATAAGGAACAATATATTTTTTAAGACCGTACGTTTGGAAAAAGTCACAAAAAATAGAGTTATATCCATTTTTATTTAGAAGTGAAAATACACAAATTAATTATTTGACAAGGTTATCAAAACCAAACTTTCAATATAATGGGTTACCACGACGACGATATTGGTTTCCATGACGACGATTCAAAACCATTGTATGTCTACTGATCTGACTTTTAAATATTGTGTCAAAATAATTTTACTTCATCGAATTATCTCGCTAATTTCATTAAAACATATACACAATAAGATAAATTTGAAATGAATTAGTAAATAATATCTAAATATTAGTTTATTGCTTGTATTATAATATATTATAATGTCATATTACAAGGTATTTTACTTTCCCGCACGCCGTGCGGGAAAATTTACTTTCACGCACGCCGTGCTGGAAAGTGCAACTTTCGGAAACGAAATGCCTGCTTGAAAGTGGCTCTTTTAGCACGGCCGTAGAAAAATTATTTTTTTAACAGTTTTATTAAATACAAACATTTAGAATGAATATTTCACTACCAAAAATTTTAACAATAATTATTAAAAATGACTTTTGAAAGCTTGAATAATTATTGTTAAAATATTTGGTACTGAAATGTTATAAGACTTTCTGCTATATACCTACATACTCTAAATCTTATAAAATTATTGTTAAAAAAATAATTTTTATTTAATCCAGTTTTTTGCTTTTGTATTTATTTTTCTCATAAACTAATCAGTTTAAGCATCAAGTGCTATACATTTTTGAAATCAGTACAAACAGGAGAATCCAAATATGAAATAAAGAAGGATTAGTAATTAAAAAAAAATAAGGGATGATACGGGGGTGAGGGGTGCCTTTCCCGAGAAACTTAAATATGACATAATGTCTCCCCCTTCAGTTATTATTTGACGTGTTTTGATCAGTGGTTCAAAAGTTATTTAAGGTGTATAATTTTATCTATAATAAGAATTGAAATACGAAAGGCCAAAGAGAATTGGTTAAAGTCACAGTGTGATGGGATAGAGTTATTAGAACAAAAACGTGATACGTTTAACATGCATAAAAAGGTGAAACAAGCAGCTGGTCTTCAGAAATCCAACACAGCTAGCAAACTGCGAGACCAACAGGGGGATATCATCACAGACAAAAACCAAGAAATCTGCATATGGACAAAATACATATAAGAACTCTTTGATGATACTAGTTCCGAACAACCTCCATCCTACATAATATGTGATGACCACTTACCAATCACATTAGATGAAGTGGAAAAAGCAATATCACAACTAAAAGATGGCAAAGCTCCTGGACCTGAAAATGCATATGCTGAACTCATAAAACTATTTAATACTCAACGCCTAACAATAGTTATTTATGATATAAGTGTTAAAATTACACGTTTAAGGCACGCATGTGAAAGTTTGCAGAATGAGCGATAGCGAGTTCTGCAATTCACATGAGTGCCTTAAAAATGTACTTTTTAACACGCATATAATATTTTTTCTACAAACGTAATTACAGGACAATATCTAAAAAACTTTTACTTGAATTTGACTGACATTCCATTTTTATATTTTTTTGACATTACATCAAAATTGCCTATACGGTCAATGCGAACTGGAGTGCCTTAAAAATATTTTAAAGCACTAGTGCCTTCAAAAAATCATCAAAATTAAAGACGCCAATGGTAAGGAAGAGAAGGACAAATTAATATAAAATTACAAAAATAGTCGAAGACTTCTACAAAAGCTTGTACAGCTCGCAAAGCCAGCCTAATGAATCAACAAAGGAGAACATCAAAAGAAAAATAAAAAACGTGGGATCAGAAGTACTACCAAATATAAAGGGATTCGAAATAGAAAGAGCTTTAAAAGAACTAAAAAATAATAAAGCTCCAGGACGGGACGGTATAATTGCCGAGCTCTTGAAAACAAGCAAAACAGTAACAATCCCTATACTAACAGAGCTATTTAATAAATGTCTTCATAATAGCAAGATCCCTAAAGACTGGAACGAAAGTCTAGTAATACTTTTACACAAAAAAGGGGACAAATGTGACCTACAGAATTATAGACCGATATCGTTGCTCAGTCAAGTATACAAACTATTCATGAGAATTATTAACAACCGGTTGACCTACAAAATGGACAATTACCAACCAGTGGAACAGGCTGGCTTCCGCAAAGGATATAGTACATCAGACCATCTGCTGACAATGAGAACATTGATACAGAAGGCAAATGAATACCAACTACCCGTATTTCTTGCCTTCGTAGACTATGAAAAGGCGTTTGATAGTATCGAGATGTGGGCCATAGAACAAGCTATTAATAATTTGTAGAATAGATTCGAGATATAGACAACTAGTACATAATATATATGAAAATGCAACTATGATAGTACAACTAGAAGAAAATACAATTCCCATCCCTATTAAGAGAGGCGTGAGACAAGGAGACGTAATATCGCCAAAGCTTTTCAACCTAGCACTAGAAAACGTCTTCAAAACGACAAATTGGTCAACCTATGGCATTAACGTTAATGGCAAGAAGCTAAACCACCTCAGATTCGCTGATGACATTGTGATTATAGCGAGCTCATTCGAGGAACTGCAAATTATGATGGAGGAACTCGCAGGCAGCTCCCAATACGTCGGCCTGAAAATGAACATGAAGAAAACAAAAATAATTACAAACACAGATGACCCCAGACGCATAACTATAAATGGCAGTGAGATAGAAAAAGTCCAGGAATATATCTACCTAGGCCAAATCCTGCAACTAGACAAAGAAAACCAAAGTGCGGAAATTAATAGAAGAGCAAGACTAGCATGGACAGGATTTGGAAAACTTGGTTGGATACTTAAGAACCGCAAAATACCTCAATATTTGAGGACCAAAGTGTTCAACCAGTGCATCCTTCCTATCATGACATATGGGTGTCAAACCTGGACCCTAACCAAGGCAAATATGAATAAACTAGCCACAACACAAAGAGCTATGTAAAGAGCAATGTTAGGTATACGACTGTCAGATAAAAAGAGGAACGACTGGGTAAGATCAAAAACAAAAGTCGAGGACATAACAACAAAAGTTGCCAAACTTAAATGGAGCTTCGCAGGCCACACTGTTAGATAAAAAGACCAACGTTGGAATGCAACGATAGAACATTGGAGGCCTTACCAAAGTAAACGACCGAGAGGAAGACCACAGATGAAATGGGTTGATGATATTAAAAGAGTAGCCGGAACGAATTGGAAATATGTTGCCCAGGATAGAGACCGATGGAAGGAGTTGGGAGAGGCCTATGTCCAAACGTGGACGATAGAAGGCTAAGAAGAAGAAGAAGAGTGCCTTAAAGTAGCATTTTTAACGCTCGCATGAAGTGCTAGAAATTGCATTTTTAACACGGTTGTAGAAAAAAATATTTAACCTTTCAGAGCTAACGTGCGGAATATGATTCCGCTTGTCTAAATATTTGTCGATTTCTGACGATTAATTACGATCTTGGTCGTGGCGTGCTAGCTAGCTTCAAGCGATGGGATACTATATTCAGTACTGTTGTGAGAATTATCTTAGTGCGTTTAGATCTTCTGCTATATTGACTTGCAGAACGTGAGTCCGCACGTTATACAAGTTGTCACAAACCTTCAGGTAAGATTCAATTTTAAAATATTTTGTTTTTAGGGTAAATATAAAAATATTTATGTAATTTATAATTGGGAGTAATCTACTGATTACGTTTTCTGTATATTTGATTGATATAAACTTATTTTTGTTACAGATTTTTTAAGACGAGTTTCGAAAAGCAACAAGCATATCTTGAAAAGCTGCATGCGGAATTTCTCTCTGATTCTGAGCCAGAAGCTGAACCTGACGATGATGATGCTAGTTTGGAAGGAGATTATGAAGAAGTACAGGACCACGATACCTACATGGAAGAAGACATTGAGGAGAGAATCTTAAAATCTCCCAAGACAGCAGCGAAGATTGACTTATTTCCGTTCATTCATGTATCTACTTTGCGCAGCTCAAACATTTGTTTTTTATTTAGTCATTGTTTAGTTTCTTATAAATAATTGTTTTGTATTTTTTTAATTTCGGTTTTTGTGATTTATAGGACTCAAAATGTGAAAAGGATATATCCGTTCACTTTTATTTTTGAAGCATGAGTTTAAGTGCAAGTTATAATAAATTTGTTTGCTAATGTTTTTTGTCTTTATATTTAAACAATTGACAAGTTCTCAGACCGTTTTTCCGAAAATATTTGTTTTTTGGACCTTTTCTGGATGTGCGGACTGTGAGTCCGCACGTTACACTTTATGTACCACCACGCCACGTTATCTCTGAAAGGTTAAGGAAATAATATATTTGAGCGGCGTAATACCAGACCTAGGCCTATTTTTTGGACCAATTATACTATACTACTTCCGTAACTTTGGAACCGTTCATTCTAGAAGGATTATGCATAGGGCCTTTTTTGTTTAAAATTTAATGTTAAATATTTTTGTATAAAACATTATTTACGCTGAACCGCCTAGTTTTAGAAATATTGACGAAAAACCTAAAAAACTCTTAATTTACCTACTTCTACCCCACCTCCCCGCCCCCCAAACCCGACGCTCAAAATTATGTGACTTTTTACTGAAAAATATGTGGACCAAAAATATAGAACAATTTGGCATTGAAGGATAATTTTCACTTTGGATGTCTGGGTTTGGATCTAGTTAGGTATACCATACTAATACTAAAATTGACCGCACACTGATTATCTTTGGACAGATTGTTAAAAACGAACCACTTTAAGTCATATTCTAAAAATGTCAGTTAAGTGATTATAATTGCTTCCACGGCTAACCTGGCCAAATATGCGTTTTGATCGGACAGCGTAATAATAGATCTATTCTATCTAAAACTAAACCTAACAATGAAAAAGAAAGAACAAAGAATTGCATTTATAAAACACCTTGTGAATGCGAACAATTTTATTAAATGAAACATTAAGACCATTTTACGGTAGAATAAGTGAACATCAGTCTTATATTAAAAATAGAGAATGTGATAGATCTCAAATATGTCAACACGCATGGGATAATGAAAATAAAGTTCAGTGGAGAGATTCAAGTATAGTCCTGAAAGAATCAGATGGTAAAAATAGAAAAATCAAAGAAGCAGCTCTAATTATGTTAAATCAAACCAATTGTGTTGCAAATTCCTCGGTAGAATGCAGTTGGATGTGGTTACCCATACTGAAAGAGGAAGTCAATAGAAAGAAAATACCACGATTAGTAAGTCAATAACGTATCGAGTTAGTACAAATTTTATATTTTAGTATTACTTATTGTATATCTATGTATTGTTAATATTATTTATAATTTAAACATATTAAAATCAGAGTTTGGTATAGTTTTTTGAAAGTAAATTAAATGTAAGGCCAAATACTTACGATGTCGGGATAGTATCACGAGGTTTTTTCCTGGTTTTCCCTCGTGATTTACTACGGAATCTCTAACGCGAGAATTTTACTGTCATCATTGCATTTGGTTGTCTTTTTAAAGACAGATCACATGCTGTGATTTTTTTGTGACGGATATTCTTGAGTTGGGATTGATTTCATGTAATCGAATGAACTATCATTTAGTAAAGTCGTACCAGGAAAGCAACTCATAAATATTGGCAATATCATTTTAAAGTCTTCTGCTTTAAAATATATAATATACGTCTGAATTGCCAATATAAATGAATCATATTAAATAAATTACTAGAAGAATTTTTTTACTTAGCAACAACATTTTTGTTTATTTTAGTAGTATTTTTTATTTTGACAACGAAACCCGATTTGAGCTTCGAAACGTTAATAAAATTATTTTTTCAATTTAATTGTGGCTTATTTCCCATCTAAATATTTAAACATAATAATATTGCATGTTACATATACAGATATATAAATATCGGATACGTAATTGCATCTCTAATTATGTTAACCACACGATCAATCACTTTGACAGGTAGGAATGCTCCACCTCTCTGGTAAATGCAGCCTTAAATCGCGAAAATTATATTAACGTGTATTTTATGCACGACCTAGTTACTATACAAATCGTTTAGGTATTCATCTACCTGCGAAAATTTGCTCGTCTCACTTATCTGATCTTGTCAGTAAAAGCACTAGAGATAACTGGTAATTATGCTCTAATTAACAAACCGACTTAATCAATATCGTAATTAATTTATATCTAAGGAGATAATTTAGCAGTAAACTTGAAGTGGATTGCAATAGACTTACTAATAATGCATCCGTGAGTGTGTTACTGTGAATCAGAATTATTATATGCTTCGTTGTATACAATAAAGAAGGATTCATGAATATGTAGCAATAAATCATACTATAGTAAAGTACCAAAATTGTGGGCAGTAAATTCTGAAAAATTATAATTGAGTTTTAACGGCAATATTGTTGGCAGGTTTTCTTTTGTGTTCTATCTTTTTTGAGAAGCTCTTCCAATGTTATCTTTTTATTTGTCTGACTAAAGTATTTTCGTTCTACTCCAGGGTAATACGCTAGAAATAGACCATGTTCGGGACACTCATAGATCCAGGTAGCTGACTACTTTTTTAGTTATTGTATACCTATAGGAGGAAAACCTTCATGTTTCCTGCTTAGAGTTCGCGTCCGTTTTTTAACTATTACCAATTTAGCGCAAAAATCGCGATTTTTTCGATTTTTTGCACCCCATTCAAAAGCTAAATAGTTGACATAAAATTACACAATTAATTTTTTTAGAACATTAAAAACCTTCAAAATGCCGATTACTTGAAATTAAAAAAATAATTTGTAGCTACGCAAACAGCAAGTGAAAATCGTTATTTGTTAATAACTTTTACTAAAACTATTTTAGAACTTTAGTGTTTCAGCCAAAGTTGGGTATTGGAGTACTTAACAAACCCTAAAAATTTGAGACCGATCCATTAATTGGTTTAAGAGTTATTCGAATTGTTTATCCCCTAGACCTTTATTTTGTAATAACATAAGACAGAAAATAATGAAGATAGGGCAATTCTGCGTATGGCAAATGAAAGTGGAAAACTGATACTATCAAAATGTACTAAAAAACGATAAAAAAATTATCTAATATAGTCAAAAATCCTAATGCCAAATTTGTGAAATGTTGTAGTTTAATAACAGTTAGAATTTTAAAAATATGGTCGGTAAAAAAAGTAAGTCATTTCATATACAGGGTGAGTCATGAGGAACTGTACATACTCCTACCTCGTATAGAGGCTCCTATGGGGAATAACAAATTAATGACCATTAAAAAGTGTCTGCTCCCATTGTTTAATAATATACAGGGCGAGTTTCGCATTTTGACAGAAATTTGTATTCGTCATAATTTTTGAACGGTCCGATCGATGTGTCTCTTATTTTGGTCAATCGTTACACTATTAACACCTAATCAACTGATTTATTCAAACTAGAAAAAAATTAGATCCGGCTTCAAAAAAATTAGTTCGTTTTGGTCTTAGAAAAAATTTCACCCTGTATACGCTTTTTGAAAACTATAATATGAATTTTACAAATTAGACAAATAAGCAATTAAAATGACATATTTATTTTTTTCCCGACACGATTACTTAATTTTTTATAAAAAAATCAAATTTGACTATGAGTTTGGTAAAGTGAACCATAGATTTAAAAAAAATAACTTTTATTACAAAAAATAATTTTTTTTGAACAAATATTTAATTTTTGTTACCAACCAATCAACTGATTTATACAAACTAGAAAAAATCAGGTCCGGATTTAAAAAATTGTTTCGTTTTAGTCTTAGAAAAAATTTCACCCTGTATACGCTTCTTGAAAACTCTGATATACATTTTACAAATAAGACAAATAGGCAATTAAAATGGCATATTTATTTTTTTCCCCACACGATTACTTCATTTTTTATAAAAAAAAATCACATTTGACTATAAATAATTAAAAGTTTGGTATAGTGAACCATAGATTTAAAAAAATTAACTTTTATTACAAAAATTAATTTTTTTTTGAACAAATATATAATTTATGTTACCACCCAATCAACTTATTTATTCAAACTAGAAAAAAATCAGGCCCGGATTTAAAAAATTAGTTCGTTTGGGTCTTAGAAAAAATTTCACCCTGTATACGCTTTTTGAAAACTCTATTTATTTTTTTCCGCACACGATTCCTTAATTTTTTATAAAAAAATCAAATTTGACTACAAATTAAAAGTTTGGTAAAGTGAACCATAGATTTAAAAAAATTAACTTTTATTACAAAAATTAATTTTTTTTAACAAATATTTAATTTATGTTACTACTATATTTTATACTCCTACCTCGTATAGAGGCTCCTATGGGGAATAACCAATGACCATTAAAAAGTGTCTGCTCCCATTGTTTAATAATATACAAGGCGAGTTTCGCATTTTGACATAAATTTGTATTCGTCATAATTTTTGAACGGTCAGATCGATGTGTCTCTTATTTTGGCCAATCGTTACACTATTACCACCTAATCAACTGATTTATTCAAACTAGAAAAAAATCAGGTCCGGCTTTAAAAAATTAGTTCGTTTGCGTCTTAGAAAAAATTTCACCCTGTATACGCTTTTTGAAAACTCTATTTATTTTTTTCCGCACACGATTCCTTAATTTTTTATAAAAAAATCAAATTTGACTATAAATTAAAAGTTTGGTAAAGTGAACCATAGATTTAAAAAAATTAACTTTTATTACAAAAATTAATTTTTTTTTAACAAATATTTAATTTATGTTACTATCCAATCAACTGATTTATTCAAACTAGAATAAATCAGGCCCGGATTTAAAAAATTAGTTCGTTTGGGCCTTAGAAAAAATTTCACCCTGTATACGCTTTTTAAAAACTCTAATATGAATTTTACAAATTAGACAAATAGGCAATTAAAATGGCATATTTATTTTTTTCCGCACACGATTACTTAATTTTTTATTAAAAAAACAAATTTGTCAAAATCGGAATTTTAACCTAAAAATGAAGAAAAAAAATGAAATCACGGTTTAACTCGCTACAACTCGGTTCCATTTTAATATTTTTTTTTCTGAAATTTTTACAGCACATATCTCTTATCATTGTGAAGACTATGAAAATTGTTGTAGACTTTCAGTCTTCTTCTCGTAAAAGTTATGAATTTTTAAAAATAAAAGGTGCAGACTCGTGAATTGCAAAGTTAAATCGCAAAAATTAAGTGAAAAAATTTAAAATTTATCTATTTGATCACGTCTATGAATGTTAAACTATAAAGTCCAAAAGAAGTGTTATGGGGAGTTTTAGATCTAGACGTGTCATAGAAAAAAAATGTTAAAACTTTTAATTTTAAGAAAAACTTTTAATTTTTATGTTAAATTTGTAAATTAATTTTTGTAAAAAAATTAATTTTTTTAAATCTATGCAAAAACTTTGCCAAACTTTTTATGCATAGTCAAATTTGATTTTTTAATAAAAAATTAAGTAATCGTGTGGGGAAAAAAGTATGCCATTTTAATTGTCTATTTGTCTTATTTGTAAAATTCATATTAGAGTTTCTAAAAAACGTACACAGAGTGAAATTTTTTTCTAAGACCCAAACGAACTATTTTTTTTAACCCCGGGCATGATTTTTTTCAAGTTTGAATAAACCAGTTGATAAACCAGGGTGGTAACATAAATTAAATATTTGTTCAAAAAAAATTCATTTTTGTAATAAAAGTAGGTTTTTTTTCTACGGTTCACTTTACCAAACTTTTAATTATTCATAGTCAAATTTGATTTTTTTAATAAAAAATTAAATAATCGTGTGGGGAAAAAATGAATAATCCATTTTAATTGCCTACTTGTCTAATTTGTAAAATTGGTATTAGAGTTTTCAAAAAGCATATACAGGGTGAAATTTTTTGTAAGACCAAAACGAACTTATTTTATAAATCCGGGCCTGATTTTTTTTTAGTTTGAATAAATCAGTTGATTGGGTGGTAACATAAATTAAATATTTGTTCAAAAAAAAAATTAACTTTGGTAGTAAAAGTTAATTTTGTTGAATCTATGGTTCACTTTAGCAAACTTTTAATTCATAGTCAAATTTGATTTTTTTATAAAAAATTAAGCAATCGTGTGCGGAAAAAATAAATACGCCATTTTAATTGCCTATTTGTCTAATTTGTAAAATTCATATTAGAGTTTTCAAGAAGCGCATACAGGGTGAAATTTTTTCTAAGGCCCAAACGAACTAATTTTTTTAAAGCCGGACCTGATTTTTTTCTAGTTTGAATAAATCAGTTGATTAGGTGGTAATAGTGTAACGATTGACCAAAATAAGAGACACATCGATCTGACTGTTCAAAAATTATGACGAATACAAATTTCTGTCAAAATGCGAAACTCGCCCTGTATATTATTAAACAATGGGAGCAGACACTTTTTAATGGTCATTTGTTATTCCCCATAGGGGCCTCCATCCGAGGTAGGAGTATGTAGAGTTCCTCATGACTCACCCTGTATTAGAAAAGCTGGTATTTTACACGAATTTTTAAAAATGTAGTTCAATTGGTGACTAGTCGTGGTAAGTGAAGGGAGAGCTGGGAGCCGACAAATGCACGAGTTCAAAAACTAAAAAAAGCAACATAAAACTACTATCATTTTCTATATCTCGGAATCTACTGAATATATTTTGATCGTTCTTTTTTAATTTGTATTTAATTTTTCTCTACATTACAAATATGCAATTTGTCTAGACATTTAGTAATTAATAAACAGTCTAATTTGTTTAAACAATTTTTGAAAAAGAGATGTTTCCCAAAAATCCATGATTTCAGTCATACTATCCCTATTATTCATAGAAAAAGTTAAGGTATACTTTAATAAAAAAATTATACAAAAAAAATTACTACAAAAATAAATTATCTTCAATAAATAATTATCTAATAAACATCATATATTTATTAAAGTGTACTTTAACTTTATCTGTGATCATTAATGATACTATGATTAAAAAAATAGACTTTTATATAAAAAAAATTTTTTTTCAGGAATTGTTTAAACAAATTAGACTGTTTATTAATTAATAAATTACATACCAACTAAAAAAGAAAGATCAAAATCCATTGAGTTGATCCGGAGATACAGCAAAATATATTCGTTTGAAATTGATTTTTCGGTGTTTTAACTCGCTGGATTTGTATGTTTCCCCTAGTAATCGTTTGCACTACATTTTTGAAAAATCGTAGAGGGTGCTTTGAAGGTATAGTGCTTGCGCAAATTAAAAAAAAAACAAATCCCGTTCTTTAAAATGGCATTAATGAGATTCCGTAACTATAATTAACAAATTAGCTGTGAATAAAAAAAATATATGGCTAACTTTGTCCCAAATGAGCCCAAGCTAAATTTGTTTATTTGAAAATTCGTGTTAAAATACTATCTTTTCTAATATATAAAAAGATTGTTTCTACGGACAGCATTTTTAAAGTAGTTATTCTAAATGTTTATAAACTACAAAATTTTAAAAATTTGGCATTAGGATTTTTGATTATGTTAATTATTTTTTATCTTTTTTAATACATTTTGATACTATCAGTCTTCTACTTTCATTTGGCATACTCAGAGTTGCTCTATCTTCATTATTTTCTGTCTTATCTTATTGCAAAATAAAGGTCTCTGGGATAAACAAATAAAATAACTCTTAAACTAATTAATAGATCGGTCTCAAATTTTGAGGGTTTGTTAAGTACCCCAATATCCAACTTTGGGTGAAACACTAAAGTTCTAAGGTACTTTTAGTAAAAGTTATTAACAAATAACGATTTCACTTATGTTGCAGTTTGCGTAGCAACAAATTAACTTTTTTTTAACTTTCAAAAATCGGCGTTTTGCAGGTTTTTCAATGTTCTAAAAAACTGAATTTTGTAATTTTGTGTCAACTATTTAGTTTTTGAATGGAGTGCAAAAAATCGAAAAAATCGCTATTTTCGCACTAAATTGTTAATAATTAAAAAACGGACGCGAACTCTAGGCAGGAAACAGGTAGGTTGTCTTCCTATAGATCTACAATAACTAAAAAAGTAGTCAGCTACCTGGATCTTTGAGTGTCCTGAGAAAATCCTTATTACCCTGGACTATTCCTGATTCGTTGGTAATAGTTGTAGGCCTGTTGTGTTTGTTTTGTTCCGTATTGTAAAAATACTTTTTTTTTAACATTTTTTTTTTCATTTCCTCTCTACCTAAGTCATGGGGATTTATTATTCGTTATGTTAGTATTCTTTACTTTGTTCTCTCCAAGTGATTCTGTTGCTGCGTTAATTATGTTACCCTTAAGTTTTTCACAGCTTTCCTAAATGTTATCGTATTCTAATATATTCCATTCTCAGCAATCTTCTCTGACATTCTTTTTCTGTAAAAGTATTCCGTGGATTCCGTATTTAGTCCTTCGACTCTCATTTTTGTTTGTGTTGATGCCACTCTCTTAGGTGTGAATTGTTTTATAATGATTATTATTTTACATAATCCTAGGCTGTGGTCACACCTACATCTGCTGAGTTGAGGTATTGTACGTCGATTATTTTCGATGGATGTACATAATCCACCCCTGTTGATTACAACATAATATACCATGTATCTTTGTCCACAAGTGTATTTAATGTATAAATTGTGTTGGTCTTTGTGGTCAAAATAGGTGTTGTTTATTCCAAGTTCGTTATTCGTGCAGAAGTTTATCATCAGTTCTATATTTTCGTTTTTAACATTTTCTCCCAGAAAAAAAAATAAAACTAAAAGTAGAAAAAGAACTAACTGATCCAATTGAAGCTGGCAATGAAATAAGACAGAGGTTTTCCTGAGTCCTATAATATATTGTTCGACCTGATCATGGATCAAATAATAAAAAAAGTAGTACAAACCAACTTCAGTCAAATTTGTTATACTCTTTGTCAAACTAAATCGTTGTGCTCTAATAGCGTCTCTAGATCTGGTATCGTGATTATCGAAGTTGGAGTTTTTGTTAAACTTAAGCTTATGTATAGAGGAAAGTACTGGCATAATACTTAGGTCCAGAAATAAAGGCTTACAGTGTTCCCTATACACTGGTCTTGCAAGTACCCTCACTACTTTATTTTGTAGTTTAAAAATTTTGTCTGTGTGACAAGAGCCACCCCAAACAGTTATTCGGTGCTGTAAATGACTATGAAACAGTGCAAAGTAGAACATTATATGGATACTTTTTGGAATCTTATAGATTAAATGATAAAAGGGTTGCCAATGCGAGTCCATTATACAATTGGATATAGTAATTAAGTCAATACTCGCAATCTTTAGTTTGTATTTTTATTAGTTGTTATATAATCATGGGGCAACCGGTTTCGAGTCTTACAATATATGACTCATCATCAGGCCCAGTACAAAGTTTGTATTGAGAAGACTTTTTGTACTGGGCCTGATGATGAGTCATATATTGTAAGAGTCGAAACCGGTTGCCCCATGATTTTATAACAACTAATAAAAATACAAACTAAAGATTGCGAGTATTGACTCAATTACTATATCCAATTGTCTTATAGATTAAGTTACGTATTAAAAATAAAGTTGTAGCAAGTTTAGAACTTATATAAGTAGTTTATATAAGCGCTCGAGTTCAAATAATCATCTAGAAAGATTTCTAATAGTTTAAGACCACATAATGTCGGAAAAATGAAATAGTACCCATGACCGAACATATAAAACACGCTGTATTTTCCTACCACTGTGTCACTAAGAAAATTGTCCAGTGCCAGTACATGTAACAATAATTATTACATGTACTTGCGCTGGCCAATTTTTTGTGTGACACGGTGAAAGGAAAATACAGCGTGTTTTATATGTTCGTTCATGGGTATTCTTTCATTTTTCCTACTGTACCTATTTCCTTTAGATTGGAACTAAAAATCAAATTGTAATTCCTGTCTTCATTTAATTTCAGCCCAAACCCCCTCCGTGACTTAGTGGTAAGAGCGCCTGCCTTTGGATCGAAAAAATCCGAAAGGTTGTGGGTTCGAATCTCACCAGGTTCAGAAATTTTTCATTTATTATAAATTAATAAATGAATATAGTTTCTGTCTTTGTGGGATCGGTACTCACCGGAGGGACCGCAGACGTTCGGATACAATTAGCGTCTCTTTGCAAAGACAATGACGTCTACTTTGCAAAGTAAAAAGACACTTACTCACCACACACACTACACATGACACTAGGTACCTAACTGTTCAAAATTACCGTACCTACCATGCCAATGGCCATTAGTTGTCGAGGCATTAGCTAAATAAAAAAAAATCAGCCCAATATAAAAAAAACAGCTTTTACTTTTTGAGTATCACGATTATGTTTAAATTTTTAATGTTGATTAATATCAGTATTACGTTGTATATAAATACAATGAAGTGCCAGACAGGGTTGTGTGCTATCACCAATACTATTTAACGTGTACCCTGAGGTAATATTAGCGAACGCTCTATAGTACTCTTCAGAAAAAATCAGAATAAACTGACAAAGAGCAAAAATAACATCCGCTATGTAGATGACTGTTTTAATGATTGATTCGGACCATAATCTCCAGATACTGTTAAACAGGGTTACTGAGAGTTGTGAAAAAATGGGGATGAAGATCAATTTTACGAAAACCAAGAAAATATCAAGGAACAAAAATTTACCCCTTCCAATATATTATAATATGAACCTTCAATAGTTTGAATATGAAAACCAACACAAATATCTTGACTGCTGGTTCAACAATCAACTTGACTATAAACAAGAAGTAAAAGCGAGAATAGAGGTAGCCAGCCAAGGTTTTATCAAAATGAAAAGCTTATTTTGTAACAGTAGCATTAATATCAGCTCATTAGATGTCGTTTTCTGCATTGCTGTGCATGGTCAATACTTTTGTATGGAACGGAAGCCTTGACACTCAACATAACGCTGATGAATAAGTTAGAAACCATTGAACTCTGGCTTTACAGAAGAGTCTTGAAAATACTTTGGACAACCCACAACACCAACGAAAATATTATGAGGTGAATAGCTACAGATATGAAGCTACTAAAGGTAGGCGCTGCATCAAAGTTAGAAAAGTTAGCTACCTCGGACACATAATGAGAAACGAAAAGTACCGCCTCGCGCAACTGATCATCCAGGGTATGATTGAAGGAAAACGGGGTCCCGATAGGCGTCAGGTTTCATGATTTAAAAATATCAGAGACTGGACCGGCCTTGATTCAACATCGTTGTCTAGAACCGCATTGGAAAGAGACAGATCTGCCAGTGTAGTCGCTAACCTCCACTACAGTAGGCAGCATCACAAGAAGAAGAATATCAGTATTAATGATGGTTGCATCGTGTGCAAAGCATGCACATTTTACAGGAAAAGTGTAGTGAAATAAATCGTTAATATAAATAAAAAACAAAGTGGGTCCTATGAAAAAACCTTGAGGAACCCTATGTTCGACAGTGTTACAATAAGAATAGCTATTATTAAGAAACACTGCCTGTTTTCTATTTGTTAAGGCTATGGGTACATAATTCGCAAATATTTTACGTGTATCCCTACTTTTTCTGTCTTTACACGGCAAATTACGTGTAGTAAAATTCACACTGGTATGGATATGTAAACATTACTAGAATGTCATTTTACTTGAAAATGTCATCATTAATTTAAAGAGATGGCTTTTGAATGTTCTTGGATAACTGTTATTTTTATAATTGCAAATTATTAATTCAGTTAATAATAAATGTGATAATTTTTTCACTAACTATGTATTCAGTGATTGTAATAATTTATTTGTACAACAAAAACTAATACTCAATCGAGAAAAGAGGAAAACTGTTAAAGTGATTTTTTAATAATATATTGTTATGGAACGCTTACAATTTTGAACATCTTTAACAACAAAATACTTGGATCACAGAATATATTATCCTGATGTATTTTCTGCTTGGACCTTCCAAAAATAATACACAATAAATAACTTTTTATTAAGTTCACGTCTTAAATCAATTATTTATCAAATACACTATACGCTGTGAGCTCGTAAGTAGAGGGGATATTTACAAATTCGCGAGCGCCAGTAGTGGCAAGTCTGTAAACGTTTACCGGAAATTTGACATAAATGTCAAAGTGATTAATTTATAATTAAAAGTAAAAACATTAATTATAAAAAATATTAGTTGGTCAAAGCTATGGTATATATTTTTACCTTAAATATACTTACGTTTTAAATACTGAATTTAAGTTTTTTGAATGTTCCGTAATATGTAATTTAGCGCTATCTACACGATAATTGTGAAAGTATCCGAAGTAAGAAATTAATATTTCATCAATAGGACGTCAAAATGATTATCAAAATCTTAAAAAAATCGATTACAATTTAAGAGGAGACAGTAGCGATCAACAGGTAGCGAAAACGCGTTCCAAGATTGCGGCTGTAATTTTGAATATTTTTTCGAGATATTTGGCACACGTATTCGTAATATAATAAAGAATGGCGGTACAGAGCCCAATTTGAAAAATATATTAATATGTGGAACTTACTCTGTAATTAAATACAATATTAAAAAAACGAGCCTGTACCGCCATTTAAAAGAACAAAAAAATACACTTTCTTCAAATAAACTTTTTAATCCGATGCCTAGATTTTGTGTCATTTTGGAACTAATAAATTTTTTTATTTCATTAGTAGTTCCAAAATGACACAAAATCAAGACATCGGATAAAAAAGTTTATTTGAAGAAAGTGTATTTTTTTGTTCTTCTTAATGGCGGTACAGGCTCGTTTTTTTAATATTGTATTTAATTACAGAGTAATTTCCACATATTAATATATTTTTCAAATTGGGCTCTGTACCGCCATTCTTTATTATATTACGAATAAGTGTGCCAAATATCTCTAAAAAATATTCAAAATTACAGCCGCAATCTTGGAACGCGTTTTGGCTACCTGTTGATCGCTACTGTATCACCTTAATTACTTTTTTGCTTTGTAAATATTAAGCGCTAACAATTAAATAATACATTTAAAAATTACCGGTGAAAGTTGAATTAGTAATCCGCTAGGAGCGCCACCAGCGAAGCTCAGAGCGTATATATCAATAATATTTAATCAATAACTCAAAATATTCCCGATGCAATGTCAAATATTTAAAATTGTCACTGATTGCCAGTGTCTGACTGACAATATATGCTGACAATATTATATTCGGCTGAGTGCGTTGTAAGACAAAGATAGATTTGGAAAATATTACCACGGCATTGTGTTCATTCTGTTCGAATCCTGAAAAAACCAATAAATATTTTTAAAAAATTTAAACGCAGAATGAAAGACTAAATTATTACCGAGGGCAGGAAGTCCCTTAGAATAAATAAAAAGGTTATTTTGAATGAGATATTTGAAATTAAAATCACACTAAATTTTCTCTTAGATTTTCACCCCTGTAACTTATTAAAATAAACATTATACAAGTTCTCAGGGACTTTCGGCCCTCGATAATAATGTAATCTTTCATTCTTCGTTTAAATTTTTCAAAAATACTTATTAGTTTTCTTAGGATTCGAAAAAAATGAATCCCCATTTGAATAGCATTGCAGCCGAAAATACGTACCGATCCTCTTAAGTAAGATATTCCCCAAAAGTTTAAAATACTCTTTTAAAATACAAAAAACCCATCAAAATACTTAACCTACTGTAAGATTTCCAATAACTTGACCTCAACGACCAGTACTTAACTTACAAAAGTCCGTAAAAGACCTAACCACAAACATTTACCAACATCCGTCAATAAAAATGCAGCGACGTTTAAAAGCTCCTACTTTTTGCTCGTCATTCGATGACTTTCCATTCCTACATGTATACAGACTGTAGTCACTTTAAAATGGAAATAAAATGGAGTGGAATAAAACGAGGAGGGAATAAAATAGAGGAACTATTTGCCGTCAAGTCGTGTCATACAATAAAGTTTACTTTAACTGTTAAACGACTGCGAAAGATTTCGAGTGGATTTCTCTAAAAAGAGCAGCATCAATTTGAATGTTTTTAGTTTGTCACAACAAGTTTAACGAGTGTTTTTAAACATTTCTACGGAGTAGAAAATATTTATTTATCTATTATCAATATATAAATCAATCAATAAAAACAATGGTAAACTAAATTTCAGTACTATTTGGTATATTATACATTTTATCTTCTTCCTAATTAGTCATTTTAGAGGTTAGTCAGGGCTGCATTTAGGTCAAATGACGCCCTAGGCAATTCTCTAGTAGCCGCCCTTCAAGCATGTACCATTTTTGCGAAAAAAAAAATCCGAGCAGAATTTTTTATTTTAACCCGCCAGTGGTCGCTATATGAGATTTTCTCTCACGGTTTCAGAAAATTGCACAGACTTTTTTTTCTGGGAAATTATACGCTCTGTAGTTCCTTCTAGTCTCCTAACTATCCTCCCTCGACAATCTAATAGACTAGTCAGCTTAGATCGTGACTCAGTTGACCTAATATCACCCAATTGTTGAGTCAGCGCGCTTCAAGTGAGACATTCTCTCATTAAGCGACCACCCGCGTTAGGAACTGTACATAAAAATTAATTTTATTTTGGCACTTAAAACCTGAAATAGTGTAAAAAAAATTGTAATTATTGTCATCAATAAATTTTTCCAGAGCATTCTTGTTATATTTGTGTGCTGTGCCGTAAATTATCAAGATACGGAGATTGATTAATATTTGTTTAATTCCGATTATTTCTTTTTATTTTATTATATTATTATCTATATTATGTTATATTATTTTTTTCTTATTATTAGTTAATAAAAAAAGTTTAAAAGCTGTTTTAAAAATTTTATTTTGTAAAAAAGGCAAAATTTGGATATGTGAGAGAAAATCTCACGCGCGACCACTCGCGTAACAATCTACCTAGCGACCAATGCCGGGTTAATAGGAATATTAGGTTCTTCAAATAATGTTTGGAAATGTGTTAAAAATATTCTTTATTTTACATCAGGCGTAATGTTACATATTACTATAATAAGTATGTTTGAGCGTTTTGAACTGTGCCCAATACATACGTTATGCATTATACGTAGAAATTGCCTGTTTGTAGCCGCGCCTACTCGATCGATTTTAAATGAGAGATGCATTGAAAATATTACTCAAGCACTAAGTATGTGTTTATAGCTTTTAATCAATAAAAAAAATAATTTTTAGCAATGCAAATAATCAAAACCGGTATAATTTGACATTAACTTTTGAATGCGGTAAACAGAATCGCTATTTTATTTTTTAATCAAAAGTTATTCGGGTTCAAAAATTGCAATTTTTCGATATTTTGAAAGTTTAACCGCGTTTATCTCGAAAACTATACATCCTACGAAAAAACTTGTAACAACATGTTTTGCTTAGAATGACCCAAAAGAATAGAAAAAAGGTTATTTTGCTAAGAATCGCTGTTATGTAATTCCTCAAGTTCTTTGTTTATAATAACCTTATCGACATCCGGATCAACTGTGAACCAAAAAATTCGTGTTCTACGGGACAAAATACATAAAAAACTTGGATAAGTCCATCTGAATAAAGTATGCCGTTGTGCCTCCCCACCCCCGGGCCACAAGACGAAATGCAATTGTATATTAAAACATGGTTTGATACAATGATGATTAAAACATTTTGATAGTATCACTTTTCTACTTTCATTTGGCATACGCAGAATTGTCCTATCTGCAATATTTTCTGTAATTTTATATTGCAAAACAAAGGTCTTTGTGATAAACAAATAGAATAACTTTTAAACTGATTAATGGATCGGTCTCAAATTTTGAGGGTTTGTTATGTATCCCAATACCCAACTTTGAGTGAAACACTACAGTTCGAAGTTAGTTTTAGTAAAAGTTATTAATAAATAACGATTTTCAGTTATTTTGCAGTATACGAAGCAACAAATTAACTTTTTGAATTCAAAAATCGTCATTTTGAAGGTTTTTCAATGCTCTAAAAAACTAAATTTTGTAATTTTATATCAACTATTATAATAATTGAGTGCAAAAAATGTAAAAAAATCGCATTGATTCCACTAAATTGTTACTAATTAAAAAACGGACGCGAAATCTAGGCAGGAAACATGTAGGTTTTCATCCCATAGGTCAACAGTCAACAATAACTAAAAAAGTAGTCAGCTACCTCGATATTGCACTGTCCCGAACATGGTCTATTTCTTGCTTATTTCCCTGGAGTATATCTGTGCGACGACATGAATCTTATCTACTTGTAATAATACAGTTTGAAAATCCCAACTCTAACTCGATGTCCTACTGTAGAAAAGTCAAATCTTTAGTTTCTAAAAAATATGCAATATTAAAGTGTTCAATGGCCCACCGCCTTTGCCCAGGTGCCGGCGACCTAATAATCACTAAATTTATGACTTCCGTCCTTTTTGAACGAATAGTGTTAAGATAACAGTTTGTTTTATTTTTGTTATGAATGCAATTTGTTTTATTCTATTTAGAAATGAATGCCCACTTCTATTTTATTGATGGATGAACATATTATATACATTCGATTTTAATTTTTATATACAAATATTTTTTGTACAGTATTTTTGCCGCCCTCTCACAATTTGCCGCCCTAGGCAACTGCCTATATTTCCTAATGGATAAAGCAGCCCTGAGGTTAGTACTTTGTTAACTGTACAGGCACTAAACTGTGACGTCTTTATTTCTCTGTTTACAGTATCTTTTAGTGCCTTACACTCTTCTGAAAAATTACGCTAGCTAGATTTTTTCTTATTAACACGTTGACGGACAGTGCGTCGGATGTATAAGCAAGTGTTGTGACAATATATGTATTTTGCAATGTAGAATAATAGGAACATTGCTGAATTTCTTTTAGCGCTTATAGTTTATGAAAACAATAAGTTTTTTAACATTTTTAATAAACATGTGGACGGCAACCATGGACATCTCGTCACATTTAATATGCATCTGTAGATGCAATGTGACATTTTTTGACACCGATTTTTTGTCAAAATACGATATTTTAAAAATGTCGTCTATAGACGTTGTGTCACATTACATCAATGGAAATTAGACGTCTATAGGCGTTCTGTCCGTCAACGTGTTAACCTTCCGTCAGGTGTACTGACTTTATGACTTGTTCGGGCGTAGTTTATCTGAGAGAATCAGTATAAAATGCTGCTGGATTTTTTTTTATTTTGATATGAAATGATAATAATTAATTATTTAAATAGTAGCAGCAGTTATAAATAAAATAGTTTACAAATTTTAGACATTTTTAAATATTTATTTAAGAGCGTAGACACAAAATTTTGGGCCAATGTTTTTTAAATGCATTCATTTTTTTAGAATCCTAAGCAAACTAATAAGCATTTTTGAAAAATTTAAACGTAGAATGAAAGACTAGGTTACTACCGAGGGCCGAAAGTCCCTGAAAACCTCTATAATGCTTATTTTAATGAGTTAGAGGCCTGAAAAAAAGAATATTTAGTTTGATGTTTAATTTTAAATTTCTCATTTAACCCATTTATGCCCAACGGGTTGTTAACGACCCAACTGGCAAAAATTTGTTCCAAGCAAATTTGTCGAATTTACCATTCGCTGTTGGTTTACAAATTCATTCCTGACTATGCAAGTAAGCAATTTATTTAGTGCAAAACCCTTTATTTCGCTCGTAGTGTTCGTAGAGTGTACATCAAAATGGAACTTGAATAAGGTTCGCAGTATGGCTTCATTAAAAAGTGTGTAAGTACATTTAAATAAATAATTTTATTATTTAAATTCATTTTATATAGATAAACGTAAGTTGTATTAACACATTATAATATTACTAGTATGAAAATAATTTGATATAATATGTCATAAATATAATTTTATATTTTGATGGGTCGCTAACGACCCGTTGGGCACATGACATATAATGAGAAAATGTTTTTTCGTAAAAAACCATTATCTACTGCAGAAAGTTTGGAGAAAATAGTTTGAAAATAGTGAGACTAGATCGGATGATAAATCTCTCGATGTTTGGGATAAATGGCTTAGGTCAGATTTTCACAACAATAATGTTTTGATGCCTTCTGGACCAAAAAAAATCGACTATTTTTATTGGTACATACGGTATAAGTCGGCAATTGTTGTATAGACATGTTATCTAATGAGCATGGAACGGAACCAATCCAAAAAGCAAGCGGATATTCACCAAAAGAAAAACTAAAAATTCAAATAGATCAACCATTTGTAATTTCGCAATACAACAAATTTATGGGCGGAGTCGACTTAATGGACAACAGCATTTCGAACTACAGTATAAAAATGCGTGGAAAAAATGGTACTTTCCAATGGACTTGTTACACCCGAATGTACTCCTTCGAGAGGGTGAACAAATCCCACAGGTCGGGTTAAATCAAATTGCTTGCTTGCTTGCTTGCTTGGTACTTTCCAATATGGATATGGGTGCTGGATGTTTGTGTAACTAATGCTTGGACACTAGCACGACAGTTTGGATATAAAAATGAAAACTTAGAATTTAAAACCTATAATATAATTCGTATATTATTATCTAACTAATAAAAGTCGTTCTTTCCGTTCTACTGCACCTCAAAATATAGCAATAATTTCTGCTCCATCCCCATCAACACAGCATCTAATTATTACTGGTGCTCAAAGAAGCAGATTTCGTGTATGTTCAAATAAAACTACAAAAGCATGCGAGACTGTGTGAAATTCCACTCCACAATAAATTCTTCAAAAATTATCACACAGACTATTTTAAGACTTACGTAATATAATTAATCTATGCGTGCTTCATTGTTTTAAAAATAAAGTAAAATAAAATGTTATTGCATAAAAGTAATTATTTTTTGAAAAAATTTTTTAGTAATTTTTCAATGCATTTTAGGGTATTTTATTACATTCTTGAGAAAATCATTGATATATTTGACAAAAATAGTTGTGGGCATAAATGGGTTAAAAGAACCTTTTTGTGTATTTCAAGGACTTTCGACCCTCGGTAATACTGTAATATTTAATTATCCGTTTAAATGTTTTAAAAATATTTATTAGTTTTCTCAAGATTCGAAAAAACTGAATTCATTTAAAAAGTATTGGTCTGAAATTTTGCGCCTACGCTCTTAAACATATTTTTACTTTATCGTACTATAATACGTAGTATAATATAATAGATAAAGTTATAGGATCGTGCAAAAACAAATTTTTCAGATTTCACTTTTATTCGACGTTTTGAGTCCCCCTGAGTCTAAAAAGCAAATAAAAAAAACATGTCGGAAGTATGTTCGTACGTATGTACGTACGTACGTATGTCGCCACCGCCCAGCAAAAACTACTGGACCGATTTCGATGAAATACGGTATGAGTAAGCTTAAGAGAATTTTGTCGAGAAACTAAGCTTTTAAAAAAACCTCTTAAAGGGGGGCCGAAATAGGGGGGTTATTTAGGGCCCATTTTTGCAAATTTTGACCGAAATGAATGAAATTCAACTCAAAGTTAGCCCATCGGTAGGTAAGTAAAAATACCGAATTTGACATTTCTAAATTCAAAATGGCGGCCAACATGGCCGACCGCCCACCCGACACATTTCCCTACCTATCTAAAAACTTGTTTAAGATAAGTTTAATTTGAAAAAGTCGTTATGTAGCCTAAATATGGGGCTATAAGAAGAATATTATCGTTTCTCAGAAAAAGTTACGGGTTGCCTATATTTTGAGGGGTCAAAATTTGACATAAATTTGAACTGGATTTTCTCAAAACTGGCTCCAAGGAATTTCTTTATTTTTTGATATATTTTTGATATCCTATCGGCAAATTGACTGACAATAGTCAGATTTCTTATCTCCCCATAGGAGGGAAGTTATGATTTTTTTATAAAAAAATATTCGAGTGCCCGTAACTTCCTTCTTAATAAAAGCTAAAATTTTAAATTTTGCTGACATATATAGTACTTTATTATCTATTATCACAATAAATTTTACCAAAAATATAGCTTCCGGTTGAACCGGAAATGAAGAAAAAATCTTATTTTTTAGATACGCTCTCTATATTTTAATATATTTTGAAAGAATGCAAAATTATCTTTCCAATGACATAAAATTCGTTGCTGTAGCTCAAAAAGTCGAAAAGTTACGGTAAATAGAAATTTTGCCATAATCTTATGTGTGTCCTCTCTCACGCGATTATAGCAGAGCATTATTGTAGGGCAGTCAATGAGGGAATTTGGCTCCTACATTGATGTAACTTGATATTTTCAGAGTAAGTACGGAATAGCCCAAGAAACAAATTCTACCCTATATACTATGGCGCTTTTATCTTGGGGCGGTTCCCACTTCTTCAAGGGGGTGGAAAATTTGTTGGTCAAAATAAGCACGGAAGTGGCTAAAGAACCTATTTCTAAGCAAAAACTGGTCTATACTTTGTTTGAGAACTCAATACTTTTTGAGTCTTGCGTAGTTAAAAATTGGCTATTTTCATTGAAAAATGACACCTTTTCGGACGGATTTTTGTGAATCCTTAAAAACTATGCATCGAACTAAAAACACTATATAAAACATTTTTTAGATTGTAAATAATAAAGAGATTCGTTCTTTCGTAAATGTTCTATTTATAATATAAAAATAGTTATGGTAGGTGAAAATAGTTTGTTTTTTGGTGCATGCACAAATTGATGTATTCAACTTGAAATAACAGAGGAACGGTAGGTTTAAGGTGTATAATGCTACCAGCACCTTTTGTAGTGTTTGAAAAGGCCTTTAAAACGAGCACCGTTAAATGTCGGTTACTTACAAACTAAGCAAGATATGGTGCAAAAAAATATATGACTAATGTACTTTAAGAAAAATGAGAAGTATATACATTCAACGCCCCATCCACAATAATTTAAATGCATTGTTTTTCTTTTGCAATACCTTTTAATATAGTGTTATTCTACTTTCAAAAAGTTGAACGGGTTTAAAATGAATGGTTTTTCTAAAAAATGTGATCAAAATATAGAATGCATTTTTAAATTTTCTTGAAAATCTTCCTTTTTCTCCATGTAATTCGAAAATAAAAATATTTCACCCCTGAGAAGTGGTGGGAACCGCCCCCATGATAAAAGCGCCATAGTATATAGGATAGACTTTGAATTAGGAGATTGGGCTACTCCCAAAATTTGATTAAAATCCATGCACTAGGATAGAATTCGGAGGTAATATCTTGTTCTTAATCTCGCTCATTGACTGGCGTAATCGAAATAGAATGAAATGTAAATATTGTATGACTATAATATTCTATTGATTTATGCTATAATCTATACATCTATAGTGTGTCCCCGAAATATGGCATTGAACATTTTCTCAAATGCAGGAATTAATGATGCGTAGAACCATAAAATACTTTCAAGTACACAAGATGTTTCTAAAATATCAAAATAACGAGTAACTTTTTTATTTTTATAGAATGCCAGTATCTAGTACCATAACGATAATATACCGGTACGATAAAGTTCTCGGGCGGCCCTTCCGTCCAGCGTTTTTGTTCCATAACACGAAATAAGAAAGTATGATACATTCAAAATAGTTAAAAAGCAAAAAACTGATAACCAGATTATTCTTGTTCGTTAGGTTGAATAAGATTAATCAAACAATAGACTAGGAGCCGGTATAGGTGAAATTTGCTTATCATTTTAGGCACGATGAGACCCTATTATTTAAAATGGTAGAACCTAATAGAAAACGTATTAACACTGTGCCGTCACTTTTTAGTGGCACATGCGTCGACAGTGGCGCATCAAACTTTCCACTTATGGACGGGATAAATAAATTAAAAGTACCTTCCTTACTCTCAGAATTTAAAGTTTTTAATTTTTTTAAGTTCTTTGTGGTAAAATAATAAGCTTTAGTGTAATTTTAACCCACCACCCTTTCCCCTTTCCCCCACCTTCAAAAACTTTCGTTTTTATTTTTTTTTAGATAGCATGCAATCAATTTTAAAATTTCAAAAAATTCATAGGCATAGTTGAGCCTTTTATAAAACATGTCTATTTTTTATAGATCCGTAGGTTGAGTGTACATAACCTCAAAAAAATTTTTAATTATTTTTTTGGAAAAAAGCGTATAATTTTTTTTTGGGGGTGTCTGGAGGTCTAATTTTTTTCTATTCTGTGTATTTTGTCAAACACTATATTCTTCATTTTTTTCAGATTTTACCGTATTTCAGGTTCGCCACCTTCAAAAATCCAAAAAACTGTTTTTTTGGTGGTTTTGGTCCAAACCTAGTATGCGATTGTATGAACATCCTGAAATGGACGAGAGGCATTCGTCTCCCAAAATCGTCTGCTAGCAACCCTACCGCATTTCAGCCCCTACATCCTTTGGAGAGCTCAAGACGCCTGTGGTAGAAGAGGGGCACAATGGCTTCGAAGATTTTTAAGAGGAAACATTAGCGATCAACAGGTAGCGAAAACGCGTTCCAAGATTGCGGCTGTAATTTAGAATATTTTTTCGAGATATTTGGCACACATATTCGTAATATAATAAAGAATGGCGTTACAGAGCCCAATTTGAAAAATATATTAATATGTGGAAATTACTCTGTAATTAAATACAATATTAAAAAACGAGGCTGTACCGCCATTAAGAAGAACAAAAAAATACACTTTCTTTAAATAAACTTTTTTATCCGATGCCTAGATTTTGTGTCATTTTGGAACTACTAGAAATTTTCATTTCAATAGTAGTTCCAAAATGACACAAAATCTAGGCATCGGATAAAAAAGTTTATTTGAAGAAAGTGTATTTTTTGTTCTTCTTAATGGCGGTACAGGCTCGTTTTTTTAATATTGTATTTAATTACAGAGTAATTTCCACATATTAATATATTTTTCAAATTGGACTCTGTACCGCCATTCTTTATTATATTACGAATACGTGTGCCAAATATCTCGAAAAAATATTCAAAATTACAGCCGCAATCTTGAGACGCGCTTTGGCTACCTGTTGATTGCTACTGTATCACCTTAAACATTGGATTTTGGCTAAGCATCACTTGATAAACGACTTGATTTTAAAAAAATTTATTGTTTTTTTTTTCTCAAAGGTAGTTTTAACTCACCTATCTTTGATAAAACGTGGTCTAATATTCATAATTCCTGAAAATTAAAGAAATACAAGGTGGGCGGTTAATTTTGCCGTTGAGTATATTTACTATTGTGTGTTTATATCATTTCACGCCGAATGTCGACTGTCCACCTCTTTCTGTCACCCATCTCGGCTAGCACTACAAAAATATGTGGTTAAAAATTCCGTGCAGTTTGTTGCAGATGTCAGTATCATCCGTATGAAATAAATCCTGAAGCCTTGAACGTAATGCTTTCGATGTAGCGTCATTGTGTAATCTAATATTTCTAAAAACACAGCCCAGTGAAGTTTTTATTTTAAATCCCGAAATATATTCTGGTGACAGTCTGTATTTAAACGGTTTACTCATTTTCATTTGTTTTTGTGTTTTAATCATTTGGAAATATTATCCGGCATTAAACCGTTTTGGATTTCAGAGGCAATGTGGGATTTATTTTGCCAGTATTGTTTTTAGGTATTTAAGAAGATATTTGTGGTTTGTGTAGACTTCTGCAACAAATTTATTAGCAGCGTACATGAGATTACTAGATTTATTTATGAATGTACTCATTCAAAACTATGATATGTATATCTGATGGCAGATGTAATGATTATTTCCTATAATATGGATGTTAATACCAGATTGATAATCCTTTAATCATATAATAAAAGGTAGGATTACTAGAATTACTAAATTACTAGAAATTACTAGAAATTTAGTAAAAGGAGCAAGAGTGAAAAAGCATTGGCCATGAACAGAAATATTATTAATGTATAAACATTCTCAATTTCTTTGCAAAACGAAAATGCAGCAGCTGCATAATACTCTGGTTAGTTTGTTAGTTTGTTAGAAATATTATTATTTAACAAAAACTAAGTTTTTAATCTATAGTTCAGAGAAATAAGGAACAAAAATATCATGTTGGTGACACAACCCCCTCCAGGCCGAAACCAAATTTTTTGAGTAGTATGGACATCTAAATTAATAACCTATATGTTTCCTGTAGCCGATTTTGATGATAAACATAGTTATAAACAAATGAAAATCGAAAAATGGTAAATTTTCACTTTTTTCGTCTATAACCAAAAAGTTAAGTATTTTAAACAAATTTGAGAGTGAGAAACTCATAAATCGTAGAAAAAACTTCAAGATGGCGTTCGCCGAATATGTCTATCCTTACTGGTTGCTTAGAAAATTGCAAAATAAATCATAAATTTTGAGTTTTTATAAATATTCATAACTTATGTAAAAATTAACTTAGAACGTTCTTGTTACACGGAATGCTGAGAGTCCTGGTGCTTAAATCATACCCTAAATTTCAAAGCAATTGGTAAAATAGTTTAAAAGGTATTTAATTTGTTTATCCCAAATTAATGTTTTTGCACGCTATAAGTCAGAAAATGATGAAGTTACAGTAATACTTTGGATAGTTTATGAAAAAAGAAGATTTATACTATTAATTTGATTAAAAAAAATGACAAGAAATAATTCTAAATATTGCAAAATTATTTTGCAAAAACATGCGAATTAAAAAAAGGGGGCTAACTTCGTCCCTAATTGTCCTAGGACAATTGTTTTTTTTTCTAAATGTGTATAAAAATTCAGTCTTTCCAAATATGAAAAAATAATTTTTCTACGGGTAACGGTTAAAAAGTCATTCTAATTGTTTATAAGTAAGAAAAAAATCGACGTGTTTTTGCAAAATAATTTTACACTGTTTAAAATTACTTCTTGTCATTTTTTTTTCAGTTATGTCAATAGTATAAATGTTCTTCTTCCACAAACTGTCAGAAGTCTTATTGTAACCTCATAATTTTCTGACTTATAGTGTTGCAAAAAAAATGAATTTGGGATAAACAAATTAAATAAATTTTAAACTATTTGACCAATTGCTTTGAAATTTAAAATATAATTTAAGCACCAGAACTCTCAGCAATTCGTGTAATAAGAAGGTTCTAAGCTAATTTTTACATAAGTTATAAATATTTAAAAAACGCTATAGAAATTATCATAAAAAAAATGTATGATTTATTTTGCAATTTTCTAAGCAACCAATAAGGATAGGCATATTCAGCGAACGCCATATTGAAATTTTTTAGATGATTTATGAGTTTCTTACTCTTAAATTTGTTAAAATGCTTAACTTTTTGGTTATAGACAAAAAAAGCGAAAATTTACCATTTCTTGATCTTCATTTGTTTATAATTATGTATATCATCAAAATCGGCTGCAGGAAATATAAAGGTTATTAATATAGATGTCCATACTATTCAAAAAATTTGGTTTCGGCTTGGAGGGCGATGTGTCACGAGTAAAATCTTATTTCTCTGGACTACTAATAGCACATAAAACAACATCAAAAGATGTTACTCTACATCCTACCAGATTGAAAACAATGGGAATCTTCTCTGGTAACACCTCTGGGGCTTCTACAATTTGCAAGCCATAACGGATGCTGGGACTAAGGAAGATGAGGGAAATTTACAATTTATAATTCACGTCCCATCTGCTCAGCATGGTAAAGTTCCAACGAGAATGGTTCCCTTCGTACTCCAATCAGAGTAAACATGTTAATCAGAAATGAATAATCGTTTTCAATTTCGTTGCAACACAAAACTACAGCCGCATCAATATTTTAGTCCAATCAGAGAGTGCATCAAGCACCTATACCGGTTTCGAAACTTTTTAGTCTCTCATCAGGAGGCACATATGCTGCTCTCTCTGGCCCAACTAGGACAAACCCCGGCGTGCAATCATGGATTGGAACGAACGAAATGACAGGGATGCCACCATAGAACAGAAGGTTCCCCTTGTTTTCAATCTGGTAGGATGTAGAGTACGGTACACAATATCTGTACCGTAACAGACTTGAACAGAAACTAAGTCAAGAACAAAGAACAACCGAAGAAGAATATAATCACATAAAAGCATGCATAAAACAAGCAGCACAAGAAGCACTAGGAAACTTAGAAAACGGAAAGAATGGTGGGATAAAGATATCGAAGAGAAAATAGAGAAGAAAAAACAACTTCACCTACAACGTCTACAAAATCAGGAAAACGTTGAAATTCAACAACAATGCAGGGACCTAAATAGAGAAGTGATTAAAAGAAAAAACGCAACCTGGATCAAAAAATGTGAATACATAGATCAACAATTAGGAGGAACTAGGAGTTCAGAAGCATGGAAGATGATAAAGAATGTCAGAACATCACATAAAGGTGGACACACAATTAAGAGTATATCTGATGCCGAACGGGAACAACATTTTAAGGAATTATTGGTAGAAAAACGACCACAATACATAACAAGAATACAAGAAAAAGAGAATGATATACAGAGTGAACACGAAATACAACTAGATAAAACCAAAATGAAAGAAGCTATTAAAAATATGAAATCCCGGAAAGCACCCGGAGCTGGAGGAATTAATAATTAATAAAATATGGACCACCCAAACTATGGGATATGCTTAAAAATCTTTTTGAAAGATGCCTGAATGGAGAAAAAGTACCAGATGAATGGCTAACATCACATATTACTCCCATACATAAGAAGGGATATAAAAATAACCCCAAAAACTATAGGGGAATTGTAGTCATCAGCACCATTGGAAGATTATACTCCAGGCTATTAAGAAATGAAATAGAACAAGAAATTCAAGGAAAGCAAGCTGAAGAACAAGCTGGTTTTCGTGCGGGACGTTCAACGGTAGACAATCTCTTCACTTTAAAAATAGCACTAGAAAAAAGAATACAAAGAAATCAGGAAATCCACATCGCTCTTATCGACCTAGAAAAAGCCTATGATAGTGTCCCCATTATAGAACTATGGAATTCAATGAAAGACATCGGTATCGATGGAAAACTCATACAAGCAACTAGAATGTTGTATGAGACCACTAACACAGAATCAAAAACGGCAAAAATTTCAATGAGGCATTTAATACTTTAAAAGGCCTCCGACAAGGATGTTGTCTATCTCCCACTCTCTTTAAAATATACCTTGACCAATCCTTACAGAGGTGGACAAAAACAGTAAAACCGATGGGACTGAAAGTGGGAGTTGACTCCCACAGAATCAAAAACGGCAAAAATTTCAATGAGTCATTTAATACTTCAAAAGGCCTCCGAAAAGGATGCTGTCTATCTCCCACTCTCTTTAAAATATACCTTGACCAATCCTTACAGAGGTGGACAAAAACAGTAAAACCGATGGGACTGAAAGTGGGAGATGACTCCCTATTTACATTATACTTTGCGGACGACCAAGTTGTAATAGCCCAAGATCAAGATGACTTAAGCTATATGATACGGAAGCTAAATGAGCATTACCAACAGGCAGGATTAGTAATAAATATGGATAAGTCAGAATACTTCATAGTGGGAAACGAAGACATTGAAAACCTACCATTGGAACAAGGACATATTGTTGGTGTGAAACAATGCAAATATTTGGGAGCTATATTTAACAAACGAGGAAATAGTGAAGATGAAATACAACACAGGATCAATAAAGGTAGAAGCATAACTAGATCACTCAGTTCAATTTTATGGGACAAAGATATCAGGAAGGAAACAAAGAAAAGAATATATGAAAGTATAATGAAGAGCGCTACAATCTACGGTGCAGAAGTTTGGGACATAAGTGCAAGAAATAAAAAGAAGCTACTTAGTACAGAAATGGACTTCTTGAGGAGAAGTTGTCAGGTTTCCATATTAGAACATGTAAGAAATGAAACAATTAGAGAACGTATGAAGGTGGAAAAAACTATAATGGACGATATTGAAAAGAGACAGCTGACATGGTTCGGGCACGTTAAAAGAATGAATGAGACTCGCTGGCCGAGAAAAATATTAGAGTGGGTCCCACCGGAGAGAAGAAGAAGGGGACGACCACGGAGAAGCTGGAGGGACAATATTCAGGACGCAATGGATTCGAGGCAATTAGATGAAGATACGTGTTACGATAGAAAAAATTGGAAGCTGGGTATGGAGAGGCGGCGACAGCCGTAGAAATCCATTATATATATATATATAGGATGTAGAGTAACATCTTCTGATGTTGTTTTATGTGCTACTAGATTGAAAACTGAGGATTTGCTAGCAGTTGCCGCTAGGACATCCCTGCCATTTCGTTCGTTGCAATCCCTGACTGCACGCCGGCGTTTGTCGTAGTTGGGCCAGAGAGAGCAGCATATGTGCCTCCTGATGAGAGACTAATAAGTTTCGAAACGGGTAGAGGTGCTTGCTGCACTCTCTGATTGGACTAGAATAATGATGCGGCTGTAGTTTCGTGTTGCAACGAGATTTAAAATGGTTATTCATTTTTGATTATTACTTACCACTGTGGCTACCGATGATTATGTGATGATTCTGCGTTGTGGTACCAAATATATATTACCGGTGATCAACCTTCTTTTTTTATTCTGGACCATGTGTATCACCGGTGATGCCATGCAGAGTATATTTTAAATGACCATTAATCTCGTTGGTATATAAAATCAGGCAAACGTTGTGTGCCGATGGGATGTAAGTGAACCTAATAGCATGTCGGGCGAGTAGACACCAGGGGTGATTCATCTTAGTCAAGTTGCAAAAGTAATAAGAACATAGCAAGATTTGACGACTATTATTACAACAATCTCGCATTGTTTGCTGGACATTTTATTATAAAAAGTTACAGAACAAAAAAAAGACATATTTTAACAGATAAAAAATAAAAGCTTAGTGTATTTTTTGAAAACATTCCAAACATAGTGCCAGAGCATTTGGACAACCATTTAGGCCATACTGTGAGGCCGCGCCGGTATGAAAGATTTTCTGATTCAGTTTCTTTGCGGATTTCTTTTCAAAAAAGTCCCCTTTAAACAAATCAGAAGGGTACCAGACGAAAAATACGAAAACTTTATTACGAGGAAAACGAAAAGCCCTAGATACAAAGTTTACTACTTTTTAAACAATTAGAATAATTGAAATAAAAATATAATAAACAATATTTTAAATCCAAGACTTTTCGTTAATAAACTGCTTTTTGGCTGCATCCCATATCTCCGGATTTTAAAATATATAATCACATAGAGACGACGAAATAGGAGAAAGCAAATAGGGGACACTTAGGCCACGCATTTACCTTCTCTTCGTCTAGGAAAAGGACCGAAAGACAGTTTCTAAATACTCACAAATTGAGTAAAAATGAAAAAGATAAAAAAGGGTTCAAGGCAGGTTTTGTTTATATTCGATTCAGAGTTGGACTACCATCTCCATATAGTAACTATTTCAGCATCCTTATGCATCATCAATCATCAGTGAAGATTATGCAGTCACAACTCTGAACGGAATACAAACATTCTGCCTCTTTTAAAGCAAACCATCGCGATGCGATGAACCCGCCTTGAACCCTTTTTTATCTTTTTACGAAAACTTTACTCTTCTGGTTCAGGGCCTATTTTACTACTAGGCCCGTGAGGCACCTGCCTCGGGCCCGCATTTTAATGGGGCCCTTAAAGATCACTAAAAAAATTGTATTGCAATAACAAAATAAATTTTCAAAATTCTTTCACTTCATTCATTTAAAATCGCGTCGGACCAATTAGGCGAAGATTCAAACCAAAAAAGATGACGTCAGTTGAAGTAAATGATTTATTAGGGAAAATGAATACGTTAGAGTTTACTCTTATGACGACGATTGGAATAAAATTTTGGACCGAATAAATGCAACCAGTAAAAGTTACAGTAATGTGTGAACTTGACAATAGTTTAATTAAATACTATGTATACAGACACCAAGGCAAACATTTTCAGAAATTGAAAATGATGCAAAAAATTATATACCTGGATCCCACGTACTAAAAAAGTTGATTAATAGGAAGCTGAAAATTTGTTTAACGGTGTCTAGTCGGACAAACTTTGATGTACGGGAACACTGGAACAGGGGAAGTTTTAACTGTGGAACAGTTTAAGAATTTGGAACGTCAGATTACGAAAACGTCCCATGTATTTTGTCGGACAGAACTTCCAATTGATTTGTTACCATTTCATTAAACTCTGGGGCAAAAATCAGGCTGGTATTTATCACCAACTGTACATTTTAATAAGTCCGACACGTAGAACATGTCAAATGACAAGAATTATGACAGGTGATAAATAGAAGTCTGAATTTTGCATGAGAGTTTAATGAAAGGGTAACAAATCAACTAGAAGTTCTGTCCGACAAAATACATGGGACGTTTTCGTAGTCTGACGTTCCAAATTTTTAATCTGTTCCACCATTAAAACTTGCTCTGTTCCAGTGTTCCCGGACTTCAAAGTTCGGCTAGACACCGTTAAGCTATTAACAAATTTTCAGCTTGCTATTAATCAACTTTTTTTTGGTAAACTGGATCCAGGCCTATTATAGCCGATAAGCGTTTCATATAAAGATGAGGTTTCCCGAAGACGGAACACAATTTTTTGATGAAAATTCAACGAGTTCCCGAAACGATTTTTTTAAAAGGACATGAAAATTTTAAAATAAATAAAAAACCATATACCTTTATAAAAGGTATATTACCATATGGTAACAAGTGGTCACTTGCTACCATACTGTCATCATGTGAACAAGTCAATTTAGAGCTCAGATGGTACCTAGAGCGTATTAAATGGAATATTTTAAACATCCATGCTTAAGTTCGCATTTTTAATCGATGTTTCCTTGACGAATTACTTTTAAAGGGTTAGTACCTTCATATTTTTGCAATATTATATTTTGGTGGTTAGCATGTTAGATCACGTAAGCACTGATGATGATTAGTCAATCAATCGAAAACTAGTTCTGTAATGTAGCCCTTTTTACGGATTTTAAATATATACCTTTTATAAAGGATTTTATTGTTTTTTGTATTATATGGTATACAGCCAACTACAGGAAAACTTTTTCCTTGTGGATTTTTAAAATAAATAGTTTTTTACATATTTGTGATACTTTCATTACGAAACTATCCATATGAAAAGATGCTTACAATTCTGTAAACGATATTTTTAACATCTTGTTCACAGGCGGATTCTCATTAGTCAATCTCATTGATCAGTATCCTTGATTCTATGCTATAGAAGAAAAATAGATTTATATGAACGTCGATTCAGCGATATTGTTCTATCATATGGCATTTCAATAAAAGTGAAAAGCCTTTCTACTTTTGATAGATCAATGGAAATGATTCTATCAAATAGAACAATGCTTGACAATGAGAACTAGCGTTCAGTTGCGTTGACTTGTATTTTGTGTAGTTAAATAGGGCTTTTCATTCACAGTCATTTGTTTTGAGCTTCTGTCATGTGTCGCATAATATTAATATATCTACGACATACGTTATTGGTATATACAATAATACAAACCAAAGACGTATGACGTAGATATCTTAATATTATGTGACACATGACAGAAGCTCGAAACAAATGACAATCGATGAAAAGCCCTATAGTAAGCATATGAGATGAGGTTAAATTCTTTGTGAAAACCATAGACATATTATAATTTCGTGAACAATGTCAAATTTTAAATGGAGAGACAACCATATCTGCAAGTTTCTAGAACTATACCAGAGAGAGGAGTGCTATGGATAATTAGGAGTGAACAATATAAAAACATAATAAAGCGGGAAAAAAGCTATGAAACTAATCGTCTTGGAATGGAAATAGAAACACTGACTCTAAACGATATTAAAAATAAAATTAAAAGTATCCGGACAACCTACAAAGTTGAACTCAATAAAATATTAAAAGCAAATAAAAGTGGTACAGGAACAGATGATCTGTATAAATATAAACAATCATAAACCAAAACGTTTAAGAGGTGTTTCCGTTGCAAAATAGAGTCAGAGATGTTCTTGTTTTCCTATTTTTAAGTATGTTTTTTAAATATTCACACCCAATGCGAACGCCAGCATGCACAATTTTCTTCTTTACAGCCATTATTAAAGTTAGCACTTTGTAGACCGAATTCAATATCCTTGAAAAAGTGTGAATTTGAATTCTATGTTCAGTTGCATAGAATCAACGCTATTGATCAATGAGGTTGACTAATGAGAACCCGCCTTAAAATAGTGAAACAGTAAACTTGAAAACTATTACCGAATATTATGAGAACGATATCGATGTTGATGATTTAGTGGAAGAAATGGCACATTTTAAAGAACTTTGCAGTACATCTAATATCTTACAAAATCGGCAAAGTATGATGACTTTTTGATTAAAAATAACATCATATCGACGTTTACAAATATGTAGAAACGTTGCTTACAATTTATTTAACTATACCCCTTAGCAATAGCAACGCTTAATGAAAGATCTTTCTTGATACCTAATGAAAAGAGTAAAGTCGTATTTAAGAAATTCTCTAAATCAACAAAGTCTGTCGTCTTTGGCTATTTAAATATAGAAAATGATGTATTACAAAAAATTGATACAAATAGTAGGGGAGATTGAATGCTAAATTTGCAGTTACTAAAGCGTCATGGGGATCTATTAGGTGGCCTAAAATCACAAATAGTTAAGTTTTCCATTTTAGTGGGGGATTTGAATTTTTTAATTTAATTTTTCGTTTCCAAAAATCGTTTTTTCCGATCCAAAATTCGAAATAAAAGTTACTTTATTTTTACGTAAAAATTCAAATCTGCAATCTAAGGGAGAGATCGAGTTTGGTGTCATTCGATAGATGTTTGAAAAATATTGAATACGCATTTTTGTTCAGTTTTTCGATCTGATGTTTATTTCGCCCACATTTCGTCCATTTCGTTTATATTTAGGGGCCCGAAAATTGTGTAGTGCCTCGAGCCTGATTTGAAGTAAAATAGGCTCTGTTCTGGTTCATTTATATACCATGTGAATCACCGGTGATCTCAAGCAAATCCCGCCTAAAAGGTATTCCGGTATAATATTTAGGTAGTCCAAAGCGACACTTATGAATCGGAGAATAAGTTTATAACCGCAATGTGCTTGGTGCCAGACAGAAGTATACGCAAATATAACAGCTATAGTCTGTTCGCTAAACTCAGACGCAACTTTCTAGATATTCTAGTTGGTAGTTTTCCCAATTTTAGTAAAATTGGCAAAACATAATTACTAAATAGATAATAATCACTAAATAGTTAGTAATTTTGAGAATGTTTGCAAAATTGGCAAAAAACAAAAAAATTATCTACTAAAATGTCTAGCCAGTTGCGTCTGAGTTTAGCGAACCGACTATACTGAAGCTGATGTCTCACCGGTGATTCATATGAGAGCCAAAGTGTTAATTAGTGATTTTGCCCATCGGTATGCTAATAGGAATCCAATCAATGGCCATCTAGAGTTACTACACTCAATGTTTTCAAAATTTTAGGATCAAAAAACTTTCAAAAAATTTAATTTTTAAAACAATAAATTTCTTCATGTAAATCAAGAATTTATTATAGTAACATAAAGCTTTATTCCTTATTTTGCTTAAGGGCGTTGGCTCAAAATTTCGAGCCAATGTGTTATGTATTAAATTTTTTCGAATTCTCAGAAAAGTAATAAATATTTTGAAAAGTTTAAATGCAGAATGAAAGATTGTCTACGTCTACATTATTACCGACGCACGGCCCTGTCACTTATTAAAATAAACATTATAGAAGTTTTCAGTGACTTTTGGCCATAGGTAATAATGCACTCTTTCGTTCTGGGTCTAATTTTTTTACAAATAATTATTATGGTAGGGGAGCCCAAGCGGGGATTTTTGCAGTTACTCGAGCGCGTCAGATTATGATATGGGGAGAAACCTTGTACCCTGTAAATGTACCCCTACCATATATTGGATCTTAATACAGGTAAGTTCGTTAAGGGAGATTAGAAAAACGCGAAATCGTCAGATTAAGATAAGACATGCAGAACAGTAAATAATATTTAAAAAATCTGACGGTTTGAGCGGGGCCTAAGGAATTGGGTGAGTTTCACAACAACAAAGCGAATGTTTCGAGAAATAAACGTCAGATGATCGACAAACTAAAAAATACGTGTGCAATATTTTTTTTTAACATCTATCGAATGATACCAAACACGACCTCCCGCGAAGAGGGGTTGGAGTAAATTTAAAATTTTAAATAGTAACCCCGCGATATTTCGCGAAATAAACGTTAAATCGAAAAACTGCAATATACAGGTACTCAATATTTTTGAAAAATCTATCGAATGACACCAAATACGACCACCCACGGAGGTGGGGTGAGGGGTTACTTTAAAATATTAAACAGGAGCCCCCATTTTCTATTGCAGATTTTGATTCCCTAAGTAAAAATAAGTAACTTTTATTAAAAATGTTTTTTCGAGTTATGGATAGATGGCGCTATAATCGGAAAAAACAACTGTTGAAAATGGAAAATTAAATTAAAAAATGGAAAGTCCCAACTTAAATGGGAACGTTTACTTAACTTTTTTTGGTGTTCGGATCTACTCTTCACAACCCAATAGGTCCCCACAGCGCTCGAGTAGCTGCAAATTTAGCATAGTTTCCTGCCCTACTATTAGGTTTGTCAGGATTCGAAAAAAATTTATATATATTTAAAACAAGTTGGCGCGGAATTTTGCGTCTATGCTCTTAATAAAGTCACTAATATTTTTGTCAGTTTTGCAAAAAATTTATTTACTGATGAAGTAGTAAAATTTTTCAGTAAGGATATTTGAATCATCAACGAAAATGACACGTGAAATAGTCAAATCGACTCTTCCATCTTGACTTCGCTCATCCTGGAGAAACTCAAAAACACCTTTGTGTAAGAAAACATATTTTTGAAAAATTTAAACGCAGAATGTAAAACTAAATTATTACCGAGGGCCGAAAGTACCTTAGAATAAATAGAAAGTCTATTTTGAATGAGATATTTGAAACTAAAGATTTTCTAAATCTGCTAAATCTACTAAATTTTTTCTTATGTTTTCACCCCTGTAACTTATTAAAATAAACATTATAGAAGTTCTCAGGGACTTTCGGCCCTCGCTAATAACGTAATCTTTTATGCGTTTAAATTTTTCAAAAATACTTAGTTTTCTCAAGATTCAAAAAAAATTAATCCCATTTGAATAGCATTGGAGCAGAAACTACGTACCCATCCCCTTAAATGAATCAAATTATGGTGTCCACGAGGAAAATAAACTTCCTGTAGCTGGCTGTATACCATAAATCACAAAAATGCCAAGTTTCTTGTAAAAGGTATATATTAAAATACCCTAAATAAGGGTCAAAATACAAAACGTTTTCGGATTAAGGAATCCATCATCAGTGTTTAAAAGCCAAAATTTGCATGCCTGAGCCACTAAAATGTATAGGGTAAAAACCCTTTAAATGTAAATAATAAAGATGTTTTACATTATAAATATGTAAAACATTATAAATATGTAAAACATCTTTATTATTTACATTTAAAGGGTTTTTACCCTATACATTTTGGTGGCTCAGGCATGCAAATTTTGGCTTTTAAACACTGATGATGGATTCCTTAATCCGAAAACGTTTTGTATTTTGACTCTTATTTAGGGTATTTTAATATATACCTTTTACAAGAAACTTGGCATTTTTTAAATTATGGTGTATTTCTCTAAGTTTAGATTTATTGAAATCCTCCAGTATTATCTCTACGTATATTTAATAAAATAGGTTTAGTGGCTGTAATTCCAGTGTATTTGGCTAAATGATTCTAAAAAAGAACAGACCTACGAATTAAATATTTTGTGTTGGTATCATGTGACGTCACTTACTTACTGAACCAACTGTAGCTGTGATAGTTGTAAATAATTAGTTTTGCTTAGAATCTGACGGCCGTAATGACATTTTAAATTGACCGGAAAAGCTACTCCATTACCATAACCGTATTACAGCCAGCATTCTCTGTACCTACTAAACGCTGGTTTAAATCAAGTAATTGTACTCATTCAAGTCAATTACAATAATAGTTGTAATAGCAGTAATTAGTCTTTAATTATCATTACCGCTTGAGACCGAATTGACAATAATGACGTTCACTCACAATTGTGTTGCCATTACCTTTTGTGAATGTCAAATGAGCATTAGCATTACTCGACGTTGATATATCTCTATGGAAAATGTACTTGCGCAGCGCAGGGAGCTAATTGATGATAAATGTAAGAATTATGTAATAACCAACGCCAAATCTATGTTTCGAAGAGAGAGAATTATATCGTCAGATAGGCACTATAAATCGTCCAATATCGGGACAAATAGGCGAGGTAATGAAGCAATAAACCTACCAAATTTTACAGTTGGATGAATCTCATTGAAACTTTTTGCATACGATGAGTAAGAGTCTTAATACTAGTTTAATTCCATTAAATGCCTGCTTAATAGTGCAGTCACTGAAGGTTTTCACCTTCGATTTCGTTGAACCTCCATCGATTTTCATAAAAATTGATGAGTGGTTAGAGGATACCTCAAGCAACAAAGGGGACATGATGCTAACTTGCGCTTTTACCTTGGGGGTGTATACCACCCCTTCTCGTGGGTGAAAATTATTTTATTAAAAATAATACCACAAGTCGATAGAGGGACACATTATAAGCAAAATTTGTTATATAAAGTTATTAAAATAAATCAACACTTTCTGAGTTATTAAAGACCAAAGGTTTTATTTTTTCATTAAAAATTGCATGTTTTAAATTGGTTTTTCACGTATAAATCAAAAACTATAAGCTTTTACAAAAAAGTTATTATTACTGAAATCGAAGACAATAAAAAATTGAATACATTCCTCAAATAAAGAACTAAACCAATATTAGTTCAAAGTGAGTTATTGGCAATTGAATGTGTATTTTTTTCAACGAGTGCTCAAATCTAAGTATTCAAGCTTAAATAACGGGAAAACGATGCAATGTAAAAAATATTCCTGCTAAACATTTGTCAAAGTAATTCGGAGTACCTATCAAATGAGCTTCAGAACAAGGTAATAGCGTCAAAATTAAGCGAGTTATAATGAAAACAAAAGAACCTTTTCGAGTTTTTTTTTTACAAAAAGTGAAAAATAAATCGCCATACGCCATTTCCACAAAAATTAAAATTTATAGTAATCCTTACAAGAACTTCTTTGTATTAGCGTAAGTAATGCTTTCGATAATTTTGACCGGTTTAGGATGCATATTTTTGAAAAAAGATATAATTTAAAAAAAAAAATCATACTTTTTAAAATTATTGTAATTCTCATATTCTTTTGATAATAACTCCAAAAATATTCAATATACGCAAAAAATTATATTTAACCAAATTTTAGTTTTTTCTCTGCCAAATATTTTACTTGTTTTACTATTTCTATAGGGTAAAGAAAAACCGAGATAGAAACGTTGAAATCTTAAATTTTGCTGTGGGAACCATGCAACCGGGGTCATTTAACCTTTTATTTTTAAAAAAGTAAGGAGTTTAAAAGATTAGCTTCAACGTGCTTAAATAGCACTTGTAATTAATTTTCAAACAGTTTTTAGATGAACCTAACATTGTAAACACGAAAGGAGTTATTAAAAACAAAACAATAATATTTTTTGGAAAAAATTTTAAAAGATAAATTTTGAAAAAATAAGGGGCATAAATTTTAAAGCTATCAACATGGGGGCTCATTTGATAGATATTTTTAAGTACTTTGACAAATGTTTAATAAGTTAGTGTTATAAAATGCATCAATTTCCCGTTATTTCAGCTTGAATACTTAGAGTTTTTTACTCGCCGAAAAATATACATTCAATTACCTATAATTCATTTTTAGTTAACATTAAAAGGTTTTTCTAGTAAGGGGTTTATTTCATTTTTATTAGCTTCAATTTTGATAATAATAACTTTTTTGTAAAAACTTAGTTTTTGAGTGGATGAAAAATTGGTTAAAAACATGCATTTTTTTCAAGAAATTTAAAATCTTTGATCTTTAATAACTCAAAAAGTTTTGATTTGTTTTAAAAACTTTATATAACAAATTTTGCTTGAAATTTGTCCCTCTATCGAATTATGGTTATTTTTAATAAAATAATTTTCACCTCCGAGAAGGGCTGGCAACCACCCACAGGGTAAAAACGCAAGTTGGCACTATGTGACCTTTGTTCCTTGAGATATCCTCTAACCACTCACCAATTTTCATGCAAATCGATGGAGGTTCATTGAAATCGGAGGTAATAGCTCATATCCGCCTTCAGTGACTCCACTACAAGCTCCACGAGACATAATATGCCCGGTTTGTTTTATTCTAATGATTTTTTCTGAACTTCATTATAAATTTAGCATTCGTGCATAATATTCCCGACGTAAAACCTTGTTGTCCTTCTTTTATTGTCATCATTTCTTTGTATCACTTTGGTTATTAGTGGTAGTGACATAATATGTCAAATTCATCAAATAATATTATTATTATAAAAAAAAGGAAAGTTTTTCAATTAAAAAATAATAGTCTGGGCAGATTACCGGAGAATAGGCCGTTTTTAGGAAAAGTTATTTACCAGCAATTTTATTGCTGGAATCGAATCTTATGACTGTATATATTAATAATGTAGGTATGCAAAGTCCTCATATAATGTGCTACTTTTTTTTATAAACAAAATGCGCCCGAAAGTCGTGTTTTTTTCAATTTTTGCTCTATAACTCCAAAGATTTTAACTTTACACCAAAAACACCCAAAAAAAATTCACCGTAATTAAATTCTACATGGAGACGTGTTTTTTCCGATTTACCCCGATGAAAATTTTCCTTTAAAAATGCGGGTTATTCCAACAAAATTTTTATTTTTCTACTAAAATTTTAGATAAGTAATTGTTCAACAATAATTAAATAACTTAGTGATATAAACGATCCTTTTGTATAAATTATAATTCCAGAAGCCGATCGAAATCGAATGAACAGTTTATCAACAATCGAATTGTTACTTAAAAATTTACGGTCGCTATAATAACCACAATAATTATGATACATAAGAATAACTTTGATTTTTGTATAAAAAGAATCTGTACCTATCTATATTCCGTCCGCTATAACTTTTCCCATGCGGTATGATTCATTTTAAGTCAAATTAAGTCAAAACATAAATTGAAACGAACGTCGATGTGTACATGCATTTTTGTATACTGTATACTACAGGGTGAGGCAGATAAAGGGCCTATTAGAAATATCTCGAGAACTAAAGCTAACAGAATCTTGAAAATTGGAATACAGGGGTTTTGAGGTATGAACTATTTAATGAAAGTATTTTCTTCTCTTTGCTACTTCCGGTTATACGGGAAGTTGATTGTAACTTCGTTTTTTTAAATGGGACACCCTATATATTTTTGCATTTTTTGATTCTCCTCGATTTCTTCGTTCTTAAAATATAAGGTTTTGTAATATTATACAGGGTAGGTTAAAAGATAATTACGTTTGCTTATTAATTTCATAGCAAAATTAACACCCTGTAGGATTGTAGTAGATTGGTATAATAAACTCTATTAATGTTCAAATGATTTTTAATATAGTCTACTATTGTTAAGAGTTATTGGTATAGTTAAACTTTTCATTTTAATATACAGGGTTGGTCGAAACTCGGAATGAGTATTTTCTGAGTTTTCTTAAATGGAACAGCCTTTATTTTAGTATTGTAATGAAATGTTATTTTATGGTACTTTTTAATTTCTTAAGCATTCCCTATACCTAACTTCTTTAATTTGTGAGTTATAGTTGATTAAACCCAAACATTAATTGCAACACAAAATAGGTGAAATTGTATTAGGTTAGCCGTGAAAATATTCAGTCACAAATAATTTTTTGGAAATAAATACATATTAATCTATACTGATACTTAAAATTGGCAATAGTGGTTGAGGTATCAAAATACCATCGAAGTTAAATTGTTGGTGCGATTAACAATTAAGCACAAACTAAAGCAGCTAGGTATAGGGAATGCTTAAGAAGTAAAAAGTACCATGAAATATCATTTCATTACAATACTAAAATATAGGGTGTTCCATTTAAGAAAACTCAGAAAATACTCATTCCGAGTTTCGACCCACCCTGTATACTAAAATTAAAAATTTAGCTACACTAATAATTGCTAACAATAGTAGACTATATTAAAAATCATTTGAACGTAAATAGAGTTTATTATGTCAAACTACTACAATCCTACAGGGTGGAAATATTGCTACGAAATTAATAAGAAAACGTAATTATCTTTTAACCTACCCTGTATATTATTACAAAACCTTATATTTTAAGATAGAAGAAATCGAGGAGAATCCAAAAATGTAAAAATATACAGGGTGTCCCATTTAAAAAAACGAAGTTATAAGCAACTTCCGGTATAACCGGAAGTACCAAATAGATGAAAATATTTTCATTAAATAGATTAGTCTTCAAAACCACCTCATTCCAATTTTCATAATTCAATTGTCTTTAGTTCTCGAGATATTTCTAATAGGCCCTTTATCTGTCTCACCCTATATATACTACACACATCGCCGTACGTTTCACTTTCTGTTTTGACTTAATTTGATTGAAAATGAATCGTACCGCATGGGAAAAGTTATAGCGGACGGACTATAATGTACTTTACGGAATTAAAATTGGACTATTTAAGCGGCCTCAGGAATATTTTAAAATTAAAAAAAAAATTGGCTTATAAACAAATAGAATATCTCGGGAAATAATAAATTAAATTAGATCATGAAAACGGTATTGGAAAAAATCTGCAGGATGCTTCTTTAAAAAGAAAAAACGTTTAATTGGGATGAGTAGTTCCTAAGCAAAGAGTACAACCAGTCAAAGTTGATCGACATTTATGGCAAAGATATAAACAATAGGATCATAACTTTCGAACCATCACCTTTTGATTTTTGTTCTCTTTCTCCACACTAATTTTCGTTTCTTTAGAATATCCATAACATATATTATTATAATAAAAACTATCGATATTACGAGTGAAAATTGCCAAAAAATCAAAATTCCAATCAAAAATTAGGTTGGAGAAAATGTAATCATCAACGTTTAAAATCGGTATACGTTAAAAAAATGCATTTTCTCGGCTTCCCATGGAGCAATTTTCTTCATTCTTTTTTTGTTCACAAGTAACTCGAGTAGAGCCATCTAACTAACGCATTATTAAATGTCAAAGTTGCATTTGTTTTGTTATAATAAATTAAATTATTTATGATAACAAAAATTTTTAGTTTGTTTAAATAAAGATTGTTTAAATAATTATACAGCTTTCAAATGAAAATATTTGTGTTTTTAACGTTAAAAGGTACACTTTTAGTAAGTTTACCTAAAAAAAGTCTACAACAAAAAAATTAGGAGTTTTCTTTTCTTATAAATAAATTAATCTATAATGGCAAAACAAAAGTAAGTTTGACATTTAATAATGGGTTAGTTAGATGGCTCTACTCGAGTAACTTGGGAACAAAAAAGTAATGAAGAAAATTGCTGCATGGGAAGCCGATCTAATTCATTTTTTTTAACGTATACCGATTTTAACCTTTAAGGTTACATTTTCCCCAACCTAAACTTGATTGGAATTTTGCTATTTTTGGCAATTTTCACTCGTAATATCGACAGTTTTTATTATAATAATATAAGTTATGAGCATTATAAATATATGAAAACTGGTGTGGAGAAAGAGAACAAAAATAAAAAGGCGATGGTTCGAAAATTATGATCCTATTGTTTATATCTTTGCTGTAAATGCCGGTCAAATGTGACCGGTTGTATCTTAGGAAAGACTCATTACAATTAAACGTTTTTCTTTTAAAACAAGCATCCTGCTTTTTTGGAATACCGTTATTAATATTTAATTTAATTTAATATTTCCCAAAATATACTATTTGTTTATAAGCCAAAAAATTGTTTATTATTTTAAAATATTCCTGAGGCCGTTTAAATAGTCCAATTTCAATTCTGTAAAGTACATTAGATAGGTATATTGTCTTTTTATACAAAAATCATAGTTATTCTGATGTGTCAAAATTATTTTGGTTATTATAGCGACCGTATATTTCTAATTAACAATTCAATTGTTCCTCAACTGTTCATTAAATTTCCATCGGCTTCTGGAAATTATGATCTATACGGAAAGAGCTTTTATATTACTAAGTTATTTAATTATTGATAAACAATTACTTATCAAAAATTTTAGTTGAAAATTAAAGGTTTTGTTGGAAATACCCGGAATTTCCGGAGAAAATTTTCGTCGAAGTAAATCGGGAAAACAAGTCTCTATGCAGAATTTAATTGCAGTGAATTTTTATTTGGGTGTTTTTGGTGTAAAGTTAAAATCTTTAGAGTTAAAGAGCAAAAATTAAAAAAACACGGTCTTCGGTCGCCATTTTGTTTATAACAAAAGTAGCACACTATCTGCGGACTTTGCGTACCTATACTATTAATATATATGTATATACAATCATAAGACTCGATTCCAGCACTAAAATTACTGGTAAATAAGTTTTCGTTGTATTTTGCTAATTAGCCCAGAGTAAAAGACTAAACGAAACTAAAACTACAGAAGTTGAGAGCAGGTATAATTACAACACACCACTTGAAGATACACAGATGGTGTTCCAGACATCTTTTATGTTCTATATGAAAACATATTTTCGGCAAGGTATGACATACTGCATGTCTGTAGTTATAGATTAATTCTTTTGTAGATCTACTTTTACTTTTATTGTGATATAGTGGTACATATTTTCCATTGTTTTAATTATTCCTAGATCTCTTTCTCTTTATTAAAATGCCATGTGAATTTGACATGTAATATAGAGTAAAATAATTCAATTAAAAACTAAATAAAAATAATTTGTTCAGTTTGGAAGTCATAAAAACTACAAGAGAATAATTTCAAAACTCCACAATAGAATTTCTAATAATTTTTAAAACAATTTTCGTTCTCGTTTCTATATGGTATTTATTACATTTTTTATAAAAAGGTTTTCTCTTGCTGTACTGGAACATTGCATTTATCTCGTCTGTTTGTATTTTATGGTCTCTCCTTCCAGTTATGCCGTAAAATTCAAAATTAATGCCTTCTTTATTGTTAGCTCTTAACAAAATGAATATTAAAAGCATATTATTTTTCGAACTTACGCTTTAAAATTTCATGGAAAGTTTTATGATGTTCGAAAAGCTCCTAATATATTTTGCGATATAATGTTAAGTTACGCATAAAGTTTTAAGTGACATTTATAATTGATATACTTGAATTACTTATTAAAACCCATTAACGCTGAGAAAAAAAATATCGACAAAATTCATTAAAAATCTGTAATTGTAACAGTCTTCTGTAAAAAACAAAAGAACATTATTTGTCAATGAAATGATAATTGAGAAAAAAACTGTTCGCATATGGGACCACTACGAGCGAACTCGATAGATGTTTTTATACACTCCTGGCCAAAAAAATCCGAACACCTTAAAAATGGGCCATTTTTGATGTCTCAAATCTCCTAAACCTCTTGTCCGATTTTAGTGATTTTCTAGAACTTTATAGCCTTATTTATTAAGAATCTCGATGTAGTAATATTGTTGCTAAACAGGTAAATTTCATTGTATACCGGCTGTCAAAATAATACTTTTTTTTTCCTCAAAGTTAGGAATACTCTGTAGAATATTCTAGCATTTAAAAATATTTAAATTAAAACATAATTGTAGCATTAGGTTTTCTTAACATTCTGCTTTTTGACTCATTCACTTATGTCGAATAATAAAAAAGTTAGGTACTTTAACAACTACTAGCCACGTTCTTCATCAGTACAGGGTGTTTCTAAATAAGTGCGACAAACTTTAAGGGTTAATTCTTCATGAAAAAATAATGACAGTTTGCTTTATAAACATATGTCCGCAAATGCTTCGTTTCCAAGATGCGGGATGTTGAATTTTTTCTTACAAAATGACGATTTATTTATTGCTCTAAAACAGGTTGAGATATGCAAATGAATGAAATTTGGTAGGTTTTAGGAGGTAGTGAGTTCATATTTTTGACATACAAATAAAAATTTTATATTCACCTTTTTCGTGCATACAGGTAATATGACCGGGTAATATGAAAGTTCAACTTTCACAGCCATATAGCAAGACAGAAAACACATAACATCTGATCATTCAAATTCTGAGCTCCAGACTAAGGTTTTTGATCTTGTAAAAAATGTTTTCATCTTCATGAGTGTTTTCCTCGCTTGTTAGATTCTTGATAGGAAAGATCTTTTTTGGGTTACACTGGCTATTATTGACATTTGCTTCCAAATATTTTATAGACGTTACCTGCTCTATTATTTGTCCCTTGGCATACAAGTTTACGTTTATTGGAGTCATGGGGAATACTTAGACTTTAGTTTTGGAAACGTTTTAGTATAAACCAAACATTTCGCTATGACTAACTACCGCATTTATTATATTTTGTACCGTAAAATGGGGTTATTTTGACCGCTGGGGTGAATTTGACCGAAAACATAGAAAAATATATATTGTGATATATGTACTTCAGCCACCCTATACAATTTTTAAAATTATTTTTAACCATTCAAATTTATACATAATATCTCAGAATTCATTTTTACATTAAAAAAAAAAAGAATTAATATTCCAAGGGTTGTTAAATCCACTGATATAACGAATTAAGAAAATGGTTAAAAAACGGTCAAATTAACCCCACCTAAAAGAAAAATAAGTTTAAAGGCAAAAAGCATATACGGTCAACTTCCCCCCAGATGGGGTGAACTTGACCAAAGGCATTTTTTATTTTTTTTTTCTAAGTCATGATTATTTTCTTGTAATTTTAATCTAAGCTACTGAAAGTAGACGCCTAAACCCATAACATATTTGCATACAAAAATGTAGCAAAATTTAAAATATGATTTTTATAGGATTAAATTACAAAATCGGTTAAAGTCATCCCATTTTACGGTAGTTCTTGTGCGTTGCTTGCTATTATAATGGTATCATCGGCGTTCATGGTGTTGTCTATGCTGGTTGTTGTCTATCTTATTAGATACATTTGGATAATAGCCCGTGTAAATTCCAATTGGCTAAATGACCAGATTTTCTATACAACCGTGCCTGTTGTATTTTCACGTCCACCACTAGGTATGTAAAACTAGGCCAATATTATTTTCTTGGAACGGATTCCAACCCAATAACAAGAGATATTGCTATTCATCAAATCAATGCCACCAATATTGTTATTGCATTGTGAAACAATATTTTTGGTATCGGAACAACAATGTTTTATTCTCCTGTTGTGAAAACCTTTTAGATCTAGTTGGTGTAATCCAAAAAGTTCTGTAGGGATTGAACTAGCATACTTTGGGTAATCACTCTGGAAAATGGAAAAACTTTACGAACCAAATCTCCTTCTTCGCAGAAATCTACATTTTGGTGCAGCCTGAACATAATTAGACCCCATCAGTTGAAGTAGGCCCAGATGGAATTTCTCTTCCAGTACGGGGTGGATCTAAGTTGTTGCTTCTACGATCGTGACTTCAGCAGTGCCTCCGATTCTAGTAAAATCCGAAAATAAAATTTCTGCACCTGAAGATCGCTGGTTACAATTTAGATTATCAATAAAATCCGCCTTATCTTCATCGGCCGAATCTGTCGGTCTGTCCAAATGTTACATCTGGAGACTCTGTGTAAACGGCAGAAACATCGTTGTTACTTTCGTTTTCCTTGAAAGCTATATTGAGATCTTCTTTCAAAGAAATGCCTCTAAAAATAAGAAAATTAAAAAGTAGTGAGACCGATATATGCCAGCAAACCGCCTAGCGGTTCCATTTGGGAAAACACATATTTTTGGCGTAATTACGAAAAAACTAAAAGATAAAATATTATGAAAATATGCACAATTTATTTATTAAAGTGTGTAAAAAACCTTTTGAAGACAAAAACGAGGATCATATTGCAAAAAGTAATAAACACTTATACGAAACAAATATCCATATTTTGGTACAAGCATAACGAACCGTAAATTCAAAAAGTAATTATACTGGAAAATAGGTATAAAACTAAACTTGAGTTGTTCGTTCAAGAAGAGGTAACCTTGAAATACAAAAAGGCCGAATCTCACTGCGAAATTTTAGCTAACAATATGGTAAATAGGCTCCGATGAGTAGGAAATTTGTTGGCTCCATACGGTAGCCGTAGGCATTAATGGTTTGATTTTATTTTTTATAGTCGCCCTTTCTTGATTTGCCGTAAAGTTCAAAATTAATGTCTTCTTTATTGTTAGCTCTTAACAAAATGAATATTAAAAGCGTACTATTTTTCGAACTTACGCTTTAATATTTCATGTAAAGTTTTATGATGTTCGAAAAGCTCCTAATATATTTTCAGCTATAATGTTAAGTTACGCATAAAGCTTAAGTGACATTTATGATTGATATACTTGAATTACTTATTAATGTTGGTATTGATCGCCCAAGCGCTGATAAAATTTTTCGCTTGTGATGTTAAATTACGTTTTTTTGGTGATCCATTACGAGGCAATCATATACGGAATATTAAAATGGCTTTTAAACATTTCTGGATTTTAGCATAATCCTAAAATATACAGACAAAAATTCATATGTATATATACGTACATACATTAAAAGTATATTTTTGTACCTTTATTGAATACTCCTTCAATTCCAGTTTATGTAGACAAGAACATCTCAAAAACATAAAATTCAAGCCTAGAAACACCTAATGGTTTCAATACATTTTCTGATTCAAACTGTATACAATTAAATTCAAACATAATTAAAAGTTTACTACGTTTCTAAAGTAATGTACCTACTATGAAGTGTTCGATATTTTTCCGTTGTTAATTTGGCAGTATCCTAATCGATTTCAGAATGCGTCTATTGCATTTATCCATGCTTCTTTATAAATACATACCTTACTGACACACATTTTGGTTTCCGTAATGGGTTTGGCACGAGACATGCATTGTTTGGGATGAACGTATTTGCTCAAGATGTCGTGATATATTTGCAGACATATAATACTGTTGTTTATTGACTTCCAAAAAGCATTTGTCTGTGTTAAACACTCAATATTAGTCGAAGTTCTAAAATACATTGGCTTGGACAACAGAGACGTTCGCACAATGGCAAATTTGTATTGGAATCAAATAACATCAGTTTTAGTAGACGTTTTGAAATCACAGGCTCTTGATATTAAAAGAGGAGTACGACAGGGATGCCTCTTGTCGCCCCTGCTTTTCAACGTTTTGCATTTCGAAAGCATTTTCAGAAATGTACTTTATGAAATACAAGAAGGAATAATTGTTAACGGTGAAGTCATCAGTAATTTGCGATATGCAGACGACACAGTACTCCTAGCTTCTATTCAAGAAGATCTGAGAACATTACTTGATAGTGTCGTTGAGAATTGTAAAGAGGCAGGTCTTGATCCGAGCATACGGAAAACCAAAATACTCGCAATAAGAAAACAACAGAATATAAAACCGTCTATATAAAATATGTAAATAATACCAAACTTGAGCAAGTTGATCAAATTGTTTTACCTATTACAGCAATTAAATTGTAACGCAGAGAGTCACGGCGAAATTACACCTAGGGTAGAGAAAGCCAGAACCATTTTTAGAAGGATGTCCAAGGTATTATGTAACAGAGACCTAAAATTGGCATTGATGATCCGCCTACTTCGCTAATATGTGTTCTTGGTCTTACTTTGTGGTGTCGATTCCTGCAAGACGATTTTCTCGACATTCTTATTCGAATTTTCACAATACCAGAACGTCCCAGCAAGACTTACTACTGAGATTATAAAAAGCAACAAGAAGAGAAAGCTGAAGTATTTTGTGACATAATATACAGGGTGTCCCGAAAATATTGGTCATAAATTATACCACACATTTTGGGGTCAAAAATAGTTCGATTGAACCTAACTTACCTTAGTGCAAATGTGCTCATAAAAAAAGTTACAGCCCTTTGAGGTTACAAAATGAAAATGGATGTTTTTCAATATATCGAAAACTATAAGAGATTTTTTATTGAAAATGGACATGTATCATTCATATGACAGGAACATTTTAAAGCAAAATTATAGTGAAGTTTGTCCACCCCATAAACATTTTATGGGGGTTTTGTTCCTTTAAACCCCCCCCAAACTTTTGTGTACGTTCCAATTAATTCATTATTGGGGTACCACTAGTTAAACACAACGTTTTTAAACTTTTTTGCCTCTTAGTATTTTTTCGATAAGCCAGTTTTTATCGAGATGCGGCTTCTTTTTTATTATATTTACATAAAAATTTTATGGGGGTTTTGTTCCTTTAAACCCCCCAAATGTTTATCTACGTTCCAATTAAACTAATATGTATTGTGGTACCATCAGTTAAACACAGTATTTTTAAAACTTTTTTGCCTCTTAGTTTTTTCTAAGTCACTTTTTATCGAGATGTGGCTTCTTTTCCAAATATACCTAAAAATGTAAATTATAAATAAATTTTCAGATTATTAACAGGTCTCTATAATCTTACTTAACCATAATCTTACTTAACCACAAATATGTGGTGGAGTCGACAAATATTCAAAATATTCAAAGTATGATAAAAACTGGCGTACCTATCGAAAAAGTACTAAGAGGCAAAAAAGTTTTAAAACTACTGTGTTTAACCAATGATGCCACAATAATAATTTAATTGAAACGTACAGAAAAGTTTGGGGGGTTTTAATGAACAAAACCCCCATAAAATTTGTATGAGGTGCACAAATTTCACTTTAATTTTTTTAAGATGTTGCCGCCATAACAATGCCACATGTCCATTTTCAATAAAAAATCTCTAAGAGTTTTCGATATATGAAAAAAAATTGATTTTCATTTTGTAAATTCAAAGGGCTGTAACTTTTTTTGTGTGCACTATTGTATATAGGTAATTGAGGTTCAATCAACCTATTTTTGACACCAGAATCTGTGGTATAATTTATGACCAATCTATTCGGGACACCCTGTAGTGACAAGTTCCAAATATAGGTTGCTACAAAATATTATGCAAGGGAAAATGGCACGCAAACGTAGCCCAGGACGAAGAAGAACCTCAAGGTAGAAGAACTTGCGAGATTGGTATGGTGTTGATACAAAGATGCAACATACAGTCGCAGGGAATAAACTTTAAATAGCTATGATGGTAACCACCGTTTTGAAAAGACATGGTACTTGAAGAAGAAGATGCTTCTCCAGAAGTTAATATTAATTCATCAATAATTATTTGCCCAATCCTTTCTTTGAACCTTTTGCCTTTCTTAAAACGCACTTATGTAGAGCAAACATTAAATTTCAAATGTTTATAGTTTAAAATAGGTATGTTGCGTTTTTTTTTATAATTCATAGCATCCTTTTAAGAAATAATTAGGCAATTAATGAATGGGTTGCATGTGTGAGTCCATACTATTGTAGTAAAGAAAAAAGAGACGTTCTCACAAACAATTTATTTTACAACTGACGACCGGTTTCGCTGTCTACAATATTCACAGCATCTTCAGGTCACGGTAAAAGTAAAATTAAATGCTACAAATAACAAAAAAACCAGAATTAGTTAAGTGGTCTGGTTGAAATCAAAGGGTAAAGATCAAGCCAATAGTATATATATTTATGCATACATATAAATACTAAAATTTACGTAAATATGGTTTAACAACCCTTACACTCACATACATGCAAGCATTCAAATGTAGTGGCAACTAAAGTATGTCAAATATAAATATAAAATGTACACTTACTTTCCGGTATAAGGGAAGAATATAGTAGTATTCAATATCATACTTTTTCTCCAAATTAGGCTAAAGGGAGAGATGGTAGAGGGACAGGTTTGATTGTAATGTACAAACAAAACAAAATAATTGGCAGGATCTTGAGGGGATTAGTAAGGGAACACGACATTAAACCGTGAAACCAAAAATTGTTAGTTATATATAAAGTGATGTTATTTTTAAATTTTTTTAAAATGTATATTTTTAATTTAATTGGGATTATTAGATGTTGTTCTGGATGTTCAAGAACTGATGGATGTAAGATTGGTTGTGCAATTTTCTTAAAACCAGAATTGATCAGTTGTGTATTATTTGTGGTGTGATTGTGAAAATGTTTTAATTTTTATTTGTTGGAGACATTGAAATTAAACTGAACAATAGTAAATAGGTAAAATTTGCTAAAATTTAAAAGTGTCAAACAATAAAATCATTAATAAATAATTCAGAATTAAATTCAAATGTGAAGGTAACTAACTGTACATGAAATTAAATTTATAGTAATATAAAGTTATGATGATTTGTGCAGCAATGAATGAGATTTTATGAGATATTACTAAAAAGTTAGAAAAAGGCAAATATGAAAAAATAGATGAAAAAATGATTCATTTATGTAAATATCTGTTGATTGTAATAAATAGTTGAATAGATTGAAAAATTAATCTCAAAAAATCTTTGAAAGAGTTACCTGGTTGAGCTGAATTATATGGTTTCTTTGAAAAGTTAAAAAAGTTTTTGAAATATTTTTTTGTTTTAAAGTCGATAAAAATAACACATAACAGATTCTCGAACGCACACAAAGGACGTGGACACAACGGGAGTTTGGGAATTTTTTGACGAGGAAAGCAAACTGTGTACTACTACATCTTATTTCTTTTTGATTTTTAAGAATTGTAAAAATTCCTCTAATTTGGTTTTATTTACAAAGAAACTCAAATGTCACTGAGAGTGAGAGGTTAAGTAAATGTCAAATTCTTCTTCTGTTATGATGTAGTAATAGTTGCAGGCCTTGTCAGTTTACAATAAAATATATATTTCTCTTTTTGACAATATTGTTAATGAATAATATTGGCTAGATCTAATACAATTTTGTGCAATACTATGGTAGAAATCAATTTAAATTAACATATTTGGAAATTACTTGTGGTTACAAAAAATGAATTACAGAAAATTTACAATACCGGTGGGGGGGGGGGGGTTGTATTCAAATGAGGAGCAAAAACTATGGTGTAATGTTTTTTGGTTTTAATACTTATTAAAATCAGATGGATTTATTTGAAAATCAAGTTAAATTGTGACCTGTATAACTGGAAATTTACTCCAAATAAATGTAAATGAATAATTTTTTATATTTTTTATAAATTTTAAGCAAAATCTGTTGGTATCGTTTAACTGTCAAAAATATTTTAGTTTATAAAGTTGGTAGAGTGCTAAATCATCTGTTTTACAGCCGGATGTGAAGGGTGGGAGGGTGGGGAAAAACTCATTTAAAAATCGGTTGTTAGATTTTGTTCCTCCTTTGAAAAAAATCCCCTAGCTAGTGAATTCCTATTATAACGAATACAAAACCGGTAAGTTGAAATTTGAATTTTTACAGTTTTTACGGTATTTGAAATAAACAAAATCGTAGTAGATCTTAGAAAATATTTGAGTTCATAATAAAACACGTGTTCAGCAATTTAGTACAGTCTGAATGGGAATTTTTTGTGTATTTAAATGGAATTCGAAAAACATGTGCAGCTTCGATTCATGTAGTTACCAATGACAACTAAGTCTGATCAAACTCTGTAATCACAACCTCTGTTAATTCAACCATTTGGCACGCAATTCGGTCGATACAAGTCAAGTTCCCGTACCAAGGCTTTGAGTCTAATTTAATTTTAGTTTGTAGATAATGATGGATAATTCAGTTATATGTCTATTACTATATATTACTACAATCTATATAATGTTATATAATGTTATATTACTACAAATAATTAGGCATTTCCAAATTTTGGTTAAAGTAAAGTTAAAATAAATTTGATACACAAGGATGTATTTATGAAGGGTCGTAGGCCCGCTGAATCCCTTTAATATATATTAACATAATGTGAGCAGTTGAAGTGTGCCTTAGGAACAAGACAATGTCCAACATAAAACAAAAGCTTTAACAAGAAATATTATTTGTGATATGAGAGCATCAGTTAAATATCTCGCTTTGCCATGAGATTTCAGAAATTATAAAAAATAATAATGGTGTGTAGAATAGGCTTTGGAAACATGTGTAGTTTAAATTATTTTTAAAACAAAGTAGTACATATTTAAAACTGAACGAAATAAAATATTCCAACAATAAAACACTGAAAACGTTTATTTTCTATACTTCCATAAAATTTATTATAACTATGTGACTACAGATGTTTCGGCAGAGTGCCTTTCTCAAGTGATTTAGTTTGCTATGTGTTTGCCTTTTTAAAGTCTTTAAATGAAGAGGTTGAGGAGTGGGGAGCTGTTTCTCTCGAGTTGCTCATTCAGAATTATATCTGTATTTTTTAATTCATTAATGTCCATATATTCTAATAAAGAAAGCTTAAGGCCTTTATTTTAAATATGCAGAATTTGAAACTCTTCATTAAAAGAATGATTATGATCTAGAAGGTGAAGTGCGTATGTACAAGTGTCTGTTTTTCTATTGTTGAAAGGTCTTTTGTGTTCTGTTATCCGTTTGTCAAAGGTACTGCTAGTTTGACCGATGTAAGTTTTCGGACAGTCACCACAAGTTAGTCTGTAGACACCACTTTGTAGTTGTTTTCTCTTTCGGCTCTTATTTTTCTTAATGTATTTGCTTAAGTTGTTGTTAGTTCTGAAAGCTGATGTTATTCCTTTCTTTTTTATGCATCTGGCTATTTTTGTTGTTATCTTGACAGTATATGTGATAGAAGAGAAAGTACTGGGTTTTTCTGTGGTGGTCGATGGACTAATTTCAGGGATTTCTTTGGAATGGAATTTTGGTTTAAAATTTTATTAATTGTTTGTTCGTTATAGCCATTGTGTACTCCTATTTGTTTAATGATGTTCAGTTCTATTTCGCAGTTATTTGTTGACAAATTAGCAGCCTATCATAGCATGATACATAGATTGACAGAAATTCCCATGTCAAAAAATAACTTCGAAATAGAACTGAAAATCATTAAACAAATAGCAGTAAATAATGGCTATAGCTATAACGAACAAACAATTAATAAAATTTTAAACCAAAAACCCCATAAGAAAGCCCTGAAATTAGTCTATTCACCACCATAAAAAGAACCCAGTACCTTCTGCTTTATCACATATACTGGCAAGATAACAACAAAAATAGCCAGATACATAAAAAAGAAAGGAATAACATTAGCTTTCAAAACTAACAACAACCTACGCAAATATATTAAGAACAATTCTTGCCGAAAGAGAAATTAACTACAGACTGGTGTCTATACACTAACTTGTGGTAACTGTCCGAAAACTTACATCGGTCAAACTGGCAGAACCTTTGACAAACGGATAGCAGAACACAAAAGACCTTTCAGCAATAGAAAAACACACACTTCTACATATGCACTTTACCTTCTAGATCATAATCATTCTTTTAATGAATAGTTTCAATTTATGCATAATATTCAAAATAAAGTCCTTAAGCTATCTTTATTAGAATCTATGGAAATTAATAAATTCAAAAATACAGATATAATTCTGAATGACCAACTCGAGAAAAACAGCTCCCCAGTCATCAACCCCTTAAAGGTTAAAGTTAAAGTTAAAGACTTTAAAAAGGCAAACACATAGTAA